>NC_072377.2:42240000-42865000 GCF_028885625.2 Pongo pygmaeus | reverse complement strand
GAGTGAAATAAAAATTGAAAGCCTCAATATCTCCTACCTCCCTTGCCTGTCTGAACTTTCTTTTTCTGTCCAACAAAGAAAAACATCTTGCATTTTTAAGTCCTTTTGATATTTTTTGAGATGATCACATCAGCTATTCCCTGTTTCAATTAATCAACAAGTGGCATTTGTGTGTAAGGCACTCTTTAGGTGCAGTGAAAATTATAAAAGTGACATGATATGTGGATCTACCTTGAAGAGCTGTAATCCAGTAGAGGAAATAACTCATGTACATAAGCAGATAGAGAAGTAGCTAATGAAAAAAGGCAGTTAAAGATAATAATTGCTTCAGAATATCACAGAAAGTAGTGATTAATGAGAACTGGGAGCCTGAGGGAGAGAAAAAGGTTTCAGGGAGGAGTAAGAATAGGGTCATCAACTCAACCCAGTATGCCAGAAATGGAAACACACTGAGGACGATCACCAACCACATACCACAAGAGAAACATCTGTACACAAATGTGGGTTTATTTCCACCCACACCTACTGGATCAGAATCTGCATTTTAACAAATCCCAAGCTATCTGTATGCGCATTAAAACTTAAGATGCATTTACTTGGGCACCTGACTGCTAGCTAAGGCCTCCTTCTAATTGGACCAGTGGATTTCAACTCTGGCTGCACATTATAATCACTTGGGGATCTTTAACAAAATACCTTCCACAGGTTTAATTTAATTAGATTGGGGTGATGCCTGGACATTGGTATTTTTCAAAATGCCCCGGGTGATTCTAATGTGCAGCCAACATTGGGGACCACTTATTAGAACAATGAGCTTCTATGTTATATTAGTACAAAGAATTCCTTAAAGGAAAATATTGAAAGGCCCATCAAATACTGAGTTCTGTGAAAAACAAACCAAATAAGGATTAGTGAGGTGAAGCAGAATGCATTGAATCCCCAGGGGCATCTGAGTCAACCTCCATATAAGAGGATGTTGACTGTCTGGGTTAGCTCTCAGAGGATGACAGTGAGGGAGACAACAAAAACCACTCTTGTGGGTGATCTTCCTGGGGTCTCCCAGGGAGGTTCGACCTTAAATTCCACTTGTGGGTAGCAGAAACGTGCTCACGGCTGTGTTACAGGGGTTCTAAAATTGCAATTTCAAATATATATATAGTGGTTGGGTGTGCAACTGCCTTAATTGTGGTAGTCATGCAAGTTAGTGTTAGATTATTTGATGTAGATTCTGGGAGCAGAGCCAACTCCAAGCTCTAGAATGGCTCTGTGTCAGTTCAAACAATAGAATAGCCATGGTTGCCTTTGTGGGAAACTTACGACTTTTCACCAGAGCACATTATTAATACCAACTCTGGCACCATTCTCCTGTGGCAAGTTTCCTTATTCCTCACAGTTATTGATTCATGTGCTTTTTCTGGGCTCTTTGTTGGAAAGATCTGTGATTTAGAGAGACACAACTTTCATGTGAACAAGCATCACCTGATCGTGTTAAAATGCAGATTCAGTAGGTGTGAACTGAAATAATGCACTTTTGATGATAAGTTCACAGATGCTGTTGATTCTGGTCTGGGGACCACATTCTGAGCAATAAGAGCTTAGATCTGTGCTGTCCAATATGGTAGCCATGAGTCTTTCATAGCTATTGAGCACTTGAAATGTGGCTAGTGTGACTGAGAATTGAATTTTAAATTTTATTCCATTTTAATTAATTTAAACTCAAATTTAAAAATAAAAAGAGTGAAAAATATCTTTTTCCTAAATTCAACATTAATAGTTTTGAGAGGGCTATATTTCACTTTAATTGCTGAAAATTTCACATCCCAGTTGAGATGTGCTGGAAAGTTAAAATGCACACTCAGATTCTGAAGATTTATTAGGAAAAAATAATGTAAGAGATAGATCATTAATAATGAATGCTTTTATTAGCTTCACTACATGTCAAAGTGATAATAGTTTGGATATATTGGGATAAATAACCTACATTGTTAAAATTAATTTCACCCTCTTACTTTTTAAATATAACTACTAAAAAATTTAAAATAGCATATGTAGCTTGCATTATATTTCAAAGTGATATTTAAGATAGTAGAACTTATTTAAAAGGAAAAACATATAAATAGGAAGAATTCATAAAATATATTGCATTAGGCTTAAAAATAGAAGACCTGAAAACTGTTGCTGAATTGGCAAATTGTATGTCATGGTGATATGGTTTGGCTGTGTCCCCATACAAATCACATCTTGAATTGTACCTCCCATAATCCCCATGTGTCTTGGGAGGGAGCTGGTGGGTGGTAATTGAATCATGGGGGCAGGTTTTTCTTGTGCTGTTCTCATGACAGTGAATAAGTCTCATGAGATCTGATGGTTTTATAAAGGTCAGTTCCCCTGCACATGCTTTCTTCTCTGCCGCCATGTGAGACATGCTTTTGCTCCTCATTCACCTTCTACCATGATTGTGAGGCCTCACCAGCCATGTGGAACTGTGAGTCCATTAAACCTCTTTTTCTTTACAAATTACCCAGTCTTGGGTATGTCCTCTTGGCAGTGTGAGGATGGAGTAATACACATGGCATAGTGCTAACATCCATTTTGATGAATCCTTTCCCTTTTGTCTACCTTCCTGAGAAGCTCAGAGTTTTCATCGAGTTCATAGATACTCAAGGGCCCCTCAGCAGGAAACTTGACCTAATCTTCTTGTGCAGAGTTTCTAATATTTGAAAACTTTCCTACCTTATTTCCTTTAAAACACACCCATCCTGCTTTCTAATCTGAGAGCCTTAGTAGGTAGGGTTAGTATGCAGCAGTAGAAAGAGCACAGTCTTTGAAGCTAGCTGGATTTCAGTTTGAATCCCAGCTGTGCAACTTGCTAGTAATGTTACATAAGTTCTCGAAGCTCCAGTTTTCCCCTGTGTAAAATAAGAGCAAAATACCTGTCTTATACAGTTGCTGAAAAATAAATCAGATTATTATAGAGTACTTGGCACATGGTTAGTCTTCAATAAACAACCACCACCATTATTACACTACTCTAGTGGGTTAATAGATCCCCAAGCCTTCGTTTGTTGACCTCCAAGAAAATGTCTGAAACTTAGAAAGCCTTATATATTGCAATGCCTTAGCCTAAAAATATGCCTCAAAATTAGAATCTAAAGCACAGATTAGACAACTCTCTTCATAACCTACCAAAATGGAAGCTACTTTTAATCCACATCCACTCTTAAATATAAAACAAATTTAGGCCAGAAGTAATGGACTCCCTAGGCTTTACGGTAGGGTTTCTCAACTTCCACACTATTGGTATTTTGGATCAGATCATTCGTTGTTGTGGAATGCTGTCCTGTGCATTACAGAATGCTTATCATCATTCCTACTCTCCACCTACTAGATGCCAGTAGCACTCCCCTCTTTTCCAGTGAGAAAAGTAAAACGTCTCTAGACATTGCCAAATGTCCCCTGGGGGAAAAAATCACCCTTGATGAGAACCACTATGGCATGAGAATTATAATTCACTTTATAAAGCTCAATTGCAGATGCTCTGATTACATTTGTATTGGATAATTTTTACTGTATATAAGCAAAAATAACAATGGATAAAAGTTCTTTTTAACCATGATTGATTGAGCTCCTACTTTGTGCTAAGTTTTTGCCATTTGCTTTCTCATTCCATCTTCACAACTCTTCTGTGTAGTATGTTGTATATATTATTATAACCCTCATTTTACAGAGGAGGAAACTTAACTTCAGGAAAGTTTGATAATTTTTAGCCAAAACACAAAGGTAATAAGTAGCAAAGCTGGGATGTGAAGCCAGATTTTTCCCACTTCAAAGTTTTCTTCCCATAGGTAGCACTGACCACTGCCTCTTTCAGTTTTATTTGGATTTTCTCTTTATGGTAAGGTTGCTTTTTTTTTGGCATTAGGTTCAGAGACTCATTGGTTTCTAGGAGCTGTTAGATAGCTAGTAATAATTAGAGTCCTGTACTTGATTTGAGATAGTTTTGTACTTCCTCTTTTACCCTAATTTATATGAACAAACAGAAACGCATCTTTATTATCAGAAATATATGAATTCCCTAAGCAATAATGCCACATCCCCTCCTAAAAAAATAAGAAACTAAAGACAATTCCTGATTCTGAAAAGTTTTCAGCCTGGTTGGGAAAATAAGACTTATACATATGAAATAATCTGAAAATAAAACATTTTAGGACCACCTACTCAGAAGAATACCCAGCTACTATTAGGTGGGAGGATCACTTGAGCTCAGGAGTTTGAGGCCAGCCTGGCCAACAAGCAAGATCCCACTATAAAAGCAAGAAAAAGGAACATTTTAGGATATACTGGAGTAGCTATATAAAACTTCAAAAGGAAAGGGAAACACCAGTATGTTACTGTAGACTTATAGTACTTCATAGAGAAGTTACAATAGGAAATAGAGTGACAAAAAAGGGATAGAGATTAGGAAGTTGATTATAACAGGTATTATACTTCTAAATTCCCATTATGAGTGAAGAGAAGAGTTCAGGTGCATATTGGCAAGTATCTACTTATCCACTAGTGGACAATATCCCACTGGACAACTCTCAAGAATAAAAGAAATGAAATCATGGTCCACATTTTCCTCTCTCTCTTTCTAGCCAGGATCTCTGCTTACTTCTAACCATCACCAAAGGATAGATAGCCACTTAGAAGAACTAGAGAAGCTGTATTCATTTCTGGCATTAAAAAGGACTCTAAAAACACTACTTTGGCAGAGAAAATCATTTATATGTAGACACAGACTCTCAGAGCTAGAAGAGACCTTAACAGTCACCTGGACCTACCATTTCATTTTAGATATGAAGAAAATGATGCCTCCAAGAGAGAAATAAATTGCCCATGGTCACACTACTGGTAAGAATCCATGCTGTGTTTTGCTGTTTCCATGAAGTAAAAATCATGGTCACTAAACTGAGATGATCTCTTAATGATTACTCTTACATATTTACTTCATATCCACCAACTGCTAAGCCCATACCCAGTTTCCAAATGTCACGTTTATAGAAAATGAACGAAGGTTGATCCTGAGCCCTAGCTTCTATGACACAAGAGTAAGACCACGTTCAGGGTTACAGTGATAAGACACGTCCCTGACTAGGCATTTTGTAAACTTATAAGAAACCAGAAAAAAAGAATCATTTTGAGTACTGATATTCAACTACATAATGGGCTCAAAATTCCATGTATAATCAACATATTTTATTACACTAGATGGCAGCAAATAAGTAGCTAGATATATAGTCAGTTAATCAGGAAATGGAAAACAAAATGAAACTACAGAGATTGGGTCTAAATTTGCTGGAATAAAGTAAATGTCCATGAGCATTAAGCTCTTGCATGCTCCCAAACATTCTTGAAGAAGGCATGATTGTATATATTTTTAAAATCAAGCTTCCTCCTTACACATAGTAGGGTGCTAAACAATGTGGTGAATTGCTGCAACTTTGAATTGTATAACTGCTCGTTCCTCACCAGGTAGGGCAATACAATATATATTTTCAAGATTTTTTTTCTCTGGCCATCAGAGGCAGCATAATAACAGAGAATGGGGGATGGACAGGAGGGCAAAGATAGGCTTTAGAGGTGATGTTGCAAGATACGACATCAGGATTCACAGGGCAGAAAAGAACATTAACAAGAGCCGGCTGTGAATATTGGCAAACAGGTATTTGAAATTAAATAAAAATAGAGGCTACAGTTTACTGTCTTCAAAATGGACCATGCAAGACAATCCACTGGGTAATGAGAAGATACTAAAATGTTTATTTATATGTGTTGTTTATATAAAATAGGAAAGAAATGAAGGTTTTCTAATATTGAGCATGTAAGAGTTGCATAAAGCCTTCAGTCAGCCTGTGTCTGAGTCACATGTTGCATTTGCTATGAGAGGAATTTTGCAGGAAGAGTGGGAGTGTTACCGTTCAGAGGGGTTGTTTGTAGTATCTTTAGTTATCTCTTCATTTAACATGTTAGAACATGTTTTTTGCAGGTTCTGTGACTGATTTTGTGGATAGATTGTACTGATTTAATATTGATTTAAGTAATAATTGTATAACAAATAAGTGGGTTAAAAAGATTCATGTAAAGAAACTTCATACTGAAGGTAAAACTAATTATGCAAGCCCAAATCAACAATAAGAAAATGGCTGAGCTAATACTTTTCTTAACCCTAGAATAAGCTTTCATCAACTCTAACCAAATCTGATAAGCTGTATTCCAAAATAGGAAATTATCCCAAAGACTATTTGAAATAAAGATCTACTCCTACTGCTATTAAGAATGAACCTTTAACTTAGTATATATTGTGCTTTTTTCAGAAATGAGACAGTGTCTCATTTCAGTAGACAGTGTCTACTAATGCCAATTTTATATTTTATATTAAACCAAATTTATATATATTTTATGTTTGACAATGAACAGAATATATTAGAACCTTGTACATATATATAACTTACAAACATTTAAACATATGTATCATGTGTTCAAAAATTACTTTACTAATGGGATGTAGAATACAAATTTTAGTGACTTATGACTGAGCATAACCCCCTCATACATGAATGAATAAAATGAGGCAAGAGGCTTAGAGTCTGCCAATGTCACCATGGAGCAGCAATGTCCAAATTCTTATTGTTCAAACACTTTCTGTTCCATTCTACTTTGCTTCCACATCTTCCTCAGGTTTATCTAATTAGGTAACATTTAGGTACACTAATCCAAGGCAGAGCCTGGGCTCCTTATCCTCTTACAACTCTCCAAGTGCCCTCATCCTGAAATAATTGCTCTGTTAGAAGCACAAAGGTGTGAAAAATATTAAAGAAGCAGCATCCGCCCATCAAAGAAAATGCGAGGAGCCAAGATGGCCGAATAGGAACAGCTCCGGTCTACAGCTCCCAGCGCGAGCGACGCAGAAGACGGGTGATTTCTGCATTTCCATCTGAGGTACCGTGTTCATCTCACTAGGGAGTGCCAGACAGTGGGCGCAGGTCAGTGGGTGAGTGCACCGTGCGCCAGCCGAAGCAGGGGCGAGGCATTGCCTCACTCGGGAAGCGCAAGGGGTCAGGCAGTTCCCCTTCCAGGGGTGACTGACGGCACCTGGAAAATCGGGCCACTCCCACCCGAATACTGTGCTTTCCTGACGGGCTTAGGAAACGGTGCCCCAGGAGAGTATAGCCCGCACCTGGCTCAGAGGGTCCTACGCCCACGGAGTCTCGCTGATTGCTAGCACAGCAGTCTGAGATCAAACAGCAAGTCGGCAGCGAGGCTGGGGGAGGGGCGCCCGCCATTGCCCAGGCTCTCTTAGGTAAACAAAGCAGCCTGGAAGCTTGAACTGGGTGGAGCCCACCACAGCTCAAGGAGGCCTGCCTGCCTCTGTAGGCTCCACCTCTGGGGGGAGGGCACAGACAAACAAAAAGACAGCAGTAACCTCTGCAGACTTAAATGTCCCTGTCTGACAGCTGTGAGGAGAGCAGTGGTTCTCCCAGCACGCAGCTGGAGATCTGAGAACGGGCTGACTGCCTCCTCAAGTGGGTCCCTGACCCCTGACCCCCGAGCAGCCTAACTGGGAGGCACCCCCCAGCAGGGGCAGACTGACACCTCACACGGCCGGCCAGGTACTCCAACAGACCTGCAGCTGAGGGTTCTGTCTGTTAGAAGGAAAACTAACAGAAAGGACATCCACACCAAAAACCCATCTGTACATCACCATCAGCAAAGACCAAAAGTAGATAAAACCACAAAGATGGGGAAAAAACAGAGCAGAAAAACTGGAAACTCTAAAAACCAGAGTACCTCTCCTCCTCCAAAGGAACGCAGTTCCTCACCAGCAACGGAACAAAGCTGGACGGAGAATGACTTTGACGAGCTGAGAGAAGAAGGCTTCAGACGATCAAATTACTCCAAGCTACGGGAGGATATTCAAACCAAAGGCAAAGAAGTTGAAAACTTTGAAAAAAATTTAGAAGAATGTATAACTAGAATAACCAATACAGAGAAGTGCTTAAAGGAGCTGATGGAGCTGAAAACCAAGGCTCGAGAACTACGTGAAGAATGCAGAAGCCTCAGGAGCCGATGCGATCAAATGGAAGAAAGGGAATCAGCCTTGGAAGATGGAATCAGCCCTGGAAGATGAAATGAATGAAATGAAGCGAGAAGGGAAGTTTAGAGAAAAAAGTTTAGAGAAAAAAGAATAAAAAGAAACGAGCAAAGCCTCCAAGAAATGTGGGACTATGTGAAAAGACCAAATCTACGTCTGATTGGTGTACCTGAAAGTGACGGGGAGAATGGAAACAAGTTGGAAAACACTCTGCAGGATATTATCCAGGAGAACTTCCCCAATCTAGCAAGGCAGGCCAACATTCAGATTCAGGAAATACAGAGAACGCCACAAAGATACTCCTCGAGAAGAGCAACTCCAAGACACATAATTGTCAGATTCACCAAAGTTGAAATGAAGGAAAAAATGTTAAGGGCAGCCAGAGAGAAAGGTCGGGTTACCATCAAAGGGAAGCCCATCAGACTAACAGCGGATCTCTCGGCAGAAACCCTACAAGCCAGAAGAGAGTGGGGGCCAATATTCAACATTCTTAAAGAAAAGAATTTTCAACCCAGAATTTCATATCCTGCCAAACTAAGCTTCATAAGTGAAGGAGAAATAAAATACTTTACAGACAAGCAAATGCTGAGAGATTTTGTCACCACCAGGCCTGCCCTAAAAGAGCTCCTGAAGGAAGCGCTAAACATGGAAAGGCACAACCGGTACCAGCCACTGCAAAATCATACCGAAATGTAAAGACCATCGAGACTAGGAAGAGACTGCATCAACTAACGAGCAAAATATCCAGCTAACATCATAATGACAGGATCAAATTCACACATAACAATATTAACTTTAAATGTAAATGGACTAAATGCTCCAATTAAAAGACACAGACTGGCAAATTGGATAAAGACTCAAGACCCATCAGTGTGCTGTATTCAGGAAACCCATCTCATGTGCAGAGACACACATAGGCTCAAAATAAAAGGATGGAGGAAGATCTACCAAGCAAATGGAAAACAAAAAAAGGCAGGGGTTGCAATCTTAGTCTCTGATAAAACAGACTTTAAACCAACAAAGATCAAAAGAGACAAAGAAGGCCATTACATAATGGTAAAGGGATTAATTCAACAAGAAGAGCTAACTATCCTAAATATATATGCACCCAATACAGGAGCACCCAGATTCATAAAGCAAGTCCTGAGTGACCTACAAAGAGACTTAGACTCCCACACATTAATAATGGGAGACTTTAACACCCCATTGTCAACATTAGACAGATCAACAAGACAGAAAGTCAACAAGGATACCCAGGAATTGAACTCAGCTCTGCACCAAGCGGACCTAATAGACATCTACAGAACTCTCCACCCCAAATCAACAGAATATACATTTTTTTCAGCACCACACCACACCTATTCCAAAATTGACCATATACTTGGAAGTAAAGCTCTCCTCAATAAATGTAAAAGAACAGAAATTGTAACAAACTGTCTCTCAGATCACAGTGCAATCAAGCTAGAACTCAGGATTAAGAATCTCACTCAAAACCGCTCAACTACGTGGAAACTGAACAACCTGCTCCTGAATGACTACTGGGTACATAACGAAATGAAGGCAGAAATAAAGATGTTCTTTGAAACCAATGAGAACCAAGACACAACATACCAGAATCTCTGGGATGCATTCAAAGCAGTGTGTAGAGGGAAATTTATAGCACTAAATGCCCACAAGAGAAAGCAGGAAAGATCCAAAATTGACACCCTAACATCACAATTAAAAGAACTAGAAAAGCAAGAGCAAACACATTCAAAAGCTAGCAGAAGGCAAGAAATAACTAAAATCAGAGCAGAACTGAAGGAAATAGAGACACAAAAAACCCTTCAAAAAATAAATGAATCCAGGAGCTGGTTTTTTGAAAGGATCAACAAAATTGATAGACCGCTAGCAAGATTAATAAAGAAAAAAAGAGAGAAGAATCAAATAGATGCAATCAAAAATGATAAAGGGGATATCACCACCGATCCCACAGAAATACAAACTACCATCAGAGAATACTACAAACACCTCTATGCAAATAAACTAGAAAATCTAGAAGAAATGGATAAATTCCTCAACACATACACCCTCCCAAGACTAAACCAGGAAGAAGTTGAATCTCTGAATAGACCAATAACAGGAGCTGAAATTGTGGCAATAATCAATAGCTTACCAACCAAAAAAAGTCCAGGACCAGATGGGTTCACAGCCGAATTCTACCAGAGGTACAAGGAGGAGCTGGTACCATTCCTTCTGAAACTATTCCAATCAATAGAAAAAGAGGGAATCCTCCCTAACTCATTTTATGAGGCCAGCATCATCCTGATACCAAAGCCTGGCAGAGACACAACAAAAAAAGAGAATGTTAGACCAATATCCTTGATGAACATTGATGCAAAAATCCTCAATAAAATACTGGCAAACAGAATCCAGCAGCACATCAAAAAGCTTATCCACCATGATCAAGTGGGCTTCATCCCTGGGATGCAAGGCTGGTTCAATATACGCAAATCAATAAATTTAATCCAGCATATAAACAGAACCAAAGACAAAAACCACATGATTATCTCAATAGATGCAGAAAAGGCCTTTGACAAAATTCAACAACCCTTCATGCTAAAAACTCTCAATAAATTAGGAATTGATGGGATGTATCTCAAAATAATAAGAGCTATTTATGACAAACCCACAGCCAATATCATACTGAATGGGCAAAAACTGGAAGCATTCCCTTTGAAAACTGGCACAAGACAGGGATGCCCTCTCTCACCACTTCTATTCAACATAGTGTTGGAAGTTCTGGCCAGGGCAATTAGGCAGGAGAAGGAAATCAAGGGTATTCAATTAGGAAAAGAGGAAGTCAAATTGTCCCTGTTTGCAGATGACATGATAGTATATCTAGAAAACCCCATTGTCTCAGCCCAAAATCTCCTTAAGCTGATAAGCAACTTCAGCAAAGTCTCAGGATACAAAATCAATGTGCAAAAATCACAAGCATTCTTATACATCAATAACAGACAAACAGAGAGCCAAATCATGAGTGAACTCCCATTCACAATTGCTTCAAAGAGAATAAAATACCTAGGAATCCAACTTACAAGGGATGTGAAAGACCTCTTCAAGGAGAACTACAAACCACTGCTCAAGGAAATAAAAGAGGATACAAACAAATGGAAGAACATTCCATGCTCATGGGTAGGAAGAATCAATATCATGAAAATGGCCATCCTTCCCAAGGTAATTTACAGATTCAATGCCATCCCCATCAAGCTACCAATGACTTTCTTCACAGAATTGGAAAAAACTACTTTAAAGTTCATATGGAACCAAAAAAGAGCCCGCATCGCCAAGTCAATCCTAAGCCAAAAGAACAAAGCTGGAGGCATCACACTACCTGACTTCAAACTATACTACAAGGCTACAGTAACCAAAACAGCATGGTACTGGTACCAAAACAGAGATATAGATCAATGGAACAGAACAGAGCCGTCAGAAATAATGCCACATATCTACAAGTATCTGATCTTTGACAAACCTGAGAAAAACAAGAAATGGGGAAAGGATTCCCTATTTAATAAATGGTGCTGGGAAAACTGGCTAGCCATATGTAGAAAGCTGAAACTGGATCCCTTCCTTACACCTTATACAAAAATCAATTCAAGATGGATTAAAGACTTAAATGTTAGACCTAAAACCATTAAAACTCTAGAAGAAAACCTAGGCATTACCATTCAGCACATAGGCATGGGCAAGGACTTCATGTCTAAAACACCAAAAGCAATGGCAACAAAAGCCAAAATTGACAAATGGGATCTAATTAAACTCAAGAGCTTCTGCACAGCAAAAGAAACTACCATCAGAGTGAACAGGCAACCTACAAAATGGGAGAAAATTTTCGCAACCTACTCATCTGACAAAGGGCTAATATCCAGAATCTACAATGAACTCCAACAAATTTACAAGAAAAAAACAAACAACCCCATCAAAAAGTGGGCGAAGGACATGAACAGACATTTCTCAAAAGAAGACATTTATGCAGCCACAAAACACATGAAAAAATGCTCACCATCACTGGCCATCAGAGAAATGCAAATCAAAACCACAATGAGATACCATCTCACACCAGTTAGAATGGCAATCATTAAAAAGTCAGGAAACAACAGGTGCTGGAGAGGATGTGGAGAAATAGGAACACTTTTACACTGTTGGTGGGACTGTAAACTAGTTCAACCCTTGTGGAAGTCAGTGTGGCGATTCCTCAGGGATCTAGAGGTAGAAATTCCATTCGACCCAGCCATCCCATTACTGGGTATATACCCAAAGGACTATAAATCATGCTGCTATAAAGACACATGCACACGTATGTTTATTGCGGCATTATTCACAATAGCAAAGACTTGGAACCAACCCAAATGTCCAACAATGATAGACTGGATTAAGAAAATGTGGCACATATACACCATGGAATACTATGCAGCCATCAAAAATGATGAGTTCATGTCCTTTGTAGGGACATGGATGAAATTGGAAATCATCATTCTCAGTAAACTATCGCAAGAACAAAAAACCAAACACCGCATATTCTCACTCATAGGTGGGAATTGAACAATGAGAACACATGGACACAGGAAGGGGAACATCACACTTCGGGGACTGTTGTGGGGTGGGGGGAGGGGGGAGGGATAGCATTGGGAGATATACCTAATGCTAGATGACGAGTTGGTGGGTGCAGCGCACCAGCATGGCACATGTATACATATGTAACTTACCTGCACATTGCGCACATGTACCATAAAACCTAAAGTATAATAATAATAATAATAAAAGAAAAAAAAAAGAAAAAAAAAAAAAAAAAATCTAATCTCATATCCAAAAAAAAACAAAGAAAATGCAACTATATGGAAAGGAAGGGCCCAAATATTACAGCAGAAAGACACTACAGGATAAGCTAAGCACTTATTTTTATAATGAAATATTTTTGGATGAACACCCATAAAGCAAGAGAATTCCTAAAAATGTATTCGCTATTTTGGACTATATAGGAGAATGAGGAATGGCTTAAAAATGAGAGGTTGACTTGGGGCTGGAGAAGATAGTCTGGCATTCAGGGGCAGACACAAGGGGATGAGGGGATGAGAGGAAACTCTTTCAGATGAGGAGTTTCACGGCCGTGATAATTTACTTACATGTTGGCTCCCTTTTTCTTATAGAGCCTTGCCAAGTGGCTGCAATCAATAGACTGCACAAACTAGGCTGCAATCATAGTCTGCATAAACTCTGCTAGAGTAGGTACGTGCTTTTCCTAAATGCCAGTGCTTGCAAAATGTGGTCTTGGGAGTCTGGTCCACCTGCAGCAGAACCACTGGGGTAGCTTGTTTTTAACATCAAGCCCCTGAATTCCACCTCAGGCCTACTGAGTAGAACTCTGGGACGAGCTTAGGAATCTCCATTTTTGCCCCCTAGTTGATTCATATCTTTTTGGGTCTCAACTCTCAGGCAGAATGTGCTGTCTGGTAAGCAGAAAACGAGAAAAGACAAGATCAGAGGCTCTGCTATTGGCCTAAGGTAATTAGAGGCTCACATTTGGAAGACAGTGTAATATTTGTGTTATAAGATTTGGTGAGACATAAAACAACTTCTGGCTTATAAAGGAAATTAAACACCAGAACTGGATAAATTTAAGGAGAGATTACAAATCTTCATCTTGAAAAGAGGGACAACTTGTTTTGGGTCTTTTGGGACATGCATTTGCCTACATGCGGGGCAGGGCATTGGTACAGAATCAGTTACTATATGAAACTATGTTCCATAAATAGAGACATTTAATGCTCAAGAAAACCACAGAAGACAGTTTGTATTATTCTCATTTTATAGATGGGGTAAGTAAGACTCTGAGAGGTAAAGCATCTTACCTACATTCATTCAGTTGGTAAGAGACAATGATGGAATTTGAATGTGCATTCTGAAATTTACAACCTGTGCATTTTCACCTGCCTTGTCCTACTACCTGCCTGGTTCTAAAATTCAGGGTACCATTGGTTAAACAGATGAGGGAAAAAATAAAAGCATAGAAGAGATAGGAAAAAAGAGTGAATAGCTAATGTATATGGCAAAAAGGAAATATGCAGTATTCACTTGGAGCATTTGATAGAACTATAATAACTCTTACAACAATGGGGAGAAAAGGAATCTTTTTAAACTTATGACTTCATACCCTTGAAGTTGTGGGTCAACAAACAGGAAATATTCATTTGATTTGGACTAGAACACAGAGTTTGTGTCTTAGAGGAAATTTTATAGGATCATCAACAGCGACAAGCAGTCAGGTCAGCTGTTGAATTTCACATCTCCCATGGACAGAGAAGGCTTAATATCCCTCTAGAGCAATGGTCTAGCACTGATTCAAGAAGCAATATCTCTCAATTAGAAGCCACAGATGCCACTTCCTATATCAACCAAGATTTTCTGAGTGGTCCCTTACCATTCCGTAATTATTAATGTAACTTTATTTATGGGCTCAGACAGGTCTTAGCACAGAAATTAAGTGTGGTTTTTGTGCACTGCGCCAATACAGCTGAATTACGTTGGTTACCATGCCCATAATGCAATCTCACAAGCTCAATATGACTTTCTCTACTCTGATTTGTATTGGTGCTTTTTGATCAATGACTAGGGCCTGGATGAGCAAACCTGGGCTTTAGAACAAGATGGGGATGGCAGAAAGATCTGAAGTTTTGGGGTCAATACATCCTGAGTTTGAATCCTTGCTTATTTGATTCTAGAAAACTAATGTGTTATCTTGCAGCCTGAGATTCCTCAAATTCAGTGAAATAGGGATGACAAGAGTAACCTTACTGAATTATTATAAGATAAACTCCAAAAAGCGCCTGCTTAATAAATGTTTAACATGTCTCATTCAGGAAATTCTGCTCCTATTATTCACATACTAAAGCTCATTTTAACATATTTATGATGATAATAAGAGCCAATGTTTATTGGGCACTATGATCTGTCAGGCCCTGTTCTGACATCTTTTACTATATGGTCTTGTTCAATTCTCCTAATCACAGTATGAGATGGGGGTTGATCGTAATCCTTTTGTAAAGATGAGAAAACTTTGGCCCAGAGATGGAAAGCACCATGCCCAGGAAGTCCTACTTCAAAGCTCACACTGCTTCTTATTATTCTAGAAGAAGATTTCTACATCAGGAGGATATAAAGAGGCACTGTAGCACAGTAGTACAGAGCAAGGATGCTTGAGTCAGGATGTGTGGATTTGAATCAGGGTCCACATTCAGCTGTGTGTGCTTTCAGCAAGTCACTTCTCTTCCTTGTGCCTCAATCTCTTTATCTGTTAAAGAGAGATAACAGTACCTAGCTCAGAGGCTTGTTACAGCACTATTAATGATTTAAATGTGTAAAGTGCTTAGAACTAAAGTGCTTAGTTTACCTGGTAAACACAATATAAATACTATCTTGATAATATTTTCAAGTGGTATATCTGATAATGAATGTCTCGATACTGGAACTGCAAGCAGTCTATATTCTTGCTCCTTTCAATGACTACAAAACTTCCTTACAGTTTTGCATCAAACAGTAATTTTGCTAGTGTTTCATAAACTAAATAAAACATCTTGGTTTCTTCTTAATACAGTAACCAATTTTGGCTTTTGTGTGAATTGAACAGCACTAAAAGCCACTTCAGGTCAATGAAATCATAGGGTAAGAAAAAGAGAAGAAATAAAAGCATGGTCTTTCAAATTAAGCATCTATTTGACTTCTAGCCATACCAACAGAAAGTGTCAACTCCACCACAAGAAAACTGTAATTTTAAAAATCTACACTGTAGCAGTTTTATCAGTTTTATTTTTCAAGGCCCAAATCTTGAGTTTAGGATATAAAAGTTTGAAAGTTCAGAATTCCCTATAGTTGTCTAAACTATCGGTAATACAAAATCTAGTACTTTCATTCTATCTCTTTGGTATAGGAAGTGAGATGTATGCAATATTTTACTTAATTCCTGCAGCAGATAATGTATCAGATTATACTTTTGAACATTCCTCTGGTCCCACAAATCTTGGCTTATGATGCTGAATTTGAAATCCATGGAGCAGCATATCAATAAAATAGCATCTATACCTTTCCCTTTTTGCATGATCTTAAACTAAAATGGATATAATTGAATTATGCTCCCAAATATTTTAAGATATAGCTCATTTACAGAATTTAAAATACTGTATTTTTTCTTATGAATTTTTTCTGGCTAATTTTTTTAAAGCCAAGAGTTTAACTTGAGAGTGAGGTGAATATACTATTGGATTTAGTAGAACATTAAAAAAAGTACTCATATTGGGATATAATACTGAAGGTGATAGCAGAAGTCTCACCAAATAAAATCAGTTTTCTCTTTTAATTAAAAAACCACCATCTATCTTCTGGATTAATAATGTCAGTCTGGAAAACTGTTAAAGAAACAGTTACTGGACAGATGCAATAGGGGCAATAAGTGGAAATGGAGAAGCAGAGAGAGGAGAGAATGAAAACAGGTCAGTGTGTCACTTTAAGAAGTATGTCCTCTCCCATTTCTCATTGTTCCAGTATACTATGGTATGGCTGAGAGAAGCCTGTCTCTTGGCCCATATATGCCTATTCATGTAGGGCCCCTGGACTGCTCCTTTGAAACCTCACTCACAGTGGGCTACCATGCACCAAAGCTTCTGTTTCATTCTCAACACTGCACAGGGTATTATTTATAACTTAGCTCAGCCTTGGAACCTAAAGGTTCCCCCAACCGCTTGGAATTTACAAGATGCTAGAAAGGCAATACACAGGATTAGAGATGTGGTTAGGTGGAGTCTGAAGGTAACTTAGGACCAAACAATTAAAAAAGAAGTAGAGCATTTGCCTCTCAGATGAGAACCAAGTACACCTTAGAGGAACACATGTGCAGTGTGGCTTCTTTGGCATCAAATCCTGAGTAGCTCAAGCCTTGTCAACATTCCTGAAAGTCTCCCAGAATCATCACTGGAGTCCTTAATGCCCAAGCAGAAATCTTTTTTTTTTCTAGGATGAAGACATCAGGCCAATCCCGTTACCATTATCTCTTTTCCCTATTCAACAATTCCACTATTTTTCTAGCAAAGTTCTCATAGATTTATATGGTAAGCCCAGCTTATCCTAATGAAGACCTATAAACCTTCAGGCTTTAAAATCACCTTGGAGTTTATAGCTGTAGGCCGATTAAGCCTACTTCAGTGCATGGATTACAATGCTTGAAAAAGTGCTAAAGACAAATGCTGTGTTACCTACTTATTTGGGGAATCTGGTTCAGGATCCAAAAAGGGCAGCAACAATTATAACAATCATGTGCTTCATAGACAAAGACTTTCATTTGCTATATGTTATCTTTGCATTCACTCATCTAACACATTTTATTTCAACCATCAGTGTTACTTGATGTGATTACAAAGTAATAAAACTGATCATTTTGATCATTATGCCAGCAGTCATATACATATATATATGTTATCTGTAAAAGTGAGTACATTGGGAAGTTTTAAATAAATTCCAATGATGTTACTACTACTCAAACGATTTTTAAACCTCTTCTTTTGGAATTATCTTTAGAGTTAAATTAATTGATGACCTACATAAGAAAATGGGCCTTATTACCTTTTAATTCCGGCCAATCTAATTTATTGAACACAGTGAAAGTTTTTGGAGCAAATAAATTCTTTATCTAGAACTGGTTGGTACTAGCATTTTCCTGTCCTTGCTTGTAAATCCCCCAGGCAACTGCAGATGACTGGGATAGTGAATATAATGCAAGCATTTCAGTGTCATTGCTGCTTTTTGTAATATTATTCAGTAAATTTTGTGCCCTCTTATGTGACTTTGAGCAACATCACGGTCTAAGGAAAATGGAGACAAGAGCCCTCCGTAGATTGTAAGTACTTAAGATCCACAGCCATATTTTTTTTCTTTCTTGACAGTTCCCGTCACCCATGACCCTTCCCTTGGTCACTTAAGATAAATTTATCCTAATAATAGGTGCTCAATCAATATTCTCACTTCACTAGTAGGTTGAATGTTAAAACCTACCAATTTTTTCTTCCAACTGAAGTCTATATTTCTTAAAGGAAAGAGCTCTGGTTTCTCCCCTGGATGGCTGGCTCACCATTCAAATAAACAAGATTTTAAGAACATTTTCAGTTTTCTCAACCTGTCACATTGTTTTCTAGCAGTTAAACCAAATCCTTGTTTTAGGGTTACTTTATTTTCAAAATGTTTGCAGAAATCACCCCACTCTATGCCCAGGAGAACATGTTTTTAAGATTTAATTATTTTAACTAGCTCCGATAAATCATTTCATCTCTTTCTTAGTTATTCTGGGTGTTCTTTTGTGTGAATGATGCTGCTTATCCAGAGTAGGAAGTAAGGCCCAGGGAAGAGATGACAGTTTTCCGTATGTCTATTGCCAAGAGCCTTTTAAAGGGGGCCAGCCATTTTGGCTTTGCTGCCTCTTAAATGTGGCTTTATGTCTAATTCTGTGTTACTTTGTAAGTATCAAGTGACTTGCATGTTATTACTTTAATAATTTTTTATTTTAACATTTAATATTTATCTTCAGTTTATTTTTCTCAAATTCATTAAGGTATTTTGTTTAGTAACTTTAAATTAATCATTGTTATTATTATTTAAAAAGTACTCTGTATTCCACTCATAAAATTCCTAATTAGAACCTCTTTAAAAAATGTTCTGAAGAATCTCAGCTTTTGGGTTGGGTATATAGTTTTCCCTTATGTTAATGAAATATTAATGACTCACTACACTGCATATTTTTAGAGCTGAGCACAAAAAGAAAGGAAACTAACATCATACTTTGTGGGAATTTTCATATGAGCTTATAAAGTAGGTAGTATTTATACTTGTTTACAGATGAGAAGCTTGTCCAAAAATCCCACAGCTAGCAAGTATCAGCGTCGGAACTGAAGCCAAGTCTGTCTGATGCAGTCTGAATGCTCCAGTTAGGCTTCTGAGGTGGCTCCTCCTTTGAGTTCCATTTTTCAAATACTCCTTTCATTTGAGGGAAATGTTAGGAAAATCAGTTGTGCCTTTTGAACTTATCAGACAGAAAAGATTATCATTACTCTTTGAGAAATAAGAAATATTGGTCAGGTTTAAGAGACAGTATCTTAGGGCTAAAGATATTGCCCGTCGTCACAGCTTATTGAGGTTGCTACAAAATAAGCGCAGTCAGAAACAACCTAAATCTGCAGGCGGTTGCTATATAAACTGCCAGTCAGGTACAGGAAACCTCCCTATTTCCAATTCTCCTCCTCCATCTTTTCATCCTCTTACTACTGCTACCATTACTACCACCACCACTACTACTACTACTACTAGTACTAGTACTTATTATTATTATATATTTAGAACAGAACAGGGAGTAGGATAAGACAAGGAAAACTGAATTCCCAGATTTCCGATATAATAAAGAAGGGGAGGGGTTTCTGTTTTGACGCTTTGTGTAGAGAGGAATAACACTCTAAGAAAAGCCACGAATAGAGATGAAGTCAGGAAGACAAATTATTTTCCATTTTATCTTCCAATACATGTATTGTACATAAACATACACACCCACTCATGACCACACACACCCACATCCATGCACTCACATGCTCTTTGTACTACTGGCCATGTCCCCTCACCCTAGAAAATAACCCAAAGGCCTGGGTACGTGACAGGGATTCCCTGCCACCCTGTTTAACTGTTTGGTGCAACCCACAATTTCCTCTCCTTTGCAAGTAAACCTCAGAACTCTAAGACTTACAGATTCCTAGAACACTTGTAAGAAACTTGCACATGGTTATCACATGTGACCCATGTGCTGGTTAGGGTGTAAATATAAAAATTCCTATTTTGGAAATAAAGGAAATAGGCTTCAAGAGGTACATGGCTTTTAAGTGGTGGAGCAGGTCCTCTAGGGCAGGGTTTTTTTTTTTTAACTTGTTTATTTATTTATTTATTTTATTATTATTATACTTTAAGTTTTAGGATACATGTGCACAATGTGCAGGTTAGTTACGTATGTATACATGTGCCATGCTGGTGTGCTGCACCCATTAACTCGTCATTTAGCATTAAGTATATCTCCTAATGCAATCCTTCCCCCCTCCCCCCACCCCACAACAGTCCCCAGAGTGTGATGTTCCCCTTCCTGTGTCCATGTGTTCTCATTGTTCAATTCCCACCTATGAGTGAGAATATGCGGTGTTTGGTTTTTTGTTCTTGCGGTAGTTTACAGAGAATAATGATTTCCAATTTCATCCATGTCCCTACAAAGGACATGAACTCATCATTTTTTATGGCTGCATAGTATTCCATGGTGTATACGTGCCACATTTTCTTAATCCAGTCTATCATTGTTGGACATTTGGGTTGGTGCCTATACTCTTTTTACTTCTTTATGTTTCTTGTTGCTGAAAATCTCTGGTCTTTAAAAAAAGTTTTTTAAAATACAGATAAACTTTACACACAGTGGAAAGCTCACATTTAAGTTTATATTTCAAAATGTGACAACTGCATAATGTCATTAACACCTCAGTCATGATATAGAATGCTGTCTTATTTAATTTATGGTAGCATAAAATCTAGAACCATTGGACCAGTCTGTTAAAGAGAAAAGAAAGCTATATTCAGAGAAACAAAATTTTCAAATAGACATTTGGTATATATATGTAAGATCCTTTTGCCAAGAGCAAAGAGTGGAAAAACCAAGCTACAGGGTTAATTTTTCTAAGCTAGATTTCCTTGTAATTTAATTCATGCTTCCTTCAAGTTGGTGAGCTTCTCTACTCTGCATTAGGCTTGCATATAAGACTACTAGAAGTAAATGAATTTAAAAGCATCACATTTTTCCTACATTGTTACTTTGGCCCTTGACCTTTTTTTTTTTTTTTTTTTTTTTTGAGACGCAGTCTCCCTCTGTCACCCGGGCTGGAGTGCAGTGGCAGGATCTGGCTCACTGCAAGCTCCGCCTCCCGGGTTCACGCCATTCTCCTGCCACAGCCTCCAGAGTAGCTGGGACTACAGGCGCCTGCCACCACGCCCAGCTAAGTTTTTTTAATTTTTATTAGAGACGGGGTTTCACTGTGTTAGCCAGGATGGTCTCGATTTCCTGACCTCGTGATCCACCCGCCTCGGTCTCCCAAAGTGCTGGGATTACAGGCGTGAGCCACAACGCCTGGCCGATTTTTATATTATTAATATCATTGTATAAAGCTCTCAGTTGCAATTGGCTAATCAATTTTATTCATATTGAAAAGGGACCCATAATTCCGCCTTAAACTTTGCACAGTACAGCTCAGTGTTTTCTACTCAGACAATTCTCAACCATAATGTTATAATTATACCATTTTCTCAGCGGCATCACCCACATACTATAATTATAGTCAAAGCTAAGGATATGTTTATGGTGTACTGAAGTGGATGGAATTGTATCATTTTAAGTGATTCACTTACCTCCTCTGTTGGTAACAGAAATGCATGGTAATGGAAGAGTCATTGTCTTAATATGCTTCTCTGAACAACAATTTCAGATCTCAAGAAGCCAAAAAAGGAAATAAGATCTCAAAATCCCAAGCCCCAATATGAGAAAGTATGCAGGTCACGATTCCCAGTCTGGTACCACAGTGATTCCCGATTTGAAAATCGAGGGTGGGCAAGGAAATGGGAGGCTAGCATGCTGGTGGTGACTATGGGGTCTCAGAGATGCCTTCATTTGGTTTGCTTGCTGCAGGATGTCACCAAGCACCTCAAGTCAGTTTGCAGAACTGAAAGTGGGACAACATTTTCTACCTAGGCTCTGAGTCTATAGTATCATCACTTATCCAAATGCAGAGAACATCTATCCTGCAGAATCATTCATTCCCTTAAGAAATATTTCATTTGTAGTCGCTATGGTCCAGTCACCATTCTAGGTGTCAATTGTATAACAACAAACAAAGCAGACATTTCTGTCCCCATGGAACTTAACTTTAGTGTATTTTAGATCTGCCTTTTGCTTATTTACCTGGGCAAATAAAAAAAAAAGCTTTTACTTTTATTATGGGTGATGTACACTAACCCATATTAGTT
The DNA here is from genome assembly GCF_028885625.2 of Pongo pygmaeus. Taxonomy (NCBI): domain Eukaryota; kingdom Metazoa; phylum Chordata; class Mammalia; order Primates; family Hominidae; genus Pongo; species Pongo pygmaeus. Next base: position 42,842,745 of record NC_072377.2, on the reverse strand, counting down.
TGCATGCCAAAACCTCACCCAGTGAGCCACACTGAAACCCACCATTTTCTTGATATGTGAGCATGGACCCCATCCTGCAAAGAGAAGAATGGATAATGAGAGGCATGTGCTGGGGTTCAATTTGCAGGGTTCATTTGTAATCAGCTATAAGGTCAACTTCTAGTCCTATGACATTAATAGGAGCAGAGACAGACACTTCATTTTCAGTGTACCTCTCTCTTGCTTCCCCAAAGCCTCTGTTCTAAAAGGTTTAGTAAAACCTTAACATTCTTCAACTTGTTCTGTTCCATGGAACCTTAGGAGCAGGAGGAATAGCAGATAATATTGTGGAAAATCATAAAGTGTGATTTGGTAGAAGGTGAGCCATGTCTAAGCACATGCCTCCTGGTTGTATTTTAAGAATTATTTTTAAGAGTGCATTTTTGTTTTCATTTTTCTTTTCAGAGAAGGCCAAGTAATGAATCAATTTTGGTAGCACAGGCTAACAAGCAGATGCATATGGTGCAAATGAGTACTCTCCTCATTGCATTGGTTGTTCTGAGACAACCAAGAGCTGAGCCTAGGGCTCCTAGAAATTGGTCAGCGAAACTAAGGGAACTGAGTAGTCCAGTCCTTGAAATAAAATACATTTTGGTTATTATTTGGATTTCATCTTGTTTATGTGAGCTTGAACCACTATACTACTTGTAATGCTGTCAGCCTCCAAGCCCCTGACCTGGGATGGTGGAGCAGAAGTAGGCAGAGAGAAAGGCAGGAAGAGTAGCATGGACATGGGTAGGGTGGCCACATTTCAAATATTCTCTCTGGGCCTGTATACACAAGCTTGAAAGCTATAGCTTTAAGAGCAAAGAATCAGAAGGCAGAAACAACAAAAGCTTGCATTTAGAAAATGGCAACTAACTGGTTCTTTCCTCTCTCTCTCTTTGGTTTTCAATGAAATAAAAAGCCTATGGGTTATCTTTCCTTTTTTTGTTTTTGTTTGTTCAGGAGTGATGAAAGGGGATAGAATGTAAATGTTCCATGGCCAAAGAGTCTTGGAATCTCCACTGGGACATAGCAGTGTTTGCTATTAGATGATTTCAGTTCTAAGAAATATTTGATAGCTCACATCAACAGAGCTGTGCACAAACAAACACCATCATGCCAGATAACAGCAGCAATGAGATCTTCAGCCCAGGTTGATTGATTTCAAGAATGACCTTGTAAATTCTAGCTAAGAGATTTATTTTTCCTTGCCACTGGAAAGCAAGTATTTCATTATCAACCCTTCATGACCACATATTTCAGCACAACTCATTCAATATCCAGTTAGCTAGAACTCAAATATTTTCTGGTTTTCTCACAATAATTCTCTAAACTAATCTGTTCATATAAGGACATTTCCCACATTTCAAGATAGAACTCTGGCCACTACTAATAAAGACAAAAGGAATGGTAGGATTCCATATATAATGAAATGAGATAGACATATACTTCATAATATTCTCATGGGTTCCACTGAGAATGTGAATGGTGTTTACTTGGGGATGAAATTTGAGACCATCCATTCATGAGGGATTATTCTATTTCTATTTTGGAATTTGCAAAATAAGCATAAAAATAGAAAATATGGTTTAATTAATTCCTATATGTTCATCACCAAGGTTCAACAATTATCAACATTTAGCAATCCTGTTTTGTGTACTTCCACTATCTTTTTTTTTAATCACATGCTTTCACCCATAACTATCTAGGTATGTATCTCTAAAAGCTAAAAACTTTCTCATTTAAAAAAATCATACCAACATCATATCTAACAAATTAGTAATGATTCCTGAATATTGTAGAATACTTAGTTTATGCTCAAATTTCCCATCATGTTTCAAAAGACATCTTTTGACAGTTAATTTGTTTGATTAGGATACAAACTAGACTCACACAGTGTCTCTTAAGTTTGTATAAATCCATGATTCTCCCTCTCTCTTCTTATTACATAATTTTGTTGCTGTTATTGCAGAAACCAGACAATTTCTTTCAGCTTACTGCATTCTTAAAGACTTTAAAAATGTTCCTCTATCCCTGTTATTTCCTAGAGTTAGACCTAGAGGCTTACTTTGATTCAGATCAATTCTCATGGAAAGAATCCATCATGGGTGGTGCTGTGAACTATATGTTCATCACCAATTTTCAACAATTATCAACATTTATTTGATATTTATTTTAAGTATCAGGAGACATATAATATCATGTGGTAAGACAAATGTGGGTCCAAGGTGTTGTCAGCTTGATTCACCTAGAAGAGAGCATACCTAAATATTTTATCATTCACTGATCATCTTGCTCAAATCTACTATGTCACTAGAGTTTGTAACGTAGTGATTTTTCTAATCCTACCATTTCTTTTACATTTATTAACTAGAATATGCCTACTTTTAAAAAAACAACTTTATTCCACCAACTATTCAGTTATTCTCGAATGCAATTCATGCAAAAATTCAAGGTAGTTGCTTATTTCCCTTGAGGTATTAAATTTTAAAATAGTGAGATGCCCTGGTAACCTCTAAAAGTGTTTTTTTAAAAAATACCACTGTGAACTTCTGGATGAATCATATACTGATATCAATTTTGTAGGACCGGAATTGTGGGAATAGAAATGATTAAGTCACTTCTCCCTTTTCAGATATTCTGGGCTGTTTTCAGGGGAAAAAAAAAGGCATAATGTATTATCTTGGCCACCTTTCCCTTCCATTCATGCTAATATTTTGCCAATTTCTCTCTACAAAAATGGCGGAAGACAAGAGTAGAGACTAGACATCTAAAAATCCATGCACATATGCAAATCCTCTAGGGAAACCACTGTAGATATTTGATGAAGGATGTGTGCTCATATCCAGGGAGAGGTCGTGTAGACATTAACACTCTAAGTGTTTAGACACTGTGGTAGACTCATGCCCACACCATTGAGCATAGTTTGGAAGTGCCATGATCACCAGCAGCGTGTATTTCTTTAGTCATTAGTGTCCACTGAGGTAGTTCATAGGTAATCCCTTGAAAAGAAGTTCCCTGGTCAACTATTTCCAGGAAATGTTGTGGTTCTTTTCTTTCTCTTGGACATTTATAATGCACACAAACAGATGAGAGCCTCTGAGAGGTTCTGCAATAAAGAAGCCTATTTAGCTTTAGCTTTGCATCTCCTAGCATTTCCTAAGTGCTGGAGAAACGGTGCATTAAATGCATTAAGTTAAGCCAACATTCTTTACAGGATAATCAGTTGTGGCATGAATTTTTCCCTTCAATACATATGTGTAATGGGTTGAACTGTATCTTCCAAAGATATGTCCAAGTCCTAAACCTTGGTACCTGTGAATATGACTTTAGTTGGAAAAAGGGTCTTTACAGATATAATTAAGGTATAATTGAGCTCCTTGTGCATTAGGATAGGCTCTGCATTCAGTGACGGGTGTCCTTATAAGAGACAGAAAGGAGACCAATCGCAGACATAGGGAAGGTCAAGTGAAGACAGAACCAGAGATTGGAATGATGTTTCTGCAAATCAAAGAACACCAAAGATTGCTGGCAGTCACCAAAATCTAGGAGAGAGGCATGGAACAGATTTTCCTCAGAGCCTCCAGAAGGAACCAATCCTGGTCATACCTTGACTTTGGACTTCTGGCCTCCAGAACTCTGACAGAATACATTTCTCTTATTAAGCCACCAAGTTTGCGGTAATTTGTCATAGCAGCTTAGGAAACAAATACGAAATGCCTGAGCTCCAGCAATGAAGTTCAATTCAGTACATTTGAGGTAGAGGTCCTGCATGTGTATTTACTGAAAATACTTATCCACAGATGATTCTCATGGGCATACCTACCTAGAACCACCACTTCAGGATAGTGGTTTCAGCCTGTCTATATTGACAACCCACTAGGATTTTAGGTTCTTGCTGTGGTCTACACTCACCAACGAAGTCCCCTGACTTGTTTCTCTCTCTCTCCCTCTTTTTTGTAGAGAAAGTAATCACAAAGAAAACATTTTTGTGTTATGCCTTGAGGGGAACATAAGAACTGGTTATTAGTTATAGGTAGTGGTGATGGTCAAGGTTGTGCAAGTAGAAGGAGGTGATTATGGGCTCAAAGAGGAGAGAAAGAAATCAACATTTGTGAAATTCATTGTACGGATCTTACTAGAAGGGCTTTCTCATTCTGCAGCCTGAACAAGGCTGGGCTTGCTTTCTTTTGGTAATTTGGGAAATCTTGGTCTTCTATGAATTCTCGCCCTTCTAATCGTCTTCTAATCCTTCCGAATTTAGTTTCTATCTTTCCATCATCTGCCTGAAAAGGCTGCTTTTTTCATCCCCAGATTCTGTTCATCTGAAAACATATGATTTCTTCTCCTAATTATTTTCTTTATAGCAGTCTGCCTCCTTGGGTATCTTTTTGGTGTACTTTTCCCTCTCAGTCTTTTGGTTTTTCCAAGAGGAGCCAGGCATATCTCTTTGGTCCTGTCAATAACTAATGACTAATCAATTAAGCACCCACTCTTTAAAAACCTCAAGAAGCAGAGGTTTGCAGGGCAGGAAGGAATTGGTGTATATTCCTCTGGTTTTCTGGTTTGTCGGCTTCTCACAGTGAGGCTGACTATACTCTACAAGCTTATTTACTCATGGATTAACCAAGATTATTCAGTTAAAAACTAAATTTTTGGGAAGTTACCCAAGACAAATTTTACTTAATCCAAAATATTTGCCCCAGCTGGTCTTTCACAGAAAAAGCAGGGTAGGTGGGGTACAATCTAGAGAGAGATTGGGGGTAGGGATAGTGAGGGCAGGATGAGATAGTGTGGGAAATATTCCCTTCCCTTCCTTAGGCACCACAGAATTCCAGATCTAGTTCACCCAGCCAGCCGCAGTTCACCAGCAGCATGAATCACACAGGCTGCCCTGGGCTAGCCTGGACACCTAACCATTAGTTACTATATTATTTATTGCGGTTGTTAAAATTGATCATCAAAGCCTCCTTATTCCTGAACTTCTAAAGCAAAAATAAATTTTAAGTTAGATACTCTAGGGGCTCATACATATATACAAGAACCCCACCTATACAAATATTCTGTATTTATTGACAAATGACTCATCCAGGCAGTAAGTGTTATAAAGCTTAGAGAAAAGAGCTTTGGATTGAGTTTAGTCCAGTAAGGGGCGAAGTTGCTCTTTGAAAAAGAAGAAGTTTGTTTTAATGGCATAGCTTTTAGCTATGTGTACAGCTATGTGTACAGCCTCATCTTTTTTGTACCTAAGGAGAGTCTGTCAGGGGAAGGAGGAAGGAAAGGAAACAACATTTTACCAAGTGCCAAACAATGTGTACATTTTATCTGATCATGCCTAAGGGCAGCCCTGAGTAAAGAATTTGAAGCAATTAATTGCACTACCTTTCTGTTTGGGTGCCTGCCTTTCCTGTCTTGGTGCCATGGGACTGGCACTGGTAATTTGGAGTATTGTGAGCCTCTCAGTCCTACCTGCTTCTCCAGTTGTAAAGCGACAACCTAAGCTATCTGTTGCCCAGACTAAAGCAGAACATAAAAGCAGCGATTCTCAAACGAGGGTCTTTCAGCATATAAAATTAAGTTTTGTATTTTTTGGTAGAAATACATGGCAATTAAAAGATACACACACACACACACACACACACACACACACACACACACCCCCCCATATGATATGGAATAAGATGTTAGGTATTTTATTATATACGAAACACTGAATATTTATTTTTAAATTTATTTTTTTTTCAAATTTGGCTGTAAAGGCCTTCTCTGGGATTTGAAACATAAACTATTCAAATATAAAATATGCTACCTAGATGAAGGATTTTTCTTATCCTTCCAGAAAAATATACATGAATTTATATAGGAGATAAGTTTTGGTGAATGAGGTGAAGGGGTAAGTAGGGTCAGTGTCCCAGGCAAGTCCTACTCTTCCAGGAGTAGTAATAATAATAGCAGTAGTAGTAACAGCAGGAGCAGCAGTAAAAATAATAAAATACCTAACATCTTATTCCATATCCTCCATATCTACTTTGTGCTAGGAACTTTTCTATGTTCCTACTCGCTCCTCACAATGACCCTTTGAGATAGATGTTAGTATATCCATTTCGAGGTGGATAAATTGAAGCTTGTGGGGTATTAGCAGTATGTTAGGTCATACGTAAGAGACAACTCATGGTTCCCAGCTCCCCAAACCCCAAAGTCCTCATCACATAGCCTGTGGGACCAACTGAAACCAGTAAAAGAGTTTGCCACAACCACTGATAAGAATAAATACCTACAAGACTTTTGCAGGACTTTCTTGTTTGCTTTTCCCACATGAGATAGAAAAGTCCCAAAAGAGAAAATGCATCTACTGCTCTCAGATTTGAGAAGGCAGTTAGGTTACTTATCTGTGTTAGTATTAGTGTTGAGGAAAAGGATGCCAAACTCAAACACTATGAAATCTATGCTAACACCTCTCCCTCCACACTTCCCTTCTTCAATTGCTCTCAGGTAATTTCTGGAACTTAGTATGATATTCATCTAATAAACATTATTTAAGCTTCTACTTTTTGTAAGGCTCTGGCTAAACCAAGAGCGGAGGAGCAGAGCATATAAAGATGAGAAAGACTCAGTCCCTGCCCTCAAAGAACTTACAATCTAGAAAGGAAGATACCATGTGAACACAAGCCACTGAAGTTCAATTCAAGAGATGCATAACTTCAAAAGTTTTTGGAATTCACAGGAAGAAAAACTTCTGTCAGAGTAAGGATGGCATCAGGTGTCTCTCCATTTCTCTGAGGATAACCCTGGCAGAATTTCATGGTAGCAGGTGCACAAAACCATATGTGCTGACAACACAGAGCATAGATGGATTTGCTACAAATATTGGCTTTCAAAATAATTCAAATTTGGGGTTTTAAATTCTATTTGTTAAGGCATAGTAAGAGATAAAAAAAGAAAAAGGCTGCTTTTCCATGACAGATAAAAATAAAAAGATAACCTGCGGCAGTGAAGACATGAATGACATTTGAGAATATGTCAAGGACTCAGAAATTGTCTCTGAAAATACATCTATTATGATTCTATGAGGTTTCAGGTTTATGAGTCTTTAAAGTGCACAATTTCCTAAAGAGAGAATCTTTTGTCTTTATTCTTCAGCAAAAATTCAGTGATAGCAGACAGTTCATAAAAGATCTACAAACTACAATGTCAAGTGTGCTCTCAAACTGGAGCTGTATGGTGCATTGATCCTTCATTAAATAAATATTATGCAATAATGATGACATGTCTCAGACAGTCCAGCTGCAAATAATTGCCCTTTCCGTCCATCACCAAGCATTTACAGGTGTTCAGGCTTCATTGGATGGAGTATCTTTAATAATACTGAATGATATGTCCACATTGATTAGCTGATACATTTAATCCTTACTTTACACTATTACAGTCATGAACCACACAATGATGTTTTGGTCAGTGACAAAGGTGACGTTTCCATTGCCTCTTCAAATATAACCATAATACCTCTTCAAGCCTCTTTAAACATAACCATAATAATTTTATACATCATTAGAAATAAAAAATATTTATTTTTTTACACAAGCAAATATGCTCCCTGTAACAGTTTAATGTTTATGAATGCAAGCACAAACATACAAACCATTAAATGTATATATCAATGCTGCAAACGGAAATACAGTGCAACCCACATATGTAATTTAAAATTTTCAACTGTAGTCTTGTGCTGTATAACGATGTTTTGGTCAACGACAGACTGCATATGTGATAGTCGTCCCATAAGATTACAATACCATATTTTTATTGTACCTTTTCTATGTTTAGGTACATAAATACTTACCATTGTGTTACAATTGCTGAGAATATTCAGTACAGTAACATGCTGTATAGGTTTGTAGCCTAGGAACAATAGACTATATCATAAAGGCTGGTGTGCAGCAGACTGCACCAGCCAGGTTTGTGTAAGTACGCTTCATGTTTACACAATGATGAAATTACCTAATTATGCATTTCTTAGAACCTATCCCCACTGTTAAGTGATGCATGACTGTAATTTATTTCAGAAGAGTTTACTATGAAGCAAATTTATAAAGTGAATACTGTATTGTCATTAATGCCAATTATGAAATTGAAGATAACAGGAGACTAAAAGATGGTAACTAGTACAAACTTGATGATTAGTTCCTTAAAGTACCATATTATACTGAGGGGAGGTATAGTATTTGGGACGCTGAGGGGGGCAGATCACGAGGTCAGGAGTTCGAGACCAGCCTGACCAAAATGGTGAAATCCCATCTCTACTAAAAATTAAAAGAATTTGCTGGGCGTGGTGGTGCATGTCTGTAATCCTAGCTACTCAGGAGGCTGAGGCAGGCAAATTGCTTGAACCTGGGAGGCGGAGGTTGCAGTGAGCCGAAATCGCACCACTGCACTCCAGCCCAGGTGACAAAGCGAGACTCTGTCTCAAACAAACAAACAAACAACCATATTATAGCTGCTGGTGGGAATGTAAATTAGTTCAGCCACTGTGGAAAACAGTGTGGAGATTTCTCAAGGAAATTAAAACAGAACTACCATTCAACCTAGCAATCCCATAACTGGGTATATACCCAAAGAAAAAGAAATCATTCTACGAAAAGGACCCATGCACTCATATATTCATCACAGGACTATTCATAATAGCAAAAACATAAAATCAACCTAGATGCGCATTGATGGTGGACTGGATAAAGAAAATGTGGTACATGCATACCATGAAAAGCTATGCAGCCACAAAAAAGAACAAAATCATGTCCTTTGCAGCAACATGGATGCATGTGGAAGTCATCATCATAAGTGAATTAACGCAGGAACAGAAAACCAAATACCATATGTTCTTACTTATAAGCAGGAGCTGAACACTGGATAAACATGGGTATAAAGATGGCAACAGTAGACACAGGGGACTACTAGAGTGGGGAAGATTGGGAGCGGGGTGTGAGTTGAAAAACATCAAGTAATATGCTCAATACCTGGGTAAGGGGATTATTTGTACACCAAACCTCAGAGACATGCAATTTACCCATGTAACAAACCTGCACGTGTACCCCCTAAATCTAAAATAAGAGTTGAAAAAAAAGAATTAATTGCTTTTCTGTTTAGAATGGTTTGGCATACTTTTTTTTAGAGGGCCAGAGTAAATATTTTAGGTTTGTGGACCTATGCTCTGTGTCTTAGCTACTCAACTCTGCCACTGTAGCCTCAAAGTAGCCACAATCTGAAACAAACAGTCATGGCTGTGGTCCAATAAAACTTTATTTACAAAAACAAGCATCTGGTCTGAGGGCCAGTTTATCAACCCTTGGTTTAAATATTTGTTGACCTAAAGAAAAAAAACACAGAGGTAGCTTACCTTGTACCAGATATTGTGAATTATATGCAAATAAATTTCCTATAAATCATATTATATTTTTAAAAGTCCTTTGAAAGTTGTGTAACATTTTTTTCCTAAGTAATAAGTTCTTTATTTAGCAAATGATCACCTCTTGTTATTTTTGGTTTAAATATATATTACCTTATATTGCATGTATTTGCCATGAGACACACAATTACTTGAACTACTATTTAATGGTAACTACACTTGAACGCTTTGTCAAAGCCATAAATCTTTTTGTAAGTGTCTGCTTTCTCAGTGTGTAGGTTAAGTTGTATTAAAGTCTGCTTACACCTAAATAATAAATTCAAGATATTTTCCCAGTGCATAAATGTACATTATTTAAAAAAAACTGTTCCCCACTAGGAAGAGCCAGTGTGAACAAAGGGCCTTCTGGAGTTCAGGTATCCTTTCCTGGTGAGAGGCTCCTGTACGCAGAAGCTAGGGCTCTCTGGGGAGCAGTGATTAGAGTTGGTTTTGAAGCTGTGGAACTAAGCAGCAAATCAGTGGGCTACAAGCTAGAAGAACTCAAAGGTCACAACCAACTGTTGGATGCTTTAACTTTCAAGAGTTACTAAAAAGTGTTCACCACCCCTTGGGGTCACCCAGGGTGAAAGAATGTTTGTCTTGAATTATCCCTTTAAAAAATGTGTGTTATGCTTTGGAAAAGAAACCATGCTAGAAGTCAGTATATAGAGTGTACACAGGCATACTGAAAATTTAAGTAAGATGCTTAATCATCCTTCTTAGGCTCTAAATTTTTTTTTTTTTTTTTTGAGACAGAGTCTCGCTCTGTTGCCCAGGCTGGAGTGGAGTGGCAAGATCTTGGCTCACTGCAAGCTCCGCCTCCCGGGTTCACGCCATTCTCCTGCCTCAGCCTCCCAAGTAGCTGGGACTACAGGCGCCCGCCACCACGCCTGGCTAATTTTTTGTATTTTTAGTAGAGACGGGATTTCACTGTGTTAGCCATGATGGTCTCCATCTCCTAACCTCGTGATCCACCCGCCTGGGCCTCCCAAAGTGCTGGGATTACAGGCATGAGCCACGGCGTCTGGCCTAAATTTTTTTTTACTCACTTCTAAGATTAAGGCTTTTAGAGACCTATGCCCACAAACAGATTTCTAACTATTTTCTTATTGTTTGAGTTCCAAAAGAAATAGAAGACCTCAGTATATGTTTACAACCAGAAGGGACCTGCATTCCAAAGGTTTCATTAATAGTGCCTAAGCCAATGCACAGAGAGAAACAGGTTTCTTGTAAACTAAGTGGTAAATATCTACTTACCACTTATCATTGCTCAGAAAATTGCTTGAAGTTGAAGGGGGATAAAAAAGTTAAGACCAAATATTTCTTACAAAAAATTCTTATCTCCCAACAATTTTGTGTGAAAACAAAGCAGTATATAATAAAGCACTAATATGTGTAAAACTAATGGCAGTCATTATCTGAGTATTTCAGGCTGGAAAAAAGTCACTGCAAAGTCCATATAAGCAAAGACTGTTGTTTGAATTACTAATATAGTTGTATGCTTTAATTAATATTTTACTTACCTAGGGACAGATACAACTCATTGCCTTGGCAATATCTTCTTCATTCTCTCGGGCTGTTAAGAGACTTAAGCTGTTTTCTCTGTACCTCCATTTCTTCTTACATAAAGTGCATAATTTTACCTGCCTTTCTCTTATTTCAGAGAACAAGGAAGGGGGATAAATAATAACCCTAGGATGCTTGGTGTTATCTGGAGATTAGTGCTTATGTGAGTCAGGAAAGGCTGAGCTCTAGGTTGGGTACAAGAGAGCCAACATAAACACTGTTTCCTTAAAAGGGATTGCAAGAATCTATGTTTACTTACTAAATTGTTTATTGAATAGTTTATAAACAAGTAGACTGTCAATAATTTAATGTCAGCTTCCGTGTCAGAACCCAGTATCAATTCTGCTCTCTACTGCTTGTCCAAAGCTCAAGTTTTTTTTGTTTTGTTTTGTTTTTTGGTAACCAATAAAGACTGTGCATTCACTCTAAGATACCGTTCCTGCCAGGACACATTTCCCTTATGTTATACTTAATTTAGTTGCATTATCAGCTAATAAGTTCTTGATGTTGAAAATATCTGATAAAAAAGAATGAAAGCAGAGAGGCAGTGGTGGGCCGCAGGCAGGAGTAGGACTATTTATGATTCCCTTGGCAGTTGAACTGATATGTCCTGCAACGTTATCCAAGACCGACCCATGACACTAGGTCCCTGACCTGAAGGAAAGGTTCTGTGGAAGGCTTTTGGGAAAGGCATAGTATTTATACTCAGCAATAGACAAGATAAAATTCTCCTCCTCTATATCTTTATCACTCTCCTTTCATAAATGACTGCTGAATGGCGTGTAGGAAACTCCCTGGTAGCCAAAGAGTACTTAAGATAGTGGGGAGGGCTTGGCTTCTGTTTGTTTTTTGAAGTGTGTGTGTGTGTGTGCAAAATTCAATAACCATCCATGAAATACTCAGCATGTGTCAAGTATGTAGCAGGTACTGTAGGATATAATGATGTGTAAGATATTGTCCCTATCTTTAGAGATAGTTCAATTTATTAACGGGGGGTGCAAAAAGCACTACATTTGGTTGAACCAAATGACACAATGATTTTAGGATCCAGTATAGAGTTGACATGGGCAATTTCATACGGTTCAATTTAATACACATTGGAATAAAATAAGAGCCATAAGAGAATACAATAAATACCACGTAAGCTTACTATAGAGCCCGATACTATTCTAACTACTTTAAATATATCAACACTTATAATTCTCACAACAATCTTGAGGTAGGTACTATTAGCATCTTTATTTTAGAGGTTGAAAAAAAAAGACACAGAGGTTATGAAATTTAGAGAAGATCATACAGGAAGTAAGCAGTAGAACTGGGTCTTAAACTAACGCTTACTCCAGAGGCTGAGTACTTAAACTGCGGTGCTACACTCTCTCTCCTTGTGAGAGAGGAAAAAAAGGCTACAATTCTAAAGCAAAAGCAGCATCCTGTTGGGGAAACTGGACAAAGCTTTGTGGATAAAGTTATATTTGAAATATGGCTCATAGGACAAAATCTATGAAGGACTGTTTCAGACTGAGAGGAAAGAAGAGGAAATTACTGGTAAAAGGGTCAATGTAAATGGATATAATGAAGCAAGAATGCAGGGAATATAAACATACGAGTACATAAGAGAAAAGGGAGATAAGGCTAGAAAAGTGTATACGATGAATGCTGTTGAATTTTCTGAATGCCAGGGAGATAAGTTTATTCATAATTTAGAAAAGAGTTTGGAGCTACTATAGATGATTGGGCAGATGAATCACTGAATCAGAGGTAGGCAGAAAGAATTAATCAAGAACAGATTATGGTGGCTTGGAATAGGGAAAAATAGGAGATAGGAAGAAAAATTAGGAAGCTAGGACAAGAGTCCAGCTAAGAATGTATATGGACCTGGACAAGCAAGATGAAGTTTACTATATTAAATTTTTGTCCTGCAAAAGTTTTTATTGAAGTTAATGTAACTCACAATTATTTGAATGTTTGTGAACTTCTAGCATTCAAGCAATTCATTTGCTTGCCTATCTAATATGATAATATTTTGGAATCCTTTCAAAACTTGCCTCTGATCTCAGCCATTAATACTCACGTTCAAATGCCTATTTTCATGAAACCTTAGACTAATTTATGCTCCAATAAGCAGTCAATAAAGCTTGCTCCAGTTGGATATTCATTTTATTTTGAGGTAAAAATGCTGTCAATCACAAAATTTACACTTTTATAGGAATACAAGACAAATTCAGTGAAAAGCAATGACTTTTAAAAATAGGGGAAAAATCTCCCTCAGAAAGATGTGCAATCATCTAATTTTTTTTCTCTATATGTGTTTAAGAAAGCCTTATATATTTGGCCCAACAAATCTTCTGCCAGTAAATAATTATGACAGAGAAATAAAATTCTTGAAAAAGCACAAAGAACGTGCAACCACAACACCCTAGTTGAGATGCCTGTCTTATTTGGGAATACTAAAAATGTTTTGCTTTTCTCTAGGAGATTGTAACTCTTCCTATTCTTCTCCCCAGAAACAAAAAGAAGTTTTCTTTGTAGTAAAATTATAGCATTACTTCTTTAAAATATAAAAACGTTATCTGGATATCTCTTTAAACTGTAAACTCCCTCAACATTCTTCTTATCCTAAGTATGTGTTTTTGCTCATATTTACCCCGGGCTGACCTTTGCATAAGTGGAGTATGCTGCTACCCACGTATGTGAACTGAAAGGTCCTTTTGGGGTTACTAACCAAAAATAGGTCTTTTTTTTTTTTCCCAGAAAATGTTTCTTAAGAAACTAATCTGTGGAAGGCATGTTAGCATGTGCTCATTAACACAAAAATGCACATTCACATGGATGAAGACCTTTTGCCAGCAGAGCAAAGCCCTAAGGGCTTACTTAGCAAATAGAACAGATAATTTTTGGTGAGCAAGAGAAGAAAGAGGTTACAGCAAGAGGTGATTCTTTAGGTTGTGCATAGCATGGGTTAATTTTAGCTGATCTGGTTTGACCATATGTGTCTCTCCAGAGCTACTGAAATATGACCTCTCTCAGACCAGCATGGAGAAGGGAGGGATTGCTTGAGGCCATGAGTATCAGGTTTTGACTGAAACTTAAAGGTGGGCAGGACTGATTTATATTTACAGAATCCAGGGCGGGGTGGGAGGAAGATAGATTCGATGACATGAGCAGTGTACCAGAGGAGGGAAAATACAGTGTGCCTGGGGAATGGTAAGTAGCCTGAACTTACAAGCTGGGGTGGGTGTTCAGGGTCTTGGGAAAGGTTTGAAGTTTAATGTTTAGGTAGTAGGGAAAGCACTAAAGATATTTACTTAGAACATAAGAAAATTATTGTTGGCAGGGGAAGATAGACGCAAGGAAGGAGAGATGGGGCAGGGGGTGGAAGGAAAGAGGAGGGAGATGCTGCTACATAATCACTGCACGGCACTGACTGGTAGGAAGTTGTTCAACACATTCTCCATACCTAGAGGTTATATTTCAACAAGGAACAATGTTTCGGCTTCTTGGGCCCAAGTATAAAGTAAAGGTGGCTTGGAGAGGGCAGTGGCATTTATTTTTTTATGTTTGGTCAGTTCTGGCTAGGATTTGTCCTGACAGGGTTTTTATTTCATTTTTTCTTCCATAGGGTTTTGTTTTGAATGTGAGAACTTAGAAAAGTACACACAGGAAACGTGTAAATTATAATTGTATGTTCTCAGGACATTTCATGTTAAACACTAACTTTTCATGTTAAACATTAACTTTTCATGTGAAATTATCTCTTTAGGGAGAATGTGAGCTCCTTGATGTCAGGGCAGTATCTTACTCTGTCTCCCTCAGGGCACACAGCTAAAGGTTGAGTACACAGCAGACTGTTAAATATTTGTGACACGGTAACAACGTATACAGTGACAGAGTGAGGTGATGTGAGCACTTGAGTCTGTCACATCTGGATGTGAGGCTCGTGATGATAAAAGGCAATGATATGTTCAAGCATGTGCACTATGATAGGTGCCCACTGTTACAGACACTGATCTAGGTTACTTTAGCCAGTCGTTCCTGGGACAGAGAGCAGGTGACTTTTGATGAGAAAAAGCTGGAAAGATAGGGGAAGTCAGTATCTATGTGACTTCCCACATATGAATGATAATTAGCTAGTCGTCTTACGTATCATGAAGACAGGAAATCAACATATGCCAAATGACTGGTAGGAAGTTGTTCAACACATCCTCCATACCTAGAGGCTATATTTCAACAAGGCACAATGTTTACGCTTCTTAGACCCTGTGACCTAATAAAGAAAATTACTTAGAGAAATCCTACTGCCACTTTGGGGGACAGTGGAGGGCAAAGTATTATGTTTGTGTCAGGAGGATGGTTTCAATGTGAAGCATTTACCATTAGTAACACATTTTCAACTGATTACTTCTCATTTCCTTACAGAATATAAAGCACGTCACTCATCTGTTGAGTGAAAAAAGGCTTTGGAATATACTGGCTGGGAAACCCAAACAGAACCAAACAGCCACTTCTTTTACAACCTCTTTGTTAATTAGGGAGCAGCTTAACATGTCAGATGCTTCTTAAACAGGAGGGCTATAAAGGATTTGTGGTCTGGTACAACTGACAATTGAATGACAGTTGTTAAAAACAGTACCAACTCTCCTTTTTGGTCACCTCCAAGGAAATAATGTTAAAATCTCACATTGGAAATTAATTCTGCAATTTAGTCATAAAATTCAAATTATGATTTCGTGACTCCAGAATAACAACAAGAATAGCAATATCTTAACTGATTTAGGTACACTGTCTTCCCTTCCCTTATTGCATAATATGGACTCTAGCATACACTTCCACTGATGAAAAATATCCATCCCTAACATTTAACCAAACAAGTACCTACTACTATGGATCAGAATTTTTTTTAGGAGATGTAAGGGATTTAGAAGAAGCATAAAGTTTACGCTTTGCCTTAAAGTTCAATAGAATTAATTCATTCATGCAGTCCACACAATCTGGTGAGTTCTATATGCAGGGCTAACACACACACTAAAATGTCAGGAGGTAAATGCTATCATGTTGTAAAGGACAAAGTTCCGCAGAAGCAGAGAAGGCAGAATATTGTTCAAGACTAGAGAATTTGGAGAAGCTTCCCCACAGAGTTGATGTTGGGGTTCTGTCTTGTGGTTGAAAGGAGATTGTCAAAGGACCGGGGGGAATGCGTAAAGTCATTTTAAGGGTAAGAAAGAGCTTACAAGAAGGCATAATTTTGAAGCTTAAGGCAATTTGGTTGGAGAGACAAGTTTAACTTTCTACCAGTGTAAACCTTAGATAAATACTTCAAGATAATAATGAAAATAATTTTAAAAAGAATTTATAAAAAGAGGCAGTTTCCTAAATTCAATAAATAATTGTTGATCCATGATGTATCATTTCCTCTTTTTTCCTCCTTCATTAATTTGGCCTTACTTAACCTCCAAGCATAAGCAAAAATAGAAAAAAGCAGCCTTGCAGAGAAGTTGTATTCGTTTGTTTTCATTGCTATAAAAAAGTACCTGAGGCTGGGTAATTTATAAAGAAAAGTGATTTAAATGGCTTACAGTTCTGCAGGCTGTATTAGCATCTGCTTCTGGTGAAAGCCTCAGGAAGTGTATAATCATGGTGAAGCGGAGCAGGTGTCTCAGGGCGAGAGTGGGAGCAAGAGATTGAAGGGGGAGGTGCCACACACTTTTAAACAACCAGATCTCATGAGAACTCACTCATTATGGTGAGGACAGCACAAAGAGGAGGGTGCTAAACCATTCATGAGGAATCTACCTACATGACCCAAACATCTCCTCCCAGTCTCCACTTCCAACATTGAGGATTACATGAGATTTGGAAGGGACAAACATCCAAACTATATCAGAAGTTAAAAGTAAATCCTTAAAAAATGTTTTGCTTGCCTATAAAATTTCAACTCAGTCACTATTCCAGTTACTAACATCCCAAATAAAATAGAGAAAGGATAGTAGCTTAATTACACTAAAACATGGAAAATATCATTGAAGGAAGAAAAAGGACTGAAATTCTTACTTGTCTTTAGGCCTGGATTAACACTTTGCAGACTCCAGGGTGCTCTGCTAAGGATAGCTGCTGTGGCTGAAACAGAAAGAGAAGAAAACCATTAGTCATCCCTGTCAAAACAATCTGATATGACCCTGTGTAAACTAAAAATAAAATCCTCAGCTTCCCAAACCAACTGAATGGATCCCTTCTTGGCCAAGGGGACTCCAGAGAACGGTTCCTGGCCACAATGGGAAGGCAGGTCGGATATACCTCCCCTTTGGAGTTTAGGCACAAGTGACCAGCATTAATGTTAAAATAGAGATCATAAGACTGACTAAATAGACTCTTTGGGCAATAAGATACTAAATTATAAACAAGACCTTAGGCCATGCAAGGCAAGGGTTAAGTCACACCTGTAGGCCATTAATCTTGCTAAACAGGTCATTTTGTGGCTGACTCTGACATAGCATCCTTATCTTAATTTAAATATCTCTTTTTGCTAACTCTAAGCTTTGTACAAAGTTTTGTTCCTTTAACCAACTGCAGATTAAAGAATCTCTGAACCAAACTATGACCTGCAAGTCCCCACTTCAAGACATCCCGCCTTTTCAGAGTGAACCAATGTGTACCTTCCATGTACTGATTTATGTCTTTGCCTGTAATTCCTGCCTCCCTGAAACATACAGAGCCAAACTGAATCTGATGGCCTTGGGCACACTTTCTCAGGACTCCCTGAGACTGTGTATACAGGTGATATGGACAGGAGGCAGGGAAACACTGGGTAGAAGAGGGTAGTTCCTGGGCAAAGACCCCACCCTCAAGCCTGAAGACCTGCAGCCCTAAATGGGAACAGGCATTTCCGTTTTCATGTCCAAAAAGCTGCCTTTTGGCCCAAAACACCCCCTACCCTGCACTCATATAAACTCTGAACCCAAGGTTCCAGAAGCAGACCAGCAGACCAACAGACCAGCACACCAGCAAGCCAGCTGACCAGCAGACAGATGGTGAAATGATGCGGCAGAGAGAGAGAGAAGAGGAACATCTGGATGCTGAGAGGAGCTTGGCTGGGGGAGGTTGGAGAAGAGTCCAGCCACTGGGCTGCCCGACTTCAGAGGAAGTTCACCTTCCCACTGCATCCCCACTTCCCACTCCCCATCCATCTTGCTGAGAGCTGCCTCTACCACTCAATAAAACCTTGCACTCGTCCTTTGAGCCCCTGTATGATTTGTTTTTTCTAGGACACTGAGCAAGAGCTTGGGATACAGAAAGCTGTCACACTGGCCCTCTGCCCTTGCTATAAGGCAGAGGGTCCATTGAGCTGATTAACACTCAAGCTGTCTGTGGACTGCAAAGCTGAAAGAACTTTGTAACACTGGGGTTGCAGGCACCCCACCCCTAGACACTACCTCGGGGCTAAGGGGCCAAGGCACCTGCCCCAGCCTCTGCACCTGACTGTCTGTATTCTCCCCCTAGGGGTTTGAGCAGTGGGGCAACTGAACAGGTGAGCCACACCCCTGTCACAAGCTCTGTGAGAGGGATCAGGGAACTCGCTCATTTCAATGGGGCCACAGTCAGAATAAATCTGTGACACAGTCAGAATATATTGGCTCAGAATAAATCTCTTTAAAATATTTTACAGTTTGATTTTTCTGCTAACACCTGTTATGGCATCATTTTCAAATGATAAAGTATGATTTCTCCTCTCATAATAATCCCCCTTTTAAAAATTAAAATTGCACTAACCTCTAAAAAGAACTCATAAAAATCACAGCAAATGAAAACCTGGTCTTAATTACCTTTGGTCTCAAGCCTAGGCACAGTAGGGAACAATTTTTTTAAAAAAGATTTCCTACATTATTTGAGTTTAAACTTGAATCTTATTTGTACGAATGAGGAGAAATATAAATTCTTTTTAAATGGCATGAAAAAAAGTTCAGTAAAAAAAGTTTATTTTTAGAAATAAACATGTGAATGATCCTGGAAGTAGGGAGGGAATGAAGGGAGGTGAAAAGCTCAACATGAGAGAAACAGAACTTTATGATGTGAGATGGTCTATAATTCATCCATTATAAACACAGTCATAATTTGATTGACATTAGTAGTAGGTGGCATAAAAAACAGGAAAAAATGAAAAATGATGAATGTAGTGTCACTCTACCTTGAAGTATTAGAGTGGGTTGCTTTGTAAGCATCCCAGCTAGAAAAGTATGCATCTCTTGTCTGGGCTTGGTGGTGAAAGGTGTTTCTCCAGAATTTCCCATATCTGATCACGTTACCCCTAAGTTATTCTTAGAGGGTCAGCATGGCTCAGGCCCACAGTAAACATTGAGTTTTACCTCCCAGTGAAACTACTGGTGATATTGTGAAATACATATTTGACCTTGTCTCCGTTTCTTGACACAGTTCCTAAAATCCTTCGAATCTCTGTAGTGATAAGTGTCTTTTGTATGCTAATGAGTTGACTGATGCCTGGGGGCTCCTGGAGAGCCTCAGGATGGGGCATGGTCACAGGAAAGACCAAGAGTTGATTAGAGGTTGACACACTTCAGCCCCACTCTCCAACCTCAGGAAGGGGAGAGGGACTGAAGGTTAATTTGATCACCAGTGGCCAATGTCCTAATCCGAGAGATTCTGGATAGCTGAACACATGAAGATGCTGCACTCAGAGAGGTCATGGAAACTCTGCAACTCCAACCCACATACCTTACCCTATCCATCTCTTCATCTGTGTCCTTTGTTATATCCTTTCTAATAAGCTGGTAAATGTAAGCAAGCTGTCTCAAATTATCAAACCTGAGGCGGAGGTTGTGGGAACCCCAATTTATAGCTGATTGGCTAGAAGTATAGGTAACAACCTATTACTTGCAGTAGGCATCTGAAGTGGGGGGTGGTGGTGTTGGAATGAGCCCTAAACCTGTGGTTATCTGATGCTATTTCCAGGTAGATAGGTAGATTGTCAGAATCGAATTGAATTAGAGAACACCCAGTTGGTGTCCCACTGAAAAATCTGTTGGAGAATTTGTGTGGGGAGAGATTCCCGCCGAGGACTAAGTTCCGATTTTTTATCTTGCCCAAATTCCTACCTAAGGGTTCTGGGGAGTCATGCCCTACAAACCATGGGTTCTCATCAGATGGGCTTTATTTGACCCTGTATATTGTGACTTGCTTTTCAATCTGACTCTGGCATAGCATTATGAGACAAGGAAAAAATATTAACCCCAAAGTATATTTCCTTGCCATGCCTTGAAATTGCCCTACAAAGTCTCTTATGGGAAAAACCCACATTCTGTAGAGAATCCCCTTCCCCCTTTGTTTTCCTTTCTTCCTTCCCAGATCCAGGCAGTCATCAACTAAGAGTCAGGCACAGTTTTAGGTCCAATAACAAACATACCTTAACCTGAATAGTCTTTTCCATTAATCCCAGGTCTTCAGACAAACTCAACTAATTGTCAACCAGAAAATGCTTAAATTTACCTATAGCCTGGAAGCCCCCAATTTGAATTGTCCTGTCTTTCTGAACCAAACCAATGTATTTCTTAAATGTATTTGATTGATGTCTTATGCCTCCCTAAAATATATAAAACCAAGCTGTACCCTGACCACCTTGGGCACATGTTCTCAGGACCTCCTGAGGGCTATGTCACAGGCCATGGTCACTCACATTTGGCTCAGAAAAAATCTCTTCAAACATTTTACAGAGTTTGACTCTTTTCATTGACACCACACACATTTTGGTGATCTCTGGTCACTAAAATATTCTGTGTTATGAGAGTATAGTAGGAGAAAATGAATTTTTTTTTTTTACATACTCTCAGATTATTAATACTTTTGTTTCAGTCCTTAATAGAAACCCACAGTAACAATGCCAAGAAATCTATTTCTGATATAAAACAAGAAAGAGAAAGAAAATAAAGATGTACTGGACAGTGAGCTGACTCATTCCCATCTCTCTGAATGTCAGAGCCTGGTGAGTCCAATTCACCTGCCCCTGAGCCGCTTTTCAATGTACTTTTTCAGTAACTCCTCCCAGTTAGCTAACTGGGAAGCAGCCTTTCAGCTGTGAAAGTGTTTCTTTTTTATTCTCTCTCTAAATTTTATTATTATCTTCATCTATAGATCATTTAATCTCATATGCAATAAGGAATTATGACAAAAAGCAAACATTTTCCTAAAATAAATAAAGTACTACACCTTGATTTTAAAGTGGCCGGAAAGCAAAATTGCATTGTAACAATTCCTTCAAATCTACTTGCTGCTTTGATACTCTAAGTTTTTATTATTACCATTATTTTCTAGAACCATTCCCACCACCATCACAGATCTTTGCTACAAATCAGAGAACACTTTGTTTCATTACTTCTGAGCACTAAAAGAGGACCTTTGGTCAAGGTTCAGCAAGTTTGTATAACTGACAACTATGTATTACTTGAGAAAGTTTTGATAGTTCAAAGGAAGAAAAAAATTAAGTTAATCAAAATAATAACAAAGAAAGTGAAAGGAAACTTTTGTAGGTGATAGGTTTATGGCATACATGCAGTAATAATTTCATGGATGTATACTTATCTCCAAATTCATGAAGCTGTATACATTAAATATGCACAGATTTTTGTATGCCAACCATACCTCAGTAAAGTGGTTTTAAAAATATGTTAATCATGGGATATACATAAACATATGTGTTATTTTGGTCAAAATTACGTAGGAAGTTTGTCTCAATTTTCAGCTTGAATCTGAGAAAACTAATGGACGACAATTTCCAGGCCTAACATCAGCAGTAAAGTTGACAAATTTTTCCACGATGGCAGAAATGGAATGTGGGGGTCAGTTATGAGACCCTAAGGAGAGTGCAGAGCCAAAGCTCAGGCCTGGAAATGCTTGGGGAGCCCTGGCCAGCCTTGAATCTTCACAAACCAGCATTTAATTTTTTTTGCAAACAGACATCTGGTGACTTTGCCTTTATCGTGCATTTGGTGACATTTTCACAAAGCAAAAAGTCTTAGTCAGCCAACACTCCTGAAAATACGTAATGAATCGATACATAAAAGGAACAAATGGTACCCTCATGGAAAGACTACAGATTTTTGCTACTGCTGAGAGGGTGCTGGTTAAAAAGTAGAGCACACTGAACAAAACTGCGCTGGCTTAGCAAATGGAAGTGTCATTCTCAGTCATCAATTTTAATTAGCGTCAGAGCCATGTACCTAATGTCTAGAGGTGCTGAGCAGTAAGGGAAAAACAAGTAAAGGAAGACCATAAGCAGAGAATCACATCCAATAGTAACAAAGTTAATGAAACCATTACGAACTGTGGTCTTGGTTATGATCTGCAAGGACTCCATTTATTAACTATTCCCAACAAATCAATAAATAGGCACTTTTAAATGCTGGGTTATAAAATAAACTAGCTGCAGCCCCTGGCCTCAGTGAGCCCACATTTTTCTAGGCAGGGATCTATAAAGAAAGAGTAGTCAAGCATTGGAGGAACAATGGAATATCTGTTAACAAATTTGGACAAACTTCCTTGGGAAGGTGACTCCTTGAGACAGGTGCTAAATTTGGGATAAAGGGTAATGTGGAGGAAAAGAAAGGGCAGGTGGGGCCAAGGAAACAAAGGTACAGAAGGTACAAAGGTGCAGAAGACACAGCCTGGGCATGTAAAGAGCTGTGATGTGTTGGGAGTGCATGGATGGAGCTGAGGATGTGCTGAATTAGGGAAGAAGCAGGGGCACCTCAGGGAGAACGTAGCCAAAGGACTTAATTTTGGTTCTGCAAACACTGGGGAACTACTAATTTGCTATGCTCGGAGGTGGAGCGCCTCACAGTGTACTTACCAAGACTAGAACTGACTGCAATTGAACTTTCCCTACTTACACTCAACCTTGTACTCAACTTCTCAACAGAAACACGTATCTGGGCCTTGGTTTCTCTGTGTTTAAAATTGAGAGAGTAAAAGTATCTATATATATATATATAAGGTTTAAATCAGTTAGCACACGCAAATCATTTCATTTACAATACAATTAGTGATAAGCAAATGTTATATATGCTTATCATTGTTATTGTTTTTGTCATTGTTATTATTGCTAGTCACTACCTTGACAGCAGGGGCATGTCTTTTCCTATGGAGAGCTTGACAATGTGTTTACATTAGACTTTGTGCACTTAGGGTTTTGCTGATGTGAAGATGGGATGTTGTCATAAACCCAGCTAGACTATTTAGGCCCTCCCGGTGCAGGCTGTATGTAGGCAGTGGGTTCTGTTCTTTAAGGGTGTTTGGCAAATGTGTTGGTGGAGTAGGGGATGGAAATCTACTTATGGCAATGATTCAGCCTGAGACTAAATGCAGACAATCCCAGTTCTCTAGTGTGTCATTAAGGGAGCAAGAGTAGGAGAATCAATGTTCTGGCAAGAATCATAATTCACTAGTTGTGTAGCAATGGCATTTAGAAACACCCCTGAATAGACAGTGCAAACACAAGTAAACATAGTACCATATACAGCAACCGTTCTATACAATTACAGGAGGTAATGCATGTAGAGGGCCTCACACAGCAGTTATTAAATATACCAAGTCTAGGGCCCTGCCCCAGATTGATAGAGTCTGAATCTCTAAGTCCCTGGTCACTCTACATTTTGGAAAGGTCCTGGCAATGTGTATGCTTACCTTGCCCTTCCACACCCCTCCCTGCCAGGTGATTCTTATGACAAGACACAAAATATATTTAGGAAACTTTTCACTATACCTTCTTGCTCTGGTCTGAATCACCATATCCTCTGCAGGGCTCTGCCTCTAGGGTTTCCCCACTATGTGCCACAATTGGTACTCATGAGGAGGCACTTGATAAAGTACATGCTGATTGATTTATCTCAATGTCACAAGCATCACAAAGTTATATCGATGAAGCCAGGTTGCTGAGGCTTTGGGCAGAAATACCCTTCAGGGATGAATTCTCAAAGAACCAGGTGAGATGTGTGATGTCCTTAGCAGCCAGGCCCTCTCCTTTTGCTCTGTGGTTGGATACTACTCAGTGGCTCCTCAGGCTGCCATCCTCTTTTTGGTCATGGCTACCCCTTGGCATACTGAGTCCACCAGGCCTGAGTGCAGTGACAGTTCTAAGCTGGAATATCTTTTGTGGCTCAGTGAGTTAATTACATTCCCATCCATAGTTTCTCCTGAACCAAAGTGTATTATCTCGTACATGTTATGACTGTTGGCAGCTCTAAAGAAGCCTGTGTAATCTAAACAGGAAATCTCTGAGCCCTTCCAAGAGACAGTATTACCTCCCCACATCTCCATGAGGGAGTGTATTTCTTCTGTACTTGAACAGTAAATCATACAGCATATTGCATGAGCTAGAGAATTTAAACAAATAAAACAGGAACTGTGAAATGGTGCTGGTGGTTTCAAACACTTTTTAATGCTTTATAGTAAAATAATAGATAACAAATTTGGAAGATAAACCAGTGTCCTTTAAAAAAGCACATGTTTAAATAAATCTGCAGCAGCCACATTTTGCTGTAAGTGTATTTTGAGAATAGCAGGGCTTCAACAAGAATCAATGTGCAATGATAAAGACCTTCTTTTCTCACAGGTCTTATCTCTGGCTTAGAGGGACAAATGTGGAAGTTTCCTAACAACTTCAAGCTTCACGTATTTATTTCCTGTCTAGCAGTGTTCTGCTTGGTGAGTTTTTCATAAACATCCTCCTGACATAAGCTTGTGCATGTGCTGAGACATCCACTTGCAATTACAGACAGATACTAGAGTCTGGCTTTTCAAATGGAGTCCCTAGCATAATAAGGACAGTTAAAGGTGCAGTAGTGACATCCGGGGAACACACTGGTGGTGGTGTTTTCACAAAGAATACTGAAAGAAACAGGCAATATGAATGCTGGCTCTCAGCTGGCCTGTATCTTCCTTCTGCAAAGCTTCCCAGTAATTCCTCTAGCTTTTCCTTCCTACTGTTACAAAAGCAGCGAAACATCCTGCCCAGCTAGCCACCCCAAAAGCTGCTTTTCATTATGGAGAACAGCAGAGGTGTCAACACCAGGCCATAATCAGTAAGAGAGTTTGCTATGCCATGGGATAACAGGAGCACAGATTAATCACAGCAATGCTAAAAAGAATAAACAGAATTACATTTTGGCACTGGGCCAAGATTAATCCTAGGTAGGCCAGCCAGGAGCATATGACTGAAATTGGAAGGATATTCAAAGAGACTATTAGAAGGTTAGTTGGAGATGTAAGGGAGAATGACAGAAGTGACTATCTCTTCCCTTATGATGTTATCATAGATTTTTTAAGACTTGTGAATTCACTCATTCAAAATAGTAGTGAGGAGGTTGATTTAATTAAGTCTGGAGCTCAGCTGGTGACTCATAGGTAGTATGCTGAAGCCACCTTCTTTTCCCAATTCTGTGTTCAGTTGCATCACATTATCAACTTTAAATCAACCACAGTGGGAATATTTACACCAAAAAAAAATTAGCAAGTCCAGCAAATGAAGAATTCCTACCTTCTAATCCTGTGTGAAACCATTCACCTTTCAAGGTCAATCTGAGTGTCTTCTTTAGGAAGCACTTTTTCTTTCTCCCAGTTGGGATCCATCTCTACATTCTTTGTGCTTCCACAACACCAATTTTGTTTTTAATATCTGGACAATGGCACTTATTATTCCACGTCTGATATGTTAGTTATCTAACTGCCCAATGGATAATAAGCTTGAAGTCTGAAGGTAAGGATCATGGCTCATTCTCCTTTTGATCCATCACAGCATTAGCACAGTTCCTTAAATATAGGGAGTGCTCAATACATATTTGTAAAACTACTAAATATTTAACTTTCAAAAAATGTTGTGAGGCATTATGATTTTACTTATAATATTACTTTGAATTTACCATATATTTTGAGTTCTCTGAAGTCTCAATTTGCACAAAAGAAGATTCTAAAGTACATCATCAGATCCTATAACAAGCATCCTTTTGGAACCATGAATACTCAAATTTGAGGCAAAGTCAACATATTTTAACTAGGTTTATGACATCTAGTCCCTTGTTAGTGTTTGATAAGGGAAAAAATAATAAAAATAGGATTAATTTCTTCCACTTGCTGTCACCTGCATGAATGCATTTGTCTGGTTTTGCATGCAGCAGCATGTTTGTCTTTGGATACTGACATATGAGGTGCTCGTTGCTTGGTACTTGTTTACTAGGCTGATTCTGGTAGTAGTGACTCTTAAGTCACAGGAATTAGTTGTTTTGGCAAATTCATAGATCTTCTTGTTCAGACCAGGTGCCATTCAGCATGTCAGAGGTGTCCTAAGAAAGCATATACTTTGGCAGAGGTTTTAAGGTGTATTTTTCCCTCTATGGGCAAAGGCATCTTTCATAAACAGGTTGGTCTGGGCTCCTGCCACTCTGTCTCTCATTTCCAAGCTCACTCTTCAATTTCCATCCAACATTTCTTGAATAAATTTCATTCTCTTGGAAGTAGGTATTTCAGAGCTAGAAAAAGTAATCCTGAGTTAGAGTTGCTGTGTGTGAGTACTTACGGTGTGCCAGGCACTGTCCTAGTTGCTGGGGATTCAATGGCAAAAACAGCAGATGGAATTCTGCCTTCCTGGACCCATGTTCTAGTGTGTACAGGGATGAACACATAAGGAAATAGATGTGTATTATAATGGCAGGCAGCTGGGAAGATGTGGGGAGAGTGGCTCTTATAGATCTGAAGGTATGGTAATGAGCCACACAGATGTTTTGTGGAAGAACATTCCAGGCAATACGAAGCAAGAATATAGGCCCTGAAATGGATTGGAGGAGTAGAAGGGAGGTATGTGTGGCAGGAGTAGAGAGAGTGAGAGAAGAACAGAAGGATTTGAGGTTGTGGAGGTGCAAGAGGCCAGATGTTGCAGGGTCTTGCAGCCTGGAAATAAACTTATGAACTGTTCACCATGTCAGACTCCATGAAATAGACCCCAGTGAGCTGGAATTGCTATTGCTGTTCCCCTTATGATGTATCTTTTCCACTGCAATCCTTTACTGTCATAGTTGGGAATTGGGAGGTCTTGGGGATGGGTCCTTAAGCTATGTGGTATGTGGCTTTAATTCACTAATTAACTTTATTCCATGGTACTTGATCTGGGTTACAGGCACAGACCAGAGGGCCATTTGTTTTTTCAAGACATATTATTGAGCACCTGTTGTGTGCAAGGCACTATACTAGGCACTGGGATATGGTTGTAAACAGACTAATGCTGGCCCCAGGGTTCATTCTCTCCATTCCCTTAAATGGACCTTTGCCCCAGACCAACATGTCTGCTTGGGTCTTTGTCTACCTTATACCATTATCCTTGCTTTCTCCAGAATAGGGGGAAGATCAGAGGCAATTCCCATCTATAAAGTAGAAATAATATTTCAAAAAAATGAAATAATGTATGTGAAGTACTGAGCAGAATGCCTGGCACATAGTAAGTTAAGTGCTTCTGATTACGATTACCTGTGAATTAATGGTATTTATTATATATGTCACTCATCTGATAGTTAATTATGTCTTATGCTGTATCTTGCATTATTTGCTTTGCATACGTTTATGCTGTTGCTCCCTCAATTAGATTGTAAGTCTGTTGAAAGGAGAAACCTCATTTTATCTTTTCTAACTCTGCACATAGCAGGCTCTCAATAAATATCTGTAATATGTTTACTCTCTGACCTTTTATTCTAACAACCTCTTTTTAAATTAATTAGCAGTCTTAGTAGAAAAATGCCTACATTTTACGGATTTATCTGTCACTTTTGTATGTAGTAAAAATGAAAACTTTGATGCAGCTCCCCTCACATACTTGAATCAAACATTTTAGATTCACTTTCTAAAGGTCAATTTTGGGAAGGAATTGTTGACACTCTCTTTTGGCCAACATGGAAGTGGTTCCAGAAACTATTTTGCAGTAGAAAACGGAAGCTCTACTAGAAAGCGAGTGTAGATGGATATGACGACAGTCTACCTAGACATGTCCCTGGGCAGTAAAGTACCTACCTGATGCTTAGTTTTTTGAACTTTGCCCTTTTTTTGCTGTGCCTTCTGAAGTTCTTGGCTCTATCGAGAAGTATCCTTTATGGGTATTGAACTGTAAATCTAAATCTAACTTCAGTTAAAATTTTTAAAATGGACAATTAAATGAGAGTCAAAATGGTAATCAAATCACACAACATCGTTTAAAGTGGAAAATTATACCAGGTATGAAAAAGAAAAGTTTCATAGCTATAGGGCAGGCAATGCCTTAAAATTCTAGAATATAAATTTTGTTTCCTTGTTTGAATTCTATTTAATGTGATGACAATATGACATAAAGAAAAAAGTCAAAAGCCTCATTGATAACCCATACACGGCCACTCCACTGGCCATAGATGTCTTGCACAGTGTGTCTTTGTGTTAGCCTGAAGGGGCAACCTGCCCCATATGCTTTTTGGCAGAACAGGGACACTGTATGGCTTTAAGTATTCTCTGATCGAATGTGGGAAAAGAAGCAGTTAGCCAAGTTCTGAACACAGTATTTATTGTGCTGAGGCCAGGAGGTGAGGGGGGAAATGGGGAGGAACAGAACTCCCACACAACTTCTGCCTTGTTCTACTTTCTGGTGGATGTAAGTTAAGAAGGTTGACAAAGATACCTCTGGGTAAATGATGTAAGGAAGATCCAGGGCTTCAAATTTAGGATCTGCAGCAAATGCTGTGTGTGTGTGTGTGTGTGTGTGTGTGTAAAATGAACTTCCTACCAGCAGTTAGTGCCACTGAAGGGCAACCAAAATAATGTGTGACCATTTAGATTACAAATGAGTTTGGTTTGCTATTAGCCCCTTGCCCTAAATTAGAAAATCTAGTCGTCTTCTTCTTCTTTTTTTTTTTTAAGGGAATGAGCATGTACAAAAAAGGGATCTATAGAAGCCAGAAATGGTTGGGCCACCAACACCATTTCAAACAATAATCCCAACAGACATTTCTCTGTCTAAAGAACACCACCAAAAAAGAATTAAAAATCTACATGGAAAGCATACTCTATTTTTGGCTTCTTAGGGGTTGCGCTCCCAGGAATTTCCTGTCCATTCTTGGATCTTTTAAGTCCTTGTCTGAATGGCTGTCTCTACTTGCTAATTTCTCCTCTTCTGAATCTACTTTGGTTTTACTTCTAATCCTTCCATTCCACTAAACCTGTTCATATCAAATTCAATAGTCCCTTCTTATTTCTTATATTACTTAACTTCTCAGCTGCATTTGACCCAGTACATTACTGTCTTTTAAAAATATGCTCTTTGCTTAGCTTTGAGGATGCCTGATCTACTTGGTGTCCCTTCTAGCTCACCGACTGTTCTTTCTTGGTCTCCTTTACCAGCTTCTTTTCCTCTGCCCGACCCATAAATACTGTCCTGTCACAAAACTCTTCCCTCCAATATTCTAGCTTTTTTTTTTTTCCCCTGCAAAGGGAATCTCATCGAGTCTCATGGCTTTAAATATCATCTACACATTGATGGTTCCAAATTTCTATCTTAGTCTGAGCCTCTCCATTGAACTTCAGACTCTACTCAGCCTCTTCAGCATCTTCAGTTGGTATCTAATAGGTATCTCAATCCTAACACAGAACTCTCGAGTAATGTCTGAAAAAACTGTTCTTCCTAAATTCTTCTCTATCTCTGAAAATTGTTTCACCATCCACTCAGGTACTTAAGCCAAACACTTCTGAGTCATCTTTGTCACTTCACTTTCTCTAACTCCTTCCAACTCATTTAACCATCAACAAGTTCTTTCAGTTCCATCTCAATCCATTCACTTCTCTCCATCTCCTTTGCTATTATTATAGCCCATGCATCCAGCACCTTTTTCCCGAACAATCAAATAGTTTCCTAACTAGTCTTCCTACTTCCACTTTTGCCTTCCTTCAGTTAACTACCAAAACAATTAACCTTTTTAAGGCATAAGTAAGATCATGCTACCTCACTGGCTAAAATTCTCTAGTGGCTTCCCATGAAATCAGAATAAAGTCCAAATTCCTTATCATGGCCACCAAGATCCCCAAGTGGTAAATATGATCACAGATCATTAGTATGATACTTCCTAACAGAAAAACGTGAACCAAGTGTATGTTGTAAGCAAGCAGCATAAGAGCGTGAAAGGATACTATGACTTCTAAAAAATTCTAGAAGTCACATTAAAATGTGGACCATTTGTAATACTTATTTCCAATCATTAGAATCTGTCTAAAGCTTCCAGGAATTTCCATCGTTTTCCCTCTGTGAACATTTTCTTACAATAGATTGGCATATGTGGGTATATTTTAGAAATATTACAATTTATAGTGACGTAATTTTCTTTGATTACAACACAATTAATTCTATGTTTTTTTTTTTTTTTCAAATTTCTACTGCTATGATGCAGGCTTAGAAAATAACCTCCCTTGTTTCTTGAGTTTAACCATAATACGTGCTGACTATTCACAACCAGACACATACATAAAGGTAAGGGGATGATACATCCACACTGTTTGAAAATATCTCCTTTAAATCTATTTCTTGATAATGAAAAATATTGTGATGAAGAGCTAATTATACATAATCATTTGTCAATACCTTTATATTGAGCATTTCCTAAATGCCTAGCTCTTGGTTAGGTTAGTACTAAAGAAAAGTAGTTGAAGACATGATTCCTGGGCTTAGAAGTTACAATCTAGTCAGGGAGCAAAACTAACAACAGAACAGATGTCATCAGAGTCTCCTAAGAGCTAGAATGTTTAGAACTCACTGATGCCCAAGAGTGATACATTTCTGCTGAAAGTTTCTGTAATTAGTAACATGAAGAAATGAAAGTACTGG
This sequence comes from Pongo pygmaeus, assembly GCF_028885625.2. NCBI lineage: Eukaryota > Metazoa > Chordata > Mammalia > Primates > Hominidae > Pongo > Pongo pygmaeus. The sequence goes on along the minus strand of NC_072377.2, from coordinate 42,811,840 downwards.
TCACTGGTAAAGCTAGAAAAAAAAATCCTTATTTTTTCTGTAGCAGTTTTTTTTTTTTCTTTGCTGTAGAGTTTACAAAACTTTAAGGGTACATTCTTGTTAACAGTCCATGTTTAAATTTCGTCGGAAGCAGCTATGTATTTTCTGCATATCACCAGGGTGCAAGGAATGCCACATTATTGTACTTCTCCAAAATGATTGAAGTCTGACTGTGAGCCTGCCCAACTTTTACCAAGTTAGTGGGATATTCAGTTTCAGCCATCACTGTGGTTCCATTTGCTACTACTGGGTCAAGGGAGGGGCCTTGGAGATCTTACACAGGGATAAACATTTTAAAAAGCTTTCATAGTCTTTTTCTTTCTTCTCCTTGGGTCTTAACTCTCCTTAACTCCAAAGATGCTCACTTCTTTTCCACAATATGTAAACAAACCTAGGAAGAAAAATTCTGTCCTAGAGTTTCAAACTCCCTGGAGCCAACAGAGTAAAAAGATTTGGCAGGAACAAAATGCAAATTAGTACATCAATAAATACTCCCACCACATTTGAAATGTTAAATTGCTAACGTTAACCTTCCATTCTTAATAAATGACTCAGAAGTGTTGAAACAGCAGTATTTTTCTTTAGTCATTATTTCCTTGGAATTGTAACCTAGAGTGGAGCAGTAATCTGTGCTCCACGCAAAAAAAAAAAAAAAAAAAAAAAAATGTCCTCTGTGGCCTATAAAGCTTGCTACTCAAAGTGATATGGTCTGTGGGCCAGCAGCATCAGCATCCCCTGGAAGCTCGTTAGAAATGCAGGATGTCAGGCCCCACCTCTGACCTTCAGAATCAGAATCTGCAAGGTCCCCAGGTGATTCATGTGTGCCTTAAAGTTTGAGAAGCACTTCTCTAGGTGGTTTTCCTCCCTTTTTCCTTTTCTACTTCTCAAACACAAGGCATAATCTTAGCATTTCTCAAGGACCCTGAAAAAAACCTAGATGAATAATGAAAGTTATGCTTTTAAAAAAGGCTTCTTTCTGTTCTCTAACATTTGGATGAAAACGGTGTCACAACATCTGAAATTAATAATAAATAGACTTCCAATGGGAAGAAACTTCACATTTTACTTCTGGAGGGAACAAAGCATAGTTATGCTCTGCTGTTAATTTTACTAAATTGTGTATGGAGGGACTTCTGAGCTGGGATTACTAAGCTATAGTTTGAGAAATGAAAGGCCAGCATTTGGTTCAGGTCCTAAACACAATTTACAGACCGCTTACTACAGACAGCAAGAAAATGCCCTTTAAGCCAGGGTACAAGTAGTTTTCAACAGTCAATGGACTTGTGAAAATTCTATTTGGCCTATAAAATTTGCATTTGACTCAATCATTTAGACTTAGCAATGCCAGTTTATTCTCCAAGTAGATGACCCTTTCTCCTGATGTCCCTACCTTTAGTAGGGCAAGAATCAGGAATGTCTGCCTGTTACGAATACCCCAGTCCTTCCCTAGTCCCCATACCCAGTGGAGATTAATTAGAGAAGAAAAAAGGATTAGCTTAACATTTTGTATCATTTTGACATTTCATGGCATTTAGGTATGCCGTTCACTCATTCATTTCTTTGTTTCTACTTTTGTCTATTTTCTAATAGCTGTTCTTAAGACTCTTTTATGTCAACATAATGTCAAAGTCAAATCCCTGAAATAATTTACAGGTGATTTTTCCTGTTTTTGAAATGATGCTTTCCCAACTATGCAGCTTTCCACAGCGATGCCTGGTATAGAGGATTACCAGGGAAAATACTTAATTTGTCCCTTTCTTAAGAACATTTATCAAGTAGCTATTATGTGTACAATTAGTCATCAAACATACATTAACCAATTTAAGAGGCAAGCGTTGTGAGAAGTAGAGTATAAGACAAAGCCCAGTGGTTAAGTCGATTACAGCTTAACTGGAGAGCGCAGATAGAAACACACACTGAGAAACAACAGCAGCAAGGATAACTTGGAATTCACAAAGTATTACTAGAGGACACAAAACATTGTCTGGTGAGTCATTACAAACTAGGTCAGTGATGTGGCTGGGATTGCTGAAAGTTAGAACAGCTTAGGAAAGCTATATGGATTACAAAAGTCCTTGAAGTGGTCCCTGGAGGATGGCTAAATAGGTGTCACAGGAAGAGAAATACCAAGAAAGCACAATCAGAAATAATATTATGCATTTATGTAGACTTTGAAACATCTCTATCTGAAATAATTATAAAAACAAACTCTCCTCTGGAAGAGCAATTTGGAATGATTCCCGGCATTTTATGAGTAAGTGAGGCTTGATGTGCAGGAGTTCTACGTCCCAAATTTATGCAGATAGGAGGAGAGACTTCAGGGGCTATGCTGCATGCTTGTTAGGCTGAGAGTTTCTAACCAGGGGCCATTACAAACAACACTGTTTGTGAGGGTCAAGGCTTTGGAGTCAGATGGAAATCTCTCCAGGAAGGCGCAGTTCTCATTCTGAGAGCAAGTGCAATTGTAAAATGGAAAAGGTCCATTTTAGATAAAAGTGTTTCTCCAAATAAGCATTGAAATGAAAATTTGAGATGGTAGCCTATCAAAAATACATCATGTCCTTTTTCTTTGTTTATACTCTTTGTTTCTGAGAATACAGATAATAAGAGAAAGAAATGACAAATAATTTTATAAACTGTAAAAGTCAGTATCTATATTATTACTGATTGATCTACGAGTGAAGGGACTACCCAATTGTAATGTGATGTTGTGTCTCAACCCACATGTTAGTTTGATATATTTAAAAAAAAAAAGACCAGTTAAATTCTAGAAGCCAGTGGTAACTAACTACTGAAGAACTGTTTGAAAATATTAATTGATTTACTATTCAGCCAGATTTTCTTCCTAAAACTTAATTATGCATATAATAGTGGAATTTAATATAAATGCTAAACTTATAACATCCTATCCGAAAGTTATCCACAGCTAATTCCCTCATTAAAAATGTTTTCATCTGCTGTAGACTTGCTTCTGGTTGAAGTTCAGAACTCTGTATTACATGAACAGTAATTTTCAACTATTATGTAAAGCTTCCTTCTCCTTCTATAATTCAGACAAATGTCAGAAAGGCCAAACTTGCAGAGAGTGGAATACTGTTTATTCATTCAACAAGTATTTGTTGGATGTGGCCACATACTATTATCCTAAGTATCATGCAGATACAGAGATAAATATTATGCTGGATACAGACATAGCTCTAACCTTCCAAAATCATATAATCTGATAGGAGACAAAGACGTACATCACACATGGACCTAACATTCCACAATCTTATAGTCTGATTGGAGACAAACACATTTAGTATATAGTATGACCTTCAACACTTTCTGTGATATACAAGATGCAGATAGCACAGGGCTAAAATTGGTTGAGAGTCCAATGATGAGTCAGGAAAGATTTTGTGAAGATCATGTCAGTATCTTGAAGATGATGGAACTGGTACCTGCAGGACTTAAGTCCTTAGTAACTACATTCCCTTTATCATTCAAGTTCCAGCTGAAACGCCATTTCTTTCCTGATAGCTCTATCTAAAATAAAACCTTCCTCTAATTCTCTGTCAGGGAACCCTCTTTGTTTACTTTTGACACTGTCACATGATTTGTAAGCATGCACTGTCCATTGACCTGGGTATTTGTCTGTTCCTCTTCTACTAAATTCAAACTCTAAGAAGACAGAAACCATGTGCGTTTTGTCCCCTAACATACAGTTCTAAGCACAGGGCTTGGCCCATGAGAAGGGGGCAATAAATACATGTTGATTAATTAACCTTAGTTGAAGAGAACAGTATGAACAAAGAGATAGTGGTGGGTAAGCAAGAGTAATTTAGAAAGGAGCAAATATTTCAAATGAATTAAAATATAGGGTAAAATGCAATGGTAATTAAGGTTGGAAAAAGTGGTTGGGACTAGACTGTGGAAGACTCTAAACTTCAGGATAAGGAAATTTGGACTTAAAATTTAGATCTAATAACCACATTTTTCCAACCATATATTTAGACACATTACACTCATGAGCCAGTAGAACTATCTGTAAAAGGAATGTCTCAGCAAACCTGGGATATAAGATCACATATCTAAGGGCAAGGAGAAAACCTTGAAAATTCCTTGATAGGGGAATTTATATAATAGTTGGGACACACAAAAATAAATCTAATAGTGAAGGGCCTTCATCAGTGCATTTCTTTATCTGGAGCATAAGATAGTATCTTCAAATTATTCCAGCACAACCCATCACTCCCAGAAGGTTTCAGTGGCGAATGTGGTAGCTATGAAAATGCATCTCTCAAGCCTTCTATGGCAGAGTGTAACTGGCCTATGCCCTCAGCTGCTATGCTCTGAAATCCACCCAGCCAGTGACTTTGCATGACAAGGACACCAAGGCAGGCCCATTCCTAGGGGGATGATGAGGGGATTCCTCTTTCAAGTGACTTTGGTTTGAGGACTCCCCATCAGCCTTGCCAAAACTTTCTTGGCACTGCACTGATGTCTAAGACATTCCGTCCCTTCCTACCTCTTTCCTTTCTTGCCTCCTTTTCTCTTTCCCTTTTCTCATTCCTTCTTTCCTTTTTTTTTTTCACTGGGATCAGACCTGTACTGCAGTGGTCATCTCTTCCAGCCTCCTCCAGCTCCTTCTCCATTTTCCCTCATAGGCATTTCCCCAGATAAATCTCTTGCACATCTAGTTTCCCAGTGAATCTCTTACAGGGATGCATCTCAGAAAATCCAGGCTAACATGGCAGCCAAACCCTGCATTCCCAGAATCACAACATCTTGAGAAAAATAAATGATTTTACCTACTCAGCCACTAGCTGGCTGCTGGAGAGACCCAAAAACATTGTCCACGAGCTTAGCAGTCACTTAGTTTTGTTTCTTCTTCTTAGAGTGGAGTACATGTACTGGGTAAAGAGGCTGGCAAGCTTTGCAATAAAAAGAGAGTCTCAAGTACTTAGAGGGGTTCAGATCAGATCAGTTCATTGCCAATGGTGTGTTTGCCAAGGAGGAGCCAGCAGCTGCAAGAAGACAGCTAGTCTTGGCATCCAGGACATTTTCTCCTACTCTTCATGTTGCCCTTGAACATGTTATCCTTACATTCCTCTATACTCTTGTGATATCTGGCTGGTCTTACTCCTTTAGAAATTTCCTTTCCCTTCTATGACACATGAATAAAAAAAGAAGAGTAACTCCTGTATCACACTTAGAAAATTGTGCTTCATGTCTTTCTAGAACCTTCCTGAGAGCCTTAGCTGTCAAGGCCCTTTCATGCCTCCTGATTTACTTTTTGAAGCCATGTTTACATTTTAGTGACAGTCACTAAGGCCAATTCATCCTCTAAGGTTTTTCTTAGTCACTGGACCATTATTTCACCCTCTTGAATATTGTACCATATGACAGAGGACACAGATGGTAAGGTTGTTTTTAAATTACAGAAAAGGATTTTGAGATTTCAAAGGATATCTTTTTCAAGATTAATATTGAGAAAACAAAAATTGACCTGGTTCACAATAAAGCAGAAATGAATCTTCCTAATTTCGTGTTCTCCCACTTTACTAATTTATTACCCTCTTTGAACCAGTGATCTAGAACTTGTTGTGTCTATGAAATCAATGAGGACACTTCATCCTTTATCTTTGGCCCTTCTAAGAAGTTCCTGCAGGAAGACACCACTGGTTGGCTACCCAACAGCTAGGAACCAAAGTACCCTACCATGGGCTAGATCAGGATTGGTCTAGGCCAGTTAGCAAACAGAGGAAGGAAACTGAATTTGAGTAGAAAAGCTATATGCCACCATCTGACATGAAAAATGATCATTCATACAATAGGTTGCTGGTTACTCCCCATTTGTTGCCCCACACTCATTTTCTACTCTCCTCTTCCCTGCTCTGTGCCCCAGGAAGTTGGCCATTACAGATGACATTGCCCAGAACTCTTGGTCTTCATTGGGTTCAGCCATTGGCACCTGTCCCCTCCACGCCTCTCTCTCTTTCCTGAAAAGACTGTGGTTTCCCATGATGGCACTAGTCATATTGCTCCTCTCCCACTGCTCAGTGTCACTTCTGGAACCTAGAACACTGTGCCCTTTCAGACCTTGGAGCTAGTACCCTTTTCCTAGCTCTGGGTTCTTCACCATCCTTGGTTGGTTTCCTTAATTCTATCACCCCTCTTGTATATAGACATATTATTGCATTCTTCCTGGTTACATCCTTTTTGCATATGCCATCCCTTTCTTTCCTGAACCCAGACTGAAAACTGACTTTGTCACAAATTAAGTTTTTTAAAATTATATAATATTGATTGATAGTTAAAATAAACAACTCAAGAGCTACCACAAAAAAAGAGTACAATGAGTTTCTAGGCATGTAGATTTTGATGGAAACACACACAAAAAATCCCTTTGCTTTCTATATTTGGGTAGCAGAAGTGAAAACAGAATTTGGGTTTCAGCAAGTGACATAAGAAGAAAATAAAGAATATGTGGTAGCATGTCTCATTTCATCAAAATCTCACTTTCTTTACATAAAATAACTTTTCTCTGAAATTTATCTTTTTGGTTAGTTTAATTTGAGGGTTCAAAATATGAAGACTGAGGATTTTATATTTGAAATACTATACTATTAATTAGTGTCTTTCAATCTTCTTTGACAACAATCCACAAAAAGAAATATATTTTACATTTTGACCAGTGTGTATGTCAGTTATGCCTTTGTGTGTCACTAAACGACACTTATCTTTATGACAAGTGATATAATCTACTGCCCTAAAAAGTACAATGTACACTATACTTTCATTCTATGCTATTTCATTAAAAAAAAACTAGTTAGGGGTTACTAAATAAATTTCATGGCAATATGATGGTTGCTACTTGAAATGTAGAAAACACTGCTGAGCAATTAACTTTGTATTACGAAAAAATCTAAATCCATGACATAGGAATGAATTCCCCATTCTTTTTTATTTTTAAATTACCTATATAAATGTGGTCTAGTGTAGATGTTAACAAAAGTACCAACTAAAATTTGTATTGTTTTATTGTTTAAGAAGAATTTTCACATCTACTTATATAACTTAATAGCATAATAACCTGGTCAGATAGATAAGGCTCTATTTTTCATTCCTAGATGAGAAAACTGCAGCTCAAGGAGATGAAGTGATTTGCTCATGCTCACACTATCAGACAATGCAGATTTTGGTCTTTTGAATGAATTCCTAGCTCTTTTGACTGTTCTAGGTTGCCAATAGGTAGTTAGAATCAGCCTAGATCATAACTGACAAAGCAGGTAACTTCAGTTGTAAAATAATAAAGGTATTTGCTTCCTTCACTTTGCCAGGAAATCTTGAAAGTAGATTGAGGTGTTGAATGTTTTCAAACTCAGAATTCTTAAAGGAAAGTTCTGTAAGAAGTTGGTAGTAAGTTCTAACCAACATCAAACTTCTGCTATTCTCATGTTAATACATGCCCTGTGCCTCTATCTGTCATTACTTGGATATTGGAATGGCCCTCTTCTTTCGTTTTGTCTTCCCAAATCCCAGCCCCTTCTTCTATACCCAAATCAAGTTCCTTCTCTTCCATGCAGCCTTCCTGACCACTCTTGTCTACCCTGTCCCCTTTCAGTTTTCTAAATTCTACCATCATTTATATACCACCATAACATGTAGCAACTGATTATGTTGCTTTGTTATTTGCTGTCATTTTGCGTCAATTTTCTTATTCCTAATTAGACTATAAGCTCTCTCAGAATAAGGATAACAAAGCCTTTTCCCTAGCCCTTAGCACAGTTTGGAACACCTAGTTGATGTTTAAGAAATTGGTTAATTCACACCAAAAGCCCCACCCAGGCACATCAGTTTGTAATTAGGAAGGAAACCCAACTCCTAGCTTTACCTTCTTAGAAGTTAAAGGGTTGGGACCACACATATAGCGCCTCAACTTTTACAGTTCCTCCCTGAGGGACTTGCTCTTTATATTATTCTGTTTTCACACTGCTAGAAAGAAACTACCTGAGACTGGGTAACTTAAAAAGGAAAGAGGTTTAATTGACTCACAGTTCCACATGGCTGGGGAGGGCTCAGGAAACTTATAATCAAGGTGGAAGGTGAAGGGGAAGCAAGGCAAATCTTACATGGTGGCAGGAGAGAGGGAAAGTGAGCAAAGGGGGAACTGCCAAACACCTTTAAAACTTCATCAGCTCTCGTGAGAGCTCACTCACTATCATGAGAATGCTTGGAAGAAACCATCCCCATGATCAATCTTTGGGTGGGGACACAGAGCCAAACCATAATCACCAATTCACCTAGCTCTGGGAGCAGATAGGCTCAGCATTTGCAAGTATCTCTGGACCACAGAGAACAAGGTGGCAATTTTAAACAGGTGTGCAAGAACTTCCTACTCCAATTCCCTCAGGCTCAGTACAGAGTGAACAGGCGATATTGCCCAGCTCCTAGTTTCTCTCTGGTAGGGGTTTTATTGCACTTTCCCAGCTGCTGCCCAAGGGTTAAAGTTCTACATAGTCTAAAACTGGGAGCCTGATTTTGATGCGGTTTGTTTGGCCCCAGAAAGCTTCATGTTGAAATTTGATCCCCAGTGTGGGAGGTGGACCTTGTGGGAGGTGTCTGGGTCATAAGAATGATCCCTCATTTATGGCTTGGTGCCCTTGTCAGGGCAGTGGGTAAGTTCTCAGTCTTAGTTTCTATGAGAGAACTGATTGTTGAAAAGAGCCTGGCACCTTCTCCTCTTTCTTTCTTGCCTCATCTCTTGCCATGTGATCTCTACATGCCAGCTCCCCTTAACCTTCTACCATGAGTGGAAGCAGCCGGAAGCCCTCACTGGAAGCAGATGCTAGCATCATGCTTCCTGTACAGCCTGCAGAACCATGAACCAAATAAACCTCTCTTCCTCATAAATTACCCAGCAACAGGTATTCCTTATAGTATTACTAAGTGAACTAAGAGCCAGTGGGGCAGGTAATTAGTAAGACCTCTGGGAGCCTGAAAGGGTATGTGGGCACTAGTGTGTGGGCACTTCCTGTGCCTTCTCCCCCAGCTCAATCCAATGATAAAATCAAGCATCTAATCTCTCCTGTCCCTGGAAGGAGTTTGTCCATATATTGAGCACCCCAACTTTTACAGCTCCCACCTAAGAGACTGGCTCTGAAATCACCTAGCTCTAGGAGCTAAGGGGGACTGGCATTTATGTGTCCCCCAAGACCACAAGGAACAAAGAAGTGGTTTTAAATGAGCTCAAGTGCACAACCAGCAGCTAGTTCCCCAAGCTCAGTGAAAACTGAGCAAGCAAAAACACCCAGCTCTCAGTTTCTCCCTGGATGGAGTTAGACTACATACATAATATTCTGACTTTCCTAGCTGCTGTCTGTGGATTAAGCTATTAATTAGCCTGCATCACGGAGCTGATGGAGCAGGCAATTAGTAGAACTCCGGGGGTGTGAACAGGCATGAGGGCACTTCCTGCAGCTCCTCACTCCAGAAACATAACCAAGCTTCCAGCTAATTCACTTATCCAGGACAGCTAATGAGACCTGCCATTTGAGAGAGGAAAGTAAATGTTTAAAGAGAGCATTGTCTGAAATAGAGCACAAGCATTTGGCACAGATCCTCTATCTGGCTTACTGCAGAGTGAGTGGGGTATAAAGTCCAGCTCCCAGCTTATCCCTGAGGAGAGAGGAAGGTGGACCACTCATCTAGAGCCCCAATATTTCTAGCTGCTTCTTGAGGGACAGGTTTCTACCTCGGTCACTAACTTAGGACTTGGGACATTCCTACCGAGGGCCACTAAGAACAAAACTGGTGGTTTGAATAAGCACAAAAGTTTAAGAGGCACCCCAGGCCGGGCGCGGTGGCTCACATCTGTAATTCCAGCACTTTCGGAGGTCGAGGCAGACGGATCACCTGAGGTCAGGAGTTCGACACCAGCCTGACCAACATGGAGAAACCCCGTCTCTACTAAAAAAAAAACAAAATTAGCCGGGCATGTTGGTGCATGTCTGTAATCCCAGCTACTTGGGAGGCTAAGACAGGGGACAGGGGAATCGCTTGAACCCGGGAGGCGGAGGTTGGGGTGAGCTGAGATGGCGCCATTGCACTCCAGCCTGGGCAACAAGAGCGAAACTCCGTTTCAAAAAAAAAAAAAAAAAAAAAGAGACACCACAAATCTCTGGTCAAGTTGATTGGTGAGGTACCTCTGCTACACAAAGCCAATCTGACAAGATTGGGAGAGATGGTTATTTTATATAATTTAAAGAAAACACTAGGTAGTCAAGGAAAATAAAGAAATAGGAAAATATGTTTCAAACAAAAGAACTAGATAAATTCTCTATAAACTGACCCTAATGAAATGGAGGTAACTGATTTCACAAACAGAGAATTAAAAATAACAGCCATAAAGATGCTCACTGAGTTTATGAGAGCAATGCATGAACAAAGTGAGATTTCAACAAAAAGATAGAAAATATTAAAAAGTACCAAACAGAAATCATAGAAATAAATAATACAGTAAGTAAACTAAAAAAAAAATAGAGGGATGTAATATTATTTTGTCCACAGTTCCTGGCTCATAACATCCTTAGCTCTTATTACAGTCTTTTATTATAATGCTGGGGTGCTTTAGACATTAGAAGCAGGCCTCAAAAAACAGAATCTGCCTATAACTTTCTCTTACTCTCTATTCACCTGTTCCTTTTTCTCCATAAGGCAGGCAACAGAAACTAAAAATACACTTCAGTCTTCCCCTGCCTCTGGCCATAAAGAAATTCTCTGACCTACTTTGTCTGATTGTAGGTCATAAGATTTTCATTTCAAAAAAGGTCCTGCTCCATTCCCTGGAGGAAAGAATGCTGCAGAGAGAGACCAGGAAGAATCTGAACAGACAGGCCTTCCTGGTTTTCCATTCAGTCTGTTAGCACTAGCTAATACTCTTTTTGTCCAATCACATTTCCAAATGATTGTCAATCATGCCTATCCAATGAGGTCTCCATAAATGGCCAAAGAGTACAGGATTTAGAGAGCTCCTAGATAGCTATACATGTGAAGGCTTACAGGAAGGTGAACAAGAACTCATCTACATGTCCGAAGGGTTGTGTACCCCAACTCCACAAGGACAGAAGCTCCTGTACTCATGACCCTTCCTGACCTTACCCTAGGCATCTCTTCTTCTGGCCGTTTATTTGTATCCCTTAAAATATCCTTTGTAATAAACTCATAAACATAAGAAAGTGTTTCCAAGTTCCATGAGCCGCTCTTGCAAATTAATTGAACCTCAGAAGGGGGTTGTGGGAACCCCAGTTTATAGCCAGTCAGTAAGAAGTACAGGCAAAATAACCTGGGGTTTGCAACTGGCATTGGAAGTTGGTTGAGGAAGACAGTCTCGGGGACTGAGCCCCCAGTCTGCAGGATCTCTCAGTAGAACTGTTGGAATTGAATTAGAGGACACCCAACTGGTATTTACTGCAGAACTGATTGCTTACTTGTTGTGTGAAGGAAACCACCCCTTCCCTAAACACACATTTTGTCACAAAAGGCTTCTTTACTGATTGCTGTTGAACCGTGAAAGCAGAGGAAAAACTGTTTGTTTGTTTGTTTTTACTCAGAAGGGATTCAAGAGAAGACTAAATCAAACAGAAGAAAAGATCAGCTAACTCAAAAACAGATTATTGATGATTATCCAGTCAGAGAAGCAAAAAGAAAAAAGAATGAAAAGAAGTAAAGATAGCTTAAGGGAATTATGGAATACCATCAAGTGAACCCATATACATATTATGGAATATACAAAAGGAGAAAAGAGAGAGAAAAAAATTCAAAGAAATAATGGTTGAAAATTTTCCAGTCTCAGGAAGAAAATAAACATCCAGATCCAGGAAGCCCAAAGGACACCAAATAAGATGAATCCAAAGAGACCCACACCAGGACACATTATAATTGTTAAAAGTTGAAGACAAAGAGAATTTTGAAAACAGCAAGAGAAAACTGACTTGCTACTTATAGTGAAATCTCTGCAGAAACCTTGCAGGCCTGAAGGGAGTTGGATGATATATTCCAAGCGCTGAAAAAAGAAAAAAACCCACAAAACCTAACAACAAAGACTGCTATACCCAGCAATCCTGTTCTTCAAAAATAAAGGCAAGATAAATAATTTCTCAGACAAACAAAAGTTGAGAGAGTTTATCTAGATTTGCCTTATAAGAAATGCCAAAGATAGCTCTTAAAATTGAAACAAAAAGAAAGCAGCAGAGTAGGGAACACATTGGTAAAAAATAATACAGAATACTGTATTACTAAAATAGTGGTAGATAAATACGTTCATTCTACTATAAAAATTAAAAGACAAGTATTAAAACAACTATAACTAAATTATGTTACTAAATACACAATATAAACAGATGTAAATTGGGATATTAATAGCATATAATAGGGGAGAAGAGGTAAAAGCAGAGAGTTCTTATAAGCAAAGGAAGCTAAGTTGCTATCAGCATAAATTGGACAGTTACAACTCTAAAATATTTTATGTAAGCCCTTTGGTGACAACAAAGAAAAAATATATAGAAGTTACACAAGAGAAGAAATCAAAACCTATCAGCATAAAAGACCAACAAAACACTGAAGAAGAGAGCAAGAGAAAACAGAATTATAAACAAATAGAAAACAGTTGACAAAATGGCAAGATTAAATCTGTCCCTATCAATAATTACTTAAATTGTAAATGGTCTAAACTCCTCAATAAAAAAGATACAGAATGGCTGAATGGGTAAAGAACGAAGATCCAACTGTGTGGTTTCCACAAGAAACTCAGTTTAGATCTGAGTACATACATACACTAAAAGGTAAGTGATGGAAAAAGATATTCCATGCAAATGGTACCTCCCCCCTCCTATTTTCATAGGGGATGTGAAAACGTAGTTCAAATGGTACAAAGTAGCAGTTATGAAGGATGAATAAGTCTAGGAATCTGATGTACAGCAGAAGGACTATCATTAATAATGTTGTATTGCATATTGGAAATTTGTTAATAGAGTAGATTTCTGGAGTTCTTACCACACACATACACACAAAAGATAACTATGTAGGAGATGAGTTTGTTAATTTGTTTCACTCTAGTAATTATAAAAAACATCATGTTGTATACCTTAAATATATGCAACAAAAACTAAAACAATAATTTAAAAAATACAGTTTAGTAGATAAATTATTATAGAAAAAAGAAATTGGTTAACTGTTAATAAATGCCAGACTTATTTTTATACTCTCAGTTGGTCTCCCTCCCTCTTTCTTTTTATGTTTCTAAAATTCTCAGACCAGAGAAAGTTTTTGAATTACAAATCCTATAATAAACAACACTTGATATGCAATAAGTTTTCCATTAAATGTTTATGAGATGAATTGAAAAGGTGAATGAAAGACAAGGAAGATAAGAACCAGCACAACTAAAATAGTAGCAGGATCTTTAGTATTTGACATCAAAGGGCAATCATATTCTATATTTTTAATATAAACATAAAATTATAATAAATCATATTATAGTTTAGCAATTAATCCTGTCAAGGATTAGAGAAAGCAGAAGACTAGTAGGAAAATTCCATTTGCATTAATGCTTTAATAAGAATTTGGAAAATAACAAACCTATGATGTGTTTTGAACAGCAGTTTCTTACTTGTGACCATTGCTTCAGAACCACTTAGAAAAATATAACCATTATTGGGTCAGGGTCTCTAAAATCCCTTTGGAACCACTAAGCTTAAAACAATGGAGTGAGATTTTTTAAATACCTGGGTAACTGTCCTCATGAACAGATTAAAATGAAATAAAAAAGCAAAAAAGTTATATTAGTAATTATGTAAGCCACAATTTAAGACATCTGATTATTCACTGTGTGGTAAGCACAATAGAGTTATAGGTTTGGGAAAGAGAAAGGAGAAGACAATAAAAGAGACAGAATTCTAGTCCTCAAAAAAGCATTCTTTTCTGAGGTTACAATAAAATATAAGAGTAGATTTCACTTGCAATCCCAGCACTTTGGGAGGCTGAGGGGGGCGGATCACCTCAAGTCGGGAATTCAAGACCAGCCTGACCAATATGATGAAACCCCATCTCTATTAAGAACAGAAAAATTAGCCGGGCATGGTGGCATGCGCCTGTAATCCCAGCTACTGAGAAGGCTGAGACAGGAGAATTACTTGAACCCAGGAGGCGGAGGTTGCAGTGAGACAAGATTGTGCCATTGTACTCCAGCCTGGGCAACAAGAGCAAAACTCCATCACAAAAAAAAAAAAAAAAAAAAAAAAAGGAAAGAAAAAAAAGAATGGAAAGAATAGATTTTCATTTCTGGACACAGAACGGTAACAGTTTGACAATCTAAAACTATGTGAAGATAAAGAGAATTTTTTTAATGACTGAATTACAAGTCAGCAAATATTGGGCTAGAGCATAGCATGACATTAAACTCCTCTCTTTAGGCTAGGACTTGCTTGATTCTGAATCCGTCCAAAGAGTTTAGGCACAGCCTTGGTAGGCCAAGTGTCACACCCTAGGGGCTAAAGGCAGAGTTGATATTCATCTGTTGTCACTGGTACAGCTGCTGACTGTGATCACTCTGGTGTGCTGCCCAGATCCTGTTCAATGAAGGATTTCTTGTTTCAGATGCTGCAGGTGCTCCAGGCCAGGAGCTTTCATTTCTTACTCCTTTGAGGGATTGCCTCAGTGGCAGGAGATTGCCTCACTCAAGAGCAAGACTCTTCCCACTTTCAGTGAGTGATGCATGTCAGAGTAGAATGGCCTAGCCATCCTGGTCCCATGGGAAACAAATATAAAAGGGCATTCCAGTGCCAGAGCTCCTTATGGAGCCAGTTGAGGCTGACACTGGGTCTGCTTTGCAGCTCAACTTCTCCCTCCGCCCACTCTTACATCCTTTCTCTCTCTTTTACAGATATTGATCCTAGTGGCACCCCTTAACAAATGTGCTACATGTGAATCTCCATCTCCAGGGTCTACTTTCCTAGAAGATCACACTGTGCCATAGGTTTTTAAACACTAAAAGTACTTCCATGCTAGCTGGTGAAAAGCTATTGACCCATGCCTCCAAGTGCCTCACTCACCAAAATCCCTCCCAACCCCTTCCCTGGAACTTTCTGCACCTTTCCATGATCCCATAACTAAAAGAGTGATGTCTAGCCTAACAGAGATATGCTCCAGGACTCTGTTCTGGTACACAAGTCTGGTTCCTTGTGACGGTTCGGTGTGCATGCAATAACTGTTATTTAATCTTTTAAACATGACCTTGGTTTATTGAAGCCAAGTGAGCAGCAAAAATGGCTGAAGCACCCTTGAAGGGGACTGTGAAAAAGTAGAGAATGTTTGCCCCATCGAAAAGGGGCAGCAGCTACTTAAGTCTAGCCAATTGTTCAAAGAATGCAGGCCCAGGATTGTCCTTAACTATTGGGACAATAAAAAAAAAAAAAAGCTGGACACAAAAGTTTGTTGTTGTTTCTGTTGTTAAATTCTTCAAAGTTTTAAAAATAACCAATTCATCTTCATACAAATGTGGTGTGGGCCAGGCGTGGTGGCTCACGCCTGTAATCCAGCACTTTGGGAGGCCAAGGGGTGGGAGGTGGATCACGAGGTCAGGAGTTCAAGATCAGCCTGGCCAAGATGGTGAAACCCCGTCTCTACTAAAAATACAAAAATTAGCCAGGCGTGGTGGTGGGCACCTGTAATCCCAGCTACTCAGGAGGCTAAGGCAGCGAATTGCTTGAAACCGGGAGGCAGAGGTTGCAGTGAGCCGAGATTGTGCCACTGCACTCCAGCCTGGGTGACAGAGTGAGACTCTGTCTCAAAAAAAAAAAAAAAAAAAAATGTGGTGTAGGCCAAACAACATGCCCATGAG
Source organism: Pongo pygmaeus (assembly GCF_028885625.2). NCBI lineage: Eukaryota > Metazoa > Chordata > Mammalia > Primates > Hominidae > Pongo > Pongo pygmaeus. The sequence goes on along the minus strand of NC_072377.2, from coordinate 42,795,918 downwards.
CTAGATTTGGCTCACAGATATCAGTTTATGACTTCTGTGATAAGATCTCTCTGGTCCACATGGCCCTAGGAGGCCAATTCCGGAAGGACATTTGGAAACTTGCTGGCTTTTAAAGTTTCTACCTAATCTGACATAGTCACTTCTTCCAGTAAGGTATTGACCAAGTTTACACTAAAGCTATTGATCTCTTAGAGAAAAGCTTCATCCACTGCTCCTAGCAAAATGGTCATGTAAAGAGCTCAATATTTCCACTTTATACTTTTTTTCTAACTACAAAATCGAGTAACCAAAAGCTTTGAAATGGTGCCAGATAATATGACTTTAAATGAAGTAGAGCTCTCCTGAGAAGCTCCAGCCTATAGATGCTTTTCATATTTTATATTCATATTTGCATCTTCCATTGACGTCTATTTTAACTTTTTCCTTTAAAAATGTTCTCAAGTAACTTGTCCTTTTTTAAAACAATGGTTTTAAAAGCCTTTGGCTGTGTGTATTCCAAATTTGCAATCCAATTTAAAGAAATACTTTCTTGAAGAAAATAAAACAAAGAAAATTCTGGAACTAGAGGCAGAAGGAGGGTCTGGTAAATTTAAGATGCAAACATAAAGAGAGTTCCAGGGGCTCATAGCCATTTATGCACACTAAATTAACTTTAAAACTGAAAGGCAGTGGGCAGTAACTTAGGTGATAAAAGATTAATTCCCTTGGCTGAGGGTATGTTGCTTTTTCAATTTACCTTTTGGAAAGGAACAGAATAAATATGAAGACTACTGTTTTGGCAGTTAGCAAACATTCCTTTTAAGAACATGTTGGGGACAAGCCCTAAAAGACCACAGTGTTGAAATAGGAGGCAAGAGGAAAGCCTCAAGCGCTACCCAGCAGCCTGTGCACTAACTTGGGAAATTTCACCTATTATCCCCAGGTAATGGAGTGCCCAGAGGTGTTTTCCCAGTTCTTTCAAAAACACAAACCCCTGCTCGTTTTAAGTTTCTTGCTATTACTGAAAGGAAAAATTGGAAACTCCTCAGCATGGCACAAAATGCTCTCAACAACCTGGCCCTGAATCTCCCCTTCCTCCATTCTTACCTCTAATTCCTCTCTGTCTACTATCTAGGTACCCAAAAAGTCACCTGAACAATACTTACACACATTATGCTCTTTCACATTCCTACACTTTGTCTACCTTGCTTCCTCTACCAGGAATGTCCCCTCTCTCATCTTTCCCCTTCCACCTCACTGCTACCTGATCAGTCTTCTCTTGTCATCTTTAAAGACCCAACTTCTTTGGTCATCATTAAAGACACAATTCAAGTCATACTTTCCTTTCTTCCTTTCTTTAGTATTATCTGACTCATTTCTGAGGTATAATAATTTCTGCTTCATTTCTGCATATTAACTATTTTGTACTTGAATCCCTCCAAGAAAAATCTTACCCAGATTGTCTTGAAATACTCAGTGTGCCCTCCCCAACACCCAGCAGGGGTGGAGTCCTCAGTGACTATGTCACTGGATTTCTCACTTAGTAGTGGATATGTCAGGAGAGAGCTGGCAGTCATTTCAGTGTCTCTTGACACTATCAGTCTGCTCTCAGTACCTCCCAGCCTCCTGGATACATGGAGTTGCACCATCTGGTACTTACAAATGAAGCCGATTGTCAATCGTAGATACTAGGACCTGAACATAAGCAAGCCATTCAGCACAACTCACTCTGCCTTCAGGCTGATAATTTCCCTGGCCACTGAAAGAGATTTGGGAGCAATACTGCAGGACCTAGTAAGTCTTTCCTCGACCCTGGCACTGGAACCATGGATGTCAGTCTTGGCACCTTTCAGAACAAGAGCCTAGAAGTACTTCTAGGCTGTTCTTACCTAGTGGTGTACTGGATCCACCTATGGGCACTGGTTTTTGAATTCTCAGAAATTCCATAAGCCAATTATTAACATAGTCTTAATTACAAATTAAATTATGGCAACTTAAAATTAAATTATATTAAAAACAAATGTGATAAAACACTCAAAATCTGTCACTTCATGATCATTTTACTACATTTAATAATTATCTATGTTCTTCAGTTTACTTATGTCTCTTATGCATCTGTATGGCAAAAATACTACGTTAACAGTGGGCTACTGTGCCTCTCTTCCAAACTCTTTCAGTCACATTGGTAACTTAAAGTTGGTCATGTTGGGAGTATTTACACCATGGACACTAGAAAAATGCTACAAGCCAGACCTCCCCTTCAACCCACCACTGTTAAACATTTATAAGCACACCACTGAAAACAGTATTTCTCAATCAGCCTTGAGTAAACACATTCTGCACCCTGGTCATCACCCAGCCATTCCTAAACATCCTCCACTGTGTCCTGTAGTGATGTCACTGGCCAGCCTCATGGGCCTTACAGGTTGAAGTAGAACAGGTTACTAGCAGAGTGGGTTGTGATACTTATAGGATACCCTCTCAATTAGGCTTCTGAGCTGAGAGTGAAGGACTATTTTGCTCAAGACTGATCTTTTCTTGGAAGCTGGCATCCAAGAAAAGTAAACTGGCTTCCTGCCAAGTGCTATGGAAGAGTTCTAACCCAATCCTTAGGGCAATCAATTCTGTTCAACCTGAAGCATTGGACTTCAGTCTCTCAATCATACCAGGAGAGGAGCTGATACTACCTGCAACCACAAACACTGAACTGGCAAGTTTAGGCTGGCATCAAAGTTCCAACATAACATATGTTTATTGTATCCTGGCCCCTAATCACACCAGAGGAGGAGCCAATGCTGTGCCAACTAGGTAACTTAAAAATACCATAGTCTAAGGGCCCTGGTGCTCCAGGACTATTCATGTGCTGCCCTACAGTGTGAAAAGGCAGAGCAGTTGCACATTTGCTTCTGCCACTGTTTTCATGGGTTTCTTCAATGACTGCTACTCCAGCCAGCCTACTGTGAATGCTGTTTGGCTACTGCCCTTTTTTATAAAACATTCTCAAAGCAATTTATACATATTTCACTTTATTTACTTGCCTGTCTGTTTTTTTTTCCATCTCCTTTGGAGGTAGGAACCCATTTCATCCATTCAACACATTATGAAGCACCTACTCTGTGCTGTATACTGTGGTATGTTCTACACACAATGATGAAAAAGGCAGACCTGGTGAGCAGCAGCCAATAAGTAGTCATTATAGAGAATCAATTTTAATTGGAACCAGCTACAAAAAATGACTGCCATTCACAGATTCTTCTTCATACTCTCACCTGCATATGCAGATAGGCCTATTTCTATATGTAGCACCAGAACTTTCTCCTAATTGATCTCTCAGACTTCATATTTTCTCCCTTCTAATTTATTTTAGAAACTAAAGTGAGAGAGTCCTTCCTTAATTGGAAATGGTTACTCCACTTTTCAAGAGCACCTATCCCTCAGCTGCCTCTTCAATCAAATGAAAAGATATTAAGGCAATGAGGTGCAGTGCCACGTCAGCCAGATCTCCTTACTGTGCTCAGGACATCACTCACTCACTCCACAGCTGCATCTTTATTACAGCCCATCTGTCACATAAAACATCCCGCCTCTCTAGCAACCCACTTCCTTTCCTTCCTAATCTCCACTTAAGACCCATTTCATTAATGAAACCTGATACAGTTACCCTGCTTGGTCTGCACCACTCCAGGTACTCAAGCAGTCCCCTTCAATGGGATCAAGTATCTTTCTTTCTCATTTATTCATTCATCCCTATTGGCAATTAAATACACAATAAAACATATTAACAAATGCACAGTAAAACATATTAAGAAAAATAAATCAGAACAAAGGAAAAATGAGACCTGAGAAATAAGATAATGCCAGGGAAAATCTTACATAGAAATAATGACATCAGACCCTGAAGAATTTATAATAAGTTGGATTGTCAGCTCTTGCCTTCCTGGTGGCCAAAGGAGATCAGAAAGCATAGTTACAAGATTTATACTGACCATATAAGAACATACCTGATTCTGAGGAGAAGTATAGTTTTCACTGCAGCATTGAGCATTTCTCCCACAGATATTATACCATTTTGCCCAAGGATCATTATAAAATGAAACAGTATGTTCTAAATCATTGTTAAACTTATGATAAAACATTTCATAGGGCTACTTCTTATAAAGTGTATATCAGCAGAGTCAGTTCTCCAAGGTGGGTAACAAAACACTAAGCAAAGCCAAGTGGTTAATAAACACATTTAGGCCTCTGTCTAAATTCATACATTTTTAGTATTATTGTAGGAAGCACTGTGAAGCCAGAATTTAGCATCATCTATTAGTATTCATGTTGGGCCTTAGATTGTAAGTTTTTAGATGTTAGGGACTGTGTCATGAATATGTATTATATTGGTGAGTTCACAAAGTCAAACTGTTATTATAATAATATTAAGCTACTATTTGTCTCTTTCACACTCATTCTTCATAAGCGTACCGTGGAGTTTTCCAGAGCCTACAAGACTTGATGATGCTCTGACAGCTAATGGGATGTGTTGTTTTAAAATTTTCTTAGTTTTAATTACTAAGACAGTAAGTATCAATAACAAAACCTCACATAAACAAAAGCTCTTTAGTGTCTTTAATAATTTGTAAGAATATATAAAGGACCCACAAGACAAAAAAAAAAAAAGTCTGGGAACTGCTGTTCTGTATAGGTTACCAAGTAAGTACAGAAAAGTGATTTACAAGTGACAGTGTTTGTGTTCTGAGGACTTATTATTACTAAAGTGTTCATTCTAAAGAGAGTCCACAGTTGGCACTGCTATATTAGTGGCTAGGAAGAAAAAGTCAGCTTTAAACATAGCACTAATAATGACATTATTTTAATAATATATCCAATGTAGTCTTCACATTGTAAGAAAGATGCAAGGAAAGCATGAAGAAAAAAGCTCCAAAAAGTGATAGGAAGGTTTGGGATTATTTATGCCAAAACTGTTTTCCAAACTAAGGACTGCATCAACCTGTGTTGAAGTGACAGTGACCATGGAGAGTGGAGTTATTTAGATCTAAGAATCCATGTCACCTACAAGTATGTGTTGTCTAATATCTCAATAAATAAAACCATAAAAGAAAGTATAAGATGTGAGGGCTTTTGTACTTTTATAAACAGAAGTTGATACCAAAAGGGGTCACATTTGAAAAGTTTGGGAACTGCTGGTCTAGAAGTCAAGGAGGCTAAAGTGATAGAATACACATAGATATGAGATATTTTCATGAGTACATTGCTGACAAACTGTTGACAAAATTCATGAAGAGCCATTTAGGTAAGATATATAGAAAAATTCTCCAATGGCAGGGATTTTCAAATAGAAACAAGTCATTTGAGCACTGCAATGGATTTATTTTAATATTCTAAGGATGGCTGAGGGACAATCTTGGGTGGCAGCTAGGTGGAGGGAAGTTGAATTAGAAAAATGACCCTTCAGTCTAAGGTTGTGTTTATTGTTCTGTTCCCTTTTCATCTTTCAACTCTAAAACTCTGCTGCAGAAATCAGCATCTGATTTCCCAACCAGGAAGTTTCATCACTATTCCAGAGCTTCAAGAATAGTTATTAGCATACTCAATTCAAATGAGGAAGTTAGGTTTGGATCAAATATCTGAAATCACCATCTATTTCTACTTAAGGACATTCCCCCACAAGTGAAAAATGTGTATGATCTCTCAGGGCCTCACTCCAAATTCCAGTCCTAGGCTATACATTCCAGTGCACTGCCTTCAGATGTACCCTCAACAGCACAGGTGGGCCTCCTTAGGAGGTAGCTCTACCAAGATAAGGTCTAGGACCCAATTAGGGAAGGGAGACAGCAGTAACAGTGCCTCATACTTCTTCAGTTGCCCAGTGATCAGCACAGGGCCCTTGAATATAGGCAGGACCTATAAATGCTCACCAAATTAGGTAAATGTGTTTATTTGTACAAAAATAGTGACTTTGACATCAATATTTATATATAAGAACTTTTAAGAGACAGTTTCCTTTGGCCTAATGCCCCACATCCTAAGGAAAACATAGAAAGCAAAATAAAACAAAAACAAATCTACTCGTTAAACAAGCATTTATTAATTGCCTACTTTACACAAAGCACTTTGTTAGATGCAATATAGATTTATGAGATATAGTACCTGACACAAGGCATTTGCATCCAAGAACATGATAAGGAAACACACAGCTGAAAATTATACTGCAATATTGGTTATAAGGTTTTTAAAAAAATCGATTATTGGAAACAAGTAATACTTGTATAATTAGCATTTTCATAGGAATGATGTCCCTGAACAGATACTTTTCAAAAGAAGTCACACACGTGGAAAATAAGCATATGAAAAAATACTCACGATCACTATTCACTAGAGAAATGCAAATCAAAACCACAATGAATACCATCTCACACCAGTGAGAATGGCTATTATTAAAAACTCAAAAAAATAACAGATGCTGGCAAGGTTGCAGAAAAAAAGGAATATTTATATTGCTGGTAGGAATGTAAATTAGTTCAGCCACTATGGAAAGCAGGATGAAGATTTCTCAAATAACTTGAAACAGAACTGCTATTTTACCCAACAATCCAAGGAATATAAACTGCTCTACCATAAAGACACACACACACGTATGTTCACTGAGGCTCTATTCACAACAACAAAGACATGGGATAAACCTAAATGCCCATTGACAGTAGACTGGATAAAGAAAATGTGATACATACACACCATGGAATACTATGCAGCCATAAAAAATGAGATCATGTCCCGTGCAGCCACATGGATAGTGCTGGAAGCCATTATCCTAAGCAAACTAATACAGGAATAGAAAACTAAACACTGCATGTTCTCATTTATAAGTGGGAGCTAAACACTGAGTACACATAAACACAAATAAGGGAATAATAGACACTGGCACCCACTTGGGGGTGGAGGATGGGAGGCAAGTGAGGACATAAAAACTAACCTATTGGAAACCATGTTTATTACCTGGGTGATGAAATCATGTATGCCCCAAACTCCCATGACATCCAATTTATCTATATAATAGACCTGAACATGTACCTCTGAAACTAAAATAAAAGTTAAATTAAAAAAACATGGGAGGTGTTAGGATTAAGATGGCAGATAGGGGCAGAACTAGCTTGCAGCACCCGCTCGGCACACAGACCAGCATGTGAAGATTCACATCGTGAACTTTTGCTCCAAGAACTACCACAGCAACATACTAGGAAAGCTGAGAGAATCCACAGACCCTTTGAAGGAACTGGATTGCTGCTGCAGGCTCCCTGAATCACTGAAAAACTGTTGAGTCTGCTTGCTTTCTCAGTGCGGACGCTGGTGGTCTGGGGCAAGTTCTCAGGCCTGGTCACTGGCTGCCTGGAAATAGCTCGGTGCTGTTAGAGGGGCACAGTGGAGTGAGACCAGCCTTTGGACTGCTGGTCCTCTATTAAAATGCACATACCCCTGAGAGAGTTAGCACATTCATAATACTTAATTAGTCATACCTCAGCATTAATTAGTTTATCTGTTTCTTTCAATGGACATCAGTTTAAGACACAAACAGATGTTGAGGTGGAAGAGAAAGGTCAAAGTCTGGAGCTCTTTTGGGAGGGGCAGGAGGGTAAGGGGGCTGCAGAGGGATTCCCTGGTAGCAAGGACAGTGGACAACAAGTGCTGAGTCTGAGGGGCATGGGAAGGATCTGGAGACAGGGGAGGTAGAACCTCACAGAGAGAACTTTGGAGGCTTTTAGATGCTGAAAACTTTGGCAACTGCATGATACTCCCTAGATAACTCATCCGCAGATTAGTGGAACAGGCGTTGATGGATTTTCCCACCCCTTCAGGATAGTGGGGAATGCCAGCTCTTCTTCCTCACCTTCCATCCCTTCCAATTGCAGCTGTAAGAACTAGTTTACTTTTAATAACAGTCAAACAGTTTAAAAACCAAAGATCCTACCCGCTTGTTTTGAAAGAGAAAATCAGACTGGAGAATGACAGAACAAGATCCATGAGAGCCAGTTGTCTCAGACAGGGTCAAAAGTTCACTTCTTGAACCTAGCCGCTGCCACTCCTTTGGTGACCAAATGTGAAAAGCGTCTGCCCCATTTCTGGGCATTATCAGTGCTGTCAGCAGCCTGCACAGCTCCTACAGACAACCCATGACAATGTCACAGCTGTTTCCTCGCCTGCCAAAACCGCTTAAACTTGCAGGGTTCCCTGCATTCTTTTTAATCAGGGCTGGAAACTAAAGTTAACGGAAAACGATTCAGCTCAAGTGTTTTTCATTTTGATTGCAGAAGTGTACATTTGCCTAATGCAGAATGCTTCTGAACAGAGTTCCCTTTTAAAGATTGTGAGGTGGGTGGCCAACAGGGAGTTCTTTCCTGCTCAGATTTTACTGTGCTGAACTGAAAAAGAAGTTGCTAGGCTTGCATCAGGAAAATCAACTGTAGTCCCTGAAACAATTGCACAGCTGGATAAAGAAATCCAATACAGAAAGCAAGTGGTCATTTCACTTCTGTACACCTTGTTCCAGCCTCACCAGTTCTAGGCACACAACCGTGTTTCTGAGCCTGAAGATCCATTCAAAGTCACCTGTTAGAATGTCAATAAGCATGTATGAGTAACACTGCTTAATATCAAGAGGATCTCTTTTTAAGGCTGCTCTACAGTCACATTTCTCACAGCAGAGTTTAAGTGGCAAAAACTGGATAACTGGTTGTAATAGAACACTTTTTAACATCCTCCAGTTAGTGTGCAATCTTGAGTATGTGGCAAAACTGAATGATCTGTGGTTGCTTTTAAGGGGATAGTGGCTTTTGAATATTGAATGGTGTTTCCATTTTCTTGATTCACATCTCTCTCGTGCTGCCAACACAGCAGTCTTCCCCACAGTAAATGCCAATAAGCAATGGAAGGAAGAAAATTAAAAAAAATCACATTGAGTAGCTGAGTAGAAAACACTAGTTTAAAAAACTTTCCCCAGCAGAAACATTTCTCCTTCCCTCCTGATTTTAATCCTTAAATCTCTAAATGGTTATATGTAAACTGTAAACTGTACTGAAATCTTTATTATTATTATTATTGTTTTGAAATACTACATTTGAAAGTAGAAGTTGTCTCTAGCTTAATACTTTGACCAACTGCTTAGTGTGTGTTCAGAACACAAAAGCATATTCGTATATGTACTTGCCCAGCTATAATTGAGAGTAAAAAGCAATTACTTCTCACTTATTCTCACCTTCTCATTTTATATGTCCCTCATTCTTTTCAGTGAAGCTAGGATGATGCCAGGCACACAACATGCTCCCAATAAGCATTTATGGAGGAATGAATGAAATACCTAGCTAACGTTGCCTTTCTCCTCTCCAACTTCCCAATGACTTACTGTAGACTCCTAGGGTCCCAGAGTCATTCACCAGTGTTTTCACTTCCATATGGCCCTCTTTGGCTGTGAATTTCTCACCGCCATCTCTGTCTACTTGAACTTAATGGTCTTTATTTCACTGGGTCTTTCCACGTAATGGTAACCCATCTGATGATTTGCTACATCAAGGTTGTAATTTTAAGATGTGTTACTTATTCCAAGCATAATAACTTGATGGAAAGAAATCACCTCCACATTAAGCATCATGCATGGAAACCTGTCAATCCTCTTATATGTTGCACAAATGACCTTTTAAATATTCACAATGCACTAAAAGAAAAAGGTCAACTTAACACTGAAAAAAATAACACAACTACCTATATATATTCCATAGACTATTTTTTCAAGATGACACAATAATCAATAGTTCAGAGTTTTTCCACTTAAAAGATAAAGCTATAAGCTGAGGTAAATTTTGTCTGATCTCACAAAACTCTAAAATACTATAAAGACAACAAAAAAGATTATTCCACTCAGAGAAGAAAGGAAGGTAAAAGGAAACTCTTACAGAATTTTCTTCTTCTCAGGCAAAGACTAGAGACTATTGAGGGAATGTATTAATAAAACTTTAGTATAAAGCCAACAGGACAATACGGCATATTTTCAAAGCTAATGATAAGTTCAAATGTTCAACATCAGATTAGTTATGTCCTAGATACTGAAAGCATAAATGGAACAATAAATGGTTATTTCTTTGGATTTTTGGAAGACAGAAGGTAGGAGATACTGAATGTTTAACAGGTTAAAGATGGTGAATTTTTAAAACTATACCTTTGACCTGAATCCCCATCAATATTTTAGAATGGTTAGATTATTTCTATGAGCCCAGAAAGGAAACAACAGGTCACTTGGAGTCAACATGGCTTCACTAAGAACAAATCATTATAGGAAATGTACTTCCTTTCTTTTCATGAAAGGATTATTGAAATATGGTTTAGGGCAGTGTTGTTCATCTAATGTTTTTCAATTTTGGTGAAGCAGGTGATGTAGTTTCTCATAGTATGTTGTAAGTAAAATACATTACTGTGGCCTGAGTAAAGATAAATGAATTCACCAATGGTTAAACAAATGACTCAAGAAGTTAATTAGAGAATCCTGAAAAGCCTGGGGCATAGTTTTCAAGTGTAGTTGACAAAGCTATGAATTTGGTTTTGTTATAAAGGCTTTGGTAGAAAACAAAAAAGGACATTCTTATGGATTTATCAAACACATGGATGAGAGATAACTGGTAATTCAGTTACGGAGGAAAAAAAGGGCAGAATTTCTAGTCAGAAAGATCTCATTAGAGTCAACCAATGGATTAAAATGAACAAAATACAATTTACTTTGGAAAAAATATAAAGCCTGAGTTTGAATTCAAAATTCTACTGCAAAAGTATAGGGTTTTTTTTTTTTTTTTTTTGAGATGGAGTTTCACTTTTGTTGCCCAGGCTGGAGTGTGGAGTGTAATGGCGCGATCTCGGCTCACAGCAACCTCTGCCTCCCGGGTTCAAGCGATTCTCCTGCTTCAGCCTCCCGAGTAGCTGGGACTATAGGGGTGTGCCACCAAGCCTGGCTAATTTTTTTGTATTTTTAGTAGAGATGGGGTTTCATTGGGTTAGCCAGGATGGTCTCGATCTCCTGATCTCGTGATCTGCCTGCCTGAGACTCCTAAAGCGCTGGGATTACAGGCATGAACCACAGCTCTCAGCCAAAAGTACAGGTTACTTCTCACCACCATCCACCACTGCCTGACCTGCAGCTGGCAAATACAATCACAGAAGCCTCTTAACATCTGCAGAATCTGCATCAGTATGATCTGACTTAAGGCATAATTTTATTTTGAAAATGAGATTCAATGCAGAAAGCAAATTTTCACAATTTTAAACAATATACAATTTGACATTGAAAATCTTAGTCTCCCTGACTCAGCCCTCTCTGGCAAAGACAGATATCTGGCAAGGAGAAAAGACAAGTTCATTCACTTATCAGAAGCTTGGCCCTCAGTCAATGGGTTACCCTTACTGGGCGATTATAACTCACAGTAAAGGGGTAGACATGTGACCCAGAGTGTGGAAGAGACATGGGAAGACAAGGTGATGGTGGACAGGGAACATGGTTCAGCTCTGGGGAGGGCATATGGTCCCATTTGTCTAAACTTCTTACCTTGTTTTCACTTAGTTTGTGGTCTCCCTGTGCCAGGGAAAGAGTTTGTGGGAGGAATAAGTCAAGTCTCGGTTTCTTAAAAAAACAAAAAGCAAAAAAAAAAAACAAACCTTTCCCCAAATTCACATTCCTATACGAAAGAGAAGGGGGCAAAACCTTTGCCACTAAACAGAAAGATCAGGCAGTTATATTTGTGCAGGACTCCCAGGGAAGAAGGAGGTGGAGTTTAGACTAGCAATAAGTTCATAGCTTCCAGCCTCAGGGTGGCTTTCCCTGACCCTCTGGTCTTGGGAGTTCTGGACCAAAATTTATCCTTCCTGGCTTTAACAAGGGAAAAGCAAATCAAAACCAAAAAGAGAAAAGGGAAAAGAAAACCTCCCAAGTTACCAATCTTCTGTTTACTTTATTCCTTGTCTTTTAGCCCATCTATCCCTCTGAGATGGTTGCTTTGTTTGGAGGAAAAGAAAACTATTTCAATAAGATCCCTAAGCATTTCAGTTTCTGCAGTATCCTAGCCTTATACTGTCTTCAGAAAAGCATAATGCCTTCATGGGGCTTCTTTATTGCTTTTGCTTTGTTTTTGTTCACTTGTTTGTCCTGACTGTAGACACATGCTTTTAAATTTATTTCATATAAAAGAGATCCTGTTTAAAAATGCTTGCTGCCAAACTTACAAATGTCTTGATAAGAAAAAATAAGCCCAGCTGTAGTTAATTTTATTCAGGGAGTTTTTTTTTTTTCAGTGTGTATTACTTTTGGGTTCAGTATTAAAAATGGTGAGACTGACCTCAAATATTGAACAACTCTCAACAGCTCAATATTTTGATCCTCTATTCCCTTCCCCTTTTCATGTTATTTATAAACCATTTCTCCAACAAATTTATCTGCTATACCCAGTGCCACGTGCTCAGGCTTTTTTTAGTCCTAAATTCTGCACCTTCATTTGGCTTTGGCTGTAGTCCCAGCCCTCTGGCTCAGACATAATTCATGGCCTGGCAAGAAGGGCCTTTTGAGGTCAGTGGGGCCTTGGTGAGGGTGGGGGAAGAGCAGAGGTCTGGAAAGACACCTAAAAGCACTGAAGTCCCGTGGCTTCACTCTGCTTTTGGATTTTGACATACATTTTGCTTTCATGCAAGTCACCTGTACAAAATTGAGCAGCTAAGAGCAACAATTAATTAAATAAGACAAGTAGGTTTTGCAGATTAAACTTCTCTCCTAAAAGCATACATGATAGTCCCTTAATCTAGATCCCTAAGTCCAACTGTCCTATCTTATCATTGAGCCAATTTCCATCTTCCAGAAGAATTATCCATCCAAAGAGAATAATCCATTAAAAAGTTAAAACCCATTTATTGAGAAAAAAGCTTTTTCTTGCCATAAAGCCCATTACTGTTGGATACAGTCATGTTAGCTGAAAAGTGTACTTTACCCAAAAGTTTGGCACCCCCTGAAGTATGCACCTTTTCTTTTTTTCTAAATATTTTTAGTGACAATTGTTAAGTTGGGAGGAAGAAAAATAGGCAGGGATAGATTGGGAGGCAAGCATAGTGGGGTTAGAGAAGGAGAGGAGGAGGAGGAGGAAAGGGAAACATATATCTGAATCCCACCAAACTGAATGTCTTCTGGGTTCTCTTTCTTTAGTTTTATAACAATAATAGCTTACATATATTAAGCATTTGTGTGCCATAGTTTTGGACTTTCTTTTTGTGTATTAACTTATTTAATCCTCGCAATAATTCTCTGTGTTAGACACTATAGTTATCTCCTTTTACATATGAAGAAACTGAGGCACAGAGAAGGGAAGCAACTTCTCTGAGGTCACAAAACTAATCCAGGTAGAGCCAGGATTCAAATCTAGTCTATTCTCTTAACTGTGTTCGGCTTTATGCCTCCATGCTATCCAGCCACCTATAATAGTCGCCAGGTTAGTAATGTTAGCTTAGATATTCTTCCCCTTCTCCATCTTACTAGCTCCTTTTTTTTTCTAAGTTTCTTATAAGCATTACCTTTGTACATGTACTGAGTATTTTATGCATCTTAAAATAAAAATATTCCTTGGAATTCTGAAACTTCAAGGGGGTTAAAATTTGGGAGATTAAGTTTTCTTTAAAAATTTTAAATTCAAAACAAGTAATCTATGACAACAATAACAAACTTTAAAAAATGTGCAGTAAAAAGTGTGTGGCTGTACTTCTTAAATCCTGCTCATCAGTGCTTAGTTGCAGAAAGAAAACACAGGAGGTTTTTTGGAACATTCCAGGGGTGGAGATTGGATAGCAGCTGGCTGCCTGGAGCTCAGCCTTTAGCTATCTAGTCAGACATACCCTACACCCTAAAACTCAAACTCACACACATAAAATAAGATATTATTTACACAGGACTATTTGTTTTATAAAAGGCTTAATCTAGGGTCCTTTTACCTGTAACAGTTTAGTGTTTGTCTATAGGCTATTTACGAACCAGAAAAACTACAAGAAAGAAAACCCAATGGAAGGAATCCTCTGAGCTGAGTATCAGAAAGGAAGGCAAAACGTCATTCATGCAAGCCAGTGGAAAACCAGATCCAACCAATAGCTACTTAATTTTAATTAACATGATTTTTATCTGACTATTCAGGGGCTTAAACTATTGCACAAATCAAGGTTCAGCTCATACAGCTGAAAGGATACCTCATCCTTGAGGAATCCTTTGGAGAAGCCTGCTCAATTGAGGCACAACTGATGTTCATAGAAGTGTATTTACCTGGCCAAGGTAACAACATTTTTAAATGGTCAGAGAACAGGGAACGGGAATCCAGATCCTAAGTATTACTCTTTCCGCACTTTTCCAGTCATGCAGAGAATAAAGGGTATGTCTGAGACTCAAAGCAAATTCTCTTACTATAGAGAGCTATATTTTCTACCATCAAAGAGAAAGAAGGCAGTTCTGTACATGCATGTGTGTGTGTGTGTGTGTGTGTGTACATTCTAGTTAAGAAGTTGAATAATCTGTATGAGTGTTCTAACAACAATAATGATATGCAATACTAAGAAAAGAAAAATCAGCCAAATGAAATCTTAGATTGTTTATGATACTTAAGGAAAAATATATTTATAACACATCACTTACCATGATATTAACAATCAAGGATAAAACTATGAAAAACCGCTACACAAAAAGGGTTAATAATTGTGCAGAATTCTGTGGGGGAAAGACACACACACACACACACAAAACACACACACGGTTTATATCAGTGTTTGGAGTATGAGTTCTGCCCTATTGGTTAACATAGATAACTATTTAGTTTCTTCAAAGCTTGAGGGAGTATATGGCATCTGCCCTGTGAAATCTAGTCTCAACTTTGCATCAGTGCTGTGGCTTTTGCTGTCTTTTCCTCCTACCCAAACTTACTCTCATTCCTGACATGTTCCTCTGCTAAAAGGAGTAATTGGAGATTATGCAGAGACACACTGATTATTAAACATTCATTTAAAAAAAAGCTGAATGATTTTTGCTATAAATTTAGTACCATGAGCCTTAATAACATTTACCATGCAAGTTATTATTTATTACTTCATAGAAGACTAAATAATCACTAAACACCAAACAAGCACATTAAAAAAAAATACATAAGGGTTTTCTATCAGCCAGACCTGAGTTCTAGTGCTAGCTTTTCCACTTTGTGACATACTACAATCTTTTTAAACTCTCTTAACTTCAGTGTCTCCTGGACCTCAAAGAGACTTGGAGGAACGGTAGGAGAACACAGTGTCCTTTACATTGTCAATTTTCAGTTCATGTGAATTCCTTTCACCTGGTGACTGGAAGCTTCTAAACTGTAAGAATTTATATATATATATATAACTTTGTTTTTTGCAAGATTTGGAAAATTCAAAGGTTAGGGAAGGCAGGAAAGAACCACCTTCTTTTGCAAGAAGAGGAATTTGGGTAAGTGACAAAAGAAGAAAATGAGGGACAAAGAAACAAAAATATCCCAAGGATAATCTTTTCCAGGTTGATTTTTGAAACCTTTAAAAAGCCCATGAATAAATGCCACAGTCTTTACAAAGTTCTGCTCTAAATGTAACTTGTGTGCAAATAGCGTCCAAACAGCTGGAGGCCATCCTAACGATTTCTGGCATAGCTGTGGTCTGTAGACATCATGCTGGGGACCTGCGCTGACTTGTGTGAACTGGCCAGCTCAAACTGGTCACTTTCCTGTTGTTCCCAGTTAAATATTTTGCTGCTTGTCAGCACTTCCACTAGAGGGCAGCAGGTGGAAAGAAGATGTCAAAATAGATTAATGTCAATGCTTGCTAATAGCAATTGTCAAGGTGGAACGCGAAGTAATGGGGCTGGAAGGGCCTAGTTGACTGAATGGAAAAGGTGAGATCTTGAGTAATTAGTGGGTTTCCATTTCTAAGTGAAGACAGAAATGGGAGAGGAGAAGGAGTTTAATGTCAGTAGAAAGCTGAAGCAAGGCTTCCCAAACTGGCTAATCTTCAGACTCATGTTTGGAGCTTTCGTCAAACAAACAAGCACACCTAACACAGAAAACACTCCAGAGCATCATTCTGTTGCAAGATTCTTCAGGTGTTGCTTTTCCAGCCAGAAACCTTTGTGTTTCCTTTCTGTGGCTAGTGGCACATTTGCCCAAGTTTTGCTCGGGCCCACTGGGCTTGTTCTGCCAATGGCCTGGAAGGCTATGCTCGGGTTGCGCTACCAGCCTGGACCCCATGCCTGCCAAGGGCAAGCCAGGCGTGGAGCAATGAGGGATGCGTGAGTGGGTAAGCATGGGGTCTGGCCACTGTGTACAGCCAGGTACACCAGCTGCCATGGTGGGTCGAGCAGCTCCAGGCACCAGCACAGGCACCAGCTCCATGCAAGCCTGCGGCTGCATCTAATGTATGCAAATGGCTTCCACTGTGGGCAACTGCATCTGGACGAGGGGAATGTGGTGACGCCTGGGAGCTTGGAGATGACAGAAACCGCAGAGCCCCCAAAGAGGGTGTCACACAGGTCTGGGCTCCCCAAAGGGCTGCAGATCTTCTGTTCTTGTCACCTACAATGTGGTGGGCAGGGAAGGTATGTCTCAGCCCTGTTCTTGTTACAGCTCTTTCAGTCCTGCTATTAAGTGGGTCCTGAGTTCTTGTCCCACATCCAGGAAGAATGAGATACACAGACAACTGGAAGGTGACCAAGGTGAAGAAGTACTTTACTGAGTGACAGTACAGTTCTCAGGAGACCTGAAGTGGGTAGCTCCTATCCATAGGCAGGTCATCCCGACATCTGCCCGAGTCTGGATAAGTCCAGGGATTTTATGTGATCAGAAGGGAGGAAGTGTGTGCTTATTGGTCCATGGGTGGCTATGGGAAGGCCTGGATAAAGCACCATAAGTTCTCACTCCCAGACAAGGACTCCACTTGGAACTGATAGCTCAGCCACCAGGCTTCCGGCCATTCCTGTCTTGAAGGTGGAGCTTCACTGGGGACTGGCCTCTTTCTGCTCAGGAGCCTGTCTGCCTTCTGCCACCATCTACATGTCATCCACATCACCCAGGCTGTTCATGCCAAGGGGCGCCTGCAGGCCTGTGCTGAACCACCCCTCAGTGCCCTCTCAGTCTCCCTCCCATGCTGGTTGGTGTCCAAAGTCCACAGAGCGCCAATGTGCCAGGGGGCTGGTGTGTCAGCACTGCCCCGAGTGTGTGCACACCTGACCAGGTCATGACAGCATCCAGGCTTGGCCATGACTTTGCTTCACCCCAGAGCGGGTGCTGGGTGCAGGTGCAGGGAGAGGCCAGGGAGTGATACCGGGCACTTCCAAGCCTGCAGGAGCAGGGGATGCTTCCTGGGCCCCCAAGAGCACAGGGATGCCCAGGTCTGGAGCCATAGATGGGCAGCTGCAACTGTGCCTGAAGAGCACTGGGCTTCAGACCTGCCAACTCAGAAGGGTCAGGCTTCCCACCTGGCAGCTCTATGGAGGGCACAACCCCAGCCGCACCTCTCCCACTACAGCCGGCATCTTCACAGCAGCGGCTCCAGATGGGCCGCTGCTGCCATCAATTCCAGATCTTCCACATCAGAATCTCTATGTATGAGGCTTCAGAATTTGTATTTTTCAGAAAACTCCCAGCTTGTTCTAAGGAACAGCCACAGTTGGTCTAATATAGGACCTCTGAGGTCCTTTCCAACTTTCAGAAGACCAACTTCACTAACATAATATATGCTTAATGCAACCTTCAAAATAATGGCAAACTTGTCTATTCCACTAGCAACCTGTCTTTAGAGAAAGAAAGGGCAGAGGTAACTAAGATTTCTATAGTGTGGACTGCAACTTACAGTTTTCACAATTCCATAACAGACACAATCTCTCTTAACCGTTTAATCCTCACAACAAGCTTGCAAGTAGGAAAATTCTAAAACTCCACTGACAGTTGGAAAACCAAGTTACAGTGAGGCTGCCTTAGGGTGGTGAGTCCAGAAGCCATGACTTTTGACTGGAGTTTATTCCTCTCCATCATAATGTGCAGTGCCTTTTCAATTCTGTTCTGACTCTGGACTTATAAACAATCTTTTAATCAAATAATTTAGAGGAGCTCTAAGAATGATGGCCAAGTCCAAGTTATGTGCAGAATAAGAATGGAAGCAAGCATAAGAAAGAGATTTGTGATGGCAATCAAGAGACCCATCCTCATCTTTTCTGCTGGTGCTACAAGAAGCAGAAGGAAAATACTCAGTGGTAATTTTCAAGGAAAGATGAATGAGGGTGGGTGAGGAGTCAGGGGCCACACTTCTGCCACTGGAGAGAGGAGAGTGATTTTATAAGGGTCTTGTCTGAACATAATTCATAAACTTCAAAATCTTCTTTCTGCTGAGAACCACTCTGTAGTGAGGGAATAAGCAGGTATTTCCTATTTTGTCATGTTTCAAACAGATTTTCAAATAAATTTTTTCAACTGAAACACTTGCTGTTAAATGCTAACTGATTGAGAAAAACACACCAGAGAAGGAGGTTGTGTGTCTTGGTCCTACCTCTGACAGTAACTGCTTGAAATCTTGGCTACATCATTTAATTCTCTGGGCCTCGGCTTCCTCATCAGTAAACAGTGAGGACTGGTCCTGAGGCTTCTAGCCAGAGAGATCACAAAGATATTTAGTTTAGTTTCAATTTAATTTTAATTGGTTTCTAACATTTAGAACCTAGGAGATTCATATAAAATATTAAAGATCAACTTTTGGGTATACTCAGATGAGGAACAAATGGGGCAGTTTTCCATAGCTCCTTCCGCCTTATAAAATACTAGATAATTTCTTATTTTTGTAGCCTATTGTCTGCCTCACATGCATGTCCTCCACCCGACAAACACACATATATCTCACTAAAGAAAGCAGCATGACCGTAGAGGTTTTTATCTCTTTTGTTCATTGAGGCATTTCAAGCACTGAGAATAGTACCCGGTAAATAATAGGTTCTCAATAAGTATTTGCTGTGTTAATTAACTTTAACATTAAATTATAGTTTTTTAAGTATAGTTTTTTCAAGTGAGGAAAGCTGAAGGCAACCAGATCAACCCAGATATAAGACATAAATATGTTCACTGAATCGTAGTATGGATTTTACAGTGAGCTGTCAAATATAAAGGCTACTGATATATACTTCTGCCTATATATGGTATGTTTGTTTCTCATAATCAAGTTGTGATTACAACTAATGTTGGGGGAAATTTTCACATGAAAAACTTGAATATACCAATAGATCCCCACCTGTCAACTGTTTGTTTCACTTGTAATTATTTAAAAAAAACCCAGCATGGCATGGTTATTTTAAAGGCATGTGACAGTTCAGTATGTGGAATGTTCCACATTAATGTAACCTTAAATATGGCAGATTGATTTCTCTGGTGGTAAAAAGCAGGTTTTAAGACTGATGAAATTTAATCTCACACCAATAATATCAACAGCTGGCTTTGCAGTTATCATACTCTCCTATGCTTCCTTTAATAAATGTTCATGGATGTCTCCCAGTTTACTCTACCAGCCTTTGATTCTTAGGGCTGTCAAGGGAGAAATGAAAGGAAGCATTTGTTAGAAGCACTCAAATATGACCATGCATTCATGGGGATTTGTTAACTGATGTTTGAGTTGTTGCATTTCCCATAAACAAGCATGAGTGACAGGCTTTAAGGGTGATCTTCCAAAACAAACGTGACTCATAACCATTAGCGGAGCACACGCTAACAACTCGTGTCCTAATCAACCTCTGAGTACTCCCTGGAACATGGAATTGGTCAAATTGTAGAAGAGGTTTAAAGAAGAAAATGCTGCAACATTTCATGTAAATATGGCTCCATCAAGCACGACAGCTTTTATGTGGAATTTCCTTGGTAATGAGTATTTAATGTAGAATACCCTGGAACAAGGTTGGGAAATTCTGGTAGGTTAGTGAATCTCTTTGTCAATCTCTTTGGTACCAGCAGATAATTACTTAGGCAGAATTATATCTATCTATCTATCTATCTTTCTATCTGTCTATCTATCTATCTATCTATCTATCTATCTATCTATCTATCTATCTACAGTGTCAGATTTAGAGTTTAAAACAGGTTTTCTTGATAGCCTGAATGTTTCTTTCAGAATCAACAGAACTAAAACAGACCTAATTCTTCCACTTGAAGAACACTCTGAGGAACGAATTTCTGCTTTGACCTATTATTATTCCCTAATGTCTCTGATATTTATTGCTGTACTTAGTGAAATTTGAGTTGGATTTTTTGCTTTTGTTTTTATTTTATTATTTTCGTTTGATTGTTGGCTATCATTGGAGCAGGTATGAAAAAGGGAATTAACAGCTGTCTGTGACAACTTCAATTCTTAAGTTGTTTATTTAGATTTGATACCACTTCAGTAGTGTCCCTGAGAAATGACAATCATGAACCTTAACTACTTCTAGATTTAAAAACTACATGAATATATGACATTGTATAAAAGAGTATTTAGTTACAATTAGTTAATTGGTAATTCCTATTATAGAGCTTCAACTGTATGGTCCAGTTGGTTTTCTCTGATTTCATTCAAAAGGAGCCTTTCCTTTCTTGGGGTTCCCATAACTTTTTGTACATGTTACATACACACATTCATTAAGGCACATCTGACATGATCTCTCTTTTTCTTCTAACCTCTTTGTTTACCTGGCAAACCTTTGAGCCTCTTAAGGTTAATTTATTTGTGGGTCTCCATCATCTGGTTCAAAAAATCTTAGATGAGTAACAAATGAAAAGAAGAGATGTAATGTAACTATATGTATTTGTTTTACATTTTAAAAAACGTAAACAAGTTTTATCTAATTTGATCCCCACAACAATCCTGGGGACTGTCAGTTCAATATGCAACTACCAGATCTAGACTGTGGTTCTCAAGCAGGAGCCATTTTGACCCCCAGAGAACACTTAGCAATGTCTATAGTTGTTTTGATTGTTGCAACTGAGAAGGGGGGCTACTGGTGTCTAGGGGTACAAGGTCACAAATGCTGATAAATATGCTACAATGCACAGGACATGCCTCCCACCATAGAAAAATTATCTAACCTAAAATCTCAATAGTGCCAAGGTTGAGATATCCTCATTTAGCCCCTTGCTTTCTGAAAACTATTGTAATCATATGTTCTGTGAGCTCTAGTTCAAAAATATTTTTCTGATTAAGTATATCGTATAGGAAATTTACTTAATGTACTATATAAAACTACTTCTTGCATTGAATCATCTTCCTCAGAAATATACAAACAAGCTAACCACAAACAGAGGAATAGCAAGCTCATGGTTTGATTCCGAACTGTTGGACCCAGACAGGATGAATGCTTGGTTTGTCAATCGTTTTTGTATTTAGAAAAGGCTTTTGGGTGTAGCTAGCACCTGGGTACTTCCATGCATTTCAAGAAGAATGAATTCATTGTCTAAACTCTTTTACAAAATGTATAAGTTCAGCTGTTTGTTAATATTAAAGTTCCTAGGAGGACAGCTAAAGAGGACTAGGTGGATTTAAATATCAGTTGTTTAAAACAAACCCCAGAATCAAAACTAGCAAGTTCATTCAATCATTTTCCTTTGAGAAAATGGTACATGAATGTGGGGAAGTAAGCATGAAATGATGGCTCTGCAGTCATATACACAACTATAAAGGGGTAGCCAGAAATACCTTTCATTTCACACAACTGAACATCTATCAGCTATTTTAAAAAAAGATTTCCTAAGTAGATATAATGGAGTAACCCATTCGAATCTTTTTATAACTCAATCTGCAGCAGTAACTGTGTGTTCCAGTGAATATCAATTCAAATAATACACTAGGGCATAGACCAGGAAGAAAGGAACCTTAGGAATCATCTTGTCCACTGGTTTTCTGCCTTTTTTATATTTGCTGAATTAGTCATTCAAATATAATCTCATGTGGAAACTGTGTGTGATCAAAATAATTATATGAAGCTGTATTTGGGCATACATTTCCATGTACTTCTTGCAGAGTATCCTGGCAGGTCAGCTCTGCACACCCACGCTTTAACTCTAGTCTTGCCTAACCTAGAAATTCATTCTACTTTCAGATAATTGTAATTGGCCTAAAGTATTTTCTCAAAAAAGCAACCTAATTTTCCTTGTTCTTCCTCTCTTGATGAGAAGGTAAACAAATAGGAGATTGGTCTCTACTGAAAACCTCTTACCAGTAACTATAACAGGTATTGTACATGCTATCTCATTTAATTCTCATGGATGGGTTTCTGAGCAAGAATTAAGAAAATCACTCCCAGCATCAGAATCAACTCACCAAAGACCTACTTGCTGTATTAATCAGATTTAATTTTATTAGAAGCACAGGAACTAGAGTAGTACAATTTCATCAAACCCATCCTCTAAACACTGATTCTTACAACTATAACTATAGAACAGTGTCCCATTTTATAAAGGTTGATGCTATTATGTCTTAAACATTAGAAACATCTTCAAGATAGTTTTCTGTAGTCATTATTAAAATTATCTGCAGCTTCCAAAACTTCCTTGTGCAAATAAACCGCTTCTTTTAGGTATATATTTTTATAAATAAAATTCTACATGTCAGTTTAGTTTGCATGTTTATTCAGGCCTCAGAGTTTGCAATAATAACTCAACTTGAGGACAATAACAGTAGTTACTAAATACAATTAGCCTATTGGTAATTCCAATTATAGGAATTATATATAATAATTATATAGCGCTCCCTATAATTATAGGAATTATACATAAGTATTACCAATTACCAATTGACTAATTGTATTCAGTAACTGCTTTTCCTGTGTAGTAATCTCAATAGTTGCTTTACTTGTGTTACCTCACTGAAGCCTTTTTAAACAAGTCATTTTCCTCTGACTTAACAGATAAGAAAACTGAGGCTCAGAGAATGTAAGAAACTACCAAAGTCACTGTAGCAGATGCTGTCAGTGCTTTGGTGATGTAGATTGATCTCTTTGCCTTTATTTTATTTTACTTTACTTTACTTTACTATTTTTATTTTATTTTGTTTTATTTATTTTATTTTATTTTATTTATTTTCTGAGACAGAGTGTTGCTCTGTTGACCATGCTGGAGTGCAATGGCACCACCTCAGCTCACCGCAACCTCTGCCTCCTGGGTTCAAGCAATTCTCCTGCCTCAGCCTCCCGAGTAGCTGGGACTACAGGCACCCGCCACTCCACCCAGCTAATTTTTGTATTCTTAGTAGAGATAGGGTTTCACCATGTTGGCCAGGCTGGTCTCAAACTCTTGACCTCGTGATCCACCCGCCTTGGCCTCCCAAAGTGCTGGGATTACAGGCATGAGCCACCGCGCCCAGCCCCTCTTTACCTTTTTTTTATTACATGCAGGCTTCATGTGTGGTTTCACTACCACACCCAGGACCTGTGTCTCTGTGTCGGCTGCCCTCAGGCTGCTGGAGCCAGCTTTACCTGCACTTGGACAACTGATAGTATGTAGAAATTTGCATCCTCCTGAGGATGCAAATTTAACCTTAACCACCAACTGAGGATAATCTGGACAACTCAAAATCTGCTGAGACAGATACTTCTACCCACCCACACCACTGTTGGATACTACTTGATATTGTATCCTTGGCTGGTTTCTTTACCTTCCCCGTCTCATTTTCCTACTCTCCTATCGCTTTCTCCCTGGACCATTTTCTAATAATTCACTTTCATAGGAATCCTTGTCTCAGCATCCTAATTCTGGGGAACTCAACCTTAAAAATATCACACAATTCATAAATGGGATTCAAATGCAGTTTTGACAAAATCCAACACCACTGCTCTGAAATCCCTAATCTAAACTGTTTCTCCTGACCAAAGCAGAGAAGAAGGAAACAAGAATCACATGTGGGTGGTGTGGAGCCTGCCTCTTACTGGTCCTAAGCCCTAAGCATCTCTGAGGACCAGCTTCTCCTCCCAGCGAGCTCCTCCATAGCTCCCTTTACTCTCTGACAGGATAAGCCTCTACCTGATGAACTGCTGCCCCCAAGGAAGTGATAGTCAAGAATGGGATCAAAGTACCAGAGGAATTTGATGCACCCTTAGGCAGATCATAGTAAGCTTCTATCAACCAACTGCAGAAATAAATCAGTAATTTATATGGTATTTATTGAATGCTAACTTGGGCTCAGTGGTGGCCATACTCTCCTCATTTTAGCCTGGAATTTCAGTCTTTTCCTTTTACCCTCTGCTTTAAGGCATCAGTGGTATTCCCCAACATGAAAAGTTTCCACCTTTGAGTGAATAGCAACCCAGTTCCAAACATGTTGGAGAAATCACCCCCCAAAATCCAAAAAGAGATGGTTTTAATCTAAATACGTCTCATGTTAAAGTTCTTAATATTCTTCTATTTTGGTTATTAATATTCTTCTATTTTTTTCCCTTAAAGTGAGTTTTTTGACCTAAGAATATATATTTTTAGCAATCAAATATAGAAGTAAGACAAAATAGCCAGGTCATACTAGGGAGCACTTACACTTTTGCCTTTCACACCCATAATGGCTTTAGCGTACACATCAGTTTGTCAAGCAAATGTGGCCAAGGTATGCACAGAAGTTAACTTATCTCCTTCTATTTCTCAATAAGAGCCTTCTTAGAAACTATTCAGTCTGAATGATAACTGCAGAGGAAAAGAAAGCTAGTCAACCGTGCTTATGAAGTTCAGAGCAAATACTAGAGGGTATGATGCTGGCCCAGCTAACAAAGAAAGTTGGGCACCACGATATACCAGTTTGTCAACTTAGCCAGAGCTGTATGAGTGTGGCACTTCATGTACTTTCTATATTCTACTCCTAGCAAGCCCAGCTGGCCAAACGGTGCCCTGAGACAGGGCAGGACTCTTCAATTGACTGTCTTTCTCCTGTTTCCCTATTCCTCTGCTCTTGTTTCCCTATTCCCTATTCCTTTCACCATTAGCTATTATTAAGGAAAGCATGGCTCTTCTTGCTCCAATCAGGGATGCAGTGGGTCAGTGGCATGTAGAGGAGAAGAAATTATATGTCCTAAATGTTAGCCAAACACAAAATGGTCCTCCCCCGAAAAATGACCTCTCATCTTTTGGGAGAGCCAAGGCTCTGGAAAATACAATGTGGCAAACATCATCAATTCAGTGTCCACTAAGGTGAATCTGTTAATATTTACACTTAGCACATGGTTATCCAGTAGTCAATATTATTTCTCTTTCCACAAATTTGGAAGGTTTTGCCAAAAAATTAAAAGATACACAAAGTATCATTTTTCATATTCAGAAATCAAGAAATTAAAGATTCTATTAATATAAATTGACTTTTAACCTCGAGAGTTTCATGTACTCTCATTGGAAAATTAGAAAGACTTGATATTTAAGGAATGGGGCTAAGAAAATTGACCCAGCTATCCACAGGATCCCTAGTCAGGGTCTTTTGTAATCTAAAGTTCAATGTCCAAAGGGGCAAAGAAAATTTGGAATTGAGACCTTCAAGTATCATTATGTCTGTCAATATTTGAGGAGATTTAATCAGGTAGGTGGTGTAGAGATAAAGGTGGTATCAGGGGATGGTGCTAGGTGACCAGGTCACTTAATGCAGAATGTTGGCCAGTGACTGGTGCATGGGGTTCGGAGTTCAGTCACCTGGAAAGAGGTTGACAAGACTTAGGAAGGACATCAGGCTCCCGCACATTACTGTTTAGGGCAGAATTCTGATCTTGGTGGTATCTGGAGTAGAAAGCAGGAAAATAAAATCATTCCATCCCCCGGAAAAGCCCATAAAGCCTAGTTTCTAAAGTGGCACAGCTATTTCTAGACCCCTCCCACTATAAGGGGATACTAATTCAACTCCTGCCTTGCTCAGGACTGGGGATGAGAGCATCGGTGACAATTGCAGGAGAGAACTGAGGAAATCAAAGGTCAGGATTTAGCGGCTGATTCACTTATTCATTGAACAAATACATGAAGATCCTCATCAGAATGCTGAAGGATGGGCATCCAGCAAAATATCCTTCATGGATTTTAACGTCTGGTGAGTTTTAATTCCATAACATTTTATTACACAGGGCATGGAATGGTCATTTTGTTCAGTTATTTGAAACCAATTAAATTGTATTTATTTCAAGCTCAGTCCAAACTTGCCACACTCTTGAAACACAGTGTCATTATAACTTCATTTAGAAGAGGGACACACAACAAATGCCACCCTTCACCTGCCTCGTACTCCCACCTCTCTGCCAATCCTGTGTCCTGCTTGTTAGTGAAAGCTTCTATAAAAACATCCTGAAACATTTCCCCTATGGTTAAGACATGATCCACCATCTTCTAATACCTGCAATCCTTCCATGGAAATGTGATGCGTACACTGTGAAGGTTGACGCTTAAGTTAAATTGTTATATAAACAGAAACAGAGATTCCTGATAAATGTATCTGATGAAACACTGTGGCTTGTTCCTGGGAGCAAGGGACTAGAAATATGGATTTGCAGCTGAAGCTGAAGAAGTGCTCTAAGCCCCAAGGCCTCCTGGTCTGTCCAGAAGTTGCCAGACAGGGCACTAAGGAATACTCTCTTCGTAGGGTCAATTGCATCAGATTTCAAAGTGTGTTTATGTTACACATCATCACCGTCTTTATGCTGCTAACTACAGATGATGAGGAAGCTTTGCTACGGGTTTGAAGATGACACTGTTGACAGCATTATTTAACAATCCATGTGAGTATTGCCAGAAAAGTTAAAAGGAAGCCACATTGCCTGCTGCTTGGAAAAGATGAAGGTGTACCCTTTTGTTGTGGCTGCTGGTGACTCTGCCTGATGACAAGCTAGGTGCATAGTACTGTGGATAAGCAGGTGGTTACAAGCCAAGTAGAGGCCCCAAAAAATGTCTTTATTGATGACCCTGGACTGCCTACAGTTCTATATCATATACAGTGTAAGGTTAAGGTTTAAAAGGAACCAACTCTCAGTAAGAAGCCCATTGACTTCGATGCACAGTGAGGAGAAAATCATCAATGGCAAGTTCTTCATGAGATGTTTTTCCTCGGGAAAAGCTGCTGGGGTGACTGAGGAATCCTGGACCCCTTGTTGTAGGGAATGATCTCAGGTAGAGGCTGGCTGGGCCAATAAAGGCCAACATGGACTTCTGCACAGTTGAACTTGGGTTGGTCTCTAGCCAGAGGTGGACAACCAGGTGTGTCTATGAACAGGTACTCTTTGCCATCACCAAACACCAATTGAGTCGACTTCATTCCTGTCTACCCCATAACAAGAGCCACAATTTAGGATACTAAACCAAAGTGGTGTGGAAACATTCTATTATATAACCAGGACTGGCTCTGTTCCCATAAGAGCTGGCATCTAATGTGGAAGACCAGAAATATACTCTATCACTGGCATGTGTGAATTTAACTAACATTCAGGGTTCTGAGTATTCTTGGGTGGTCCCACTCCTTCAATTTACTAATTAGCTGTGGCACAAATCTAATCACTCACACTGCCAGCTTCTTTGTAGGGGTGAGTCACTCATTTTCTGTGGGAGCCTAACCAACCTCCCAGACTCCGCCCAGCACATGGCTTTGCTGTTCTCAACTCATCCTGCATATATTTTATTGCATCCCATGAGTAAGTACATATTCTATCAATGACAAAATATCTGGGGGGTTGTCAAGGTCTTGGGATAGAATCACACATGTCCAGAGACTACAATGAGGAGGGAGTTCAGACCTTTGTCCTTGCTGTAGACCCTCACTGCATAGTAGCCTGAGCCATACCACAGCCATACTGCAGAGCTGAGCAGACAGCTGCGGGACCCAGGGTAGACACAGGCAGGAGGATTTCAGAGAAATGGTACAAAAGAAGCGTAGCTTAGACACTCTGCTGTCATCCAGCCTCAGCATGTTTCCTCCCCTACAGAGTTGTTCTGTGCAAGTACCACTTTAGTGCTAATAGGCTGAACTGTGCACCAGGACTTCACTGCATTAAACGTGAGTCATTGCTGATGATCACATTAATTAAAAATGCAGAAACTTAGAAATGGATGGAAAAGAAGGCACTGATAGTTCTCCGAGTCAAAAATCCACAGGTTAATTGGACTCTGAGTACTGGTAATTCTGTCTTCTTAACATCCCTGTGTTTGTGATCCATCTATTTTTTATCATCACTGTGACACTTGGATTATCTCTCTCCTGACCTATTGTCATCAACTTCCTCCTCTAATTCATCCCTTTCGAATTCACTTTTATCCTATTACTAGTATTATTGACAAAGTAAAAATCTAACAGTATTATTACCTAGATTAAAACCCTTTAATAATCTAAGAGGATCACAATTAAATTATGTTTATTTTTCTGTTTTCTCTTCTAAAGACTGTGAGCTCCTTAAAAGCAGGAATATACATTCAAAATTCTTCCTTGGGCTGGGCACAGTGGCTCATACCTATAATGCCAACTACTCTGCAGGCTGAAGAAGGATTGTTTGAAACTAGTAGAATGGTTTAGGGCCTGCACAACATAGTGAGTTCCTATCTCTAAAACAAAAAAATGAATAAATGCATGCATACATAAATGAATGAATAAATAAATAAATACATAGAATTCCTCCTTGAATCTGTAAAATGACTTAATAAAAGCTTCTTGAAAGACTTTTTATGTGTCATTATCTACATTGGCACCATCTAGATTAACCCAGCTTGCTGTGACCTGCTGAACTCCAACATCAAATAAAGTCTGCAATATCAGGAGGACAGGCGGACAGAGGATTGCTGATGTACATGGACGCAGGCCATTGCACTAAAACACACCGTAAGATTTCTTCTTGCCTCTGGATGATGGTCAAGACAGCAGCAATCAAAAGCTCTGTGGCTTTTCTCCCCACCTTCACTGTGAATGGAAAGCCTTGAATTGTTCATTCTTGAACACATTTAACAGATGCATTCATTACTGTTTACTAACTGAAACCATGACTCTAATACTTGTATGAAATATATCTGACATGTCTTGACATCTTCTCAGGGCTTTGTGGAACTTCAACTGTGGTGGGATAGAGTTTATTTTAAAAAATAAATTGTTCTGTCCACTGTGCCATTATTTCCTGTCTGATAGCAATGAGAACAGGAGTGTCTTTCCTTTCAAGTAAGTGTTTTGTCAATGTGCATAGGTTTATGAAAAATGTTCAAAATATACAGAAAAAATTATTTTGGGGCTCTTGGTTCCCTTAGCATGTGGCATCTCATTCCTAAGTCTCTTACCTTGAATGGTACAGAATGATATAACACCTTTTGCAGAATTTGAGTGATGTCAATTATGTGCTTTGCCTGCAAGCCACACCTAACTGGCGTGCATATATATATACTATATATATATAGTGTACATATATATACACGTATATGTATATATGTACATATATAGTATATGTATTACACACATACAAATATAAATATGTTGTATGTAAATATTATATATCAATATTATATGTAGATACTATATATGTTACATATAAATATCACACATATGCATACACACACACTATTCCATCATGCAGGTAGCGCTTTTGTCTGGCCTCCAATATTGAGGACTATTACTTGCTGGATATGGCATACACTTCCTCTTTCTTTTCTTCTTGTCCAAATGCTACCGATTCTTCAAGGGCCCAGCAAGTCTTGCCTTTTCCATAATGCCTTTGCTATCTCTAGGCCTTCTATAATTTGACTCAAACCTACTGACCTAAGTTTGCTTCCAAATGGAATAATTACAAATATAGCACCTATGTACCACACACCCTGGCCAAATTAATCCTATGCCTTCCACGAAGTAAGTGCTCAAGAAATATTTGTTGAATGTTAAATGCATAAAATAGAACCATCCATTGACTAGCACAGTAAGTGAATCAATTGTTGTCCATAGACATCTCATATCTACATCTGTACACTTCTGTTTATGTTGTTGCTTTATCACATAAGTTATCCCTGTAATAGCCTTCTGTTCTTCTCAGCCTTTTAAAATCTTAAACCTGACATTCTAGTCTCTACTGAAACACTGTCAACCTCCTTCATGAAGCTGTAATTCACCACAGCTGAGGTATCCCTCCCGTCATCATCACTTCTATAAAGTGTGATTCAAGCCATTTTGATAGTTAATATACAATGCCTGATATTGTAATTCTTGGTGTACATGCCTGATTTATTAACCCATGAAAAGTTCCTTGAGGGAAGAATCAATGTATTCCTCATAGCCATAGGTGCAGGCTTTGAAAATAGGGAGCTCTTAAGAATTATCAGTACATTGAATTTGTTGAATTAACTATTCTAGTCCACCTTGATCTATTCTTTTTCAGGGCATCTTGACCATTTCTCTTCATCACACAATCTAGACCTTAAAGGTATACAGTCTCTCATTAATTTCAAGACATTCCTCATGTCCCAGCTAGACTGAACTACAAGACAGGGGCTTGCCTACTTCCACCTCAGGTTACTGAGGTCAAAGGGTATATTCAAGGGTAGACTGATTGAAATAGTAGAGACATACGACCTAATTTATAACAGGCACTCCTTGGAAGAATACTTATATCCATCAGATCTTTATGCACATTTCTCATTAGCAGCATCATTCCAGCAGCAGCAATTTTGATACAATCAGTTGATAGGTCAACCATGTGAAGTCCTTTGAAAACAAGGCATTGTGGATCATTCCTGATTTTAGAATAAAAAATTCTCCTCTAGACTATGTAACTGGCTTTGAGGAGCAGATATAGAGCTTCATATTAAGGACGAGAGCTTCATGTTAAGGATGAGAGACAGAAAACATCTATTACAACACTTTAGCTAACACAATAATGGCACTGTTCAAATTTAGTTCTCATTAAATTTCCTACAGGGCAATTAGATTTAATAAAAAAAAATCCTTTCAGGGCCAGTATATTTCTAATTGCTCATCTGCCCAAGCAAGAAAATCCCTGCTCAAGTGCTACCCTTCCCTACGCATACAGGTCTGTCATCTTCTACCAGCTCCTGGGTGACTTTTCTCCAGGTGATGCTTCCAAGATCACTTACCCATCAGTGCCACATCTTTCACTGAACAAACTGAATTCAATAGCAGTATCTTTTCTTTTTAAAAATTTCACCTATATTTTTAGTCTGCCTTATTCAATAGGAGACACAATAAAAATAAAATGATTTGGCTACAATCCAGACCTGGCAGAAAAACAAACACACGGTCCATAAATGTCATCTGAGACTGACCCATGTCATGTTATGCAGTAACTTTGGCTGAACCCATGAACGCATCAGATAAGTGGCCAGAACTAGAATACACACACACACACACACACACACACACACACACACACACACAGAGGCAAGCATACACACACACGCTGGAACGTGCTTACATATGCCTTCTTACGTAAACATCATGCCCCATCCTTAATCCTTAGATCATTTTAAGAAAGGATTCTGGAATATGCATATATTCCAAAGGAAAAAGAAATATTGGTTAGCTCAACAAGACAAAAAAAAAAAGAGACAAAAATGTTCTTCTTTCTTAAATTACTTCCTATGCGTAAGTACTGGTAGGATATGTGATTTGCGTTTAGTATAAACCATTGCATTTGCTTATATTCTGCTCTCCCTAAACAAATAAATGAATCAAACAAAACTATTAAAAAGAAAAACAAAAAGCAAACATTAAAAGCAACTAATGATGTTTTCTCTTCACTCAGGAACTCAAAGGTTTAGTAAAATGTCGAAGCAGCTGAAACAGATGATTCTTGCAGACTTTCTAGTTCTAAAATGTAATTTGAGCTCTAATCTCTCAGCTGGGGATGCATTTTTAATTTTCTTTAAAGATTTCCTATGCCATACTTTTCATTTCACAAGTTTTTTATATTCCTCAAATCTTGCCCAGTGGAGTGAAAGTCACCTTAATGAAGAAACGAGAGATTAAGCCACCATGACTTTGGAACAGCAGAGGACCTCAGCTGCAATTCTTTGGCTCAGAACCAAGGTCTAAAACCAGCCATGGGAAAAGCTGCTGAAATGGAGCCTGCAATTCTCTCCATGTTTGACTTGCATAATGTTGACATTATAACGCCAGAGAGACCAAAAAATATTTCCAACAATTATGACTCTTTTCTATAAATATTTTTAAATTGCTTTAAGAGATAAAATAACATATTTTACTCTTCTCATTTTCTAAGTGACTGTGGTCACCCTCAGCAGCTCACTACTACGGATTTATTTTTGGCTAGAAGGTCAGGGAGGACATCTTAAGGCGCTAAGTCTGCTGTTAAACTGTGTTTTCCAACATAAGCTGAATGGTGAGAAGGGGAGTCAGACACTCTTAAAGCAACAACTAAATTCAGTGTCATAGCATGGGAGAAATATATTCTTTCTTTCTTCTGTAGAAGCCCAGGCAAGGAAAAACATCAAGTACTCATTAAAAAAAAAAAAAAAAAAAAAGTCTTCCATCCATTAGAGAGCACAGTTTTCTTTCTGACACAAAAATTCTTCTTTCCTTTCCCTTCCATTACTCTTCCTTGTTTTAGTTAGGTCTGCTATGAAACATAGTTTAAACATATTGAGACTTCTCTACAAGGAGAGGGATATAAAAAAGGGAGGGAGAATTATAGAGATGGGGAAGGAAGCTCATAATTTCTGGGTATATCATTCAACTATTTCAGGTGTCTCTTTCCTCAGCTTAGCCAAATGGTAATCACTCAGAGAGTGAGAAGTGAAATTCATTTGAAACCTGCAATTTCTTTTCTCCAAGAATATGATTAACAAGCCTGAATTCTGAGCTCTGGAAATAGACTAGATATCCTTAGTCACAGATGAGCTGAGTGAACAGTAAGCTAATAACCCTTCAGTGTAATTTCAATATCTCTCCCAGAGCCTGAGAACAAGAGACCTGGCTTGTCTTCAACATAAATGTCCTCAGCATGATTTGTAGTATTAATTTTTGATATGAAAACATCAGATGCCGAAGTTGACTGACTACTGCATTACTCCTAAACATGCACAGAAAAGTCCTACTAGTTTCTGATTTTAAAGCTAAGTCAAGTTTCCTATTTGTTGCTATGTCAAACTTGCATCTTTTAATAAAATCATCCAAAAAACTTGGATGTAGCAAATACAGCTCAGTGTTGTTTCAAAACACTGAGGGTGGAAATGGAAAAGCAGAACTCACCCTCACTTCCAGAAAAAGCATCACTTGATCCTGCCAGTGCCAAGGTCAACAGCAGCTGCCAGAGATCCATACCTGTAGGACCTGCAATCACAAAAAGGGTAAGGTAAAGCCCAGCAATTAAAAGCAGACCATTATCATGAAATACTGTTTAAAGACTGGGTAAGACATGAATGAGCTGACGAGTCAGTTCCAGAAGGAATCCTAGTAAGTCTTTCACTGCCCCAGAGTCTCATATTGTCCTACTTTTCATGAACTCAAACAGCAGGTTGTAATAAATTCTACTTCCCGTGAGTGCTCGTCTCAGGAAATAACATGAACACTAGAGATGTTCACATCCTGGCTCAAAGCCATAGAAACACCTCACAGCAAATGACCCCCACGCACAGCTTCAGTAACAGGGCCAGTAAGGTTTGCTTTAATTTGATCTGGAAATAGAAAACCTTATCAGCAGTATCAGCAAGCATGGGGCCTTGAGCTGGACAGGCCATAAAAGGAAAAACAGAACAATCGTGGTAATAGTAACATTTCATAAATCTGTTACCCAGTGAACAAAAGAGCTCAAACCACTCAAAACGAGTTGCTAATGAGCCATCCTAAAGAGGTTTAACTAGAAGGGAAGCAGAAAGAAGGCGGGAAGCAAAAGGAAACAAAAACTCCCTAGTAAAACTAAAAACCCACAAGGACACAGTGTGTCGTAGAGAGGTTTTATTTTCATGAGGAATACAGATCTGAAAGACCTAGGAATGAGAACACCTCAGACACCAAAAGGGATGCGTTTGTGGCTTTGCTAGACATTTAGAAGCCCAGTGTGGCCACACCTGGAGCCCTTCAGTCTAATGGAGAGAGTAGATCAACACATCTGTCAGCACAACACCTCAGGTGACCATACACCTTTACCTGGAGGAAGGAAATAAGCTTTTCTAGAAAAAATATACCAGGGTGTCCACATCCCGGATCTTTTGAGGCAAGTTTGAGCTGGTTGAAAATGAACTCAGTGTATTGCCTTTTGTAGAGCTGTTGCTGTGTCTAACAACTAATGCCAGCTACTTTAAAGCTTAGCTGCAACATTTCCATAAAATTGCACTATTTACAAGTTACTCAGACACTTATCATCATACCAGGAGCTCCACCAGGTCCTCTACTGGCTTCATTTTTATTACTGTGCAAACCTGACCTAACGGAATAGCCCTTCATGGTATCCCTAATCAGGCTGAAGTAATGAGCAAAGATGTTTGTTTTCATGGGCCTATAGATGTGGCCCTCTGGGAATGGCTGTGTAATTCTACCTAGGGATAAAATTCTTGATGTACTTTAATTTCTAGACAGCAGAGGACCTATCTTTTTTTTGTTCCATATAATTTTATATTCTTAAAAATTTTAAAAAACACATCTCTATGTAAACTAAATTATCTTCTTGTATCTGAATCCCCATGTGCAAACCCACATGCATGAGGAACTCTCCTCCATACACTGCTTCATGGAGTCGTTCATAGGATTGAGTGTAAACATGCAGATGAACACACTTTGTCAATGGTGAGATTTCAAATAAATATGAATTGTGGTTTTTACAACATCCATGTTTTTAATTTCTAACCTGGAAGGCCTTGAGCTGATGGCCTTGCATCATCCTCATCTACTTTGCAAATGAGAACAACTGAGCATCTCTCCCTCCCAATGTCCTTTACTCCTAGGTGAACAGGCTATGTAATCAAAGCTGGAAACCTCCAGCAGAAATATATTAAAAGGCTGAAAAAATGTTATAGGCTAAAAATGCCATCCTGTTGGTAACTAAATATTTACTTTGCATTTGATTCTTTCTCTTTTCTTTTTTTGTTTCACTCTGTCGCCCAGCCTGGAGTGCAGTGGCACGATCTCAGCTCACTGCAACTTCCGCCTCCCAGGTTTAAGCGATTCTCCTGCCTCAGCCTTCCAAGTAGCTGGGACTATAGGTGTGCGCCACCATGCCCAGCTAATTTTTGTATTTTTAGTAGAGATGAGGTTTCACCATGTTGGCCAGGCTTGTCTCAAACTCCTGACCTCAAGTGACCCACCCACGTTGGCCTTCCAAAGTGCTGGGATTACAGGTATGAGCCACCACGCCCAGCCTGATTCTTTTTAAGTGGAGAAAGCACTGAAGAACTGGATGCTGTATACAGTGTTAATTTTACTTGTTATCTCCCAAGACACTTAGTGTCAGGTAAAGAAGTTTCCAGTAGCACCTGCTATTCCGATGTCAGGGTATAACAGTAAATCCCCAATTCCCACGCAGCCTTTTTTGCTTCCCGTCTGAGCAAGAGTGTGAACAGGTTTGCATTTCTCAGAAGGCTGCATCCTCTGGTTTGGAAGTCACCTCTTCAGACATCTCAAGGATACCTGGCAGATGCCACAAACAAGTGGCATTTGCTTCAGTTGAATAGAAGATGACCTTCCTCCAATCCCCAAACTTTTGAAAGCAGCTGCCTGCAAATGAACTTCACTTCTTCCAAATAAAGAACTAGGTGGGGCGTGGTGGCTCATGCCTGTAATCCCAGCACTTTCGGGGGCCAAGGCAGGCGGATCGTGAGGTCAGGAGATCGAGATCATCCTGGCCAACATGGTGAAACCCCGTCTCTACTAAAAACACAAAAACTAGCTGGGCATGGCAGCGCGTGCCTGTAATCCCAGCTACTCGGGAGGCTGAGGCAGGAGAATCGCTTGAACCAGGGAGGTGGAGGTTGAAGTGAGTCGAGATTGCGCCACTGCACTCCAGCCTGGTGACAGAGCAAGACTCCATCTCCAAAAAAAAAAAAAAGGAACTATAACGCTTCCTTTACAACCTGAACATATGTCCATAGAATGTGCTCTATCAAAACAAAAAACAAACAAGAATCCTTAACACAAAATTAACCAGAAATCTGTTTGCATACTCTTACAGCAGAAAAGAGTATTTAAAATTGCCATGCTCCCAAATAGGAGGAGAGTGCAGTTCACTGCCGCCTGGAACACTGCATAGGGACCCGACTCTAACTAAGTGCAGGGGCCAGGAGGAGGATAAAAAAATGTGGATGGATTCAGCAGAAGATAAGTGCTTTATTAGCATCTAAGTCCTCCCCTTCTCTTCCACTGATGTTGGCTCAATGGGAATGATTCCAAAAGTAGCCCCGTCTGCAATCCTCTGGAGAACTCTCTCTAGTGCCTTCACATGAGCCAGGCCACGAGACGTGACATTCAATTGGATTGTAAGCTGTCCACGTCATCTTTGCAGAGCCCCACATGGCAGCTTCTAGATGAGGGAATCCTTCTCTATTGGTTCTAGCTGAGACAAAATGTCCCTAGGAAAGGTCAGAGTGCTGACACATGAAGTTTGGGAACTTTAATGTTATCTAACATTACAATGTAATGATATGCTAGATGTGAGAAAAAGAAAGTCCCTCTATTCCACTCTGCCAAGCCCTTTTTGCCCAGGTACCTAAACTTATTATGTGTACCTAGTAACCCAGAGGTACAGGAGTCCACTCAAATGCTGTCATAAGAAGTTCTGTAATAATCTAAGTACAGGATGGCATTGTTCGGAGGAATCTACTAAATTGGACCTTAGCCCACTGGGTTTTTTAAGCTTGCAATATTTTCCTAGGGAAAATCCCTCTCTAAATTTCTTTTGATATATACACATTCTTTGGCTATAGCCTCATGGCAAGATTTTCAGCAGGAGGGATTAAAAAATGGGGTTCTATTCTTGCATAATGGAACTCACACCATTTCTACCCTCAAAGCCTGAGGCATTTTGCTTGCTCCCCATCTTTCTCAAGAAAAAGCAAGTTCAAAACCAGTGTAATGCAGCTGGCATGAATTTTAAATCTGTAGACTGCCCAGCAGAGGAGGCCTCCAAATTACATAATTAGGCCCATGTTATACTAACTTATTCTTTGGCTATAAAACAGTTCATAAACACATGAGAAAAGATGAAGGTTAGATATAATACTTTTTCCAGCATGCTATAACCAACTCCAGGCAAAGAAAACAATATGTTTCATTCTCTTTAATTTAGAATTAGCAAGTATTTGTTAAACTACTAGTTCCTGCTAACACTGAGCAAGGCACTATGGAGATTAATGCAAAAGCAATCAAAATAATGGTTCTTCAAGAATAAGGCAGTACAAACACATGAAACTGTGAAAAGAAGGGGCATACCCGAAAATAGAAGGTCAGACTAGGGAAAAATCAGCTATCAAACTGAAGGGCTTAAAATTAAAACTAAATGACAGATAAGGCTTTGGTGGATATGGAAAAGGGAGAGAAACTGTGGTGAACTTGTATGGTAAAAGCTCAGAGCAAATGTTCTGGATATGAGTATGAATTCTGAGTATGTTTTGGACAATATTCTGAGGAAGCTGGTGAATAGAGAACAAGGTTCAAATTCACGAATAAAAGGGCCTAAAATTAGATTGGTCAGGTAGGACCAGATTAAAACAGCATTCTGAACTCAGATTGATCAGAAATTCACTAGAGGTTTGGTGCAAAAGTGGGTTTTCCTTAGGGTACAGCTGCCCTTCATGCCTTCTTAACTTAATATCACTGAGAAGTATTGATAAGATTTGGTGATGATTGGATATGAGAGATGATAGAGACATGTCTATCACAAATAACTGAGTATGTGTGGATGAGAGATAGTGCTAGTGAAAGAAAACAGGATTTGGGGATCTGAATTGGTTAGCAGGAGGAGAAGGTCATAGGACTGCTTTGGATACTTGGTGTTTTAAGGCAATTACAAGACTTTTGGAAATGTGAGAAACAGCTAGTGGGAAGTTGAAGGTAAGAGACCAAAGACTGAGAGACAAGGGAGGTCATTACTGGAGGTGAGAGAGAGCTAAATAGAGATGAGGAGTATCATGTGAATTTAATGTGAAGACTAGACTATTTGGTGACAAGTCTCCATAACACCTTTATCAAAAATTATATTAAAAGTGTATTGGCCGGGCATGGTGGCTTGCGCCTGTAATCCCAGCATTTTGGGAGGCTGAGGCAGGTGGATCACAAGGTCAAAAGATTGAGACCATCCTGGCCAACATGGTGAAACCTCATCTCTACCAAAAATACAAAAATTAGCTGGGTGTGGTGGCGGACACCTGTAGTCCCAGCTGATCGGGAGACTGAGGCAGGAGAATCGCTTGAACCCGGGAGGTGGAGGTTGCAGTGAGCCGAGATTGTGCCATTGCACTCCAGCCTGGCAACAGAGCGAGACTCTGTCTCAAAAAAGAAAAAAAAAGTTTATTAAGCCACACAGGGAATAATATGCTCATATCTGGTTTGTAATTTTGCAGAAACAAAACAAATCACCACCTAAAATAACTAACACCCTCTAATTTGTATCAAGTATTTTTTTTAAAAAAGTGATTAAAGCATACTTAGAAGCGTGATGTTAATATATTAATATATGGGAAGAGTAAATGCCAACATTGATTACTAAGAAATACTGTGAAATTGTATCTAGTTGATCTCCTTGGTGAAGCTTTTCTAATAATATAGCACAGAAAAAGGAAGAGGCTAACCCAAAAGGGCATTTAAAACTGCTGGTTTTCAATAGCACCAGGCATGCATTGAAACAGCTTGCTTTCAGAGTTCATGTTGTTACCAACTTTTTATGGTGATGATAATTTGGAAAATGGTCAGATCCAAAATGCCTTAGGTGAATTTATTTCCTTCCTATGAGTGAGGAAGAAAAAGCTCACAGATAGTTTTGATATAACTACTTTTGCTGAGATTTCTCTCCTCTTGGAGATCCAGCAGGGAATGCAGGATGGGAATTTTAAATGTGTAAGGTGTGAGGGGGGAAAAGACTTTTGGGAGAAGTATATATAGTAGGTCTCCAATTTTATTTATTTATTTGTTATATTATTTGTATTTTTACTTTTTGAAGAGACATGGGTCTCACTCTGCCACCCAGGTTGGGAGTGCAGTAGCATAATCATAGCTCACTGCAGTCTCCAACTCTTGGGCTCAAGGGATCCTCCTTCGTCAGCCTCCCAAATAGCTTCTACCATAGGCATGTGCCAACACACCTAGCTGTTTTTATTTATTTATTTATTTTATAGACAAGGTCTTGGTGTGTTGCCCAGGCTGATCTCTAATTCCTGGCCTCACTTGATCCTTCCGTCTCGGCCTCCCAAAGTGCTGGGATTATAGCCATAAGCCACCACATCCAGCCTAGGTTTCCAATTTTATGAAATAAGGATATATGGTATGTACCTGAACCAACCAGTTCTGTTACAATAAGTCACATGTGGCTATTGAGCACTTAAAATGTGGCTAATGCAATTGAGGAATTCAATGACAATTTAAATTTAATTTAATTACATTTAAATATATGTAAGTCTAATATACGTAAGTTTAATATATGTAAGTCTATATCAGGTTGGATATATGAACCCACTTTTTAAGCTTTACATTTTATGAAATGTAAATGCAGATCAAGTATTTATGATTAAAATTTAGCATCTAAATTTATATGTGCTATAAGTATAAAATATACAGAGAATTGAAAGCTTAGTACAAGAAGATGCAAAATATCTTGATAATGTTTACATTGACTACTTGTTGAAATCATATTTTTGACTGCTGAGTTAAATAAAATCCATTATTAAAACAAATATTTCTTATTTTTTAAATGTGATTACAGTCATGCATCACTTAATGACAGGAATACATTCTGAAAAATGCATCATTAGGCAATTCCATGGTTCTGTGAACACCACAGAGTGTATTTACATAAACCTAGATGGTATAGCCTACTACACACCTAGGATATATGGGATAGCCTATTGCTCTGGGCTACGGATCTGTGCAGCAGGTTACTACTCTGCTGAATACCATAAGCAATTTTAATACAATATTATTTATGTATCTAGACATATCTAAACATAGAAAAGATATCGTAAAAACATGATTTTGTAATTTTATGGGACCAGTCCATCATTGAAAAGTCATTACGTGGTGCATGACTGTAGTTGAAAATTTTAAATTACGTATGTGGCTTGCATTTTATTTCTACTGGTAGCATTCGTATATACATTTTATGGTTTATATGTCTGCACTTGCATTCAAAAACATTAAATGATTACTGTGGGCATATTTGCTTTCATAACAAAAATGAACAAATAAAGTAATTTTTTAAAATTTCAAATGACATATAAAATCATTATGGTTATGTTGTAAAAGGTCCTCCCAAATGCAGAATGATGGGGACAAAAAATTCACTAAAGACTTAGGTGACTTAGTTGTGATTGTATCTGTGGAAGGTTGTTTTTTTTCAAGGGTACTCAGTGTGCATTTGTTTACCTTCAGAAATACAATTATCCACATTATGTCCCGATTTGAATCATAGACAGTGCTGTACTGGTAAATGTTTAACACCTGTCTCCCTGGAATTTAAGAAAAG
The DNA here is from genome assembly GCF_028885625.2 of Pongo pygmaeus. Lineage (NCBI taxonomy): Eukaryota > Metazoa > Chordata > Mammalia > Primates > Hominidae > Pongo > Pongo pygmaeus. The sequence continues at coordinate 42,755,273 of NC_072377.2, read as the reverse complement.
GGCCATGATTTGTATCATTTGCCAATTTCTGTGGTGTAAATACCTCTCTCAAGGCTGTTTTTAAGCTACCAACATTAATTCACTGACTGGATTCAAAAGCCAGAAGCTGGACCCAGCACATACTCGCTGGGGAAGGGACTGATGCTATCTAGGCTTCATGTGAGGTAACAGGTACAAAGATTAAGCAATCTACTAACATTGATAAAAAATGTAAAAGACAGTACTGTTGAGTAAACCCTGGACACTCGATTTTATTTGATGACATCTGATCCACTGGCAGCTAATCACATTTAGTTAATAATCATTGAAAGATACTTTCCCAGGTCAGGAGTCATTAGCTTCCACCACAGATGCTATCATTAATCTTCATTTACAGAGAGGGTGAGCTTGGGGTTAAGTGAATGTGCTTTGGAGTCACAGAGGGCTAGGTTCAAATCCCAGCTCTACCAAACCTCAGTTTACTCATCTCTAATGTTGATATGGTAAGATTTTCCCTTTTAAATAAAAAAATCAGGATTAGATGAGATGATTTATTTAAAGCATTTGGCATTCCCTCTGCGTGTATCCAAAAGGGTTACGTATTGCACTTACTAAAGTCTTCTTGGTAGTAGTAACAAACAGACTATTTATGTTTTATAATGTTCCTATGGGGTATATTGAGAGTAGGGACCCTCATTTATATATCATGAAGAGGACATCTAGGCAGGTGGTAAAGCAATCAGCAAATGTGCTCTTCGCCAGCCACAATATGTAAGACCCTATTCCTAAATCAAGCACTTACATCACATGAAGGTCCAGGAAAGGGAAGGACCATCATAATGTAAAGTGTATATCTCCTAGGATAAGGCAATAATACAGCCCATTTGTGCTTGGGTGTATAGGCAATTGTACATCTTATAAAGTGAGTTCCAATTGTGTAGGAAATACTTGAGGGGCTAATTCCTCCCTCGTCTACTTTAAGAAAGTTCTATGTGGTTGTTGTTAGGTTTGGATAATTTGTTTTGTGAAATCATGAATTTCTAGAACTAAAAATTAGATACAGAAATCCCAGTGACAAGACGCTTGGCTTGAAGTTAGAACTTTTCTTGGGAGAACTCAAAAAAGGCAGCTGAGTTATAAGAACCTGAGTCTCTGTCTCTTCCTTTATGGAGGAGTGAAAGAAGAAGGGGCATGTCAGTAGCCAAATGCTTGGCCATACTCCAATATTGGTATGCATAGTTATTCTATTCAGAGTGGAACTTTCTTAAAGAATGAAGCATTCTGTTTCACTAGGACCACATTGCACTTTACAATGCCTCCCCGCAACTATCCCTGTGGATGTTTGTCAACTCACTAAGCTTGATTCACTTGGTGCATTAATGGATTCACAATGCAGATGTGACTGTTACATGAAAGAGAAAATCAATTGCATGGCCGCTTATTTCAACAGTATATTCCTTCTTATATCTTACTTTACACCACTGTCCCTACCAAGTAGTTTTTTCCAAAACGAAATTTGAAAAATGAAACCTCTTATTGACTTTCTACCTTTTTTTCTCTTTCTACACATGGCTCATTCTAAAATCTGATTTTTTAAATTACTATGATAGATCATATAGATCATGGAGAATGTTCCTTAAACAAATTTAAAGATGTTGGAATTTTCTTCAGACTAAAATTTGAAAATTTTGTTTTACCTAATCTAAAAGGAGATAAATAAACTATAGGAGACAATTTCTCATACAGTGAAGTCTTCAAACAAAAACATTCATTATCTTGGTGAGATATAATCTAACAATGATTACTATAATAATTTGTAGTATAGTAAATGCTTTTTATATCTTAAAGAAGTGCATGTGTTCCTGCCTTCTTTGGAGTTAACAGAAGTGTAGGTTTTCAAAGACAGTTAGTTACTAGCATGCCCTAATAACATATGGAGCAAAAACTGGAAGAAACCCCTCTTTCCTTTTATCGAGTCCAACATGGTAAAGTTATTCTTTTAAAGCAAACAAGTTGGGAAACCAAGAGTGAGGCAATGTGATCTCCTAGGAAAGGCATTACTAGAGGAGGAGTCAGCAATCCCGTAACATGACACCAGCCCAACATTGCCCGAGCTGGTGACTCAGGTAGTCATTTAATCACTATGGGTCTCAATTCTCTCACCTGAACACCCTTCTAAAATTTTGTTATAAGCCAAATCCTGCACTGTGCAGTGTAATAATAGCTGCCTTTCATTGACGGCTATTCATGTCCCGATGTTACCAGGCTCCTTGTCTTTTCTTATAGCTGGAAGCAGTAGCTGTGTCTCACTCACAATTACATCCTAACAATTAGCCATAGGCTTGCCACAGAGTAGATGTTCACCACAACATCTACCCAACAAATAAGTATGCCAGGTACCTTCTTATTTCATTCAACCTTCAGACAGACCTTGCAAGAGAAAGGCTCATTTCACAAATGAGAAAATGGAAGTTTAGAGGAGCTCAGAGAGGTTAAGTAAATCTCCTCCCAAGCTCACACAGACAGAATATTTCTGGGTAGGGTTTCAAACTGTGTTTGATCTTTCCAAGGCCTGCCTTTACTTTCCCATGCTTCTTAAATTGTGAACTAGGCACACTAAACACACAATCAGGGTAGCAGTGAATCAGAACAAACTACAGGGAGCAAGAAAAAGACAGAGTAATATTTAGATGTGAATTATAAAGAGAGGTAGACACCATAATATTTTCAGTGCATAGGGCCTGTCAAAGACAGTGATAATTCATAAGTGCTGACATGGCAGTTTCTTCAAGGGCTGTATTACGTTGCTCAAGGGATGTAATATTTATTGCTAAGCCTTAGAACCTCCAATAGCATCTGGTCTACTTTTGGGTACATTACTCAAGAGCTATGCAGTGTGCTCTCTCCATGACATGGGGCATTATCCTGTCTCCTTTAAGCTTCTATGTAAAAATAGGAGTCTATTTGGCCAGACTGACTGGCTGCCAGATAGATGGCAAACACAGGGCAGATCAATATCATGTCTCATCTCCAGGAAGTTTACAATGTACCCCTTCACTCTTCAAGATCAAAGGAGGTGTAATAGCTTGGACTTGGACCATTCATTGTTAATAGCTTTAATAGGAAATACTCCCTAGAAAAGTGCTGTCTAACAGAAATATAATGTGAGCCACAAATACCAACCACATACATAGTTGTAAATTTTCTAGTAACTGCATTTAAAAAGTTAAAAATTGATACATTAATTTTAATAATGTATCTTATTTAACTCAATATATTCAAATATTATTTCATCATGTAATCAAGTAAGCATTAATGAGATATTTTGCACCCTTTTTCTCATACTGAATCTTTGATTCTAGTATGCCTTTTACACTCACATACATCTTAATTGAAACTAGTCCCATTTCAAGTGTTTAATAGCTACATGTGGCTAGTGGCTACTGCATTGTTCCATGAAGCTCTGGAACACAGAGAGGTAGTAGAAGTCCATGCGGCCAGCTCCCTAGCTAGTGTAGAATAGATCTGTGTTTATTACTACTCACAAGGCAGGCCAAAGCTGCTGAGAAGAGACCTTCATACAGTTATTTTGCAAGGTCTGATAATCTTTTAAAGCAGTAGAAAGAAATGGTCTTCCTACTAAAGCAAGAAGTAGGGTGTTCCAGATCATCTCAACACTCACTTTGTACATAATTACTGAGCACTGAACTCTACATACAATTAAAGCATCACTTTTTTTTTTTTTTGTAGGACAGAACTTCTGTCTGTCACTAGTTATGGAACTTTATGTGACTAAGTTCTCATCCTCAGCCTCAACTTCTTTATCTCCAAAATAGAATGTTTGGAACATATCAGTAGTTCTTAGCCTTGGCTGTATATTAGAGTCACTTGCAGAACTTAAAAATCAATGCTCTGGCTTTATCATAGATAAATTGGATCAGTAGGGTAGGGACTGAGTATTGATACTTGAAGATTTTTCTTGTATAATTCTAAAGCATGGCCAGGATTGAGAATCGCTGATTCAGTGCAAACCGAATGTGCTATATAACTTTTGTGACAACAGAACTTATCTGCCCCCAAAAGTTGCCCTCATCTGAGCAGAAGAGAAAAGAAATATCAATCTCCCCATTCAACCAACCAATTAATGTGCTTTTTTGCAACAGATGATGATTTATGGATCTATGTCAAGTAATTTTAATACTGAAATATGGAATTAAGATCAGAAAATATTATCCTATAAAATGGCAAATAAAAAGAATACACATGTATAGAAGAAATCAGCCAGCCACAGAAATGATCACTCAACAACAATATTTCAAAGTGTTGCTGATGAGACTGGGTAGACAGAATGCCAAAAGATCCCCCGCAAGATTACCATCCCGGGTTATTCAAACACTAATCTAGGTACTGCTGTGAAGGAATTTTGAAGATGTAATTAAGATGGCGAACCCACTGGCTTTAAAATAGGGAGATTATGTTGGATTATCTGCACAAACCGATGTAATCACCTGAGCCTGTAAAAGCAGAATGAGATATGGCAGAAGGGGAAGTCAGAGAGATTAGAAACTTAAAGAGACTTGATCTTCTGTTGCTGGAAGAGGGTACATAGAATCTTGTTGCTGGAAGAGGGCACACAGAAACCATGAGATGCAATGCAGACAGCCTCTAGGAGCAAAAATTGGCTCCCAGCTGACAGCCAGCAAGGAAATGGGGAACATGGTCCAACAACGACAAGGAACTCAGTTCATGAAAACAACTGGAATGAGCTTGGAGGCAAATTCATCCCTAGAGGCCCTAACAACACTGATTTTTGCCTTGCAAACTCTAAGCAAGAGCCCAGTTGGGCCATGGTGTGCCCAGACTTCTCACATATAGAACTGTGGGACAATAAATGGGTATTGTTTAAGCCATTAAGTTTGTGGTAATATGTTATGGAAACAATAGAAAACTACTACAGCCTTTAAGAGTCCATTATAGAGCTTGAGATTGACCATAAACATTAATCAGGAAGATAATAATCACCACTGAAACATGTCAATATTGAGAGGGAATTTTTGCAATGTCTAGCAATTTTATTCATAAGGGACTTTAGAGACAACTTAGTTCCATCAGTTAACGATAACTGATAAGGAAATGTTGAAAAACTAGTAAATAATTTACAGCTTTGTCTCCTCCAACTACCTGGGACCAAAAAAAGGTCCCAACACAGAGACAGGTGCAATAATTTCTCAAAGCTTGATGATGCTCTCCCCTAAGGTCATTCAGTTCCCTCTATTCCAACTCCACAGTTGTCAAATGACCTTCTGATTCTTGTTTTCTGGGTTCACTATCTTTCAGGAAAATGAACACAATAATCAGATGAAATGAAATTGCTTGACAGTGCCATAGAGAACAAACAAATATATTGGCATTTTGGTGTATGGGCTCATCTCTTAAGTTTGGCTAAGATAAATCAGGCCCCTAGAGTCTAATCACCTCTGGATCAACTGATGCAATTTATTTATTTAAAAATTTTTTGAACAGTAAATCAACATGAGATGATCCCAGGGAAAGTGAGAAAGGCTGGAAGGCCCTATCTCCATCAGTTTGCTAGCTTTGCTTTCCATCTCAACATCAGGTCAAACCAGGAAACTTAAAAGCAGGCAATGTGTTGGTAGGAAAGTAACAGCCAAGGTCAAAATCTACAACAGACTAGGGTAGAAGAAAAATAAGGAAAAGGAGCATGTATTTATGGAGGAAAAAATGGTGTGGAAGCGGGAAGGCCAGTCTATCTTTGTAACATGTCCTTGCAAAGCTTGGCTCAGAAGAGCTTGTTTTCAGTCCTCCTGAATTAAAAGTTCAGCTCCCAGGAGGCTTATGTTTACTGTCCTATGGGACCACCACACCATAACTCAGGAAATTATAATTCAATGACCTGGCCATGTTTCTCCTAAACCAGTTGGCTGGCCGAAGAGGTTTGAAATCAGAAGGCTGAGCCACTATTGATTCAGAGAGACTGTCCACCTACGAGGAAGCCAAAGGGACAGACACATAAACTTTATGTTACAGTCTACTTAAGTGAAATCAGTTTTCACATCTTGTAAAACAGTACCAAACCATTCATGCTCCCCTCATTGAAAAGTTATATGAATAACATTTTAACTTTTCAACCACTTGTGATCATGTTATCAGTTAAAATTTTACTCTCGAATGAGGAAGAAAACTTATAGAAAATCCCTAGGGGGCAGTTTACATGCAGCATCATCATCAAAATGCTAAAGAACCAAAGCACGTGTGCTTCAGACATAGGGAAATAATACAACTGGATGTCCACAGGTACCTAAAATAACCTCTGTCTGAAATAAAGTCAGCATTTCCTACCTGCTTCTGATCCCTACATTATGAACATGCAGATTCATTTCTTCTATTTCTTATTTTGCTTAATGAGATCAGGGTTCACCCAGTTGGTTACTCCATCCCTTCTCACATTTAACTTGTTACCATGCGGGAGGATTCTACCTCTGCATTCTCTCTGGAATGTAGTAACTTCTCCTAGAGTCTTAGTCCCCTACCTTTTCTTTTCTCCAGACTTTCAACAGCCTTCTTTGTGGTCAAGTTTCCTTTACTTTCAAGGCTACTGTCAGACAAATCAGGACTCTACCTACCATTCAAAGTCACGTTCAAATATCACCACCTCCATGAAGCCTTCCATACTCCCCACCGTGACTTAGCTGTTAACTCCTCTGTGCCTACATTGTTTTTTTTTTAACCTTTACTATAAAATATTTCACAATATCCAAGTCACAAGATGATAAATCCCTGTGGGTGGAACAGATGAGCTCTTGGTGCCTGTGTTGCTGTTTGTAAAGTTCTAAGGGCAAGACACAGACCTACTGCATCAACTTATAATCCCCACTCTGCTCTCAATCACCAAAGCGTGGGCTGTATTTGATAAGTGAGCAGAAACGTGTTACATGTATGCATGCAGGAGGGGACCTGTCAGTGGATATAATGTCAGCCAGAGGCACTAGAGGTTCTCTTTCCACCTCAGGAACATCCAGACCACCATCTAGTTGTCGTTTCTGGATTTTTGGAAGTTAGTTCCGGTGAAAGAGAAAAGAGAGGGCTAGAAGTTGAGCCTCGGGCTTTGGGCAGCAGAACATAACCTGAGGGTGCCAGGTGTTGGTGCAAAAGAATTTCAGAAAGGTATGGAAGGTCCCAGCGACGTCAAAATTCTGCCTGGGCTCCGTCTGAACAGCTGCTATGCCAAATAAATGCTGAACACGTGCCCCTTTGTCAGGTGGCAGAACTCGGCTTCCCACAGTCCAGCTTCTCCCATCGGTGGCTACCCTCAGTCTCCTCAACATCCCTATTCAAACTCCTCTCTACTTTTCAAAGACAAACAGGCAGATAAATTCAAGAGAATAAAAAGGAAAAAACAGAGGGATTGAGATGTGTGAAGTGGTTCTGCTTCCCTTTTGCCATCAGTTCAGGACAGAACACCAATCACAATTTTTTTTCCTTAGAAAATTATTTTCCATGTTCACTAGATTAGATTCTTTAAGACACAACTGTACTTCTGGCTGACATTAACTGAAGATAAATGGGCTTTCCTATTTCTCTATAAATCAGAATGTCTAGAAGCCTAGGATTAGTAGTGATGGGGCCCAGGGGAACCTTGGGGATGCAGGATCACAATGACAGAAGCCACGGGCTGAACATGGCCCCGAGAACAGTGTTAGTCTAAAGGTTGTATTTTATAAATGGGGTAAGTTAAGCCCAGAGAGGTGAAGTAATGTGTCTAAGCCCCAGGAGCTGGTGCTAGCCAAGCTGGGAGCAGCACCAGGTCTGTCCCCAGTCCAGTGGGCTTTTTCAGTATTCCTTGTTGTCTTCAGCCTTGCCACTATTTTCAAGAAGCACTTCAAGTAGCAAGAAGACACACTTACCCCAGGCTCATACATGCTGTCATAGCGAATATCATTGATCATCAGGCAGACAATACAAACAAATCATAACAAGTGTGGGCACAAGGTGACCTGGCTCTTTGGCCTTCCCCAGCTGCCTGGTCGCTCACCCACCCTCCCTGAATGAGGGTGAGTTCCACTTTCTACTTTCTTTGAAGCAATACAAGAGCCCTGGAGTAATTAAAGAAAGATTTACTCCAAACTAGCCCCGACATCTGGACTAAACTGGGCCTAAATTTCTGAAAATAATCCTAGTTAGAATCTTGCAAAAATGTATTCTTCACACTGACACCACAGTGATTTTCTTAAACTGCCAATTTATAGCCCCTGTTTCAAACCCCCCAGTACAAATTATAAACTTTTAGAGAGGTACATCCAGCCATGTGTGATCTGATGTGGCCTCTTCCTACCTTATCTTCCACCATTTCCACAAACCTCCCCTTTCTTCTGTCCACAAAGGAATCTTCTCAGAAGGTTCCAGGCTATTCACACCTCTGGCCCGGCTGCCTCCTATCCTCTTCTCACTTAATGCATCTTTGCTACTCATTCCTCTAAACCTCAGCTCAAGGACACTTCAACTTAGAAGCACCTTAGCAACAACCCCACTCCCAAGTGAAGTCAGGTGCCTCTCCTTTCTTCTTCTATCACAGCCTTAACAAACCCTTATTACAGCACTATAAGGAATCAGTGATATTGTCATCTCTCTCCTGTGGCTCATCTTTATATTGCCCACTACCTAGCACGACCAGTTTTAAACAAATTGTTGAAGACATGAATAAAGGCCCATGGACATGGTTCTAAAAGAGGTGTTTGGAAGAGGTGGGAGAATGTCCTTCTGTTGAAAGTTCATCTGAATACTTTCCATTGAGATAGAATAAGTGGTGGTTCCCATCACATCAGGCATTATGGGATGGGTTTTAATCAGGCATGCAGTAAGAAACCCAAAGTATCGGAGTTAATCTGCAAAGAGGTATAGCAAGAAGCAGAAGGAGACAAAGCCCTATTTCTCTCTCCTTCGAAGTACTGACCATCTCTCAGACTAAAGATGCAAAATAAACATGCAATTGTGGTATCACTTCTCTTTACAATACTTTTCTTAATGTAAACTGTTGAAATGTAACACATGGAACAGAATTAAAACACTTAAGTATTTCCTGAGTGCAAATTACCATCTCTGTTGACTTTCTCGAAATGTATCTGCTCTCTAAATGCTCAGAAAACTAGTCCTTCCTTCAGAGAACAAATTTGAAAACCAAAATTATATCTTGATGGTGACCAGACAAGGAGGAAGACAGCCAAAGGCTTTCTTTGCCTAATAAGAATACTTTATAAACTCCAGCACAGAAAAAAAGAAGTTTCGCTTAGAGTAGAAAGGAAAAGGGCAGAGAAGTAAGAGGAAGAGAGAACAATGAGAAATTAACCCAGAAGAGGGAAGAATGAAGTGGGAGGAGAAAGGAAAACATCTGGTCAAAGCCATGTTAAAGATTTATATCTAAAAAATGCAAAAGTAAGAAAAAAAAACCCTGACTATCAGCCTTTTAATCAAACAATAAATAACAGGAAGGGAATACTAACCAATAGTCCGGCAGATATTGCTGAAATAGAGGCTGGATTTTCGCATTGTTTCCTCCAGGCTTTATATCAAGAACTTTTTAAATTTCCTTTTTCTTTCACTCATATATGCAAGCAGATCACATCACACTGATTTGGTTAAAATCTGGCAGAGAGGGAGGGGTTGGAGGTGGGATCCCACAGAAGTTTCTTGGTCACCACTTGGCATGTATTAATCTCTAAATTCTTGGTCTTTCGGCTTTGATATATAAACCTTCACAAAATCCCTCCAAAATCAGTCATTCTCAATCTCTCTCTCTCATGCACACACACACATATCTGGTACCAGAGGAGTAAATTAAATCACATCAGACCATTGCCTCATATAATAAATCCCCTGACCTTTGCCCAGCACATCTCTGGGCTCTGCCTGCTGAATCGAAGGCCAGGCCTGGGCTGGAGTCTCATGAGGCCTATTACAATGGAGGCAGCCAAATCAGCTGAGAAGAGGGCTAAGCGTTAGAACTCAACAAAGGCTCTGATCTGGATGGGTTGAAAGCAGTGATAGGGTATCTGAATCTGGTCCTTTCCCATCTCTAAGGAGTACAAGAACAAAGGCAGAAGTGACCATCTGTTGTACTCACTGCTACCTCATTAAAGTACCCCAAATGCCCAGAAGACAGCACATTGTACATCTTGTAAATGAAGAAATTAATGAGTAAATGAATTCCAAAATTTCATTGTTCATTAGAAATCCTAGCATACTTAGTCTCATTGTAAACATTTAACCATTTGTCAGCAGTATAAAGTAGTTTACAGAAAACCCCTAGAAAACTGAAATTCCTGCATCTTAATTTAGTCCCCTCATCTCATCCCTTCAAAGTCCTAATCAACGAAGTATATTTTGGTCAATTGGGCAGAAGAGCACAGCATTTAGAAAACGTAGTTTAGGGTTTTTCTGATTACCTTTTAATAGAGGGAAATAGTTCTCTTTTAGAAAGGGCTCACAAGTCAACTAAAAGGTACAAAATACTAAACATTTAGTGAATTACATACTCGGGTGACATAAAAAAAAAAAAAAGACCAGCTTTCTAGCTCTGGAGCTTTCCCATAATTCTTGTAGCTGCTCACACAGAACAATCATGACCATTCCCATCATTGAGTGTGGAGTGAGTTGCTGTACACACAAGACTGTGTGACTCATTTTCCTGTGTGTGACCAACAGTCCTGTCCACACTATTAACACAAGAAGACTGTTCATGATTTATGACTGCTTCCAGAATTAGCTGGGCCTTTAGCTGGTTACAAGACTCCTTCTGCCTGGCTTGCTTTCCCATGTTTATATGCAATAAACCATTCTGTGACATGTAATACATACAAACCCTTTAAGATGAGAAACACTCAGAGGGGAAAATTCATTTTAATAGTTTAGTTGACAATGACTAGATTTGAGAATTTTGCTGATTGTGAATTGTGGCTAATATGTTTTGAAATCTTATTTTGAATGTGTAGAAACTACCTATCTGACAAATACCTCTAAATCACATTTCTAAAAGTAAACTCAGTGGTCCCATAAACACCTGATCCCCAGAATTTGCAGTATAAATCAGAAACCTAGGAGGTATCTGGATGTGTTTTCTTCCTCCTCTGCCCCTGTTTCATCTTTTGATGTTATCTCTTCTGTATCTTTTGAGTCCATTCCATCCCCCTTTATCCTCACTACTGTTACCAGCCACCATTTCCCACTTGGATTTGAGAATGGCCTCTTAACACTCAGACAAATTCTCTCCAATCCATTTATCTCACTCTTTCTTTCAGTCTTTCTCTCACACACAGAAATATGCTTTGAAACATAATTATCATCATGGCTTCCCTCTGCATACAACATTTAAATGACTTTCCTTGCTCATGGAATTAATACCACAATCCATGACTTCGACTAACTATACTAGGTATTCCCAACTTTCACTCTTCCCATTTTCAGTTAGTAATAGAACCCAGTGAAAGGCATTTCTCAGCCAACCTTGCAGCTAACTGTGGTCACATGACTATGTTCTGGCAAGCACGACCTGGATGGAAGTGGCATATGCATCCTTCAGGGCAATGAACATCCCCTACAGTTCCCCTCCTCACCCTGCTGGCTTGGATGCTGATGGGCTGGACCACTGAACACATGGATGAGGGCTATCTAGACTTGTGGAACATGTCTGAGACTCACTATGATGTTGGATCCCAGACAATGAGGGATTATAAAAAGACAAAGGGCCAACTAGTCAGTGGTTTTGTGACCAGCCAGCCTAGATCTTTCTAGTTCATCCTTGAAAGAGAAAGATTTTTTCACCTCATTTGTCAGGCTCAATCGAAGAGTAATGGGAAAGAGTAATCACACAATACTTGTGTGAAAACATAAGCTGAGATTTTATTCTTGATATCATAAAGAAAAGGAAATATACCTGAACACATTGCATTCTGATATGGCTTTTTCATGAGCTTTAGAAGATACTGCTCCTTATCTAAGACAGCTATAAATCCTATTAGTGTGCTGAAACCAAAAGTATTTGGAACTGTTAGAACTTATGAATAGTTTTATTTGGGGGAATTATTAAGGCCCACATAAATGCACATCTTTGTCAGATAGAAATTTTTTGGTTTAATAAAAAATAGGTGATACTCTGAGCCATGTTACCTCAAATCAAATTCCCAAACCCCAATTTATTAGGGGCCTTATTAAATTTTACAAAATAATTGTTATACTAAGAGTAGGAAAGTGAAGGACCTTGGGAAAAGGAGCCTGGACTATATCTTTGCAGGTTTTTGTACCCAACCCCCAAAACAAGTTTTATACTGAGCAATGTACTCTGAGATGGTATTTGTAAGACAAACATGAAGATTTCCGCTTCAAACAGAATTTCAACTGCAGACACTTCATATTTACATCAAGTAGATGAGCTAAATCAAAAGTAGGGGTATATGATGCTTGCTTGAAAGATGATCACTTTCCACAGAGCTAATTTTGATATTTTTTTCTGATTACAAATGCATAAGACTTGCTTATGTAGAAATCTGTTAAGTACTAATATAGTATAAAATAAATTCTGGATTCCTTTTTTGTCTCTAACAAAATATCTAAAGAAAACTGAAAACATGCTCCATATAAAAAGTTTTCTCTTATTATTTTTTATTTTTTTTCCATTTAACATTAAAGACTCTCAAGTACCTGCCAATTACATTGCCACATTTTCTAGGAAATGCAGCTTTTAGCAATTCTTTGTTGATTCAAATGAAATCAACCTAGCTCAGCTAATATTAATTGATTAGATTGAGAATAAAGTCCTAATACCAAAGGCTGACCAAGACAAAATGCTTGAAATCAGATGTTGAGTGATTCAGGCAGGTTCTATCAGTTTGGAGAAGTTGCTAGGGAGTGGACAGGAAGCTTGAGGACATCACAAAAGAATCCATAAAGGACCCGTGATGCATTGAGAGACAGACACATAAGAATGGCTGGGCATCGTAGAACAGATCTGGTATCATTACAGTAAATCACCATTATATGGAGTTATCTGGAAACGTTATCTTCCTTGCTGGCTGAAGAAACATAGTACCCCTCCAACTACCCCCAAACAAAAACAAAATAAAAAATTGTGAATATCAAATTTAATTCATATTCCATCATATGTCTTTTATAGGACATTCAGATTGGTGCTTTTCAAACTGAGTCACAACCTACTCTTAGGTTGTAGGATCAATTTAGTGGATCAAAGCCAGCTTTGTTTATTGGCTTGTTTAAATAAATGGAATGGATTGAACAGTTTCCTTATACGGAACTTTTTGATGCATGGGTGTGTCTGTTGGGTTACTTTGTATACCTAATATTTTCTTACGGTGAGTGACAGTCAAAACAAGGTTGGGTCACTGATATAGATTGCTTCTAGTTTTTCAATATTATCAGTAATGTTACAATAAACATCTCTTGGGAGATGGAGGGAAATTTAGTTTGTGATTTCCATTTATTTGCCTAATGGTTGATTCACAGAAGCAATGTTGCTACATGGAAGCGTAGAATGTTTATGAGATTTTTCATAGATATCACCCAATTGCTTTCAAACTGTCCTAATTTAGACCAAAACTAGACAAGAACAGAATTTCAGTTTCACTGTTACAATTGTCAGCAAAATGTTCTTTTCCTCCTATTGCCACTAATTTAATGGATAAAAATGATCTGCCATTGTTTTACATTTATTTGAGAATTAGCGAGGCTGAATATTATTTGGAACATTTACTGTGAATTATCTAAGTATGTCTTCTCACGTTTGCTGGATCCCCTTTTTCTTTCTGCTATTTTATGCATATCTTTTTAAGGAAGGACCTCTCACTATTCTTTAGGGATGAGGGCATAGGAGGACGTGAAAATGGGAAAGAGCATTTTAATCAGCTTGATTTTTGCCAGGCTGCCTTTAGGCTTTTAAACTTCCCTAGGTTTTGAGACCTGCTGCCTGATAAGGTATATTAACCTTAAAAATAACTTTAAAGAATAACCAGTGCCAGAATAGCTGGTCAACGTGGCACTGCAAAGTTGTACTTTGAACTTCTTCTTCTGTGCCAAACACTGCAATATTAGGTTTGTTTTTTTTTTTTTTTAAATTAAGACAGTAGTACTGAAAAATTTAAAAGAGCAGTTTCGAGCCTTGGAGGGCAGATTGAGAAGCTCCAACACACATATGATGGGAATTCCAGAAAGAGAGGATTTAATTCAACTGCAAATAATCAGTTATAGAAAAGGTTATTACTGATAATTTTATAAAATCAAATAATTGATTGAGTTTGCAGATTAAAAGCCCACAGTAATTACAGAGGAAAGTATAATAAAAAGTAGATCTATCATATGGCATCAAGATACAGAAAAATCTTTAAAAGTGCTTAAAATAAGAGGCAGATTACCTGCTAGTGAACTCAAATGGACTGGCGGAAGATTTTTATTTAGTAACAACAGATGCCAGAATACAAATAAACTTTAAAAGTATTAGAGAAAAAAACATCAATTCAGAATTTGATACCCAACTAGCCTGCCACTAAAGACTCTGTGTATGTGTTAGCACACATGAAAACTAAGATACTTTACCACCAAAAGACTCTCATTAAATAATACCTAAAGGAGGGAAATGCAAATTAAAACCATAATGATATGCCACCTTTTCCTAGCCAGAATGGCCATTATAAAAAGACAAAAACAAAAAAACCCCAAAAACAAACAATAAATGTTGGTGTGGAGGTAGTGAAAAAGGATTACTTATACACTGCTGGTAGTGATGTAAATTAGTACAACCTCTATGGAAAACAATGTGGAAATTTCTCAAAGAACTAAAAGTAGATCTACCATTCAATCCAGCAATCTCACTACTGGGAGTCGACCTAAAGGAAAATAAGTCATTATATCAAAAAGATACCTGCTCATGTATGTTTATCACAGCACAGCTCACAATTGCAAAGATGTAGAAACAACTTAAATGCCCATCAAACAATGAGTGGATAAATAAAATGTGGTATATGCACACCATGGAATAGTACTCAGCCATAAAAAAGAAGGAAATAATGTATTTTGCAGCAACTTGGGTGGAGCTGGAGGCCATTATTCTAAAAGAAGTAACTCAGGAATGGAAAACCAAATATGATGAAGTTCTTGCTTATAAGTGGGAGATAAGCTATGGGTATGCAAAGGCATACAGAGTAATATAATGGACACTGGAGACTGAGGAGGGGGTAGGGGTGGCTGAGGGATAAAAAAAGGTGTATATTGGGTGCAATGTACATTACTTGGGTGATGGATGAACTGAAATCTCAGACTTCGCTACCACCATAGAATTCAACCTTGTAACCAAAAATCACTTGTACCCCAAAAATGATTGGAATAGAAATATAAATGTATAAAATTTTGAAAAATACCTAAAGGAGCTATTTTTGCAGGAAGATAAGAATCACCTTAAGTGTGTACTAAAATTATCTCCTTTTAAAAAAAGAGGAAAAGACCTTTTCTCCTATTTCAGTTACTGCCCATGAAGTTACTGACCCATTTCTCTGCTCCCCTCTAAATCAAAACTTCTTGAAGAAATTGTCTTATTCTCCTGTCTTTAATTCCTCCTTGCCCAATTTCTTAAACTTACTGAAATCAGGCTTTAATCTCCACTACATCAATGGAATAGCTTTTGCTGTAGTCACCAATGACTTCCACATTGTGGCAAATTCTTAATCATCTTATTTAACCAATGAATAACACTTGCCACAATGGATCACTCCCCCTTCTTTGACACACTATCTTAATTTTGTATCTCGAACACCCTTCTCCATTGATTATTCCACCTCAGTAAGTACTTCATCCTGGTCAACTTCACTGTGTTCTCTTCATTTTCCCAACCACTTAGCATTGAAATATCACCAGAAATTATCCTCCTCTCCTCTTTTCTCTATAGTTATTCCCTAGATTATTTCATTTGGAATCATGACACTAATGCCACATATATGATGATGTTGTCCAAATCATAACTTCAATCCAGACCTCTTTCTTGAACTACAGGCTCATATATCCAGTTCATTATTTAATAATTTCTTTGAATGCTTTATAGGCATCTCAAACTTATAAAACCCATAACCAGACTTTCAATTTTACTTCCTAATCTACTCATTCAAGAGTGTAGGCCATTTCAGTAAATATCACCTTCATCTTTTCAGATTCTCAGGCCTTTCCTCCATTCTTTCACTGATACCCCATAACTTACACTCCATCAACTAATCCTCTCAGACATGCCTTCAAATTACATCCAGAATGCGATCACTTCTTACCATCTCCATCTTTATCTCCCTTAACCAAGGTACCAATATTTATCTGGATTATTATAACAGTTTCTTAATGGCCTACCTGCTTTTGTTTTTGAATCTCCTTATTCCCAACACCCAAATTGGTCTCATTAAAATAAGAATGTGTCCCTTTTTTTTTTTCAGGACCCTGTCATGGCATCCTATCTCACTTAGAGTAAATGACCAAGTATTTACAGTGGTCTGAAAGTCCTATCTGATTTTTTCCCAACCCCACTCTCACCCACTATCTCTGCCTCCATTTACCACTACGTTCTTCTTGCTCATCCTGCTCCAACAAACTGGCCTCTTTGATGTTCCTTGAAGATCCCAAATAGTATATGCTATTCCCTCTACCTGGGATACTTTTCTCCCAAACTTCTTTCAAGTATTCATTCAAATGTCACCAATCTGTAAGCTCTTCCCTGACAACCTAGATAAATAACAACCCTTATACTACTTAATTTTTCTCCATGGCACTTATTTTTGATATATATTTACTTGTTTACTTGTTTATCATCTCTGTTCTCTAACTAGATTGTCAACTACATGAGCTCAGAGACGATTTTGTTGACTCCTATATTTCCAGGCACATACAATAGCAGGCCAACACAAGGCATGCAATAAGAATTTATTAGGTGAATGAACTAATGGTGAGGAAAAAAGTAAAACATGGTGGGTAATTCAACTAGATATTGCTTGTAAAAAAACAACATGGAACAAATTTCCTGTGAATCAGAAGATGAAAGTGAATTGTAGACCAAAAAAAAACAAGGAAAATAGTAGAGACTGTCACAAAGGATAAATAAAATGTGCTAGATCTGCTTTATTTGAGAGAATGATAGATAATGCTTGAAATGTGGGAACACTGATATTGGTTATTGTGGGAGTGGGTAGTCTGACTGGGGGGTGCAGGAGGACATGGGCATGGGTTGAGCATGGGCAATGTAGTTTGTGGTTGTTGCAGCCTTCTGCTGCATTAAGAAACAACTGCAGGGCAGCCTGGGAGCGGGGGTGGTGGTGGAGGGAGGGGATAGGTGGGGACAGGGGCAGACTCACACTAGGGAGGACTTGGGAGGGCATATTCTACCAGAGAGCCCAGGAAAGGGGAGAGAAGCTCAGCCTGATCATAACTTTTAGAAAAGTGACAGGCTTCCCATAGGTTAGAAACAAAAGAAAGAGATGTTTTAGACTTAAGTTCTTTGAATGTTTTTTTCTCAATATGTAGAAAATGGACAATCCTTATTCCTAGATAACTACTATATTTGAAACAAGTAGGTTTATGTTCTGTGAATGTTTTGATTCTCAATAGGTAGAAAATGGACAATTCTTATTCCTAGATAATTACTATATTTGAAACAAGGTGAAATAAAACCTTTGCATTTTTAATTTCTCAAAGAAATATTTCTGAAAATCAGTAACTATAAAAAGCAAATTTACCAAAATATGCTTTAAGATGTTCCAGAAGAGAGATGAAGAGAGGAAGAGAGATACAGAGACACAGAGACAGAGAGAGAGAGAATACAGTAACACATCCCATTCAAGTAAGATTTAGATCAAGAATGTAAGGATAGTTTAATATCAGGCAGATCTATCAATATAATCTACAGCATTAATAATTTAAAAGTGGGAATCAAATGATTATTCTAATGTGCAGAAAAACCATTATTTATGGGCTAATGCTTGGATAAACTGTCTTAATAAACTAGAAATAGAGAGCAGTTTTCTTAACCTGACAAAAATAAGTCAGCCAAAAACCTATACAGTACTTAGTAGCATACTTACAGTGAAATTTTGAAGCATTCTCGCTATTATTCAGTACAAGATAAAAATGCTTAGTATAAACATATAGTATTTACACAATATTTTATCTTGTTGGGAGAGAAAATTTTAAAACAACAGAAGAAAAAGAAAATCTAGCAAAGACTAAGGCATTTATGGGATCTTAATATACAACAGAGGAGGCATTACAGAACAATGAAAAAAAGAATGTTCCTCAGTAAATGGTGTTAGGATTAGACTATTAAAAAACAGATCTAGACTTCAAGAATGAACCAGGAATCCCGAGAGGACCCATAGACCCTCCGAAGAAAGTGGACTGCTCCTGCAGGATGCAGGAGGCACTCCAAATACTGTGCTAGTATCCATGGCTGAGAGACTCATAGATGGTTCACATCACAGGACTCTGTGGAGACAACCCTCAGTACCAGCTCAGAGCCAGGTAGACTTGTTGCCCGGCTAGACCCCCAAAAGTAGTACTAGTCCACTAGCAATGGATCCCAACCAAGAAAAAAATCTCTGATTTACCTGAGAAAGAATTCAGGAGATTAGTTATTAAGCTAATCAGGGAGGCACTAGAGAAAGGCGAAGCCCAAGGCAAGGAAATCTGATACAAAGAAATGATACAAGCAGGGAAAGGAGAAATATTTAAGGAAATAGGTAGCATAAAGAAAAAAAATCAAAACTTCAGGAAACATTGGACAAGCTTATAGAAATGCAAAACGCTCTGGAAAGTCTCAGCAATAAAATTGAACAAGTAGAAGAAAGAAATGCAGAACTTGAAGACAAGGTCTTTGAATTAACCCAATTCAACAAAGACAAAGACAAAAATAAGAAAATATGAACAAAGGTTCCAAGAAGTCTGGGATTATGTTAAATGACCAAACCTAAGAATAATTGGTGTTCCTGAGGAAGAAGAGAAATCTAAAAGTTTGGGAAAACATATTTGAGGGAATAATTGAGGAAAACTTCCCCAGCCTTGCTAGAGACCTAGATATCTAAATATAAGAAGCACAAAGAACACCTGGGAAATTCATCGCAAAGAAATCATCACCTAGGCACATTGTTACCAGGTTATCTAAAGTTAAGACAAAAGAAAGAATTCTAAGAGCTGTGAGGCAAAAGCACTGGGTAACCTATAAAGGAAAATCTGTTAGATTAGCAGCAGATTTCTCAGCAGAAACCCTGCAAGCTAGAAAAGATTGGGCCCCTACTTTCAGCCTCCTCAAACAAAACAATTATTAGCCCAAAATTTTGTATCCAGCAAGCTAAGCATCATATATGAAGGAAAGATACAGTCATTTTCAGACAAACAAATGCTGAGAGAATTGGCCCCTGCCAAGCCAGCACTACAAGAGCTGCTAAAAGGAGCTCTAAATCTTGAAACAAATCCTGGAAACATCAAAACAGAACCTCTTTAAAGCATAAATCACATAGGACTTATAAAACAAAAATACAAGTTAAAAACCAAAAACCAAAAACAAAAAACCAAGGTACACAGGCAGCAAATAGCATGATGAATGCAATGGTACCACACATCTCATACTGACATTGAATGTAAATGACCTAAATGCTCCACTTAAAAGATACAGCACAGCAGAATAGATAAGAACTCACCAACCAAGTATCTGCTGCCTTCAGGAGACTCACCTAACACATAAAGACTCACATAAACTTAAAGTAAAGGGGTGGAAAAAGGCATTTCATGCAAATGGACACCAAAAGCTAGCAGGCGTAGCTATTCTTGTAACAGACAAAACAAACTTTGAAGCAACAGCAGTTAAAAGAGACAAGGAGGGACATTATATAATGGTAAAAAGCCTTGTGCAACAGGAAAATATCACAATCCTAAACATATATGTGCCTAACACTGGAGGTTCCAAATTTATAAAACAATTACTAATAGACCTAAGAAATGAGAGAAACAGCAACACAATAATAGTGGGGACTTCAATATTCCACTGACAGCACTAGACAGGTCATCCAGACAGAAAGTCAACAAAGAAACAATGGATTTAAACTGTACTTGGAGCTAATGGACTTAACAAATATATACAGAACATTTCATCCAACAACTGCAGAATACACATTCTATTCAACAGTGCATGGAACTTTCTCCAAGAATAGACCATATGCTAGGCCATAAAATAAGCCTCAATAAATTTAAGAAAATTGAAATTATATCAAGTACTCTCTCAGACCACATTGAATAAACCTGGAAATCAACTCCAGAAGGAACCTTCAAAACCATGCAAATACATAGAAACTAAATAAGCTACTCCAGAATGAGTATTGGGTCAAAAATGAAGTCAAGATGGAAGTTAAAAAATTCTTTGAACTGAACAACAGTAAAGACACAACCTATCAAAACCTTTGGGATACAGCAAAGGCAGTGCTAAGAGGAAAGTTCATAGCCCTAACACCTATGTCAAAAAGACTGAAAGAACACAAAGTGACTTTCTAAGGTCAAACCTCAAGGAACTAGAGAAACAAGGACAAACCAAACCCAAACCCAGGAGAAGAAAGGAAATAACCAAGAACAGAGAAGAACGAAAAAAAATTAAAAGAAAAAACACAAATGATAAATAAAACAAAAAGCTGGTTATTTTAAAAGATAAATAAAATCGATAGACCATTAGTAAGATCAACCAAGAATAGAAGAGAGAAAATCCAAATAACCTCATTAAGAAACAAAATGGCGGATACTACAACTGACACCACTGAAATATAAAAGATCATTCAAGAGTACTATGAACACCTTTATGCACATAAACTAGAAAACCTAGAAGAGATGGATAAATTTCTGGAAAAGTACAACTCTCCTAGCTTAAATCAGGAAAAATTAGATAACCTGAACAGACCAATAGCAAGCAGTGAGATGGAAATGGTAATTAAAGGGTTACCATCAAAAAAAGGCCCAGGACCAGATGGATTCACAGCAGAATTCGACCAGACATTCAAAGAAGAATTGGTACCAATCCTTTTGGTGCTATTCCACAAGATAGAGAAAGAGGGAACCCTCCCTAATCCATTCTATGAAGCCAGCATCACCCTAGTACCAAAACCAGGAAAGGACATAACCAAAAAAGAAAACTACAGACCGATATCCTTGATAAACATAGTTGCTAAAATCTTTAACAAAATACTAGCTAACTGAATCCAACAACATAACAAAAAGATAATCCACCATGACCAAGTGGGTTCCATACCAGGGACACAGAGATGGTTTAACATATGCAAGTCAATAAATGTGATACACCACATAAACAGAATTAAAAACAAAAATCACATGATCATCTCAAAAGATGCAGAAAAAGCATTTGACAAAATCCAGCATCCCTTTAAGATTAAAACTCTCAGCAAAATTGGCATACAAGGGACATACCTCAATGTAATAAAAGCCATTTATGACAAACCCACAACCAACATAATACTGAATGGGGAAAAGTTGAAAGCATTCCCTCTGAAAACTGGAACAAGACAAGGATGCCCACTCTCACCACTCCTCTTCAACATAGTACTGGAAGTCCTAGCCAGAGCAATCAGATGAGAGGAAGAAATAAAGGGCATCCAAACTGGTAAAAAGGAAGTCAAACTGTCACTGTCTGCTGATCATATGATCATTTAACTTGAAAACCCTGAAGAATCCTCCAGAAAGTTCCCAGAACTGAAAAAAGAATTCAGCAACATGTCCAGATACAAGATTAATGTACACAAATCAGTAGCTCTTCTATACACCAGCAGCGATCAAGCAGAGAATCAAATCAAGAACTCAACCCCTTTTACAATTGCTGCCAAAAAAATAAAAAATAAAATACTTAGGAATATACCTAACAAAAGAGTTGAAAGACCTCGACAAGGAAAACTACAAAACACTGCTGAAAGAAATCGTAGATGACCAAACAAATGGAAACACATCCCATGCTCATGGATAGGTAGAATCAATATTGTGAAAATGATCACACTGCCAAAAGCAATCTACAAATTCAAAACGTTCCCCTTCAAAATACCACCATCATTCTTCACAGAATTAGAAAAAAAAATTCTAAAATTCTTATGGAACCAAAAAAGAGCCTGCATAGCCAAAGCAAGAAATAAGGAAAAAGAACAAGTCTGGAGGAATCACACTGCCTGATTTCAAACTATACTATAAGGCCATAGTCACCAAAACAGCATGGTACTGGTATGAAAATAGGCACATAGACCAATGGAACAGAATATTGAACCCAGAAATAAATCCAAATATTACAGCCAACTGATTTTAGACAAAGCAAACAAAAACATAAAGTGGGGAAAGGACACCTTTTCAACAAATGGTGCTTAGATAACTGGCTAGTCACATATAGGAGAATAAAACTGGATCTTCATCTCTTACCTTACACAAAAATCTACTCAGGATGGATTAAGGACTTAAATCTAAAACGTGAAACTATAAAAATACTAGAAGATAACATTGGAAAAACTCTTCTAGACACTGGCTTAGGTAAGGATTTCATGACCAAGAATGCAAAAGCAAATGAAATAAAAACAAAAGATAAATAGTTGGGACTAAAACTAAAGAGCTTTTGGACAGCAAAAGGAACAGTCAGCAGAGTAAATGGGCAACCCGCAGAGTAGGAGAAAAATCTTCACAATCTATACGTCTGACAAAGGACTAATATCCGGAATCTACAACAAACTCAAACAAATCAATAAGAAAATAAAAAACTAAGCAATCCCATCAAAAAGTGGGCTAAGGCAGTTCTCAAAAGAAGATATACAAATGGCCAAGAAATATGTGAAAAAATGCTTAATATCACTAATGATAAGGGAAA
Organism: Pongo pygmaeus; assembly: GCF_028885625.2. Classification (NCBI taxonomy): domain Eukaryota; kingdom Metazoa; phylum Chordata; class Mammalia; order Primates; family Hominidae; genus Pongo; species Pongo pygmaeus. Next base: position 42,732,358 of record NC_072377.2, on the reverse strand, counting down.
TGCAATCAAAACCACAATGCGATACCATGTTGCTCCTGCAAGAATGGCCATAATAAAACAAATAATAATAAAACAGTAGATGTTGGCATGAATGCGGTGATCAGGGAACACTTCTACACTGCTGGTGGGAATGTAAACTAGTACAGCCACTATGGAAAAGAGTATGGAGATTCCTTAAAGAACTAAAAGTAGAACTACCGTTTGACTCAGCAATCTCACTACTGGGTATCTACCCAGAGGAAATAAGTCATTATATGAAAAAGATACTTGCACACATGTTTATAGCAGCACAATTTGCAATTGAAAAATCATGGAACCAACCCAAATGCTCATCAATCAATGAGTGGATAAAGAAACTATAGTATATATACATACACATATACATATATACACATATATACATACATATACTATATTATATATGTATGGTGGAATACTACTCAACCATAGAAAGGAATGAATTAATGGCAGTGACTTGGATGAGACTGGAGACTATTATTCTAAGTGAAGTAACTCAGGAATGGAAAACCAAACATGGTATGTTCTCATTGATATGTGGGGGCTCAGCTATGAGGGTGCAAAGGCATAAGAAGGATACAATGGAATTTGGGGACTTTGGGGGAAGGGTGGGAGGGGGATGAGGGATAAAAGACAACAAATATGATGCAGTGTACACTACTCGGGTGATGGGTGCACTAGAATCTCACAAATCACCACTAAAGTAACCAAATGCCACCTGTACCCCAATAACTTATGAAAAAATAAAAATAGAATAGAATAAGATATAATATAATACAAGCATTCTCAATAATAAAAAAATTGATTTATGCTTTATACCATACATATAAAAAAATTCCAGGTGAAACAAAGGTTGACATATTTAACATAAAAGTATTGTAAGTAGATTAAAAAAATTAGAGCATATGACTATGCGAAATAAAGTCATTTCTTGAGCAATTCTCAAAATGTAGAGTAATAAAAATATTAACTATATCAAAATTAAAAATCATGTGTGTTAAAAGATGTCATGAACAAAATTAAAATGCAATCAGCAGATGGGGAGCAAACTTTTCAACCTATATATAACAGAGACAAATATTTCATTATATTTATATATGAAATATGAACATAGATATTATGACACATATTAGGATCACACATACACATATTTCTATAAATTAATAAAGAGAAGAAAAGATAATAGAAGCATCAATGAAGAGGAGAAATAGGCAATTCAGATGAGAGGAAATTTAAATGGCCCCATAAAAAGTATACCCAATGTTATAAATAATCAAAGTAATGAATATTAAAACAATGATAGAGCAATTCACATCCATCAACTGGCAAATAATTAAATCTGATAATAATCAAGTGTTGGCAATGACCTGTGAAAAAAAGTTCTCATTCATTGCTGGTAGGAGTGGAAACTGGTATGAGTACTTTGCAGAGCAATTTGGCATATCTAATAGACATGCAATTGTACATATCCTAAGACACAGCAAGTACACTGATATATATGTGAGAAGAACTCTATCACATGCACCCTGAGGGAAATGTATAACAAGAACATTTCTTTCAGCATCATTAATTTTAATTAAAAATTGTATCAATTCAAATTCTGATTAGTATGGGAATAAATAAATTGTGGTATTTTCATAAGATGGAGCAATACACGGCAATTTTAAAAAAATGAACTAGGGTTATATAATAACATGGGTAAATTCTGAAAACAAAATATTTGGTAGTAAAAGTAGCAAATTCTAGAATGCATTCCACACTTACAGCAAAACATGTATATTTTATGTTCATGTATGTAACAAGCATGCTTCATATATGTAGTAAAAATGGCAAAGTATAAGACAGAATTATATAAATACCTATGCAAGACAGTTGTTTTCTCTGGGGTGGCAGAGAAAAGAATGAGACTGGGGAAGGTAAGACGGGGGCCTATCAAATTTTTCTGTATAATTTGTTTCTTTAGAAATAACAGCTAAGAAGCAGATTTGGGGAAAATGTTTACATTTGATGAATTCATTGGAGTGACAGGTACATGAGTGTGTATTGTAGCCTCCTTTGTATGCTGAAATATATTTCATCTATCTATCTATCTATATCTATCTATCTATCTATCTATCTATCTACATATATCAAAGACCTCCAAATCTATACCTTTGCCTAGAGTTAAACATAACAAGTCCATAAATATTACACAGAAAAATAAACAGAAATTCTGGTGACTTTCTATATGTAGGCACATATCCCTGTGACAATCCTAAGAGGGGTGGCTGAGCTAGACTGGTTAGTCAAGTGAGTTCCAATCACTGAATCCATGACTCTCAACCCCATGTTCCTTCAACCTGCCGTCATGGCTCAAGGGTTGACCCTCACAAGACTTATTGTTATATGACCAGGAAGAGCTTTCTCAATTCCAGTTTCTAGGCTCAGGAGCATTTTCTTCACAGATTCCAGAGAAAAGCCACAATGTGTCCCTTCCAAGAAGAAAAGCAAATCATATGTGATATTGTACAGGCTGGATCTTGTCACAAGTCTTCCCAGAGATCTGGGTCAGCAGAGTCTGATTAATGCCCCAAAAAAAAAAAAGCTGTTTTTCTCACTAGCCTACGAGAAACATTCTAATTCAACTGCCCAAGTACTCCAGTGAAAAACTCTAGTTTAGGGACACAATGATTAACAGATGGTTCTCAATCTCTCTCCCCTGGAAGTCACACATAAACCAAGACTTTGGTGAGCTGTACCATGGAGTCATGTTTAGTCACCATGATGTGAAACAAATAGCAATGAATGGGTTGGTTCACTGGGCCATTGTGAAATCTGCTAGCAAATAACCATTAAAACAAGAGCCAAAACATATTTCATATACTACAATGTGATTCAGCTGGTTAAGAAACATCAAAATAATAATATAGTAACCATAAAAGGCAGCAAAAGGTGGAACCTCTGTATAAAACACAACAATCCAGGGTGAACTTCAAAAATCTGTGGATCGCTTGAGCCCAGGTCGAAGCTTCAGGGAGCTATGATCACACCACTGCACTCCAGCTTGTGTGATAGAGTGAGACCGAGACCCACTCTAAAAAAAAAAAAATCTATGGTCTTCTGAGTTCCTAACTGCAAACCTGCCAGAAAGCCCCATTCACTGTCTCAAATCATTGTAGAGAAAATCCATAGTAGTTTTCTTTTTCTGCTACTCATAAGTGCTAACCATCGAGAATTAACTCAGAAGCCCCAGCTGAGAATTCCTTAGAAACAGAATCAGTGACTTTAAAAACTTATTTTACTTTTTGTTTTTTGTTTTTGGAGATGGACCCTCACTCTGTTGCCCAGGCTAGAGTGCAATAGTGCTATCTCAGCTCACTGCAACTTCCACTGCCTGGGATCAAGCAATTCTCCTGCCTCATCCTCCGAGTAGCTGGGATTACAGGCACATGCCACCACGCCTGGCTAATTTTTGTATTTTTAGTAGAGATGAGGTTTCACTGTATTGGCCAGGCTGGTCTTGAACTCTTGACCTCAGGTGATCCACCCACCTTGGCCTCCAAAGTGCTGGGATTACAGGCGTGAGCCACTGCGCCCAGCCAAAACTTATTTTACTTTTAAGAAATAACATATTCTAAAATAGACATCCATTTATATCTCAATGTATGTGGGAGCATTTCCCTTGTATATTTATTCTGCATGTCATACAGTAATACCCCTCACAAACCTATTCCAAAGAGATGAGCAGAGCAGTTTCAACTGCTTATCTAGAAATAGTATATTTATCTGTTCTTATTGAAAGAAGTGAAAAAACAAGAGAATAAGTGCCTTAGTTTGTGCCAACAATCTATCTCTGAATATGACACAGCTTGTGCAAAACTGGCACACCTTGAATGTTAATAAGAGGTTCAATGCTAGCAGCAATTTCCACAGCCCCAAATGAGTTGCATCAGTATTAAGAAAAAAAAAATTAAACTTGTTACTTGTATTTCCCATGAAAGGATAAAGGCCTTTTATTCTTTGAATTCTAACATAGTCCCCACTTTAGAGCAAAAAGGCAAACTAGGTAGCAGATTAGATAAGAACACCATAGTTGCCATTCTCAATTACAACCACGGCTCATCTTGCTACTTTAATCAATTGGTAACTTGAATTATTGTGTAAGACAGTGTTAGCGTTTTCTTCCATGACAACAATTTCAGAGGTAAGGGCTCCCATTCATTCATGAAAATTTGACTGAGTATTCCTCATAAGACTTGGATTTTGTCAGTTAATGCTTCTAAAATTAAACAGCTGCATGAAAATTTTTCTTCTTTCTCAGAATTTTAATTGAATTATGTTGTAGCTAGTGTTCAAAAATGATTAAACTCCCTTACCTCCTCTTGCACACACACGCACAAATGATAACTGTGTGGTGAAGGATGTGTTAATTAATTTGATCATGGTGATCATTATAAAATGTACACATATATCAAATCATCATGTCATACACCTTGAATATATACAACTTTTATTTGCCAATCATAAAAGCTGGAAAAAAATATAGATTTGCAAAGCAAAAAAAAAAAAAAAAAAAAAAAAAAAAAAGAAGTGATTCACTTCGGATTTACTCTCTTTCATTTCCTATTCCCATTCCGGAAGAAGTTCATTCTATTTCTCTTTAGTGCTAATTTTACATTTAACTTATATCAGGTGAAGAAGATAGGGCCAGTGTAATAAATTCAGGGAAGAATGACTGAAGAGCATCCCCTAGGTAATAATGGAACTCTAAAAATTATATATCCTCTATTTTCAGGTCGGAAAAGATGACAAGAGTAAATTTACTTCATAAAATTGCCTTAGACAAATGGGACATTTCTATAGATGTGAAAAGCACTGAAACCTCAACCAAGAAGACTAAGTGACCCACCCAAGAGTTAAGCTGTGTCCGTGATAGGGGGCTTCAGTTTTACAAGGTGTGTAACATCTACTTTTCATATAGGCCATTAAACTCAGAATTGGCCAGACAGATTCACCTTTAGGACTCAGACATCTGTGTAGTTGTAGAACAATGGTATATGGTCAAAGCAACCCTGCAAATTCTAATCAGTCATATAATAATGAGATGACCATGATTTTAACAAGTGAAGAAGAATGTATGCCAAAATATAAACTTGAATACAGACATACCTTGAAGATACTGCAGTTCAGTTCCAGACCACTGCAATGAAGCAAATATCTCAATAAAGCAAGCCACACAATTTTTTGGTTTCCTACTGTATATAAAAGTTATGTTTGGCCAGGCGCGGTGGCTCACACCTGTAATCCCAGCACTTTGGGAGGCCGAGGAGGGTGGATCACGAGGTCAGGAGATGAAGACCATCCTGGCTAACACGGTGAAACCCCGTTTCTACTAAAATACAAAAAATTAGCCGGGCATTGTGGTGGGCGCCTGTAGTTCCAGCTACTCGGGAGGCTGAAGCAGGAGAATGGTGTGAACCCGGGAGGCAGAGCTTGCAGTGAGCCAAGATTGCGCCACTGAACTCCAGCCTGGGCAACAGAGCAAGAATCTGTCTCAAAAAAAAAAAAAAAAGTTGCGTGTATAATCTGTTGTAGTCTAGTAAGTGTGCAAGAGCATTATGTCTAAAAAGAGCACAATGTATATACTTTAATTTAAAAATACTTTATTGCTAAAAATGCTAATCATCATCTGAGCCTTTAGTGAGTCATAATCTTTTTGCTGGTGGAGAGTCTTGTCTCAATGTTGACACCTTCTGAGTGATCATGGTGGTGGTTGCTGAAGTCTGGGGTGGCTGTGGTAATTTCTTAAAATAAGGCAACAGTAAAGTTTGACACATTGATTGATTCTTCGTTTCATAAAAGATTTCTGTGTAGCATGTGATACTCCTTGACAGCATTTTACCCACAGAACTTCTTTTAAAATTGGAGTCAATCTTCTCAAATCTGGCTGCTGCTTTATCAACTAAGTTTATGTCATATTCTAAATCTTTTGCCATTTCAACAGTGTTCATGGCATCTTCACCAGGAGTAGATTCCATCTCAAGAAACTATTTTTTTGCTCATCCATAAGAAGTGATTCCTCATCTGTTCAAGTTTTATCATGAGATTGTAGAAATTCAGTCACATCTTCAGGCTCCACTTCTAATTAAAGTTTTCTTGCTATTTCCACTACAATTGCAGTGGCTTTCTCCACTGAAGTCTTGAATCAATTCAAAGTAATCTATGAGAATTGGAATCAACTTCTTCTAAACTGCTGTTAAGGTTGATATTTTGACCTCCTCCTATGGATAATAAATGTTTTTAATGGTATCTAGGATGGTAAATCCTTTTCTTAAGGTTTTTAATGTATTTTTCTTAGATCCATCAGAAGAATCACTATCTATGGCAGCTATAGCCTTACAAGATGTATTTCTTAAATAATAAGACTTAAAGGCCAAAATTACTCCTTGATCCATAGGCTGCAGAATGGACATTGTGTTAACAGGCACAAAAACAACATTAACTTCCTTGTACATCTCCATCAGAGCCCTTTGGTCACTGGCTGCATTCTCAATGAGGACTAATATTTAGAAAAAAATCTTTTTTTCTGTGCAGGAGGTCTCAACTGTGGCCTTAAAATATTCAGCAAGCCATACTGTAAACAGGTGTACTATTACACATGTATTGTGTTCCATTTATAGAGTATAGACAGAGTAGATTTAGCATAATTCTTAAGGGCCCTCTGATTTTTGAAATTGTATTATTTCAGTTCTTTTGTATTTGCTGAGGATTGTTTTGTTTCCAATTGTATGATCAATCTTAGCGTATGTGCCATGTGGTGATGAGAAGAATGTATATTCTGTTATTTTTAGGTGGAGAGTTCTGTAAAGGTCTATCAGATCCATTTAGTCCAGTGTTGAGTTCAGGTCCTAAATGTCTTTGTTAATTTTCTGCCTTGATGATCTAATACTGTCAGTGGAGTGTTGAAGTCTCCCACTATTATTGTGGGGGAGTCTATGTCTCTTTGTAGGTATCTAAGACCTTGCCTTATGAATACAGTGCTCTTGTGTTGGGTACATATATATTTAGGGTAGTTAGGTCTTCTTGTTGAATTGAACCATTTACCATTATGTAATGCCCTTCTTTGTCTTTTTTGATCTTTGTTGGTTTAAAGTCTATTTGTCTGAAATTAGGATTGCAACCCCTGCTTTTTCCTGTTTTCCATTTGTCTGGTAGATTTTCCTCCACCCCTTTATTTTGAGGCTATGTGAGATGGGTCTGTTGAAGACAGGATACCATTGGGTCTTGCTTTTTTATCCAGCTTGCCACTCTGTGCCTTTTAAGTGAGGCATTTAGCCCATTTACATTCAGGGTTAGTATTGATATGTGTGAACTTGATAGTGTCATTGTGTTGTTAGCTGGTTATTATGCTGACTTGCTTTTGTGGTTGCTTTATAGTGTCACTGGTCTGTGTATTTAAGTATGTTTTAGTATTAGATGGTAGCTGTCTTTCCTTTCTACATCTAGTGCTCCTTTCAAGATCTCTTATAAGGGAGGTCTGGTAGTAACAAACTCCCACAACATTTGCTTCTCTGAATCTTCTTTCTCCTTCACATAGGAAACTTAGTTCAGCTGGATATGAAATTCTTGGTTGAACATTTGTTTCTTTAAGAATGTTGAATATAGGCCCCAATCTCTTCTGGCTTGTAGGGTTTTAGCTGAGAGGTCTGTTGTTAGCCCGATGGGGTTCCTTTTGTAGGTGACCTGCCCTTGCTCTCTAGCTGACTTTAACATTCTTTCTTTTATTTTGACCTTGGAAAATCTGATGATTATGTGTCTGGGGTATGATCTTCTTGTGTAGAATCTTGCAGGGGTTCTCTGTATTTCCTGAATTTGACTTTTGGTCTCTCTAGCAAGGCTGGGGAGAACTGGCTTCAACTTAAAGTCACCAACTTCATCAACTCATAAAAAAGGATCAGCTTTCCCTTTGAAGTTTTGAAGTCTTAAAGCCCAGCATTGACTTTTCCTTTCTAACTATGAAAGTCTTAGATCTTCTATTGATGTATTCTTCCAATAGAAGGCTATTTTGTCTATACTGGAAATCTGTTAGTAACCTTCATCACTGATCTTAGCTATATCTTCTGGATAACTTTCTGCAGCTTCTAAATTAGCACCTGCTGGTTCATCTTGCACTTTTATGTTATTACACAGATGGCTTCTTAAACTTCCAACCTCTGCTAGCTTCCAACATTTCCTCTGTAGCTTTCTCTCTCAGCTTACATAAAACTGAAGAGAGTCAGGGCCTTGCTCTGGATTAGGCTTTGGCTTAAGAAAATGTTGTGGCTGGTTTGATTTTCTATCCAGACCACTCAAACTTTCTCCATATCAGCACTAAGGCTGTTTCACCTTTTTTTTTTTTAATCATTTGTGTATTCACTGGAGTAGACTTCTAATTTCCTTCAAGAACTTTTCCTTTGCATTCACAACTTGGATAACTCTTTGGTGCAAGAGGCCTAGATTTTGGCTTATATTGGCTTTCAATATGCCTTCCTCACTAAGCTTAATTGATTTAAACTGAGAGACATGTGACTCTTCCTTTCACTTGGACACTGTATTGGTATGTTTTCATGCTGCTGATAAAGACATATCTGAAACTGGAAACAAAAAGAGGTTTAATTGGACTTACAGTTCCACATGTATGGGAGCCCTCCAAATCATGGCAGGAGGCAAAAGGCTCTTCTTACATGGTGGCGGCAAGAGAAAAATGAGGAAGAAGCGAAAGCGGAAACCTCTGATGAACCCCTCAGATCTCATGAGACTTATTCACTATCATGAGAACAGCACAGGAAAGACTGGCCCCCATGATTCAATTACCTCCCCCTGGGTCCCTCTCACAACCTGTGGGAATTCTGGGAGATACAATTCAAGTTGAGATTTGGGTGGGGACACAGCCAAACCATATCATTCTGGCCCTGGTCCCTCCAAATCTCATGTCTTCACATTTTAAAACCAATAATGCCTTCTCAGCAGTCCCCCAAAGTCTTAATTCATTTCAGCATTAACCCAAAAGTCCACAGTCCAAAGTCTCACCTTAGACAAGGCAAATCTCTTCTGCCTATAAGCCTGTAAAATCAGAAGTAAGCTAGTTACTTTCTAGATACAACAGGTATTGGGTATATACAGCTGTTCCAAATGGAAGAAATTGGCCAAAACAATGGGATTACAGGGCCCATGCAAGTCTGAAATCCCGCAGGGCAGTCAAACTTTAAAGCTCAAAAATGATCTCCTTTGATTCCATGTCTCACATCCAGGTCACGCTGATGGAAGAGGTGGGTTCCCATGGTCTTGGAGAGCTCCACTCTGTGGCTTTGCAGAGTACAGCCTCCTTTCTGGATGCTTTCATGGGCTGGCATTGAGTGACTGCAGCTTTTCCAGCAGCACAGTGCAAGCTGTTGGTGGATCTACCATTCTGAGGTCTGGAGGACAGTGGTCCTCTTCTCCACTAGGGAGAAGTGGAGTGGCCCTCTTCTCCTCTAGCTCCACTAGGCAGTGCCCCAGCAGGGACTCTGTATGGGGGCTCTGACCCCACATTTCCTTTCTGTACTGCCCTAGCACAGCTTCTCCATGAGGGCCCCAACTCTGCAGCAAACTTTTGCCTGGGCATCCGGGCATTTCCATACGTCTTCTGAAATCTAGGTGGAGGTTCCCAAACCTCAGTTCTTGACTTTTGTGCACCCACAGGCTCAATACCATATGGAAGCTCCCAAGGCTTGGAGCTTCCAACCTCTGAAGCCACAGCCCGAGCTCCGTGTTGGCCCTTTTCAACCACAGCTGGAGCAGCTGGGACATAGAGCACCAAGTCCTTAGGCTGCACACAGCATGGGGACCCTGGGCCTGGCCCAGAAAACCACTTTTTCCTCCTGGGCCTCTGGTTCTGTAGTGGGAGGGCTGCCATGAAGGTCTCCGACATGGCCTGGAGACGTTTTTCCCCATGGTCTTGGGGATTAACATTAGGCTCCTTGCTACTCATGCAAATTTCTGTAGCCGGATTGAATTTCTCCTCAAAAAATGGGTTTTCCTTTTCTACTGCATCGTCGTGCTGCAAATTTTCTGAACTTTTATGCTCTGTTTCCCTTTCACAATGAAATGCTTTTAATGGCACCCAAGCATTCACCTCTTGAATGCTTTGTTGTTTAGAAATTTCTTCTGCCAGATACCCTAAATCATCTCTTACGTTGAAAGTTCCACAAATCTCTAGGGCAGGGGCAAAATGCTGCCAGTCTCTTTGCTAAAACATAACAAAAGTCATCTCTGCTCCAGTTCCCAACAAGTTCCTCATCTCCATCTGAAACCACCTGAGCCTGGACTTTATTGTCCATATCGTTATCAGGCTGTTGGGTCAAAGTTATTCAATAAGTCCCTAGGAAGTTCCAAACTTTCCCACATTTTCCTGTCTTCTTCTGAGCCCTCCAAACTCTTCCAACCTCTGCCAGTTACCCAGTTCCAAAGTCACTTCCACATTTTTGGGTATCTTTTCAGCAATACCCCACTCTACTGGTACCAATTTACTGTATTAGTTTGTTTTCATGCTGCTGATAAAGATGCACCGGAAACTGGGAACAAAAAGAGCTTTAATTGGACTTACAGTTCCACATGCCTTGGGAGGCCTCAGAATCATGGCTGGGGGCAAAAGGCCCTTTTTACATGGTGGTGGAAAGAGAAAAATGAGGAAGAAGCAAAAGTGGAAACCCCTGATAAACTCATCAGATCTCATGAGATAAACCCATCAGATCTAGTGAGACTTACTCACTATCATGAGAATAGCATGGGAAATACCGGCTCCCATGATTCAATTACCTCCCCCTGGGTGCCTCCCATAACACATGGAAATTCTGGGATATACAATTCAAGTTGAGATTTGGTTGGGGACACAACCAAACCATATCAGACACGTAGAGGTCACTGTAGCATTATTAACTCTCCTAATTTCAATATTGTTGTGTTTCAGGGAATAGGGAAGCCAGAGGAGAGGGAGAGAGATAGGGGAAGAGCCATTCAGTGGAGCAGTCAGAACACACACAACATTTAGTGATTAAGTTCCCCACCTTATATGGGTGCAATTCATGGTGTGCCAAAACAACATAATAATAGCATCAAACGTCACTCATCACAGATCACCATAACAGATATAATAATAATAAAAAAGTTTGAAACATTGCAAGGATTACCAATATGTAACACAGAGATTCAAAATGAGCACAAGTCATTGGAAAAATGGAGCCAGAAGACTTGCTCGTTACAGGGTTGCAGCAAACCTTCAATTTGTAAAAACACAATTATCTACAAAACACAATAAAGCAAATCACAATAAAATGATGTATACCTGTATATGGCTTACTGGTATTTATCAGCTGACTACTATCAGCAACATCCTTAGATATTGTTTCTAATTCCACAGTTGAACCATCTAGAATGAATCCCACTGCAGTGAAACTCAGTTGAATTATTCCACTTAATTTGCTTTCTAAATGAAAACTACTGTTTCGAAACTCACCAGTGTGTGATTTGGTTGTAATCATATAAAAGAGTAAATTTATCTCTTTGCTCATTTTAGGAACTATTGCCACACAGTCCTCACTGGGCTTCCTGTTTTTCATCTGAAAATCTCTTTCTCATTCCTCAACTCCCAAAGGGAAATAGATCTAAGACTTCTGAAGCAAGACATCATTTTCGTCTCCTCTATTATCTTGCATAATGCCTAGAAAATTATAGGCCCTGATGCTTTTTTTCCATTCAGTATATGAGGCCTTTGTTGAACAGAAGCATAGACAACCACCTCACCACAAGGTAAGTAATCTCTAGATTTTCAGACTCTTTCTTAACCAGAAAAATAATCTTGGAATTCAGATTCTTTCTTAAAACCACAAAAATAATCTTGGAAGTAAGAAAAGTTGCTCAAACAGTAACCCCAAGGGAAACAAATCTTAGAAGCAGAGAACAGTGATGAGTAGATAGCAATCTCTTTTTTGGGATGAGTTGGGAGTTTGGTGTGGACTTTTTGATTTGTCATATTAAAATCAGAGGTATAAGATTTTCCTTTGTATTTAAACAAAAAGCTTATGATTTGAAGATAAACAGAATATATCAGTTTCACTGCTAGATATATGTTGATCACTGCAGCTGATATTGAGGAGAGAAAGTGGTAAATGACAGGAAGACGCACCTATTAAAACTGAATTAATCTGTATTTATATGGTCATTTTAACCTTCAAATAGAAAATGTCTTTAATCAAGAAATTTCAACAGACTGCTAAAAACAGAAAATGCCGAAGCCATTTCTTCTGGTACATACTAAAATGCATAAATTTCTTACATGATGAATGAGAAAATTTTTTTTGATATATGATTTTTTTTTCTTGTGTTGACAGAAATTTGGCAGGCAACATATACCACCCTTTATACGCAAAGTGGCTCAGTCAACAAATGGCCTTTTTTAAAATTACAAATCTGGTAATCTGTGTCCCTTTAACAGAATAATGATAGGGATGGATGTCTTCCTATGTGCAATACAAAACGATGGAACAATGGGGTGTTTATTTTGGCTCAGGGACTTTGTAGAAAGGTCCTTTCTGTTCTCCCTTCATAAAATCCTGCTTATAAATTAATTACACCCAAAAAGTTGAGCTGAGAAAAACCAACACTTTAGCTTTTCCTGTTGGCCAAAATTGTTAATTTGGGAAATGCAAATAAGCTTTGCAAAATTATTTAAAAACAGCAAAGAGAATATGTGAACATGCTAAAAACATTTCACCCTGAACTATTTCCAAAGATTGACTGCTCCATTTTTGATATAATTAACAACTTAGATAAATACATTTTATATAACTAGAACTCTCAACCCAAGTAATATCCTCTCTCCTAAAATAAGAAGTCAATGTTCTCTCTTTCTTCATAAATAAGTAATCCCAGAAAAGCAAAAAAAAATCAAAAGAAAATAAGCCAAAGTAATATGTGCCAAGTGTGGCTTCAGTGATCTGCTTTTTAAGTAGATGAGCTCTTTGGCAGATGAAAATCATTAGCAAACAAAAATGTAAAGCTTTCTAAAATGTGACAGAAATGTTTCAGAGAAGATCTGCAGCATGAGTAGCTTTACAAATCCGAAGCTAAATTCTAAATGATATCTGAAAGCCAGTGCAGTGGCCACCTGAAAGGCCTAGAATAAGAAACATGGAGTAAATCCTGAAAAAGAAACTGGCTTAAGCAATTATGGCTTCATAGTATATAGATCAAAGGAAGACTATATCTGAGATGCCATCCTGTAACCTGAAAAGCCTGGATATATGCATTCTTAGTGCCCATTGCTGTGTATGAGAGGAAAATTTTCACACAAAACAAACGGAAGAATTTTCGGCTGAATCCAAGGCAAAGGCACCCTCAAGAACAGCCTATGATTCTTGCAAGAGGTCTTCTTCAGGCAAGGAGCACAACAGGACTCTTGTCCTATTCCCTTGGCTTCTCATCACTTGCCATATACGCATCCAGCTGATCATTCCATAAACATTTTTGAGTGCCTATTGCACACATACACTTTCAAGAGCACTCAAGACCAGTGGTAAAGGTTTCCTACTTCATGGAACTGGCATCTAGTGAAAGAAAATTGACAATAAAAAGTTTAAAGAAAAACAGTGAAAAGGACACAATCAGGTGGAGATAAATGCTATAAAGGTAGCCCAATAGGTGATGTGATAGAGAGCAACGGAGACCAGAAGGGGTGACACATATGTAACTTCAGGTCAGAGAAATCTTTGCAGTTGAGCTGAGATCTGAATGACAAAAAGAAGCCTGCTATGTCAAAATCTGAGGGTGAAGCATTCCAGGCAAGGGGACAGGGACTAGAAGGAGAGTTGAAGTGGCTGGAGCTCATTGAGCCAATTGTCCTCACTTCAATCACCTTTGATTGTGTATGCTTATACTGCTGCTGTAACATGCTCTTGAAACTTGGGGCAAAAGAAGAAAATATAGGGACAAAAAAAGTACCCATTCTTGTAAAAGCATCAAGAGGTCTTGTGGTCTTATACACACAATCATGACCCTAATAATCTTGATAGCAAGTGCCTGAGTGTCATTCCAGTTTATTTTCCAGTCCTGGGACATTTGGCCAGCTTCTCAAGGCTGAAAGCACAGAGAGAATGAATGGCAGACAGTGCAGGGTTAAGGAGTGAAGGATGCGGCTATAAAAGGAATTGCAACTAACTGCCGGTCCCCATGAGATCTCTGACCATAAAGCTATGCCATAAAGCTTTTCCTGATTGTTCAGGGAATTTACACAAGACCACAAGGTATCTTGTGGTACAATGATACCTCTCCTGCTTTCAACTCACCTGGCTCTTTATTATAGTTCCCTTTGTATAATAGGTACTTTAGGATTTGTCTTGCCACTGTTAACCTATGTGTGACTTCCTGCAGAAACTGGTCTAATTGATCTCTTCTCAGTACCTAACACAAGGCCAGGCACATCATGGATGCTCAGTAAGTGATAAATTCCCTGGGATCGCCTTTGGCTATATTGGACTAATATTCCAAATACAGGCATAGTAATTGTACTCAAATAATATAATTATTTTGTTGTGTAACAGCAAAACTTCTGTGTTATCCATCAAAGCAAAGAAATATTCACAACATTCATACCAATACCTGGTGTAAAGTAGAGACTCAGTGATACTCACTGAATACATGCATGCATGTCTTAGTAGACAAATCAGTGAACCAATTGCAGCAAAAACAATTGTACTTATGGTCATTTAATTCATTCAACAATCATTTTTTACTACATGTGTCATACCCTGCTGAGCACTACAGTGTCAATGGTGAGGTAGGCAGACCTAGGCCCTGCTGTAAAGGAGTTTTGAGTCTAGTAGGTCAGCAGATGTGACCAAGGTCATCACACATGAAGGCTACCTAAAAGAAATGGTCAACTTTATTTAAAATGTAGACAAGGGGTCAATGCCAACATATAACCATGACATCTTTTTAGAAATCAGATCCACAGACAGAGCAAGTGGTTGAGAAAGGTAACAACTGATGGTAGCTAAAGTTGCCTCTTGGTAACTTGGGATGAGTTACTGAGAGAATTTGCAGAATCTTCTCTTTGGCCATCTATAAAATTACACCAGAGCTTTTTATGTGTGTCCTGATTGTGTGGGGTCATGTTTAAAGTTAGAAGGAAATACTGAGAGACTTAAATTTGTCTTCTGCCAGTATTCTTTACCATACCAAGATTCCTTCACTAGTTCTAAACACTTTAAATGTAGCAGCTCAGCTATTTTTCTGAGGAATAATGGGAAAAATTAGAATTTATGAGCTGAAAAACAATGCATTGCCCTTATTCTCCCATAATTCAGGAAAAACAGCTAAGTGAAATTTTGGTCAAACTTTCCAAAAAGTTTTGGGCTGAAGACAAGCATGGAAAAATTCAAGCCCAAAGGAGATATTTCCAGAAATTTAGAAGCAAGTGAAAACAGGGGGTTATAACAGTTCAGTATTTGCTGCCAGGAACAAAGTATATACGATATTATTTACTGCTGAAATCTTTTCAGAGAGACAGCATCTGGTTTCAGTGAGGTCTTGCTTTCATCCCATCCAGCAGCTGGACTAAACACTCCAGCACAGGGAGATCAACCAATTTGCCAAGGTGACACAGCGATTAGCGACTCTTTCCAGATTAGACCACAAGAGCCTCCTGGCTCCTTGAATGCCAAGAAGTCACATGACTAACAGAGAGTTTAACACGTTTTTTTTTTTTCTACTTCAAGTGACTTCTTCAGCTTGAATTGTTATTTGTGTTTATATTTTCAGAGTCCCAAAGAGTGAGTCTTTCTCACTTTGCCACATTTCTCCAGTGGGAGGATCAGATATCAACATGGTTTCTTGTGAATGCCAAAATGCCCCGCCTTCTTCAAGGAGGATTTATTCATCTAGGCCGAGTGTGCTCATGGCAGAAGTCAGAAATGGTCATGCAATATTCCACTCATACTGAGGCAGAGAGAGACAGTGATCCAAATGCTAGCTAACTCTGAACAGAGAGGTTGGGCACTCTGCTTTGGTCATTCCAAAACTGCCTCTCTGAGGCAGGGGAAAAGCTGATGAAGATGAGGTTAACTCTGCCAGGAGAAAGCACTATAAACTTTTACTTCTTTAGAGCTTTTTCTCTACCAGTACTATTTTTGCAGAGCCCTGGCTAGAGACAATGAGTTCCTTCATTCTTTTTGCATATGTCTTCCATACCAAAAGGAGAAAAGGAGGCTCTGTTTCCTAAGCATATGTTTTCCCTATACCTCAAGAAGACCATGTTGAGTTGCAAAGGGAACAAACAAGCAACAACAGCACACACACAAACTCTTTTAATAGGAGGTTATGAAATTAATGTAATTTCCACCAATCAATCTGTTTTCCTCTGTATGAGTAGCTTCCCACACATACACAAAAGTATTAATACTATCATTAATCATTATTATGAATATATACTATATTATATAATAATATATAATATTAATTATTAGAATCATGAATTCAAAAGGCTAACTTAAGAAAAAAAGGGAAGGGGGGAGTGAAGGAAGAGGATTACAACCATTCTTTTTCATGTCTAAACTTCAAGCTCATGGATAACAATCTAATATGAGAAGACCAGGGAACTGAGAGAACTGAGCCAGTTAGTTGTGTGAATGGACCTGGCATATTCTAAACTGGCCTAAAGAATATCCGGAAGGAAACAAGATCTCATCTGGTCCTTAGACCCCTCAATGGCAACAGACAGGGCACAGCATCAAGAGAAAACACACAAGCTTTTGTAATACAAGACAACACCCAGAAGACATGTTGTTTTAATAATGCAAAAAAAAAAAATGTCCACTATGAGTGACAGCAACCTAACTTCACTTTAAGTCTGAATGAATAATACCACTTAAGAAACTCATACAATTTCAATAGAATAAGATTTAGAAATTAATTTTAAACTTCTTGCAGATGTCAAAACACATAAATACCAAATACTTCACTTTTTGCTTCTTTTACATTACAATTTTCTTCTTTAATTGGAGCAGAAAAAAACAGGTCCTGACCATAAAAAAGTGATGACATTTCAAGCATGTGGACTGATGTTTTAGTTACATATGCATGTTATTCCCTTTTGACTTATTTTTTTTCCAAGGATCAGCCATGCTAATTTTAATACTGTACTCATCCATTCAGTATTTACCAAGTGCCTACTATGGGATAGGTACTGATTTAGGCCCAGAGGTTATAGTCATAAACAACACAGACACATCCCTGCCTTCCTGGAGCTTTCAATTCAGCACTCTTGTTTCGTTTCAAAGTTCAGTTACTGTTTTGATAAAGCTCAGTTCAGGTTTTAAAAAGGAAACCTCCATCCAAGGAAAATTCTGAAGTTATTGTTGTCTTTCCAAAATTTATTTTCTCAACCCTCCAATTAGTCCATTGGTATAAAACTCACAGTAAATGTCATTCTTAGAGGAAAGAACTTCAACGTGATAGTTATTTTTTGCTTTGAGAAGACGAGTTTTCAAATAATAAATGCTTAATGATTTAACCAGTAGGTTCAGCTGTTACATGCCAAACTAAGTGTTATAACAAACACCAGGGCAGGCAGACTGAAAAAGATGCCTCCAAATTTTAAACTTAAGTTTTTTCTCCCCCTAAAAAGCTACACTGACATCCTTAGTGAACACCGGTAAATAATTACACACTCTGGCACTCAATTGCAAACAATCAGGTTTCAAAGTTTACCCCAACCAGCTGTCCATAAAAAATCTTTTGACAGTGCCAGTAGAGATCAACCTGACCACAGAGGACATGAGGCAACTGGCCAGGACATAAGTCACATAGGTCTACATTTCTGTTTCAGTATAATTTCCAACTGTCTTGCTGATGGGCTCCAAGGCTCTCCAAAGCCACATGAAGACGTCTATATATCTCTTCTCAGGAAAAACTGAAAATTAATTTTCTATTTGAGATTCTTCCACTTTCCTTCTTGAACTTTCTCTCCATCTCCCACTTCCTTGTCCTCTTTCCTCTATTGTCTCTTCCCTACTTTCTCTCCAGCATCAGATACTGCTTTCAGCTCTTTTCCTGTATTATCTTACTGGAGCCACACACAACCCTAAGAAGCAGCTCAGCAATCATGTCATGTTGCAAAAGGGAACCCTGAAGCCCAGGGTCACATAGCTGGGAAGTAGCCAAGCCAGGATTTCAACCAGCTCACCTGACTCCGGGGTCCACCATCACTGTGCCATATTGCCTCTAATGTGACTTTTGGCTTAAGTATTTATGATAAAGATGAACTGGTGGTTTAAGTAGGCAAGTAGCAATGACACCTAAGAAACTAATCTTAATTTCTGCTATGCTTGAGAAAAATCTAACAAATTCTCACTTCACTTAACTGCTTTAAAGGTGGAAATCAAGGTGGCTAATTAATGGGCAATTTCTTAAGGGTTTTTCTACACCAGCTTTGAGACTTTTGTCTCTTCCATGTGGAAGTACACTAAGAAAAGTCAGGAACAAATGCCAATTAGAGATTATATAAAGACTACAAAGAACAAAGGAAAAGAAAACAACAAAAATCTAACTTATTATGTTACTACATTCTCTGTGCCCCCTCTAAAAACAAACCAAATGAAGTCTTTGTTTCTATTAACATCTATTATTGTTATTCATTTCACAAATTAGGAATAGTTTTCAGTGGGCTTATTCTTAGATTTAAACTAAACAACTTGATGGAACAAATGTTAAAATACTAGCTCCTACAAGATCAACATACCTAAGGAACTAATTTTATAGGCTGTGATAAAACTGAAGAAATGGAAAGGTTGCTACTGTCCTTCTTCTACCAAGGCCTTTACACCTCTATTTTATTCTTCCTGGTTATGAAGGTTGGACCACCCACTACATTTTCTCCAGCTAAATAAACAGCTACAGCTGAGAAAAGTGCAAACTCCTTGGCTTTCTGCTTTTATATCCACCCAGTATTAATTCAAGAATGATTTCCAGCAGGTTATAGACTAAACCCAACAGAATAAAACTGGGATCTTAATTAAGGATTACCATTAAATGCATGAAATCATTAGGTTAGCCCTCAGCCTGCCTGTGTCCACCATTACTCTTCTTTCCTCTAGAACAACACCTTGGTGCCTAGAAGCCAAGACTATTTGGATGACATAGAACATAATGGCATTAATCCCATCTGTGGAAAAAGAAAATGCAGCAGCTTATAAAGCAGATTCCATTGGTAAATTGACTGTGTTTAACGACAGGAAGAGAGTATATTGGGAGATGAAAAAGGAAAAACATGTTAACAACAATTGTAAATAGTAGCTGTCTTCATGAAAGAGACACTAGCCTAAGCCAAAATAAACTACAAGGAAAAGAAAATCCTGCTGTTACCAACCAGTAAGGCAAAGCTGCTTTCTGGATTTGCAATCACTTTTCTTTAGTCATTCTTTGGTTTTCTGGAAGGGACCAGGTTTCTAGGGAACTCTGATGAGCTCTGGGGAAAAGCAGCAGCTAAGGTATATTTAGCAAACATACACTAAAAGTCTACTATGCTCAAGACACTGCATTTTGGTTAAGCCTGCATCATGCTTTATAGCCTTGTAGCCTAAGTACCCTTTGCAAATTCAGTCTGTGCTCTTGATAAAAGGTGACTGCCCTCTCCTGGCCACCTTTCATGAGACTGTTTACTTTCAGATCTTATTAATAGCTGTCACCATCACCTGTCGCCCATCACTCTTCCTCATCTGAGATGCTAAAAACTGCCAGGGAAATGCAGTGTGTGATCAGTTCTTAAAGGTACAATTATGTGTGAGACTAAACACAGGAAAATGTGCATACATAGTTCTCTTACCAATGAAATGTGGGACCTTCCACTGACCTTCACACAATCTTTTCTTTCTATCCTCCTCTCACCCTGCAATGACTACAGACCCCCACTAATGTCCCCACTGTGGCAGAATTCCAAGCACATGCCTGGGCATTACCTTATCAGAGCTCCCCATCTAGTCACTGTCTTTGCCTCCAATCTTTCTTAGGCCCTGCCCCAATTGTCCACGTCTATTTCTCAACCCCAGCAACTGGTTCTGCTGAATTACCCATTTATATTGGTTATAGGGTATCCCAATATCTCTGAATAGCTTCTTTTTTTTTTTTTTAAGTCTAGAACCATTTATGTATATGGTCATAGATAGCTGGGAGTTTGAATAGCCCCAGATATGACTCACTTTTCAAAGGTCATAAATTATAATAGGACAGAAGAGAGACCTGGTTATCAGAGGAGCAAGGCTGGAGATCTCAACAAGGGGTGAAGTGTGAATTTATCTTCCCAATATGGACTCCCTGGGTCTGCCAATCCAAAGAGGTGACCTTGGTCATGGAAGATTTGCAGAACAAATCTTGCCTGTGGACTTGCACCCAGAAGGCACTTGTAGGCAGTCAATGCAGAATCCAAAAATTACTTGTAAGACGCACCCAGTGAATTCAGCAAATGTTTTATTTTAGCCATTTGTCTTCAAGGTCAGTTCTGGTTAAAGAAGTTGCTCATTTTTACTAGAAGAAAAAATAAATAAATTCTGGGTGAAGCAAGCTTTGTTTTATTTTTCTTTTCCAGTAAGTAATACAATCATTTTTTCAAGGACCTTCAGGATAGAAAATATTTTTTATATTTAACCCATTAATATTTGCAGTCAACTAATCCCTAGAAATAAGAACAAAGAAGGGAAGAGAGGAAGGTAACACACATGAGCTAACATCACAGATAATCCTCAGACCTCTTTATTCGAGTTTCAACCTCACCCTGCTGAACCTTTTTTTTTTTTTTTGAGACGGAGTTTTGCTTTCGTTGCCCAGACTGGAGTGCAATGGCGCGATCTTGGCTCACCGCAACCTCTGCCTCCCAAGTTCAAGCGATTCTCCTGCCTCAGCATCCTGAGTAGCTGGGATTACAGGCATGCACCACCACGCCTGGCTAATTTTGTATTTTTGGTAGAGACAAGGTTTCTCCATGTTGGTCAGGCTGGTCTGGAACTCCTCAGGTGATCCGCCTGCCTCGGCCTCCCAAAGTGCTGGGATTACAGGTGTACAGTACCGTGCCTGGCCCCTGCTAAGCCTTTTATCAGAGCTGCTAAGAAATAACCAATGTGACATATTTAAGCTTCATCTCATCTATTTCCTCTCCATGGACCTGAGTTGGGCTGCTAATGAGCTGTGAAGTGGCAAAGATAATCGGCCTCTATGTGGGAGAGAGAAGACTAGAGCTGGATAATCCACAATGTCATTTGGGTTCTCAGCAAAAGCTGCATATTTCCTATTATAGCCCTAGGATATGATTTAAGAAGGTGAGAGGGCAGTTTTCTCCCAAATAACTGCTCCTACACAATTGAAATTTCACCAAAGAGGTAGATTTCTTTGTGTCAAAGCGTCACTTCTCCAGTAGTCTTTGATTATCTAAATTTTGCTCAATCAACTGAGATTCAGAAATGTGAAGTAGCTTGCTATTGCTAATGATACACAACCTGTCAATGGCAGAGCTGGGACTCAGATCAGAGGGGATAGTGTTTTAATCATAAACTTCTAAGAATCTCTCTAATTCAACCTTATTTCTCTGACCCCTTTAAAAAAATATCCCCCAGAGCCATAAGTTCAGGACATCAAAGTAATAACCTCAGGGTATACAAAAATGTTACTGGAGTAAGGGGTGATGCCACCAAAGTTACACCATGAATCAGACCTGGTAGAAGGGAAATGAGACCAGAAAAAGAGAATGGATCAAAGCTTTCAATTCTAGTTAAAAAAAAAAAAGTTACTGAATGGTTACTTGTGCCACCATGGTAATCAATGAACAGTCTGTAACGTTAGTTTTCAATGGGCAGCCTGACAGTCAAGTGTAGGGCCCTAAAGGATTTGAAGACAGTGTAAGCATTGCTGAAAAGAAAATGCAGAAATGAATATTGATAGTTTGTTCAGACACACAAACAAGCAGGTTTTCTCTACACATATATATCAGGCACTCATCTGAGTACTAGGGACAGGGGCATGCTCTCTGGTCACACAGCCTTATAGTTGACAGTCTGGAAAAGCCAGGGGGAGATCAGGTGAGAGAGGTAAGGAGTGAGAAGACAAATCTTGTTGTATCACCAAAAACCTTCGATAGCTGTATAGTTGGATCGATTCGAAAATCTTCATGGCATATGCACCTACTGCTCTCTCCTCTGCCTACCCTGTGCCCCACCCCCAGCCCCATGCCTAATGAGTCACCATTCCCTGAACACATCAGAAATCTGTGCTTCTTTGTGTCTTTGAATATGTGGATTCCTGGATCCCCCACCATTCTCTGCCTTGAGAACTCCTGAGTCCATTTTCCCACATTGTTTTCATCACCACCCTTGTGAAGCCTTGTTCAGCACCAGAGAGAGTTCATTACCATCTTCCTGCTCCTTTATAACATCAGCACAAACCAGCACTGTGGCCATCACTGTGGAGTATTGGAATGTCCTATTTTTTGACCATACACAGGGATTGGTAGGGGGTAAAGAGGCAATTAATTCAAATTTCCATCAAATATTAATTTTTCAGCAACCCACCAGCAGCTCAAGCGTAGGGTCTATCTGCAGTCTGTGGACTTAATTTGTAATTGTTAGCATAAGAGCTTGGATTCCTAGAATGGGGGCAGGGAGTGGTTATGATGATAGAGGGGTGCAACAAGATGAATTCAACCCACATCACAGTATTTTTCCAGGCCAGAAATATTAAGACTTTATTGCGAAATATTAAGACTTTAAATGTCTGAATATCCCGAAGGGTAGTGTAAACAGCATGAAACTCTGATGCATCCTAAGGAAGACATAAAACCAGGTTTGATAAAAGTCATTTTCCTCTTTCACACAAACACACACACACACACCTGCAAACACATAAACAAAATCAGTAAAAAAAAGCCAGATGACAGCTAACAAAAACAATAAACAAACAAACAAAAAACAAAAAACAGAGGACTGTTGGTAATGGAGCTTGAGCTTCATTCATTCATTCATTCATTCAACATTTAGTAAATGCCTTGTATGTGCTGGACCTTATTCCAGACACTGAAGATATAATAGAGAAAAACAAAGGAGGAAAACAAGTTTAAAAACCCACAAGTCTTGCCCTCACGGATCTTAATACTTATGGATGTGGTTCAGCCAATACATGAGTATTATAATATATCAGATGATGATAAATACTATGGAGAAAATTAAACTATGATGTAAAGTAGAGAATGTTGTTGGGGTGGTGTTGTTCTTTTAAATCAGCTGGGTAGAGAGGTTCAAACTGTGAAAATAATTTTTAAATAAAGATCTGAAATAGAAGAAGAAATCCGTGAGGACTTCTGGAGGGAGAGCATTCCAGGTAGGGAAAGACCAGTAGCAAAAGTCACAAGGTGGGTGCTCACCTGACACACGGGAAATAGCAAAGATGACCCAAGGAGTACAGTCTGTTTTATTACAGCATGTGTTTCTGTAACAGCAAGCAGCTCATATGCTATTGGTAAATAGTGGGATAATATTGGTATAACATGGAAACAAGATTTTTCTTAGGCAAGAGGAGCAACAATAGCAAGAACAGAATTATAACCTTAGCAGAAAAGGAAAAATCCCTGAAGTTGGCTGCTGCACAGACTGCAGTGATTTCAGCTCTCTTAAGGGAATTAAAGACAAGCGCCTGTACCCAGAGGTGTCTCCCAAGAAATACGCCCTCTCCCACCAGGCAAAGCTATCTGTTCAAGGCAGGCTGAACTTCTTCCTATGACCACTTCAGTGGTAGGCCCTCTGGCTCAGAGCTCCATTCATCTGTCTCATCTCAGCTCCCCAGCCGGCATCTGCATGCTACTGTTTTTGTGCATTTTTAATATTCCTTGAGTCAGCTCCAGTCAATCTGAGCTGCCTGCCTGCCTGTTATCTCCCAAGGTATCTATTATTGCTTTGGTTAGTGGTATCGTTTTTTATGTTGTATAAGATATGAGAGTTCTATTCCAATCGTAATTTTACCATAAGACCTGTTATTTTTCAAAGTACATCTTGCAGACCAAAAAGTTTTACAGAACACATAAATAGTGTTATAGCAGAAACATCTGCCCAAATGAAGTCACGGATTTCAGGGAACCAGATCACAAAGGGCCTTATAGGGCATCATGAGATGGGAAGGCATTAGAAGGCTTTGAGTAGATGCATGAGATGATATAATGTGCTGAAAGCAAAATAGGGGTGAAGGGAGAAAAATGAGCAAATATAAAAGCAGATAGAATAGGTAAAGGCCTTTGCAATAATCCAAGTGAATGAGGATGGTGGCTTGGACCAGGACAGTAGCAGTGGAAAATGTGATAAATGGTTACTATTTGCCAAAGAATTGGCTTTGGGAAATGAGAGAAAGAAAGGAGTCGAGGGGGACTCCTACATTTTTTAACCAAAGCAACCAAAGTATGGAATGTCACCAACTGCAACGGGGATAACTGACGGATGAGGCAGTTAGGGGGGTGATCGATTCAGTACAGATAAGATTGAGGGCTTTTAAGGCATGCAAGTGGAAATGCCAGCTAGGTAGTTGAATAGAAATGTCTAGAATTCAGAGGAGATAAATTCTCAAGTTTTTATTGTACAGACATTGTTTAAAGCCACAAGAGCAAATGTATTCAAATGCCCATCAAATACTGATTTTCCAAAAACCCACTAGCAGCTAGAGCACAGGCGAATACTTACAAAGCTTGTGGCTTAATTTGTAATTGTTAGCATTAAAGCCTGGATTCCTAAAATAGGAGCAGGGAGTGCTAATAGAGGTAGACATGTAAAAAAAAAAAAAATAGGTTTGAGGCCTGCGCTTCCTAAGTCATTCTAATAGAAGTTGTGGTGATGAGCAAAAAGAGCAGAGGGAGCTGACAAGAAGGACCTCTGGGGTGTGAGGAAAATCAGGAAAGTGTAGTGTCTGGAGACCAAGTAAAGAAGGGTGGCTGATTAAATGGGTCAAAGAACATAGGAATTGAGGATCTGGTACTAGATTTAGCAACCAGGATAGGGTGAGCCATTGCCACAGCGGCCAAGCAGTTTCCATCTGCTGTCCCACCAAAATCAATGGAGTATAGAAAACTCTCCCAATAAGTTTTGCTAAATATAGGGACAGAAAAATGTGGTAGTAGCTAAAGTAAGGCACAGGATTAACAAGTGTATGTTATTTTTTGAAATATGATTAGGGATATTTCAGTGTGTTTATATGGCAATTGCAATGATCTGGTGGAGGGAGAAAATAAATAATACAAGAAAGGAGAAAGAAAGAAAATTGCTGAGCTAATGTCCTTGAATATGCAAGAGGCAAATAAAGTGTCAAGTGGAGAGGTTCATCTTTGATAGAAGCTCTCTGTTAACAGAAGGAAGGCAAACCATATTGTCACTGAGACTGGGAGGAGTAGATGTGGTGGTGGAAGCTTGTAGATTCACTTTTGATTACTTCTGGGCTTTTTGCAGTGAAATAGGCAAAAAAGTTATCTGCACAGAGTTAGGGTATGAGAAGTAATTGTTGGAGGCTTGAGGATAGAGGAGCTGTCACATAGTTGTCTAGGAGACTAGGAAAGTGAGTGGATTCGAGAAATATGGAGGAGTTGCCAATCATTACTAATAAATGGCTCAGTGAGGTTAGGGCCCATGCATTTAAAGCGAAACAAGTCACCACAGTGTGCATTTTCCACAGTAACACTGAGCTCTCAGGTGTAGGCAGGGTATAGATGGAAAGCAGGATTAAATCTGGGTTGGAATTTTGCCAGGCAATAGTATGATGAAGCAAGAGAAGTACAAAATAATACTGAAAATGAACCATGGAGTAAAGTGTATAAGGTGTGCGGTGAGGATGTTTATTTGTTGTCAGCTGCCAAAGGAAAGTTAACCAGCACAGGCTTTAATTATTTACCAAGTAGCAAATGACCACCCATAGCTACAAATTTTATCACACAGTGTGATATCTTTTTCTTTTCCTTTAAAAATATTCATTTTCTTTTAAATTGGTGAAAAAACAGTGACATCAAACACAAACTTTTGGCTGGGTGCGGTGGCTCACACCTGTAATCCCAGCACTTTGGGAGGCTGAGCTGGGTGGATCACAAGGTCAGGAGATAAAGACCATCCTGGCCAACACAGTGAAACCCCGTCTCTACTAAAAAATACAAAAAATTAGCCAGGTGTGGTGGCGGGTGCTTGTAGTCCTAGCTACTTGGGAGGCTGAGGCAGGAGAATGGCGTGAACCCGGGAGGCGCAGCTTGCAGTGAGAAGAGATCGTGCCACTGCACTCCAGCCTGGGCGACAGAGCAAGACTCCGTCTAAAACAAACAAACAAACAAACAAACTTCCTGCTGGGAGATAGCTGCAATGTGTAATATCTCCATTTATGCTGACAGTAATCATCTCTTAGGTCTCACTATTTATAATAAACAGCATACCAATCCTGCTTTCATATGAAGCCTCCAGAATATTGCAGAGGCTGGCAAGAGTGTGGGTCAGAACATTATCATATAGCTTCAAAAATATCACAAGTCATTTTTATGCACCTGCCTCCTCCATGCTTCCTTACTACTATGATTCCGTGCCTACTTACTGTCCTTTCTGGACAGATTCTCAATGAATTTTCTCTTTATTTTATTTTCCTTGGGAAAGTCCCCCTTTGGTGAGCTATCAGACCAGTTCTCTCAGCTCCTTAACTACATATGTACCTCAGCAATGAAGCTGGGACAGGCTGAACTGACCAGCAATTCTCCTGGCTGCTGTCAGATGCTTACAAGGGTATTCGGAAGAAAGTATCAGAAAATGGATGCAAATCCAAGATCAAATGAGGTCAAGGCCCTGGATTCCTTGAATATGCCATTCTTTTTTGGCAGTGTATGAGGTCTAAAATAGCATTTCCCATCTGGACCAGTTACTCTCTGTTTGGCCCTCCTCCTATAGCATATCCATTCCAGGTCTTCCTCTGCTCTGCACTCAGGAGGCTGACTGCTGTGGGCTGACTCTCCAGGCCCAATGCTGGATAACTTCCTATTGGGTTTGAACAATGGAGATTAGAAGGTTGACAGAGAGGTCAGGGATGTCTTCCCCACATTCCTATGCTCTGGCCTAGCCTACGTCTCTCCAGAACTCTAGCTTCCGTCACAAGACCCCTCCTCCATGGCTCCAGCCCTCTCAGGACTAGAGTAACACGGTTTCCTTCTTTTGCAGCTCCAGGTCCAGAGGAGATAACAGCTTCTCATGGCAGCTAGGGTCCGAGTGACTCAGCATTCCTTGCTAGCTACTTTAATCCTACCCATACTTCTGTACATTTCCCCTTGAAGTCTCTTGAAACTTCTGAGTTAGATTGTGTGTCTTTCCAGGACCTGACTGATGTATACCATTTTGAATTCCACCATGTGTAATTTTACAATCTCTCACTTAAGTACTGAAGCTGCTAGTCCAGTGGAACACCAGAGGAAGGAAATCAAATCCCAAGCATGTGTAATGTGATCATTCATTCATTCATTTAGTCTAGGTGAATATACTAACATTCATGTCTTGTTAAAAGTAGAGATAGGATTTCTTAATTTTAAAAACTTCAGAAAGGCCCATCAGGGCACCAGCTCTGCAAATAGGTTTTTCAATAAAAGTTTCACTTCTTGAATCAAAGGATACTTACAACGACTAATGGTAACCTTCACTGAAATATTTTTCTATTAACTATGACCCTGAAACTTAATCATTTTGACAACAAAGCTGATTTTATATCATAAACAATTATTCAACTAGTTATTAGATTATTTGGGAAGTTCTCCCAGCCTAATAAAAGCCTCTAAGATTCTGTGTCAGAGAAAGAAACATACAGGAAATGCGAAGAAATTTAATGTATTTTCATAAGTTTCCAACAGTAACAACTGACCCATTTGATAGCTAATTTGTGCTAAATGTCAATGGATTAGTAATATAATCTTATATTTACCCAAGATTAGCAGTTTGGCTATAAAGAGTGAGGTCAAAGAATACTGCTGTTAATTTTCAATGAATTTGCTTAATAATCAACTGTTTATGACCATATCCTTGTTTTCTTGTAATGACCCAGACTTTCAGGATTTTGAAAGTCTGAGAAAAATCTGCTATTAAACGTACTATGGTCAAGGTAAGATTTCTACAGGGAATATATAATTCTAGTAGGCTCTTATCTAAAAGGATATGCTTGACCAGTGTCACTAGTGATGTCAACATCAAATAAACATCAACATTAAATTGAGGCTACTATATATTTTCATGTACTGGTACATAGCCTATAAAGTCAGGCTAGAGGGACTAAAATATATTCCTGTTAAAAGTTAACAAATAGTGAATCTATCGTTCATTCTAGAGATAGATCAAATATATTTTGCTATAAAAAATGGAAAGAACTAATGAATATATGTTAGAAACTTTTTAAACTTTTTGCTCCCAAGAAGTATGGTAGGGTGAGCATTGTTAAATCAAACAAACCTAAGTTCAAGTCCTGAATTTGCTTTTGTTAGTTCATTAATCTTGGTCATGTAAATTATCCTCTCTATGCTTCAACTTTACCATCAGAAATATAGAAAAAATATTTATTTCCCTTGGAAGACATCCTCAATCATAAGAGGGTCCATCTCACTTAGAAAGGGCTTTTGGGAAAAAATTTCCACATTAAATATATTTATTAACTACATAATACTACATAATACATTCTGATTTCAGAAATATTAAACTGGATAAAATATGGCCTAGGATCTAGGAAACAAGACAAGGTTATCCGTCTCACTGAGTATGCAGCATGGAGTAAATAACAAGAACTCACCATGGCTCATGGCTCCAGAGCAAGTCCTAAATAAATATTGATGTTTTATTGCTATTGTTAACATCACTAACAAGAAGGAGAAGCATACATCAAATACTTATTCAATACATTTTGGTTCAAAATACCATGGAATTTGGGAGATAAATTGTAGAACCTCTGTTCCTTTCACTTTATAGGTAATATGCATGAATGGTATGATAAAGTTAAGTGACTTACCAAAACTAAATAATTGTAGAATCAAGATTATAACCCAGACCTTCTAATTATTTGTCCAATAAATAATAATAATATAATAAGTGCTTACTATGAGCATGCATTATACTGGTTGCTTTGTATATAAATATTATCAAGTCATCACAGCAATCCAATGTGACAATGTAATAGGTACTATTATCCCATTTTACATAAGAGGAAGCTGAGGCCCATACAGGATAAGCAAAATCTCACAAAAGCACACTCTTGCTTCTGACTCAAACCCAGGTCTACCTCAGTGGACTCTTTCCACTGAGCTAATGTCTCCTACCTGGCTTTATACTTGTTCCTTCTTGGATTGCTTTACTGATTGAGGTCTTATCTTTCTAACAAATGTATTAATTCCACAAGCACAGATATAATGTTACCTATTTTTTTTTTTGAACATGCATAGCACAGGGCTGGGCATTGTGTACATGCTCAAAAAATGTTTGCTGAGTGTTATGATAACTTTTTAAAAAAAATTACTTGTAAAAGCAAAAAAAAAAAACCATACACACTTAAGCAAGCAAAATGTGCAAAAAATTGCTCAAGTAATGACTTGGACTGGGCTCAAACAGAAATTCTCCTCAGTTTAAGAAATAGAATTCAAGAATATTCTCTACTGATCCTAAGCCAGTACTGCTTTCTCTAACAGACAATGGTTCAAAGTATGTAAAAGTAAATTATAAGACAAAAAAAAAAAAAGAAAGAAAAAAAAAAGTCAACAGCTCCCAACATGCATGTTTAACAACCCCAAAGACAGGGCAAGCCTAAGAGGAATGTAGTTAAAATCTGACTGTCCTTGAAAACAGGGGAGCCACTTTCCACTGGTACATGTGACCTTGTTTAAGGTTAAGCATTCAAAAATCTGGAGCAATTCTTAGCCCTGGGCTAATAGGGCTAGCTGATGCCTCTCTTCTTTTCACATTTAAAGAGAAAGAAGCCCCTCTTGAGATAAGGAAGAGATCCAGAATATAAGGTAAGACTCTTTTGGAAAAGTGCTATGATTGAGGTTTCAGCATTCTTGCCTTAGCTTGGAAAAGACTTCATACCTTTACTTTTATGTTATTTTGAGACGGAATCTTGCTTTGTTCCCAGGCTGGAGTGCAGTGGCGTGATCTCGGCTCACTGCAACCTCCGCCTCCTGGGTTCAAGCGATTCTCCTGCCTCAGCCTCCCGAGTAGCTGGCACTACAGGTGTGCACCACCACTCCCAGCTAATTTTTGTATTTTTAGTAGAGATGGGGTTTCATCATGTTGGCCAGGATGATCTCAATCTCCCGACCTCGTGATCCACCCACCTCGGCCTCCCAAAGTGCTGGGATTACAGGTGTGAGCCACTGTGCCTGGCCAAGACTTCATACCTTTAGAACAACATACTGCTTATACTGAAGACTGGGGTAGAAGATCATATGAGGGATGTGAAGGCAGCGTAAAGCCAGGAAAGATGGGATTTACCTACACTCAAGTCTTGCATTTCCTCCTTGACACTGTCCCCATTTCTTCCTTCCTGCCTGGCCTAGCAATCTCCCTTCTCATTAAAAATTGGGCATAAAATCAGGTGAACTGAACTAGGGCCTATAGTCAGTCAGAATGTGGTCATATCACTTCCCAACCCAAATTAATAATATTCAACCTGGGCAATGCATATAAACTATTGCTTCTTGAGTTTGATGAGCTTTGCAGGATAACTCCAAAAGAATAACATGTTCATTACAACCATGCTAAAAGAAAAGACCATGTTGCTTATTACTAGGGCTATGGGTCTGATACTTCAAAAAAAATGCAAGAAATTTTCAGACACATAATCCAATGTTATGGTTTATCCAATCAGTGCTGTGGCCACAGTTTAATGCTTTCCCAAAGCCCCCCTCTTTTCTTTTATCCCAGTCCCTTTCATTCTAAGCATATATAAGTCTGCTAAGAGTCCTAATCAGTTTCCTGTTGCAACTTTTATAACAGCCTCTGACATCTTCCCCCAGATATCCATAAGCCTCGTCCTTTTATTTCCTTCAGTTCTATTAAAAAAAAGTCATCTAATTAGAGAGGCATTCCCTGACAATCTTATATAAAATATAAATTCCTTGGTCTGATCCTGCCCCACCTAGCCCCTTACCCAATTTTGTTTTTCCCCATGGCACTTATCTCTACCTGACATGACATGTATTTGTTTAGAGGTGGTCTCCCTTCACAAAATGTAAGAAAGGACTCTGTTTTGTTCATTGTGGAATCTCTACCACCTATAATGGTGGCACTCATAGCAGGCTCTTGATAAATATTTGTCAAATCCACCAACAGTCTTCAAAGCCATTCTTCATTCACATCATTGCTAAAAAGTGAAAGTATAGTCGATCATGGTTTAGGTAAAAATATCACATTTCTTTCAACCACTTCTCACCTTAAAATCTAGGATGAACTGCAGCCCCATGCCTTTCACCCATCCCAAACAAGTTTTGTTTTGTTTTGTCTTGTATTGTTTTTGTTTCTTTAAGTGAACTGTGTGCTTATTTTACTAGCACATTCCATATTTTGACACTATACCCATTTCTGAATGAGATCATCCTCTAAGTACAAAACAAGGTCAAAGTCATTTCCTAAAGTATTTCAATAACCTTCATAACATGCCACAGTACGAAGTTTTCCTTGTATTGCTCAGAAGGTTGAGCATAAGGAAGCGATTTGGAACATGCCAAGGGCAAAAGGAGCTCTATACCTGACCCTGGAGAGTTGTCTCAGAGACCCCGGTAATCAGAAACTAAAGTTAGCTGAGACACCACACCAGGTGGCAAGAGTACACCTTGTAATCAAAACTTGTACATACCAGTAGAACATGCTGTACCTTTATTTTAGTGATGTCCTCATCTCCTGGTTAAACACTGAACCTGATAATTTTCCTGCCTTGCTCTTTCTCCTTTAGATCAATAGCTAACCACATGGAGAAAACATAAATTATATATATGTATAAATTAATAAAAATAATTTTAATAAATATAATTATAATTTTAAATATAATTATAACTAATGAATTAATAAAAATAATAAAATATTTTAAATATATATATACTTAAAGACATTTTGAGTTTAAAATGTACAATTAGTGGTTTTCTCCAATTAGTAAAAGAAATTTGGATGCAGGGACGGCCATACTGTGCCAACAGGATGACTTTGGTCCCATTGCCTTAATTATAAACTAGGTGGAGATGACAGTTCTTCATGAGGGTACAAGAGAGAGAGTGAGAATATTTTTCTGACTAAAGAACAAATCACTTATTTAAGCCATTATTCCTTTCAAGTTCCAATCATAATTTATTTAGTAGGCATAATTTCTAAATATGATTAGGCAAATTAATGGAAATTTACCAGTCACAATTGACTGATATTACACAGTCATGTGTTACAAAGAGCAAACAAACATAAGATTCTGGATCCTAAAGCAGAAGGCACATAGAGGGTATCCTTAATTTTTTAAGCCTTCAATTTGAAAAGTATTTTTTATTTCGTCTCTGCTTTGTCTTACTTATGCCTAAAACCTTGAACATTGCCATAAAAACATAATTTTAATCATTTTACTCAGTAACAGTTACATGTTCTGCGCCTATATTGTTGAAGATCCCAGGGGCTGAATCACTGAAGTTTATCATAGCAATTTGTGCTGCAAATTCCACTTTCTGGACCTCAGTGCCTTGTCCTTTAAAACAGAAAAGTGGACATGAAGAGCTGAGGTCCCTCTCTGCTCTATGAATCCCTAACTCTTACCCGCTGAGTTTTTATATGTGAGCACCAATGGGCAAGCAAAACTCTGAAAGAAGTCTGGATGTGTACTGTAAAGGAGGGATACGAATGGGCTGGATGATGACCCGCACTTCTAGACTAGTTTAATTGCAATTAACACAGTACATGAACAAAGCTGCTGTGAGGCTTAGCAAAAACACCATTTGTCAAGCATGGTGATTATAGGATCTTTCTCTAACCATTTTGGCAGTATAGTTTGTGGAAAAGCTTATTTTCAAAATTCTTCCATCTCTAGGGCACTTTTTGCCTCTGGGAGGAAAAACACTTCTGTGTTTAAAAATCTGGCTACTTTTCTTAGTCTAGAGTAGTGCTTGTCACCAGGAATATTTTCTCCCCAGGTGACATTACAGCAATGTCTACAGATATTTTTGGTTGTCATGAGTTGAGGGGAAGGAAGTCACTGGCATCTAGTGGGCAGAGACCAGAGATGCTGCTAAACATCCTAAAATGCACAGGGTAGCCCCAAGAACAAAGAATTATCTGGCCCAAAATGTCAACAGTGCACAGATTGAGATACTTTACTGTAGAGAAAGAAGCTTTAGATTGAAGGTAGCTGGGCCAAGTCCATGTTAAACAAACAAGAATAGGAGTTTAGGGGACAATCTTTGTCTTTGAGGTCTCATAGACACTCTTAATATCATTTAGGGCCTAATGACATTGACGTAACGATAAAAAAAAAGGCTAATTTAAATGCAGGTAGAACTAAATAAACTTCCTTGGATTCTCTTTTCTGGATATGTTTTAAAGTAAGTATGACAGGTTGACCCTTCTTTATAATCATTATTGAACACTTGAATATGATTGAACCTACCAGAGCAATACTATTGGATTTAGTCTTGTTTCAACCCAAGTCCTTGCATTCAACCACAGATTTCATTATGGTCAGTACTAAGTTAACACCCTCCTCCTAGCATAGTCTCAGTGCCAGGAACCAAATTTTTAATGCAGAACCTGATGCATCTTAGATGCAAACAACTGTGACAGTCTTTAAAGATGGAATATTAACTCTGTGGCCCAGCTTCCAGATAATGAGCCAGTGTAGAAAATGAACTCAAGCAATTGAATACTCACCACTTTAAACTTCCACACTTTTTAGTTGTTTTCATTGTAAGTTATTCTAAAACGTACCTCACACATCTTTGTCTTTTGCAACAGATGATACTAAACTTAATGTAATCATTTCTTAATGGTTTTAGGATGTCATTGTTACGGATGTCAGCTGTCAACCTGTACAAGTGTTTCATGCAGGCAAACAAAATCAGTGGTTCAAGCAGAGTGTTTACTTCATTTGTTCTTGTGGCCTTAGTAGGTCAGCTAGTAAGTAATGCTTACTATTTTGAGTTCTCTGTCTTCACAGTGACCAAAGAGGCATAAGCATTTCCCCAAGAAGCAGAAAATAATCATGAAGGTCTGACATGCACTCCCCCATCCATTTCATATGCTGTGAATTCTCTAAGTGTGAAAAAATCAGATTTTCACATGATTTTGGTATTATATAACATAAAGTGCTATGTGCCACCCTCTGTAGAGCTGTTTGTCCCACATTATTGATTTTATCCTCATAATAACCCTGTTAAGTAGCTACAAGTATTTATCTTCATTTTACAGATAGAGGAGGCTGAGGCCAAGAAATACTGAGTCATTTGCCTGAAGGCCAGAACCCAGATTTAAACCCAGGTGATCTGACCCCAGAGCTTTGTTTTAACCACAGCTGCAGAAGCTGCAAAATAATAACCTATGGGCTGAGTATGGCCCATAGATATGTTTTGTTTTGCTCATGTAACACTGATAACTTCTGGGCCCACTGTCTACAGTTGGGCAGCTTGTGTCTGGCACAAAGTCTCAGCTAAGGGGGAGAGTAAGGGCTGAAATTCAGCCCACACTCGACTGGCACAGCTACAGGGCTGCCATGAAGGAAGGGCTGCTGTTTCCTGATTTGGACAAAGGGTCCAAATGAGCTACTGTCATGCCTGGTTGTCAACACTAACAAACTGAGTTATTCACGCAAAATTCCAAACCTCTGGTTTTTACGGGAGCGGAGGGGAGGGGAAGGGAGGGTGGAGATTAGAACCAGCATTCCTCTGTGGCAATAATTTCTCTAGAAGGGACATGTGCTTGCCTGTGTGCTTGCCTGTGTGCAATTGGCGTGTTTCACACATTTACGTGATCTTCCAAGACACCACAGGCTTTCCAAGTTTGTGACCTCTATATGTACTACGTTACACTTATGGCATTTCATTTTAAAATCTTCTCCTTTCCCCTTCTCAAAAAAAGATTCAGTCATGGTGCTTCAGCTAAGCACCATAATTGAACTAAGTTTCAGCCCCTATTGCAGAGCAACAGAAAACATGTCCAGCCCTCCTGAGCTTGATTCCGTAAGTGACCAAGGAAGGGGGATTCAGTTTTCTTTTGCAGGCTGAAATTCTTGTTTTCTACTCTTGCGGCTCTATGCCTGGAGGGAAACAACAACAACAACAACAACAACAACTTTGCCATGGGTAGCCAGGTATGGAAAAAGACATAGGCATCTGATAGCTGTTCCCCTTCTAGCACTTCCTTATCAACATGAAAACTGTACACATGAGTGTTCACATTTTGGAAACCATCACTGTTCCCTTCTTATATCACAACAGGCACCACCCAGGCCTGGAGCTTGTGGACGATCAATGAAGAGCCACAGGGAACGGTGACTGGAAGACAAAAGCTAGTGCTGACTAAACAGTAGTCAACTTGTGGTTCAACTTGTCAATTCCCTACCCAGCTACAGTTCCAGTATATGCTACATTTTTCTCTGCCAAGCTGATGCAATCCAGTAGTCCCAAGTGCCCTCTTCATGCCCTTATCAAAGGGATTGCTGCCCTGATCTACAGAGACACCTGCTGCCTCGACATAGCTAGGAGACTTAGAGCATCAACACTCTTCCCCACGTTTGGCTAAGTATTTGTAGCAGTTGCCACTCTTCACTGGCACATGCTTTGGTTTGCTATGGAAGCCAGAAGGAAATCATTCCATCTGTTACCTGTCTGTCTCATACCCAGGAGATTAGAGAACAACAATAATCTTTATTCTAGCAAGTTCATCTTAAATGAAGGCAAGAGAGGCCTGTACGAGTTTAGACCAGAGATTGTCAATCTTCTCAGGTACCAGAATGACCTCCTGAAACAGAGACTATAAGTTGCCTGTTAATAATGATTATCTCCTGCTCTGTACCTATAGAGCACATTTTTATGGAGGTGGCAAGGTGCCCAGCTTAACACAAACAAATTTCTATATTTTCCAGGTTCCCTTGCAGAGATAATTCTATGATGCACACTAATGAGATACAAGCTGAAGTCACCAAGTAGGACATCTAGGAAAGAGAACAAACTTGGTTGGCTTGTCCATTTGCCTTTTGCCTTTTACTCTGCACCTTCTTTTTAACTAGAAACATGATGCTTGGATCTCCTTCAACCATTTTGTGAGCATGAGGAAAAAGCTAGAAGAAGCTCATGACATTTGCTTATGAGACTATAATGCTTATAGCCTGGGGACTTTGCAATTTACTTAATTTCTCTGAGTCTCAGTTTTCCAAAGTATATTACTTCCCTTGTAGGGTTTTTATGGGGAGTTAAATGAGATAATGTGGGTAGAATTCCCTCATAATTACTAATATAAAGTAGTCAATCCAGTCAACAAATAAATCATCCCTTTCTCCCTTTTACCCTTCCAATCAGATCTCCAGACTCAAGGGGGAATTAAGCCAGACTTATTTGCTGCTAGCTAGCACTTTCAAAGCAGGCTTCTGTCTAAAGTGCTTTTTGACTTGGTGTCAACTGGCACAGACCTGAACTGAGTAAACAAGGCTCTACGCATATGAAAGAGATTCCCTTTAAGCTGAGCAGCAGGAACCCAAGGTAAGTAGCACAGTTGGGCCATGCCAGGCTGAGGCACAGAGAAGGTGTGGCCTTCACTAGAGAGAATCTAAGAATATCTGAGATAAAGTAATTATCAGGATATATCCAAATGCTCTTCTAACTCAAAATATTAACCCACTTCCAACCTCCCCCTTGGCAAAATTATGGAAAAATGGAAAAGTGAAGAGGAAAAGCAATCCATTGACTGTATGACTTCAGGGCCTGAAGATACTGACAGAAAGAGAAGGCCTGCCATTCCTTCCCCAACCTACAAGCACCCATATTATTCTGATACCTATAGAAATGCAAATCACCTGTAAACAGGTGACTCTTTTCCAGTGTTTTCCATTCTTTAAGAAAATTGTAGAATTCTACAATATCTCTTTCATAGCCAGCAATTCTTTGGCACCGTATGTATCTGATGACTTTCTCTTCTTCAAAGCAGAGATCAGCAAACTTTTTCTGTAAAGAGTCAGATAGTAAATATTCTAGGTTTTGAGGTGAAGGTACATAAGATCTGTGTTTTAACTACTAAACAATGCCCTTGTAGTGAGAAAGGAGCCACAGATGATATGTAAATGAATGGGTATGGCAGTGTTCCACTTCAATGGCATCTCCAAAAACAGGTGGCCTGTAGTTTGGCAATCCTTGCTTAAAAAGACATTGAAACTATGCAAAAGTGAACAAGAAACACTTGGTAATAGACAGCACTCTCACCAATAATCCTTGCCATGAAACAGCCAGAGAGCTTAAAGTCAAAACCAACAGAGAGAAAGGGATGAAATGGGAAAGAGAGGCATTCATATAACATTAGAAACCATTAGAAAGAGTACTATCATGTAGCGCTTAAGACTCAAATGTTCCAGGATTAATGTAAACTGTGACAAGCAAGGAAAGTCAAAGAATGCAACCATATTTCATAAAAAGTTTAAGATAAATAAGTTTAAGTGAATAGCACACTCTGTGGGCCACAGCATGGTGGCTCCATGTGAAGGCCAAAGTAACTTAGGAATGAATGGGAAATAAGGATAAGAATTTCAGTCTTTGACTCTTTAAGCAGAAAAATAGGACACCAGGCAGATATGAGGTAAGGACTTGGGGCTGTAGCAGAACATAAGGCCCAAACAGATGTCCTGCAAACATGGAAGGCCCCTCACTCCTGGCCCCAAGAGCACTGAGTATTGGTGTAAGTGCTTTGCTTTCTCTTATTCACATGCAAAGTGTTCCTCTTCTGCAAATAACTTGCATGTGACCCAACAGAGTGTCTAGTTCCAGCCTTGTGAAAGATTTGTTTTGAAATTTTACCATTCTGCCCTGGGTTTTTGCAAGACAAAGAAATGAGGTAAAATTCATTAAGGTAGGAAGAAACCACACTGATTTAAATGGAGTGTGAAAAGTAAATGTCCTACACTGGGATCATGTTTCACCTAAGGGGATAAATTACAGATGAGAGTAAATGGATTTTCTGTTAGAATATACCCTACTCTGGCATGGGTACCAATTGTCTTGAAGACAGTCTGTCCTTTAACAGCTATAACAAGTATTCTGTGGGACAAGACATACCTGACACTTATAAACGTCATAGGCCAAACAATGATGCCCCAACTTTCAGAAATCAGGCTCCCACAACACAGTGCCTGGATTTTCATCCAGCATCCCAAGATCAAGCACACCTCTCTGTGGATCTGCATCTTGATATAGATGCACATGCTATATCCAGCCTTAAACTTTCTTGTGTTTTATCACTAACTCTGCACCAAGATTTAAAAAAAAATAATTGCTCCAATTTGCTAAACCATCTTCTAAGAGAGAACAAGTCACAGGAAATGATGAAGAAGCCTAGTACACTGAATTAGTTGACAATACTTTTGACCTTAATTTGCAGTGATTGTTCACCCAATCAAGAGGAACCAATTCTCTCTGCTTTGAAAGCCTAAGTACTATTGTGCTTATGCTGTTCCTTCCAACATAAAGTGTCTCTTCACAAACTAGAGAGGTTTCCAATTGCATCGCCTCAACTGGTCTTGACAGGAGAAGAGATGAATCACAGAAGCAGTCTGGCACCGTCTCAATTTGTAATACTTTTTACCAAGGGCTAAATACAGCCAGGCAGATGTCAGGAGTGTTCAATTTTCTTCTTCTCCTTCTTGTTAACAAAAGGAGAGGTGTTCAAAAAAGCTTAGTCCTACTTGACAGAATTAGTGGACAGAGTAGCTGTCAAAGGTGGATCTATGTATCCAAAGAAGGCATGCATAGATAAGTTTGACTTAATCTTCAGGAAAGTTTTTCATGATGGCCCAAAAGTAATCTGTAGCAAGAGATGAAATAATCAACATAATTTGTGTAATGGAGACTTGTAGAGCTAAATGCATCTGAGATTCCTGAGCTCACCTCCATTAGACCACTGCAAACTATGGCTATCATGCTTCCTTTACTGCAAATGTTTCTTCTTGAAATTGAAAAATGTGTATACAAGTTTCAAACAGCTCTCTATCCAACCCAAATGAACCTACCATCCCTTATGTCTGTGTTGGCCTGATTCTGACACCAATGCATCTTTTTTCTGATCACATGGTAATACGGTAGCCATGAAAGTCCAAACAAAAGAAAAAAGAATGGTGACTAGGGGTGGGGGTGAACTAATACAGGATGAATAACATACATAAGGAAAATGTGTAAATACATAGAGTAACCACTGTTAATAACCCACTAGGCTGGCAAGCATAGGTAAAATGATTGTAATCCTGGTGAAAAAAATAGCTAATGAATAATTCATGAATCACTGAGGGGATGGAGACAAAAAGTTACATTCACTCTTCAGACCTACCATGTCACTCTCAAGGGAGTCTATTGCTTGTCCTTTTTCTGTGTGCATGTCTCCCAGTACATGCTTGATGCCTGAAACACTCTATATTACTAGATAGACTAAGTGGCCTGAATGTGGTGTGGGCACATCTTCCTTCTAGCTATTATTTGCTGCTCTCTTTCTTGCTTACTTATAAGAAAGAACAACAAATACCTTCAAGCAATATCTACACCTTATAAATGTAATCTACCTCCATCAAAGAAAATGGGGGGGTGGGAATTGGCAATGTGTCACTTAGTTCTATACCTGTGAAATAATACAACATGGAGGCTAGCATGCTGCCTCAGTGAGACAGCAGATACTCAGAAAGAGAAACACGAAGATATGGGAGCTTCCAACACCCTTCTAAGGGGGATGCTAAATTGGAAATTTAATTCCAACTACCTACATATTTGGCCCTGATAGTCAAGTAGCTCATCAAAAAGAACTAATGCATTTTTATAGTAGCAGTGAATATCTTCATTGCATTTCACTCATCTATAGAGGGCAATACGCAGAAATAAAAATTCAACATTACAAGAAGAGTCTCTACTGAACTTTTAAATTCTGGGTAAGGATGTCATCAACCTAGCTAAGGATTAGTTTACTCTACCCAAGATGTATTCAGGAAGTACACTTTCTCTCTTATCCTCCCATACGTGCTAAGCTGGGCTTGAAGGTACACAGAGATGCCTGTGGCTGACTCATAGCAAATTCCCAGAAGCGAGAGTGCCGAGCGAATGCTTAGGATTATACCATACTTTATTTCTAGGGTTTGTTACATAGATGGTGTGTCTTCTGGATACTGCCACTATCATATATCTGTCCATGCTTGAAGGTACTGGAGAAGTTTTAAGCAGAAGAGGACGCAAGGAGACATTTTTTCCTCAACATGTTTGAATAATGAGAGTTGGTTTCTGAATATTAGGAGTTTGACTAGGACTTCATTACTTCTTAAGGTAAGTTACTAGAATCCAACAAGAAGGAAAATAGGGAGGCAAGAACTTATAACCTCTTCCTTTCCCCTGAAAATCACTTCTAATTAGTTAGGATATGGTTGCCGATAGTCCAACAGGAAGGGAAGTGTTACGCTAGCAAGAAAGCCTAAAAATCCAATCTTGGAGCTGGTGTTCCCTTTAGTTTCTGTTACTCCTTTTGAGCTTCTAAAATATTTCAGCTATAGAATGTATGGGGAGGTTTCCATGATAGGTAGAATTAAGTATATGCTAACCTATGGGACTTATATTCTCTCAAGCATTTACAGAGCATCCATTAGAGCACATAAACTCTGCTGCAGTGAAGGATATTCCCAAGAAGCTTTAAGATTCATTTTCTTCCCTCCAAGAGCTCAATGCCAGTCTCTGAAATGACTTCCCTATGTTGATTATATAAAACTATATTAGTTGGCCTCTAGACATCTAGACCTACCTCAGCCAAAAAACTGTAATGGAGGGTTTGCAGCATGACTATAGCATAGGAAAAACAAGGAAAACTTATCTGTCCTGTTTGCATTTCACTAATGTAATTATATTGTATCTTGACAAATTAGAGCTGAATCAAATATTTCAGGCCTAAACGTGTAAAAATGTCTGTAAAACTTGTGATTGGGCATATGTATACAAAAGTTGAGCTTTTAGAAATATTTCTTTTGCTCTAAATTTATAGGCATTAATAGGATCCTAAAATTAACTTTCTTTTCTGCTATCACTCTATACAGATCCCATTAACAAGGTATAGATAATGCATGACCCATTATGTGTTAAATTCCTG
The DNA here is from genome assembly GCF_028885625.2 of Pongo pygmaeus. Taxonomy (NCBI): domain Eukaryota; kingdom Metazoa; phylum Chordata; class Mammalia; order Primates; family Hominidae; genus Pongo; species Pongo pygmaeus. The sequence continues at coordinate 42,690,953 of NC_072377.2, read as the reverse complement.
CATAAAATCACTTATTATTGGATACCATAGATCTTTTAGAAAGTCACATACACAGGTCTGAAACTGTGTAGCTCATCTATCCAAAAAAAAAGTAATAATTTTTAGGCATAGGTTTCCTTTGTAAAAAAAACAAAATCAGAGCCTGAAACTGTTTAAATACTTAGGCAGTAGTTTTAAATAAATACTTGATAATCAAACTTTAAAAAATCTACTTTTCAAAGAGCAGTTATTTTTGATAATATGATAATACCAAATTCCTTCTCCATTCTACAGAAATCCCAGCTTTATTCTTAAGCAACAGATTTCACTTAACACAGCAAGGTCTCTAGCTCCCCACCTCCACTGACACACTTGGCAGTAAAAACTGTTTTCTGCCTACAGAATCACTGAAACCAGAAAACGCCCCAATCACTCATCCACTGCAAGGCGTAACCCTTTGGAAACACAATTTTCATTTTATCTTAAATGTACCAAATAATAGAGTTTCTATCCAATAATACGAATTTTTCCTGACAGCATAGATTTTGACTTCCCATTACACATTCCTGTTAGTGATCCAAACTATTTCTTACATTATTTGATGTCTCCACCCTGTAAATACTTGTAGGCTTATCTACATTTTAAGTCAATTTTTGCGTATTATTTTCCAAATTCCCATTTAAATCTCAAAACCTTTACCCTGGCAACAACTTTGGGTCTTATCTTGAATTTGAATGCATATGAAATGTGTCTTTTCAGGTTGCCCCATTTGTAAAGCTTCCTCTTAAGAGTACCTTTAAGCTGTGATACCAAAATGTGCTCCCTAAAGTGATATTTAACCATTTCAAATCTATTTCTCCAAAGATGTTTTCTAAATCAGTAGTAAAAATAAAATCTGTTTTATAATCAACCTTTGCTAATGTTAGTTCAGAATCTACCACTAGTTAATTACTTTTAAAAATTACTCTTTCTTTCACATATAATATCCTTACATAAAGTAGGACCACAGCCCCATTCAGCATCACCTCCCTAGGATTACCTCAACTACTTCTGCCTGCAGCAGAAAACCACCAGCTGCCTATAGAAAAACAGCCTTCAGTATCTTCATGAACATGCATTCACAGAAAGAACTGACAATGAAAACAGACCCCAGTCCATTCTTTACAACATACCTCAGATAAACTGCTCTATTAATCAAAATTTCTACATAAGGTAGAAATTTTGTAAGGTGAATCATAAGCAGTCCCTTCCCCATATTTTCACTTTAATTTTTATTTATACCACCCATATTTTATTTATCTCTTTCCTAATCTTCTCATTCCACAGTATTAGCCCTAATTTTTTCCCAATATTATCCACTATGTGGATTTACTGCTCTTAAAAATTCAATCAGCCTTTTGCCCGATCATTACAAGGTCACAATCTAGTAGTTTGAAAAGCAAAACTATAGGCTTCATGGTGGCAATACACACGCAGACATAAAAGTAATACTGTTATGCACTCTGCCTTCTTAAAATTGCTCACAGAAACAGAGTATAAGGAAAAGCCAGAACTGTCTGTCCATGATGTGGGCAAGAGGAGAGGTGAAAGAGAAAAGAGGCCTTGAGATTTATCTTTTATTCTAACTAGTAGTCATTCTTCCATGCATTCCTCAGTCGGCTTGCTATTCAAGGTCTCCATATCCAGGCTGATCTAAAACTTCCTAATCTTTTGCCTGGAAAACACCACTTGCATTCCTGTCTTAATTCCTTGGCCAGATCTACACCTGCTCCTGGAATGCCCTCTCCCTGTGCCTGGTTAGTGAAGGCCCACCCACAAATCTTGCCTTAGCTCCAGCCCACCCCTTGGACAGCAGACTTCCTCATCCATTCTGCCTTCCTTCTTGAGGGCCTGGGGAATTCTCTGATTGTACCTTTCATTTAGCACTTTCCATATTCTGTTTCATAGAATGTATACAATAAGGTATGCCTGTTCTAGAAACATAGAATCTATACAATAGGGTATGCCTGTTCTAGAAAAATAGCTACCTTGTAGTGGTCTAAGTATCTGTTAATATTTCTAATTCTCAATAGAACTCTGTAGCATGGTTAGTATCTACCTCTTATAGAAAAGGAAATTGAGTCTCAGAAATTTAAGTGATGGGCCCAAGGCCATACTTAGGAGAAGTAGGATTTGAATTCTGGTCTACCTGCCTCTGAAACCCATCTCTGCTTCATTATGCTACTGCCTCTATAGTGAAAGTAAGCTCTTTACATGAGGCCTGTGTTTTACACCCACCACTTTGTTTCCTCAGCTTATATTGTATGAGTACTTAATGAATATTAATAGAAAAGTTTATATTCAAATGAGATCACATTTTCTGAGTATAACTCTACAGAGGAAGAGGGCCAAGAGGCAGAAGAAAGCAAGTTCAGGATTCAATTTTCTACAGATATACACAAAGTGAATGATCCTCAGGCATGATAATCCAGTGTTCACTAGATATTCAACTCTGTAGAAGTCTCATGCCTAATTTAATAATATCACAGCATAAGCACCAGTGTTTACTTCTTTGGCTGTTTCTGCTCATCCAGTGAATTTGCTGGGCCTCAAATTAATCCTCAGTGGATGTTAGAAATATTATGACAACAGCTGGCACTGTCATTTGCAGTGTCCAAAATGGAACTTCCTTTTTTTCCAAGTAAAATATATGTGTTTCTCTTCAAGTGCTAGGCTTAGTTAAATATTAAAACCTTCACTTTCCCTTCAGTAGTTAAACTTTATGATAATGTAAAACACAGAAAAATGGCTTTATAACATCACACTACCCTCCATATTATAGGCTATGATATCTGTATTTCATAGTCCACAGTTATACTTCAGCAAACATACTTGTGGCTTATTTTTGAATCTGTGCAATTATAAGATGGATACTACCATATCACTTTCAGTAGGAAATGGAAGGCAATGTTTATTTCTTTTAAAAAAGGATAAATCTGCAAAATTACTTTTTTAAAGCAACAAATTCTGTCATAGGAACTTCAGTCCAGAAAGATAAAGCAGGATACTGTGGGCCGTGTTAAAGCTGAGACACTGTTTACTTGGGAAGCTACATCTATGGATCATGGGCCCCTAATGTCATGCTGATCTTTCATTTTGCATTCAAATCCCTGGGCGCAGCAAAGAGGCATATGCCAATGAAGGCCAGCCCAGCTGTCACAAATGCAGATATAATCAGGTGGATTCGATTGTACAGCATGGCACTGCCAGCATAGCTCAGATTTCTATACCAGGGTTATAATCATAGCTACAATTTTGAGATATTAGTGCAATCTCTATGCACAAAATTGTGAACGAGAATTTGGTGATCCCATTACTAAGAGTCAATATGGTCTCTGGCAGCATACAACCTAATCCTTCTGGAAGAAATAAGGTGGAAACCACAGGGATATGAACCATTCCAGTGTTTCAGTAAGTAAATGCTAGAGCTCTGTGAACATCTAAGTAATGCAAACCTATCCACACCATTCCATAAGCTAAGAAGTTCATTTCATGTTTTCTCTTCTAAGTTCTACTGGTTAGATGCAAATACTTGCCCAATTTTTACAGCTTTCTATGTGAGATATCTCTTATGAAAATGTTCTTGCTATATTTTCTTTTAGAATCTACTGTAATTTTTTTTTCTCATCTTCTTTAGAGAAAAAAGGGAGGATATTTAAATAAGATTTAGAGTTCAAAGTTAAGTAGAAACGGCAGTTTATTCAGCTGGCTATATCCAACACTGCTTTGAAATATTTATTTTGCGACTTTGCCTTTTTTAAAAAGTCTTATTTATAAAGATGAATGGCCATAACTTCTGGATTTGGAGCAAAAGAAATTTATCAAAATGCCCAAGATGAGACATCTAGACTAATAAAACTTCAATGATAATTCATATCAATACACAATGATCTCTAAAGCAACTCTCTATATGATAGAACAAAGGAAAGAAGGCAAAGTGATGAGCCTATTAATGTCACTGTATGATAATAACTTAAAAATTCTTTTGTAGTTGTTGCATTTCCAAAAATATGCTGCTCAATAAATGGCAATCAATGCATAAAACAAATTTATGTGTGTGTGGATGTTTGTGTGTTAAATAAAAAAATGTGTTTTATTTAACACTTAGAAATTATGGAGACCAAGATGTTATAGTCACTCATCATTTATGTTTCTAATAGAAAAAGTAAAGAGATTCTTCATTTCAATTTCATATTCTACTTCTGTTTACACCTAGCACACTATCATTTTATTATGGTTAGGATATGATACTGCTAAGAGAGTTGAAGAATCTATTATCAAGCTTGAAGTTACTTTTAAAAAAGAAATATGTAAGAGGTAAAAAGGTGAAAAAAAGAAGAAAAGGGGACTAGAAAAATGAGGTAAGAAGAGTGGGGAGGCAGGATAGGACAGAACAAGAACAAAATTGAAAAAGAGAGGGTAAGGCAGAGAAGATTGAAGATTGAGCAGATATGAATAGGGCAGAAAGTGAGAAGTAGAGAAACAGGATAAGAAGGCAAAGAGGACATATAGTGAAGAAAGGAAGGAATAGGAAATAAGTGGAACTCTAGATTCCACTGAGAAGTGTGGGGTGAGTTAACTGTGTGGACAGATGTGTGGATAGATTGGTGTTGGTTAGACTCGAACTCTATCATGCAATGAACTTGGGCTAGTTTTTTAACCTTGGGGACGGCAACATAATCTACTTTATAGGGTTATTGTGAAGAGTAAATAAAATAATCCATGCACATGTTTGGTAGATGGTGAGCACTACCCATATGTTAGCTGTGGTGATAAAGATGGTGATGACTTCTCTGGGTCAAGTATATATGTGCTTGGCTCAATGTGGAGTCCCTAATTGAGCAATTTATAGTTTCTGCCCTCTACAAACTTACATTATAAAGAAAGATAAAATAGGTAGACAAAATAATCTCTATTACACGAAATATTTGGTAGGTCTTTCATATTAATACGTACGCTAAAGAGTTCAGAACACCAATACATCAATCAAAACCCTGCCAAGGTACAAAAAAAATTGAGATGTCACAATACGAGCAGGTATCTATAGAGCAGAAACTGAAGTGTGTAGGGCAGAAAGAGCAGATGAAATGAGAATAAGGTGTTGTATTTCAGAGAGCAAATAAGAATACAGTAATTGTGCGCACAGCAGTTAAAAGGGTGGGCTTTAGAATTGCAGAAACCTGGGTTCAAATTCCAGCTAAGCCATTTACTTACGAGTTAACTTTGAAAATGTTACCTACATCCTGGACCTCAGTTTTCCCATCTATAAAAGGGGAATGAAAATTCCTACCTTACCAAATTGTCATGTGTACTAAATTAAAAAATAAGCTCAAGACAGTGTTTTAATAAATGAAGTTCTGATTACTTTATTATGAGTTTAGTACTATAATCAGAGTTCATAAAAGTTTTACTAATAGATACTTTGTATGATGAAACCAAATAAAACCAGGCTAACTAGGCTGAAGGAAAAAGAGACAGGAGCCAGAGCATGCACACAGCAAGTAGATTGTGTGTATGCAGCTGGTGTTGGGCAGTGGGAGGCAAGAGCAAAAGCATGTTAAGAGCTGTTCTATCAAAAAACATGAGCAGCTGTCCTCAGCTCCCACTGTGACCAAGACAAGCCTGAAAGAGTTTTAAGGTTAAATTTTGAGGGAGAGTTTTATGATATGCAAGTGTTAAGAGCCACTGATAAATATCATCAACAGTATAAGCTTTGTTTGGAGAGTTGGAGCATTTTTAGATATATAAGCAATAATAACCTTTATTAGTATTTTAAATACGATTCCACCTACAGGCTGATGGATGAAATATATGAATATAATCTCTCAGTAAGATCTTCCTATATCAGAAGACAAATGGTATTTCCCTCTTGGTTAAAATGTAGTTTTGGAAGGCATCTTGGAAAAAGAAAGAATAAGGAAGAACTATGGCCCACTGACTAAATAAACTGCATCTAGGAATCTAACATGGCAGGTCACCTGTGTTGATTTGTAGTGATTTCTCAATCTGGTCCATTATAATTATCTTTTTTCATTGTCTTATTTCATGATCTCTATTGATTTTAATCCTACTGATGAAACGTGGAGTGACAGCTAAGTATAATCTTTATTAGCAAATTTGGGAACTGAGGCACGGGGGAATTAAATGTAGAGCTTTTCTCTAAGTAAACCTTTTTGCCAACGCTTACGTTAAAAATAGCATAGTCAACTGACAATGTGTTATCAGACATAGAAAATACTATTAAGAATACAAGTAGGAATGAGTCACACAAGAATAAATGGGTAAGATTATGATTCATTACAAATAATCAGGATTAATGAAGTGACATGAACACAAAAGAAAAGTGTAAGTGATTATCAGAAGGACAAAGCATCCTTACATAACAAAGTCCTTAAGTAAGGAGAACATCATTGGAATGCAAAGTAGTTCACTGTGAAATGTTTCAAAGTACAGAAGTTCTCCCTACTCCTCCTCCAACTGCTTAACTACAAAATGCTGGAGTAGCTTTGCCTGAGATATGGATGATACTGCAATGCCTCACCAGGAAACAAACTCAGGTCAGTGAACAGATGTGCTGTGTTAATTCCTGGAGAAACTATCTCGTATTAGACTACAGAAATGTAAGAAGTTAACTCTTTTGTGGTATCTCATTAGTCTCTTCTACTCACATCCATTAAAAAAAGTTAAACTTGGTTTCTTTTTTTTTTTTTTTTGAGACGGAGTCTCGCTCTGTCGCCCAGGCTGGAGTGCAGTGGCGCGATCTCCGCTCACTGCAAGCTCCGCCTCCTGGGTTCACACCATTCTCCTGCCTCAGCCTCCCAAGCAGCTGGGACTACACGCGCCCGTCATGACGCCCTGCTAATTTTTTGTATTTTTAGTAGAGACGGGGTTTCACCGTGTTAGCCAGGATGGTCTCGATCTCCTGACCTGGTGATCCACCCACCTCGGCCTCCCAAAGTGCTGGGATTACAGGAGTAAGCCACCGTGCCCGGCCAAACTTGGTTTCTTAATTTTGCTCCCTACAAGCCAATTCCCAAATTACAGAAACTTAGTTCCTAGCCAACTGGGTTGAATCTGAAATTGTCGACCATTCTTATAGAAAATAATTTTGCTTACAATCATTAGTTGTATCTTAAATAGTACAACTGAGAAAGGAACAGTTTTACTAGTAAAGCAATAGAGAATAAAAAGCAATTGAGAGGGTGATATAAAAGATTCAAAGAGAGCCGAGTTGAAGCAAGGTCCTGAAATAGATGAAGTGAGATGGGATAAAAGCTCGTGGTGAGAGGGTTCAGCCTGAGAATAGAATGACTGAATTCTCACAGAAGGAGAGGAAGGATAAATATCCAGAGAAGACGTATTGGAGAAGACATCCTATTGCAGAGGATGGCCTAAATCAGAGGTTCTCAAAGTGTAGTCCTCAGACCAGCTGTGTTGCCAACACCTGGGAGCTTGTTAGAACGGAGCATTCATGAGCCCCACCCTGACCTACTGAATCAGAATTCCTGGGAAAAGTCCCAGGAAACTATGTTAGAAAGAGCTCTGCATGTGATTTTTATACATATTAAAGTTTGAGAACTACTGATCTAAATCTTCTCAGAGCAGGTAAACAGATCATCGGCTGAGAGCAAGGGGGTAGAGTATGGACTTCAGTAGAACAGATTTAAAACAAGTGCCAGGAGGAATATAGAATGGAGGTGAGAAATCAATGAAAGGCTAGCACTTATGTGAAGTTGGTTACATATCTTTCCAAATTAAGTCTTCTTGTGAGCTGGCTTTCTAATCTCCATGCACAGTAATAATGAATCTATGTAAAACTGCATTCTGATTTACATATGGCTGACTATGACCCTGTAATGACAGTTTGATTATAATTTAGAAACTTCTAATGTATAGAATAAGTCAAGCTAAGGAAAAAAGAAACGAAGGCAAGGTTTTTCTTAAGAAGACTAGAGAAGGCAACACACTAGAACAAAAGTCACCATATTCAGAGTGAAGTCCATAACTCTTCTAACTGGGTAGCCTTGGGCAAGTTATTGAACGTCAGAGCTCATTTTTCTCAACTGTAAAGTTGGATCTGGCATGCATTTAATCAAAGAGCAAAGAAGGGGGAAAAACAAATAAGTACATAAATAGCTACAGCACAAAACATACTATGATGAAGGCTATGATGGGGGTATTAATGCTTAGAGAGCAGTGAAGAATTAGCAATTAATTCTAAAAAAGGAAAACAAGGAAGCCTTCATAAGTGAAGATGAAATAGAGCTAGACCAGGAAGGGTGAGAGAAAATTTACCGGATGGAAGACCATAAAGGTAAAGGGTAGGAAAGGGCAAAGCAAACTTAGGGAATGGAAATAGTCCAGTGTGAATTTACAACAGCAAGACCATGGTAAGGGACAGAGTCTCATTTAGCTCCCAGATCGATTTTTCAAACAATGCTCAACAGCCTGAAAATAATGGGCAAACTTGATAGGGTAAGCAACTCAGTGCTAGGAATCGTTTTTCATTTTTCAGTATGTAGTTCATAAATACTGAACTTTCAGTAAAGACCTCTCTCAGGATTCTTCCTGCCTGCCTGTAAAGTAAAGGAATCAAAGGTATAATTTCTGAAGGAAGTGTTCATCTCTTTCATTTTTCATACTCCTGACATGGATATTATGGGTACTTCTAGAGCCACTTGGCAGAAGGACTGCCTCTTTGAAAAATATTGCTGTTCTGAGGCCAGAATTTAAATTGATTCCATAGGAAACTGCATAGGAAAGGAAGAATACACTACAATGAGCTTTTGATTAACCTTTTAAAAGTGGGTGAACTTTTTATTCTCAAAGTAAAATTCATATATTGAATCTCTATCAAAGAGCCCCTGCTAAGCACCTTTTTCCTGTCTTGGAGCATGCTTCAGTGGACCTGAGTGAGCAGAAAGCAGTTGTCCTTTTGAATTTAAAAACAGTTCTGGGCTCTCCTCAGGGCAGCATGGTCACACTGAAGACAAAAGAGCAGCAGGCTGCATATTTCTGGAAGAGAATGCAAGGAAAGCATCTTTTTCATTTTGATCTGATTTCACATTTCCAGGACTAAGCAACAGGCTGATTATTACAATTTCATACCTCCCTCTTCTGGAAAACGCTTATTTCTGATGCATTTACTGTTTACAATGTCTGGAAATCTTCCAAACTACCAGATTTAAAGAATATCCTAGTGGTGGATATATGGATACCTGTGGTCCTACATAAAATAAAGTATGAATCATATTTTTAGTTAATGAATTAGACACCACACACATGAGTCTTGAAAGTTTAGTCCAAAGAACAGCATTTCACTGGGTTCTAACTTCACATGTAAGGAGTCACATGTCAATCCATAAAGATGCATTTTCTGGGCTTTTTAAGGATGTCCACAGTGTGAAAACTCTAAAAAGGAAACAATTTCCTCAAGGCAAAGTGTTTTATGATACACACTTATAAGCATGATCCATCCATGTGCTGGCCAGCAAGCATTATTACTTAGTGCTCGTTCTGCACAGAGCTATGTGCTGGCCAGCAAGTATTATTAAGTACCTACTTAGTGCTCTCTCTGCACAGAGACAACAGTAGGCTGGTTCTAAGCACAAGATAAAAATCTGAGTCAAATGCTAGCCCTGGAACACAGCCCAGTATGTTACAACTGTGTTTTCAAACCTTGTGAAGGTTCTTTTCTCTGACTTCACCCTAACAGAATGAGAGTGCTTGGTTTTTGAGAGTTCAGATCTGGCTAAACTGACCATACAGTTACCCTTTCTCTGGCAACCTATCTTTATGTTAATGACAATGTTATGGACATGGGCTAAGAGGTCCCTTTATAAGTTTTTCTCAACTCTTGCTACATCACTTGGATTCACTAAATGGGCATCACTTTCAGATTCAATTCCCTCCCCTAACATGTTAACTAGGTATCATTTAGGAAATGGTTGATAACATGCATGACTTCCCTATTCCTCAATAATAATTATCAACACCAATAAAATAATTATTTTGGATGTTAAGAAGAAAAACACAGTTTTTTTTTTTTTTTAACATGTCCAAATAAAATACATCTTTAAAGTCTCATAGAATCATAAACTCACCAATGGGGCTGAAATGAACTTGTATTCACCAAGCTCAGGCTCCTTGGGCAGATTTCTCATTTGCAAGCTGATAATTACAAAGAGAGTAAGTGCCCAGCCATGGAGGCTCATACCTGTAATTTCAGCACCTTGGGAGGCCAAGGTGGGCAGACTGCTTGATCCCACGTGTTAGAGACCAGCCTGGGCAACACGGCAAAACCCCGGCTCTACAAAAAATACAAAAATTAGCCAGGGGTGGTGGTACACGTCTGTAGTCCTAGATACTGGAATCCCTTGAGCTCCAGAGGTGGAGGCTGCAGCGAGCTGAGATGGCGCCACTGCATTCCAGCCTGGATGACAAAGTGAGACCCTGTCTCAAAAAATAAATAAACAAAGAGAGAGTAAGTGTGAATGCTAGCAAGAATCACAAGTGTGTGATCTGGGGGAGGAGCCAAGATGGCCGAATAGGAACAACTCCGGTCTATGGCTCCCAGCATGAGTGACACAGAAGACAGGTGATTTCTGCATTTCCAACTGAGATACCAGGTTCATCTCACTGGGGTGTGCCAGATAGTGGGTTCAGGACAGTGGGTGCAGCGCACTGTGTGCAAGCTGAAGCAGGGCGAGGCATCGTTTCACCCAGGAAGTGCAAGGGGTCAGGGAATTCTATTTCTTAGTCAAAGAAAGGGGTGACAGACAGCACCTGGAAAATTGGGTCACTCCCACCCTAATACTGTGCTTTCCCAACAGGCTTAAAAAATGGCACACCAGGAGATTATATCCCGCACCTGGCTCAGAGGGTGCTACGCCCACAGAGTCTCGCTCGTTGCTAGCATGGCAGTCTGAGATCAAACTGCAAGGTGGCAGCGAGGCTGGGGGAGGGGTGCCCACGATTACCGAGACTTGATTAGATAAACAAAGCGGCCCAGAATCTCGAACTGGGTGGAGCCCACCACAGCTTAAGGAGGCCTGCCTGCCTCTGTAGGCTCCACGTCTGGGGGCAGGGCACAGACAAACAAAAAGACAGCAGTAATCTTTGCAGACTTAAATGTCCCTCTCTGACAGCTTTGAAGAGAGTAGTGGTTCTCCCAGCACGCAGCTTGAGATCTGAGAACGGGCAGACTGCCTCCTCAAGTGGGTGCCTGACCTCCGAGTAGCCTAACTGGGAGGCACCCCCCAGTAGGGGCAGACTGACACTTCACACGGCCGGGTACTCCTCTGAGACAAAACTTCCAGAGGAACGATCGGGCAGCAGCACTTGCGATTCACCAATATCCGCTGTTCTGCAGCCACCGCTGCTGATACCCAGGCAAACAGCATCTGGAATGGACCTCTAGCAAACTCCAACAGACCTGCAGCTGAGGGTCCTGTCTGTTAGAAGGAAAATTAATGAACAGGAAGGACATCCACACCAGAAACCCATCTGTAGGTCACCATCATCAAAGACCAAAGGTAGATAAAACCACAAAGATGGGGAGAAAACAGAGCAGAAAAACTGGAAACTCTAAAAATCAGAGCGCCTCTCCTTTTCCAAAGGAACACAGCTCCTCACCAGCAATGGAACAAAGCTGGATGGAGAATGACTTTGATGAGTTGAGAGAAGAAGGCTTCAGATGATCAAACTACCCCGAGCTACAGGGGGAAGTTGGAACCAATGGCAAAGAAGTTAAAAACTTTGAAAAAAAATTAGATGAATGGATAACTAGAATAACCAATGCAGAGAAGTCCTTAAAGGACATGATGGAGCTGAAAACCAAGGCACGAGAACTATGTGACAAATGCAGAAGGCTCAGTAGCTGATGAGATCAACTGGAAGAAAGGGTATCAGTGATGGAAGATGAAATGAATGAAATGAAGTGAGAAGTTTAGAGAAAAAAGAATAAAAAGAAATGAACAAAGCCCCCAAGAAATATGGGACTATGTGAAAAGACCAAATCTGCGTCTGATTGGTGTACCTGAAAGTGACGGGGAGAATGGAACCAAGTTGGAAAACACTCTGCAGGATATTATCCAGGAGGACTTCCCCAATCTAGCAAGGCAGGCCAACATTCAGATTCAGGAAATACAGAGAATGCCACAAAGATACTCCTCGAGAAGAGCAACTCCAAGATGCATAATTGTCAGATTTACCAAAGTTGAAATGAAGGAAAAAATGTTAAGGGCAGCCAGAGAGAAAGGTCGGGTTACCCACAAAGGGAAGCCCATCAGACAAACAGCTGATCTCTCGGCAGAAACTCTACAAGCAAGAAGAGAGTGGGGGCCAATATTCAGCATCTTAAAGAAAAGAATTTTCAACCCAGAATTTCATATCCAGCCAAACTAAGCTTCATAAGTGAAGGAGAAATAAAATACTTTACAGACAAGCAAATGCTGAGAAATTTTGTCACCACCAGGCCTGCCCTAAAAGAGCTCCTGGAGGAAGCACTAAACATGGAAAGGAACAACCGGTACCAGCCACTGCCAAAACATGCCAAATTGTAAAGACCGTCAAGGCTAGGAAGAAACTGCATCAACTAACGAGCAAAATAGCCAGCTAACATCATAATGACAGGATCAAATTCACACATAACAATATTAACTTTGAATATAAATGGGCTAAATGCTCCAGTTAAAAGACACAGGCTGGCAAATTGGATAAAGAGTCAAGACCCATCAGCGTGCTGTATTCAGGAAACCCATCTCACATGCAGAGACACACATAGGCTCAAAATAAAGGGATGGAGGAAGATCTACCAAGCAAATGGAAAACAGAAAAATGCAGGGGTTGCAATCCTAGTCTCTGATAAAACAGACTTTAAACCAACAAAGATCAAAAGAGACAAAGAAGGCCATTACATAATGGTAAAGGGATCAATTCAACAAGAAGAGCTAACTATCCTAAATAAATATATGCACCCAATACAGGAGCACCCAGATTCATAAAGAAAGTCCTTAGTGACCAACAAAGAGACTTAGACTCCCACATAATAATAATGGGAGACTTTAACACCCCACTGTCAACATTAGACAGATCAATGAGACAGAAAGTTAACAAGGATACCCAGGAATTGAACTCAGCTCTACACCATGAGGACCTAATAGACATCTACAGAACTCTCCACCCCGAATCAACAGAATATACATTCTTTTCAGCACCACATCACACCTATTCCAAAACTGACCACATGGTTGGAAGTAAAGCACTCCTCAGCAAATGTAAAAGAACACAAATTATAACAAACTGTCTCTCAGACCACAGTGCAATCAAACTAGAACTCAGGATTAAGAAACTCACTCAAAACCACTCAACTGCATGGAAACTGAACAGCCTACTCCTGAATGACTACTGGGTACATAACAAAATGAAGGTGGAAATAAAGATGTTCCTTGAAACCAGCAAGAACAAAGACACAATGTACCAGAATCTCTGGGACACATTCAAAGCAGTGTGTAGAGGGAAATTTATAGCACTAAATGCCCACAAGAGAAAGCAGGAAAGATCTAAAATTGACACCCTAACATCACAATTAAAAGAACTAGAAAAGCAAGAGCAAACACATTCAAAAGCTAGCAGAAGGCAAGAAATAACTAAGATCAGAGCAAAACTGAAGGAAATAGAGACACAAAAAACTCTTCAAAAAACTAATGAATCCAGGAGCTGGTTTTTTGAAAGGATCAACAAAATTGATAGACTGCTAGCAAGACTAATAAAGAAGAAAAGAGAGAAGAATCAAATAGATGCAATAAAAAATGATAAAGGGGATATCACCACTTATCCCACAGAAATACAAACTACCATCAGAGAATACTATAAACACTCCTATGCAAATAAACTAGAAAATCTAGAAGAAATGGATAAATTCCTCAACAAATACATCCTCCCAAGACTAAACCAGGAAGAAGTTGAATCTCTGAATAGACCAATAACAGGCTCTGAAATGGAGGCAATAATCAATAGCTTACCAACCAAAAAAAGTCCAGGACCAGATGGATTCACAGCTGAATTCTACCAGAGGTACAAGGAGGAACTGGTACCATTCCTTCTGAAACTATTCCAATCAATAGAAAAAGAGGGAATCCTCCCTAACTCATTTTATGAGGCCAGCATCATCCTGATACCAAAGCCTGGCGGAGACACAACCAAAAAAGAGAATTTTAGACCAATATCCTTGATAAACATTGATGCAAAAATCCTCAATAAAATACTGGCAAACCGAATCCAGCAGCATATCAAAAAGCTTATCCACCATGATGAAGTGGGCTTCATCCCTGTGATGCAAGGCTGGTTCAACATACGCAAATCAATAATTGTAATCCAGCATATAAACAGAACCAAAGACAAAAACCACATGATTATCTCAATAGATGCAGAAAAGGCCTTTGACAAAATTCAACAACTCTTCATGCTAAAAACTCTCAATAAATTAGGTATTGATGGGACGTATCTCAAAATAATAAGAGCTATCTATGGCAAACCCACAGCCAATATCATACTGAATGGGCAAAAACTGGAAGCATTCCCTTTGAAAACTGGCACAAGAGAGGGATGCCCTGTCTCACCTCTCCTATTCAACATAGTGTTGGAAGTTCTGGCCAGGGCAATCAGGCAGGACAAGGAGATAAAGAGTATTCAATTAGGTAAAGAGGAAGTCAAACTGTCCCTGTTAAGCAGATGTTTGCAGATGACATGATTGTATATCTAGAAAACCCCATCGTCTCAGCCCAAAATCTCCTTAAGCTGATAAGCAACTTCAGCAAAGTCTCAGGACACAAAATCAATGTACAAAAATCACAAGCATTCTTATACACCAATAACAGACAAACAGAGAGCCAAATCATGAGTGAACTCCCATTCACAATTGCTTCAAAGAGAATAAAATACTTAGGAATCCAACTTACAAGGGACATGAAGGACCTCTTCAAGGAGAACTACAAACCACTGCTCAATGAAATAAAAGAGGATACAAACACATGGAGGAACACTCCATGCTCATGGGTAGGAAGAATCAATATAGTGAAAATGGCCATACTGCCCAAGGTAATTTATAGATTCAATGCCATCCCCATCAAGCTACCAATGACTTTCTTCATAGAATTGGAAAAAACTACTTTAAAGTTCATATGGAACCAAAAAAGAGCCTTCATTGCCAAGTCAATCCTAAGCCAAAAGAACAAAGCTGGAGGCACCATGCTACCTGACTTCAAACTATAATACAAGGTTACAGTAACAAAAACAGCATGGTACTGGTACCAAAACAGAGATACAGACCAATGGAACAGAACAGAGCCCTCAGAAATAATACCACACATCTACAACCATCTGATCTTTGTCAAACCTGACAAAAACAAGAAATGGGGAAAGGATTCCCTATTTAATAAATGGTGCTGGGAAAACTGGCTAGCCATATGTAGAAAGCTGAAACTGGATCCCTTTCTTACACCTTATACAAAAATTAATTCAAGATGGATTAAAGACTTAAATGTTAGACCTAAAACCATAAAAACCCTAGAAGAAAATCTAGGCATTACCATTCAGGACATAGGCATGGGCAAGGACTTCATGTCTAAAACACCAAAAGCAATGGCAACAAAAGCCAAAATTGACAAATGGGATCTAATTAAACTAAAGAGCTTCTGCACAGCAAAAGAAACTACCATCAGAGTGAACAGGCAACCTACAGAATGGGAGAAAATTTTTGCAACCTACTCATCTGACAAAGGGCTAATATGCAGAATCTACAATGAACTCCAACAAATTTACAAGAAAAAAACAATCCCAACATAAAATGGGTGAAGCATATGAACAGACACTTCTCAAAAGAAGACATTTATGCAGCCAAAACACAAGAAAAAATGCTCATCATCACTGGTCATTAGAGAAATGCAAATCAAAACCACAATGAGATACCATCTCACACCAGTTAGAATGGCAATCATTCAAAAGTCAGGAAACAACAGGTGCTGGCGAGGATGTGGAGAAATAGGAACACTTTTACACTGTTGGTGGGACTGTAAACTAGTTCAACCATTGTGGAAGTCAGTGTGGTGATTCCTCAGGGATCTAGAACTAGAAATACCATTTGACTCTGCCATCCCATTACTGGGTATATACCCAAAGGATTATAAATCATGCTGCTATAAAGACACATGCACATGTATGTTTATTGGGGCACTACTCACAATAGCAAAGACTTGGAACCAACCCAAATGTCCAACAACAATAGACTGGATTAAGAAAATGTGGCACATATACACTATGGAATACTATGCAGCCATAAAAAATGATGAGTTCATGTCCTTTGTAGAGACATGGATGAAACTGGAAACCATCATTCTCAGCAAACTATCGCAAGGACAAAAAACCAAACACTGCATGTTCTCACTCATAGGTGGGAATTGAACAATGAGAACACATGGACACAGGAAGGGGAACATCACACACTGGGGACCGTTGTGGGGTGGGAGGAGGGGGGAGGGATAGCATTAGGAGATATACCTAATGCTAAATGACGAGTTAATGGGTGCAGCACACCAACATGGCACATGTATACATATGTAACAAACCTGCACATTGTGCACATGTACCCTAAAACTTAAAGTATAATAATAATAAAATTAAAAAAAAAAAAAAGAAAAAGAATCACAAGTGTGTGTGAGAAGAGATGGAGTAGAAGGCAAAAAAGAGAGACCATCCCCTATCGGGGTTTTATTGATAGACTATTAGAGGTAGTAACACCTGAAACACCATATAAATTGCCTGAACTTCAAAAGTCTCAACTTTCCTTTGAATTTCTGTTGGCCAGTATTTCTGTGTCAGAAAGGAACTTTAGAAAAAGGCTTTATAATTACATAAAGTAGTAGAGGAAAAGGAGAATCGTTTTCGAACAATTTCTCTCTTCATTCAGGAGTTTCTCATCATGATTTTCATAATTCATCACCAATTTGCATTATTTTTAAGAATTTGCTATTTTTATAAAGAATTTAGGCCAGGTGCAGTGGCTCACGTCTGTAATCCCAGCACTTTGGAAGGCCAAGGCAGGCAGATCACGAGGTCAGGAGATGGAGATAATCCTGGCCAAAATGGTGAAACCCTGTCTCTACTAGAAAACAAAAAATTTAGCCGGGCATGGTGGTGCGTGCCTGTAATCCCAGCTACTCGGGAGGCTGAGGCAGGGTAATCACTTGAACCCGGGAGTGGAGGTTGCAGTGAGCCGAGATTGTGCCACTGCACTCCAGCCTGGTCGACAGAGCAGGGTTCCATCTCAAAAAAACAGAAACAACAACAACAACAACAACAAAAAGTCGGGCGTGGTGGCTCACGCCTGTAATCCCAGCACTTTGGGAGGCTGAGGCGGGCAAATCACGAGGTCAGGAGATCAGACCATCCTGGCTAACACGGTGAAACCGTGTCTCTATTAAAAGTACAAAAAATTAGCCGGGCATGGTGGTTGGTGCCTGTAGTCCCAGCTACTGGGGAGGCTGAGGCAGGAGAATGGCGTGAGCCCCAGAGGCGGAGCTTGCAGTGAGCGGAGATCGCGCCACTGCACTCCAGCTTGGGCGACAGAGTAAGACTCCGTCTCAAAAAAAAAAAAGAAAAAAAAAAAAAAAATTTAATCTGATGTATATTTCTCAATTCATGATATCCTTTGCATGGAATTCTTCTTTAAAATGAACCCTAAAGAGGGGGGAAAAAAAGCCCCATTTTCCCACTGTCAAATGCTTTTGGGATTATGGATTCCAATTTACTGTCACTCACCCCATCACAACATTTTGACTGCTGACTCTGACTTTTGGCTGATTCTGCTACACAGGCAATTTCCAAATTGTTACTCATTCCATTCCTACACCCAGTGGAAGATCCATGTTTTTAGGGCCCGAAACTTATACAATTTGGTGGGGGGTCCTTTTTAACAACAAAAAAAAATACATAATTACAAATACAAAATGCGCATGACCACTTTAATGCCACCCAACTAGAAAGGGAAGGAGAAAGGAGGGAAAGTTAAATTGGAAGAAGACAAGTCATGGCTGAAACACATTATGTTTTGCAATTTTTATTAAAAAAAATGACCATAATAACACATTAGCAGGGTTCCTTCCAGGACCTTGGAAGGGGTCTCTGCAAGTGAGGGACCCTGAGGCTTCAACTTCTATAGTTTCACAAATCTGCCTCTGTTATAAACCCAAATCTCCATTGCCTTCATTACATCCAAACCTAGAGGGAAATTCCAGCCCAAGCATAAATCCAGTGCTCTTTACCAGTTACCTTTAACCCACAGAAAGACTTAAATTTTCACAGGAGGAATAGTTAAAAATCAAGGGCAGCCCAGGCGCGGTGGCTCATGCGTGTAATCCCAGCACTTTGGGAGGCTGAGGTGGGCCTTGAGGTCAGGAGTTCCAGACCAGCCTGGCCAACACGGTGAAACCCCGTGTCTACTACAAATACAAAAATTAGCCAGGTGTGGTGGTGGGTGCCTATAATCCAAGCTACTCAGGAGGCTGAGGCAGGAGAATCACTTAAACCCAGGAGGCAGAAGTTGCAATGAGCCAGGATAGCACCATTGCACTCCAGCCTGGGCAACAGAGCAAGACTCTGTCTAAAAAAAAAAAAAAAAAAAAAAAAAACAAGGGCAAAAAAAAAAGAAAAAAATGTTGTAGAAAATTATTAAATAGTTAAAAATCAAGGGTGAAAAAAGAAAAAATATATTGTAAACAAATATATGTTCCTAAAAATACAGGTTTTACTCTTTAGAAAACTACCCATTCCTCTTTGATTGTCTTGTATAAGCATTCTGTTCGTATAGAGTACATATTATCAAAATGTTCCTCTTCGTGTTCTTAGTGACTAAAATCCATTTCTCTCTTAAGTTCCCTGCCTTTTTGTTGTTGTTGTTGTTGTTCAAACAGTATCTTCCATCGTGGTTCCCAGGCTTAGGTCAGACAGACACGCAGATATGCTTCATTCAGAAATAACTGGCCAAAGACCTCTGCCTGATTCTGAAGGTATTTGCAAGCCTCTCATAGAGGTTGTCTTATAGAAGTCCAATCCTGACTACTCACCAGACAGCAGGTAGAGCACACTGCCATCCTAAACCAGGCACTTCTACAATCAGAAGAGGGGCCTTCGTGGAAGCAGGTTGGCAGACAGACACTTTTCTTTCTTTCCTTCTTTCTCTCTTTCTTTCTTTCTTTTCTTTCTCTCTCTCTCTCTCTTTCTCTTTCTTTCTTTCTTTCAGAGACTGAGTCTTGTTCTGTTGCCCAGGCTGGAGTGCTGTGGCAAAATCTTGGCTCACTACTACCTCTGCCTCCTGGGTTCAAGCGATTCTTCTACCTCAGCCTCCCAAGTAGCTGGGATTACAGGTGTGCACCACCACACCCTGATAATTTTTTGTGTTTTTAGTAGAGATAAGGTTTCGCCATGTTGGCCAAGCTGGTTTTGAACTCCTGACCTCAAGTGATCCACCCACCTTGGCCTCCCAAAGTGCTAGGATTACAGGCATGAACCACCACGCCTAGCCAGACAGACACTTTTCTTTTTTTTTTTTTTTTTTGAGACAAAGTCTTGCTCTGTCACCAGGCTGGAGTGCAGTGGCACAATCTCAGCTCATTGCAACCTCTGCCTCCCTGGTTCAAGCGATTCTCCTGCCTCAGCCTCCCGAGTAGCTGGGACTACAGGTGCATGCCACCATGCCCAGCTAATTTTTGTATTTTTAGTAGAGACGAGGTTTCACCATGTTGGCCAGGATGGTCTCAATCTCTTGACCTCGTGATCCACCCGCCTCAGCCTCCCAAAGTGCTGGGATTACAGGCGTGAGCCACCGCGCCCAGCCGACAGACACTTTTCAATAGACCTTTCTAATTTGCTTATCAGCTTTTCTGAGCTTTGCCTTAAGAATAAGGCCTCACTATTAAACCACATATTGCAGTGTTCACTGCCATGAATTCACCGAGTTAGGCTGAATTCTGGTAATGTCCTGCTATATATCCAACACATGCCTAGCATACAAATTATTTCTATCTATAGAGAAAAATATTATCTTTGGGCCATTCATAACTCTCCACTTAGAAATCGGGAGGCTGAGTCAAGAGAATTGTTTGAACCTGGGAGGCAGAGGTTGCAGGGACCTGAGATCGTGCCATTGCACTCCAAGAGTTCCAGGGCAAAGCTCTGGGTGACAGGGTGAGACTCTGTCTCAAAAAGAAAAAAAAGAAAAAAAAAGAAACTACTTAGAAATGATAAGGCCTCATTGTTAAACTACATATTCTACTGATCACTGCCATGAATTCACCCAGTTAGGGTGAATTCTGGTGATGCCCTGCTATACACCCAACACAGACCTATAATACAAATTCTTTCTGTCTACAGAGAAAAATATTATCTTTAGGTTATTCATACCTCTTTCACTTAGAAGCAGTAGTTTCATTCTTAGACTCAACTGTTTCTCTGGTAAAAATCATTCTGTCATAGCAATTCACCCAATCTTAAGGCATACACTGACTTTTAACATTATTTAGAGTAACCAACCTAAGGCAGGTGACATCCAACTCATGAAATCACAGAGTAACAGAATCTTGGAACACAAGGAACCGCTGAGATGACCTGGTTGTACCTCCTATCCAGCAGAAGGAGTCTAATCCCTAGAGCTCAGGACCTTGTTCAGCTGGCCCCACCTAAACACATCTAATCACAAGAAGCTCTTTCCTTTAGAGGCCAGGCTGTTTCTTTGGAAATTGATTTTAATATTTAGAAACTCTTCCTTATATTTGCTCTCTTATAGGCCTTAGTCACCCATCCACCACTCCTCAGCTGGAAGCAGCCAAGAATAACATCTTATTCTACCAATGACAATCCTTCAAATTCTTATGGGCTATATACCATGTTCCACTTAGGCATCTAATTCTCTTTCTACTATTTGGTATAATTTCTTGCCCTGTCAGTATTCTGGCAAATGCTTCTAATGTTCTCTAATTTGTCAATATCCCTCTTAAAACATTTCATCTAGACTCGAAGCCATTAACCAAGATGTGGTCTACTATGACTAGTTGTATATATATACTTCTTTTTTGTGCAATAGCATTTATACAATCCACAAATGAGTTAACTTCTGGGGGCAACTGTGCCAAATGCTTGGTTCAAATTAAGCTCATGACCAATTACATATAAAACCAGAACATGAGAACATAAGCCAGATTCTCTAAGTAGAAGTAAAGCATACATCTCCAGAAGTAAAGCATCTTAAAATAATTATCTCCCTGTAGATGTTTAAGGGATGGAATTTTATGATAACCCCCCCCTCCACTGACCTGCTCCATAGTTTGTCAACTCAACATCAACAAGCTCATCATCAGATTTTGCAAAAGACTTCTTGTTTATCCCAGCCTAAGTGAATGTTCTTTTGCATTTTAATCACTTTCTGCACAACGTTGGTATAGTGTCCAGGCCCAAAGTAGGCATTAGTTACTTGCTGACTAAGCCATTAGATAAATGAATGACGAGTTCCCACTCTCTCCCATCCTGTCTTTAATAATGTTGGTTGTTTTTCATCAGTGTATTTCTCCCCACATCACCCTTAAGAGCTATAGTTCTCCATTAGGGTTCTGGGCAGTGATAATATTGTTGTTTCTGCCATTAAATGATTCTGTTACTTTAGAAAAACTCCTAAGCTGCCTAAGACACATGTTTCTCCATCTGAACAATACTGTCGTTTTATTTATTATTTAAACAAAGACGTATAGTACTTGTTGCAGACCAGCTACAGTTCTAGGCACTTAACAAATATAAAATCATTTAATCCTCAGGAAAACCAGACTGAGGCACAGGAAAGTTAACTAATTTGATAAAGATTATATAGCTAGCAAGTGATGAAGCTGGGATTCGAACTAGGCAGTCCAACTTTTCTATGTGTGTTAACCACTAGGCTATGCTACCTATCCACATGCTCTGAGAGCATAATGTTTAGGTAAGTAGGAAGGTCAATGGTCACACTCCTTGCATCATAAGTGAATATCTTAGTATATCAAAAATTGCTTGATTTTCCATTAGTTCCTCAAATAGTAGCTTCTCCTTCCAGTCCTCATATTTTTTAAAGTTACTAACCAAAGGACAAATCACTCAAAACATGGCATTTTGAACATAGAGTGGATGCCTTGAGTTGATTTGGATTCCTTCTAGTCACAACTGTTGGAATTATTTACCTGAAATGTTAAGGACCATGAAAGCCAGTTGACCTATTGCCAGAATAAGAGCAAATCAAAAAAGTGCTATACCAGGCACCAGGAATCTGAGGGAAAAGGAAAACATACTTCCTCAGAAAAACATCTAAGTACAGGCTATTCCAGCTTAGTGCTGGCCCAGCTGAAGATAGGAACAGAAAGGTACTCAGATGTTTGCATGCAGTTTACCACAGTGTAAATAGTGACTTGTACTCTCACAAATAAGAAAATTTGGAGGACTTAATCCAAAATGTCCAGTATAATGAAAATTTTTTTCAAAATAATTACAGCCAGATCACAAAAGCTATAAAGGAATAAACTCCTCAAGGACGTGGAGTAATAAGGAAAAAAGGAAAAGCAGGTTGGAAGACAATGTAGTCACAGAAGCAGCTCTCCTGAGTGGCATTTTTTACTCCAAATTTAGATTCAAACTAAATTCATTAGTCCTTCAGCTGAGTAAGAAACACCTGAGCACTGCATAGAGCCCGGGGAACATTTCCGTTTAAAAACGGACCTTATGGAAAAGCAAGATCCTTACAGTGTAGAGCTAGGGGCTGCGGCAAACTAATCTGTAAGTTTAGAATTTTGCTCTGGAAAATTTACTATTGGAAGGATCTTGTGGTGATTAGTGCTAATCAACAAGAAGGCACTGATTGCTTTTTGAATGGCCAAAAGTCTAATTTCATATGAACGAAGCAAGCATTGGACACAGCAATAGAACATCTGCATAACTGTTATTGATGAAATGATACCCCAAGATTCTGGGGGAAATCTATTGGGAATACAAATATTAATTTGGATTCTCACCTTTGGCTAACAAATATTCTTCTGGTGTATTAGATGAAGGGAAGGAAGAAAAAGCAGATAATAATTGCAAGGCATGCTTCTAAGCAAACAATGCAGGATATATATGTGCGTGTGTGTATACACAAATACACACCCCCATATATTTACTATATAGATAATATATTATACATTAATACACGTAATATATTATATAATGATATATAAATATATAATATATAATATATTATATATTATATAATAAATAGTATATAATATATAATGATATATATTATGACAATATATAATATATTAATATAATAACATACATAATATATTAATAATATAATATTTTATTATTGATATATAATATGTTATTTACATATTATACACACATTATTATTAATTATGTTGGTAGTATATATATTGTTTATATACACACACAAATATACACACTTACATATTTCTCCCCACTCTTACCCCATTTAGGTGAGACTTAAATTACTGTGAGACTAACTCTTGACATGCCTTTCTGAAAGACAAAAGGAATACCTGTCCCCACTCCGTGTGTCCCTAGGAACTTCACAGAAAGAAACCTTTATGCTTCTAAAAATCAGTAAACAGCTAGAAAATAAAGCAACAGCCCAGGTAAAGTCCAAGCTTGAGAAACACAGCTTATGCTTTTGTTCTGGCACCAGCACCTCCATTTACCAGTTGTCTGGGTGATATAGATGTCACAGGAATTGAGGCCAAGTGTCCTGGGACTCTGGGTCTGAGGAGTCTGCTCTCCTTTTTGCACTACCCCGGGTCTGGGAGACTGGCTGGTCCTGCTGTCAGGGGAATGAAGGTTCTGAGAAGGTGCCTGAATCCTGGTCAGAGGAAGAAGTCTTGTGAGGCACTAAGACAAGGGGCTTGGACATGACTGGCAGAGACAAACTGTAGGAGCACAGCAAGGAGAAAGCAGGTTCTCTCCCACCACCAGGACATCTCCAGGATAGGCTGAGGCAGACAATAGACTGTCTGTCAAAGTGGAATATTCCAGAAGTGAAAATGTGAAGCCTAGATCTCCTTATCTATAATTTTTAATAATTATACTATCTCTTCTATCCCAATATGCATGATCCACCACACCACTACACTTCCTCCTTTATCAACTATTTGTACATATAAAAATATAAGAAATAATTTACTTTTCTCACTTCCCATTAGGCTTTCCTAAGTTCCCTGGACCCATCTATTCCAGTGAACAGTGAGAGAATGCAGTTTGTTAGCAGTAAATAATAAAAGACAATAAGGGTCTTGCCTCAAGTTTCCAAACTGTCTCTTTCCCAGAACAAGAGAAGCTTCTTTCTAGAATAACATTACCTAGAACTATCTTTTAATTTGTCACAAAGTCATAATTAAACATAACTCCATTTTAGAGACTTTAAAAATTCATTTTGAAATTTACCTTGCCTGACATTTACAGGCAGATTTCAAAAAATTTGTTCTTCGATTTGTGGAAAGAGCTGAAGCACGCGCTCTTGGCTCGGCGGAGCCCGCTGCCATCCGTGGAGGAATGTGCGGCCGAGCAACCATCATGCCTGGGCAGTTACAGGAAGGCTTCAGCTGCGTGGTCACCAACCGATTCGACCAGTTATTTGACAACGAATCGGACCCCTTCGAGGTGCTGAAGACAGCGGAGAACAAGAAAAAAGAAGCTGGCGGGGGCGGCGTCCCTGGGGCCAAGAGCGGCAGCTCAGGCTGCGGCCCAAACCAACTCCAAGGTGGCAGGCAAATAGCTAGCTGCGCAAGGAGTCCCAGAAAGACAGCAAGAACCGGCTGCCCCCCAGCGTTGGCGTGGCTGACAGGAAAGAGAAGACGCAGCCGTCTGTGGCGCTTAAGAAAGAAGGAATAAGGGTCATTGTTCTCGTGCCAGTAGGAGCTGAGGTCCCGGTCCGCCAGCCTCCTGCTGCAGAGCCAGTGAACTCTGGTCGGGCCTCTCAGCTGTGCACGTAGGCAATACTCATCTTGGCCCTGGGAAGAAACTCAAGAAGAAGCTTTTGAAACATAAAGCTTAGATGGGGTTTGACCTCTGCTGGGCAGCTCCCAGCTATAGGCGTTCCCCTGCTGAGCAGAGAAGATGACTGCAGAATTGAGAGAAGCCATGGTCCTAAGGCCCATGCGGCCCAGTGAAGGTGAAAAAGGAGGAGGAGGAAGAAGAAAACTTCCCAGGTCAGGCACCCAGCCAACAAGTGCACTCTGAGAACATCAAAGTCTGGGCCCCAGGGGAGTTTCGTCAGAGAGGCCTTGATGGATCAGAAGAGGAAGAAAAGGTGCTGAAACCAAGAACCTTCAGTTAGTGGTTCCAAAAACAGAGATATGTGAGGAAGCTGAAAACCCCCTCATCATATTAGGAAGAATCCAGAAAGCTGATCCTTAAGGACCTGAGTTAAGAGAAGCTTGTGAAAAAGAAAACATGTTAAAGAGGCAGAGAATAAGGAGGGAAAGGAAAGATTTCAGATAAGTGATAGTGAATGACTGTCACTTACCTGAAAGCTTCAAAGAAGAGGAAGACCAGAAATGTAAGAAATCTGTGGGAAAATACAGCCTTAATTCTGACACTGTTAAAAATCCAAAAACCCAGCTTGGGCGAAAGTCTTTTACATTGTAGTGTGTGTGGGAAAGGATTTAGTCAGAGTGCAAACGTCGCTGTGCATCAGAGAATCCACACTGGGGAGAAACCTTTTGAATGTCATGAGTGTGGGAAGGCCTTCATTCAGAGTGCAAACCTTGATGTGTATCAGAGAATCCACACTGGACAGAAACCTTATGTTTGCTCAAAATGTGGGAAAGCCTTCACTCAGAGTTCAAATCTGACTGTACATCAAAAAAACCTCTCCTTAGAAAAAACCTTTAGGTGCAGTAAATGTGAGAAAGCCTTTAGTTATAGCTCACAACTTGCTCAGCACCAGAAAGTCCACATTACAGAAAAATGTTATAAATGTAATGAGTGTCAGAAAACATTTACTGGGAGCTCAAATCATACTGTCCACCAGAGGAACCACACTGGGGAGAAGCCCTCTGCCTGTAACGATTCTGGCAAAGCCTTTACCCAGATTGCAAATCTTATTGTACATCAGCGAAGCCATACTGGTGAGAAGCCATATGAGTGTAAAGAGTGTGGGAAAACCTTTAGTTGTTGTTCACACCTTATTATGTACCAGATAATTCACACTGCAGAGAAACCTTATGACTGCAGTGAATGTGGGAAAGCCTTCAGTCAGCTCTCTTGCCTTTTTGTCCACCAGAGAATTCACAGTGGAGATCTTCCTTTTGTGTGTAATGAATGTGGGAAGGCCTTCACATGTAGCTCATACCTACTTATTCATCAGAGAATCCATAATGGAGATAAACCTTACACGTGTAATGAGTGTGGGAAGGCCTTCAGACAGAGGTTGAGCCTCACTGTGCACCAGAGAACCCACACTGGGGAGAAGCCCTGTGAATATAAGAAGTGTGGTGCAGCTTTCATTTCCAACTCACACCTCACGCGACACCACAAAACCCATCTTGTTGAATAACAAGTAAGGAAGAGGAAGACTTCCAGCATTGGTCATAACCTTCTGCCTCCCAAATGAGACACCTCTTTGCTGTTTTCTTCTTCCTTTATAAAGATGAGGCCTATGTCCTTAAAAGTTACAGTTTTCAGGAATGCAGCACAAAACACAAGATAAACATTTCAGAAGTTAATTTAAAGAAAACAGAAAGTAAGCACCTGAAGGCAAGGACTTTGTTTTAACTGTACCTTAAGTGGTCATGTTTTCTGAAATGGAATGTGGCTTTCTTAGGAACGGGTCATACAAAGTAGTGATTGTATTTGGGGAAAGGTCTTTTTTGCTTAATTTTGTTTTTAAAAACTCTGATGATTGCTTGAGCAATAGGCAGGTTAACTGCCTGGTTGAATTCTGGTTGAACCGTGTATTCTAGTGTTTCTGGTTAAGTGGTGACTAGGTAAGGAAACCACTTGGGCTAGCAATTCAACAATTCACTTATGAATGTTTATAAGCTTTCCATTTCCTAAGTAATTTTTTAAAAGCTAGTCAAAAGAAAAAGCCTTAACTGTCTACTATACCAAAAATGGATAGAAACAGGAAATGGCCTTTTTCCTTACTATCTATACCCCCTGAACCTTGATATTGCAAAGCTCTGGAGACCTCTGATGAGTCTGTTCTGACCATTCCCTAGTCTGCATGGCCAAGCCCTCAAGGATTGATGGACACCACACACCAGCTATAGTCATTTGTTAAGATTGATAACTCCTCCTCCACACAACTCAAGCTCCCAATTCCCATTGCATTCCATTTGGGGAAGATGCAACCAACAGCCCCCTTCCTGGATAGAGGAATCAAAGAATAAAGCTTGCCTAGAGGAAAAAGAAAAAACAAAAAAAGAAGAAGGAATAAGACGAGTTGGAAGAAGACCTGCTCAACAACTTCAGGATGAAGGGAAAATAACTGATAGAAGACCAGAAAGGAGACCACCTTGTGAACGAAGACTTGAAAAGCCACTTGATGAAAAGGGGAAGGAGGTGAATTTTCAGTTGATAGACAGATTATTGACCGACCTATTCGAGGTCATGGTGGTCTTGGAAGAGGTCGAGAGGTCAGTGGATGTGAAATGGGCCAAGGAGATGGATTTGATTCTCGTGGCAAACGTGAATTTGATAGGTATAGTGGAAGTGATAGATCTTTTTTTTCACATTACAGTGGCCTGAAGCACGAGGACCTGTAACGTGGAGGTAGCAGATCTCACAACTGGGGAATTGTCAAAGATGTATTAACAGAGTCCCCCAAATACATTCAGAAACAAATATAATTGCAGTCACTTGGATCAATCAAATGTGACTGAGGAAACACCTGAAGGTGAAGAACATCATCCAGTGGCAGACACTGAAAATAAGGAGAATGAAGTTGAAGAGGTAAAAGAGGAGGGTCCAAAAGAGATGACTTTGGATGAGTGGAAGGCTATTCAAAATAAGGACCTGGCAAAAGTAGAAATCTCTTCAATCCCCTTATACCCTTAACCTAACTTTCTCTTACTGGTGGGTAATAACTGAAAATAAAGATTTATTTTCATGCAAAAAAAAATCTGTTCTTCAAGATCATCACATTCAGTATAAGAAAATCAAATTCTTTCTGTCCAAATGTACTGTTCTGGCTTTGTCAACTCGACAGCAGCCTCTGGGCCCAGCTATTCTACTTGTCAACTCTTGACTCAGATACTCGTTCCAAACCATGGGACCCCTCTGCTTTTCATTAAAGATTATTATAAGTAACTTAGACAAAAGGAACCGGACTTTGTCACACAGCACCAGAAATACCAGCACTTTACAGAATAATCATTCTTTATCTTTAGAATGTTCACAGAGTTGCTCAATTGACAATAGGAAACAAACTTTTTCTCAAAAGAGAATCTCTTCCTTTTTCATTTCTTCATGATTTGCCCCAAAATAAATATATTCCAGTGCACCATTTCAAACAGTTTAATTCATCCATTTGTGTTACTATGCCCCCGTTACTTCTAATCTGGAAAGAGAGTTACATTCCTTTCCTTTCTTTGTAGTGGAGAAGACAGAAGATACTCATAATGATAGACATTACTAAGTGCATCCTGTGTGTGTGCACACACAGCCATTCATAATTTAGATTATTAGTTCTGCCAGGGACTCTAGGGATGACCTAGGGTTAAGGATGGCCTAGTTAAACCCTCTTCAATCTCTTTATACCCTTAACAAAACTAAGATAACATGGCGGAGACTTCCTTGGTTCTTTTCCTTCTTCCAGTCACTCAGCACACACCTGCAGAATGGATTCATGACCCTCCTACTTTTCCTCTGCTCCACACTTGCCTGTTTCTTCTCTCTTTCCTCTTGACTTGGTCCACTCTCTTTCTGAGCTTCCTTCTTTCCCATAATCTACCACCTTCGAGAGAGCTCATTCACACAGTGCATCCATGCATTGCATGTATGTGTTTCTGATAGCATGACCCCACTGCCAATTCTCTAAAATTTCAAAAGTAAAATAAACAAACTTACAAATTTCTGCTCAGATAAAGCAAAAGGACACTTTCATTTAGAACACAAAGAGAGAAAACTAATTTTTGAGTCAGAAAGTAAGCTCCCATTCACCATTGCATCCTCCGCATTGAGAGCAGTACATGTACATCATAAATGCTCAGTAAACACATCCACTTGCAGATAGCTGAGGAGCTCTGAGTCAGCAGCAGGTAGTAGATAATGAAAGCAAACTGAATTAGAAGTCAGAAGACTGAGCATCTAGTACCAGCTCTGACTTAATCAAGTTATGTGACTCTGAGCACTTTTTTTTTTTTTTTTTGGTAATATCAACAAGGTAACACTAAATTATTTCTAAGGTATTTTCCGTTTGAAAATTCAATGATGATAAAACATGAATTACAGCTAAAGATTAAAAGGCCTTCAAAGAGGTTTATAGTCCAACCACTACCACTCCCTTTATTTCATATTTCCAGGAAGATGACTATTTGTCCCATTTGAAAATTTTCCAGGAAAACATTTGATTTTCCCATTGTCATCTGCATGCAAATTTTAGTACAAAAAAATGGTTCTCAGATTTAACCCAAAATCCATTTCTATGTTTATACTGCTGCTAATCAATTCAGGACTTAAATATCTAATTATAAAATTTCACAACCCTCATAATCTTGGGATGTAATTTTATTTTCAATGCAAGTATTAAAAGATATGGTCAATAAGGCATAAAAACATTTTCCCTGAAGTCATATCATTGACTAAATCATGGATCTTGTCTATTCAGCTTCTCTCTCAATATACATTTATAGCAGGACATGATTAGTTTTCACCTAAGAAAACCCTGCTTACTAAATTATATTTCATTCACCAGGACTCCTTATTTATCTCAGTAATATTTAATGGAAAGGTAAATAAAACACTATTACATAAATGCTTAGAGAGATGACAGTAATCTTATTCTAAATTAAATAAAGAAAGGTTAAGTAAATATTACAATCTTTTAGTATGAACCTTAAAATAATAAATCTACCTCCTTATTTTTTATAGCTTATTCTTGAAATATTTATCAATGTAATACTGAAACTAACTTATCATTAATTATTTTCTGGATTTTTTTTTATTTTTCAGAAGCTTAAGTTACATTGTATGCTGGTTCCCATTCAGATCTTAATATAATTACTAATTCATTTTTAACACATTCTGATTTTCCATTTCAGTAATGCATTTTAATGCATAGCTATATATCCCCATTATAAAACTATGCAATAGGAAGTGCTGACATTACAACCTTGTATTATAATTTTTGAATTTGAGGACCTCCCTAGATATACATATCCACACACATACACACACGTGCACATGCACACACACATTTTGTTTTCAAATATCTAAAACAAAGACTCACTCTTAAACCATAATAAACCAGAAACAAAAAAAGAAAATTGCTTTCAATAATGAGTAACCTTATGTTTATATAAGGTAATTATTTATATAATCTCATTATCTATTTGAAAACAGACCTGTGGTGAAAAAAGCAATAGTTCATTTACATATTATGACAAAGTGGTTTAAATCTATATTTGAATTAAGGAAGTTTTTGTTTTCCCCTTGCAACTCTTTTTGTGTAGAGAAGTAAACGAGGAATCTTAAACAAGTACTATTAAATTTTGCTTAGCTTCATTTTAATGAGGAATGACTTCATCATTCCTATGGCCATGCTGAAAAATTAAACTTATCTCTGACTCACAGAGAGTCTGTGTTGAGAAACATGAAAATCAATCTAATGACAGAAACAGAGCTATGACCTGTATCAGATGGACAAAAGAAAACCAACATTTCAAATAAATCCTCAACAGAGTAACTTCCACTTTCATTGTTAAATTCGGTGTCTATATGTGGGTTGGAAATGTATCTGGGGGAACATTAGATTTAATACTCATTTTTAAGACCCTACTTCTGAAACCTGTCCTGGAATAGTTTCATGATAACTTGCTTATGCAGCAGCTTTGGCCTCTGGGTACCATGTTTCTGACAGGACAGGAGACTCCATACCAGAGGGAGAACATTCACAATCTTTTTGGAATCTGTTACTTGGAGGGGTCTGCCAGAGGCAAAATCTTAAAGAAAGTGATGCTCATTCCCTGTGTTTTTCCATTCTCCTCACCTAGTCCCTACCAGTCTGACCTGCTAGCAGCTGGCTTCCCTAAAGCTAGATGTTCAGGCCTCAGTCTCGCTGGATTAAATCTTTATGCAGTGGACTTTTTCTTTTTTCATGTCCCCTTCCATAAATACCAAGAGACATTCTGTGCTGGAGGTAGAATCAAGAGCAAAACACAACTGGCTGCCAAAGTGCTGACAGACTATTGGGAGGAAGACAAACATTTATGAAACAGCCATACAGATAAACACAGAATTCTCCTGCTGGGGACTGCCACCAAGGAGACATTCATGGTGCTATGAAAACACATGATAGGGGTATACGATCCAGTTCTAGGGTTCAGGGAAGGCCTCCCCAAAGAAATGACAATCGGGCTGACAGTCATGATGTAAGGGGCTCACAATGGAAAGCAAATGCTGAGTTTGGGGACCTGAAAGAAGATCAGTGTGGCCACTGCCAAAAAGGAGGATTATGATAGGAAGCTGGAAAAAGGAAGGCAGGTGTCAGACCTTGTGACTTTTTGGGGAAATGTTAAAGATTTATTCTAAGAGCCTTGGAGAACATTGATGAATATTATGTGGATAATGAATGAAATAATGAGGTCAGAGTTCAGAAAAAAGGTCCACTGTGGTAAACAGACAGGGTTTAGGGTTGAGGAGGGCAAAGTACAGCCAGCCTGCCTCCTTCCTTCCCTCCAGTATTACAAGGGGCAGCTGTGTCCTCCTTTGCTAGGACCCACATTTCACTCAGTAGAACTGCTCTTATAAATCACCTCTGTCCCTTTTTCTTCCTTATTGATGAAGAAGGAAAGTGTCCATCCTAGGAATGAAAGCATATCCCAGATATTCAGAGACAAGGAGTCTTCAATTTTTATCTGCAAAGCATGATTAATGGTGGGATGTTGGGCGGCTGAGGACTCTAAGATACCTTTGGGAATATGGGATCCTCTTTGAGCCTCTCAAATGATATTACATTAGGTCCTAGAAGACCATTTGAAGAAAACACACCAGAGCCCTAATTATGGCAACTGGGATTAACAGTGAAAGATAACTATTTCCTTACTGGCAGGCACTCAAATGAGACTTGGTATTAATATAGCCTTCATTATTAAACATTTTTTTTTCTAGATTTCCTATTAAGCTACCAACTATTAACTACTAGGAAACACTCTTTTTTGCTTTTGGGTTGATGGATGGTGTTTGCAGATTTAACATTCTGCAGATAAACATGTAAGTTTAACATACAAAATTACTGCAGTCATAGGACTATTCTAATGGGAGATGAACCCTTTCCAGAGAGGAACAAGCACCGTCAAAGTCAACCATTTGCATAAGTGAGATCCATTCCAAACTTCCTGGAAACTAACTTTAAGTGCCTACTATGGATCAGCAGTATGATAAGCAAAGTACTTAAGCAATTTCATTTAAAACTCACAGCAAAAGCATGCGGCAAGTTAAAGAAAATGTAATGTGTTAGCTAGTAAAAGTGATGGCTAGTAAAGTTAGAACCAGGATTTGAAATTTTAAGTAACTTACATATTTAGTAAATTTAAGTAACCTGCTTACATGGTATAATAATTGGCTTGGGCTACCATAACAAAATACTACAGTTTGGGTGATTTAAACAACAAAAAATTATTTCTCACAGTTTTGGAGGTTGGGAAGTCCAAGATCAAGGTGCCAGACACTTAACTTCCTGGTGAGGGCTCTCTTCTGAACTTGCAGATGGCCACTCCTCACCATGTCCTCATATAGCAAAGAGAGAGAACTTGGGTGTCTCTTCCTCTTCTTGTAAGAGCACCAACTCTATAGGATTGGAGACCTATCCTTAAGACTTCATTTAACTTTTACCAGCTCCTCACAGGCCCTAATCTCAAATTCAGCCACATTGGAGGTTAGGGCTTCAACCTGTGAATTTGGGGAGCTGGGAGACACAAACATTGAGTCCACAACACGTGGCTAAAAAATGATAAGAGCCAAGATTTGAACCATGGTGTCTAAAGCCCAAGGCTGGGTCCAATTCTCATGCATTCTCTCTCAAAGTGGAGTAGTGGTAGTTTGAATTTCAAAGGCTAGAACATCATCACTAGTGGATTAGGACCATGGGACTTATTTATCAAATCTCAAGCCCAGCTAGCAAACACACAAAAAATAGCCCTGCATCATAATATTGTTCTAGTATCATACTCATTAATCATTTTTTTTTCTTTTAACTTTTACGTTCAGGGGTACTATGCAGGTTTGTTATATAGGTAAATGGCATGTCAGAGGGGTTTGGTGTACAGATTATTTTGCCACTCAGGTAATAAGCATAGTATCTGATAGGTAGTTTTTTAATCCTCATCCTCTTCCCTCCCTCTACCCTCAAGTAGGCCCCAGTGTCTGTTGGTCTCTTCTTTGTGTCCATATGTACTCAATGTTTAGCTTCCACTTATAAATGAGAACATATGGTATTTGGTTTTCTGTTCCTGTGTTAGTCCACTTAGGATAATGGCCTCCAGCTTCATCCATGTTGCTGCAAAGGACATGATCTCATTTCTTTTTATGGCTGCATGGTATTCCATGGTATATATCTATCACATTTTCTTTATCCAGTCTACTATTGATGGACATTTAGTTTGGTTCCATGTCTTTGTTATTGTGTCTCTGTTATAGTGCCACAATGAAAATACATATGCATGTGTCTTTATGGTAAAACGATTTATATTCCTTTGGGTTTATATCCAGTAATGGGATTATTGGGTCTAATGGTAATTCTACTTTGAGTTCTTTGAGAAATTACCAAACTGCTTACCACAATTGCTTTTGACATCTTTGTCATGACATCTTTGTCATGGAATCTTTGCCAGGTCCTATGTTGAGAATGCCATTTCCTAGGTTATCTTCCAGGGTTTTTTATAGTTTTAGGTTTTACATTTAAGTTTTTAATCTATCGCAAGTTAATTTTTTATATGGTGCAAGGAGGGGTCCAGCTTCAATCTTCTGCATATGGCTAGCTAGCTTCCCAGCCCCATTTATTGAATAGAGAGTCCTTTCCCCATTTCTTGTTTTTGTAAACTTTATCAAAGATCAGATTGTTGTAGGTGTGTGGCATTATTTCTGGGTTCTCCAATCTGTTCCATTTGTCTATGTGTCTGTTTTTGTGCCAGTGACATGCTGTTTTGGTTACTGTAGCCTTGTAGTATGATTTGAAGTCAGATAACATGATGCCTCCAGCTTTGTTCTTTCTGCCTTGGATTTCCTTGGCTATTTGAGCTTTTCTTTGGTTCAGTATGAATTTTTAAATAATTTTTGTCTACCTCTGTGGAGAATGTCATGGGTAGTTTGATATACACTGAATCTGTAATTGCTTTGGGCGGTATGGCTATTTTCACAATATTGATTCTTCCTACCCATAAGCATGGAATGTTTTTCTATTTTTTTGTGTCATCTCTGATTTCTTGGAGCAACGTTTTATAATTATTGTTGTAGAGGTCTTTCCCCTCCTTGATTAGCTGTATTCCTAGGTATTGTATTCTTTCTGTGGCTATTGAGAATGGGATTGTATTCTTGAATTGGCTCTCAGCTTGGATGTTATCATTCAATTTCCACAGTTAACCATCTCTACCTTGCTTATAGGCTCTTAATATAAGAAACAAATTGATTTTTTTTCACGATTATACTGCAAATTCCCATTCTGTGTTTTATACCAGGGAGCAAAGTTTGGTAAAAAATCTGTGACTGAAACACAGTTAACAAATAGCATTTATCCTTTAAAACGGAAGTATATACAGGCAGATAATTCATTACTAAGGTGGATGCATTCAAAAAACTAATTCATTAGTGCCAGAAAGCAGGTATTTGGTGGTGTGATATGTATAGCTTTTTGAGTTTAATGACATTTTCTTTCAAGTTAATCCTGAAGAGGCTGGAAGTAAAACCTTCTCCTTTAAGCAGAAATTTTCATTACTTGAGTTTGAACAAATAAAAGCTGAAAATTGTATTGATAAGTGACCCTTAAAAGACTTAACATTATCTTGAAGCCAACATAAAACTCCAAAATAAATTTTAAAAACATTAATATATTTATACATTTATAAAATACTATTTACTATAACTATATAAAATACTAATTATGAAAATAAAAACTCAAATTTTTAATAAATCTTTAAAGTAGTAGACATTATAGATCTCAGAGCATTTATTATTTATTTACTATCTTCATAAGGTTACTCCAAGGATTAAAAAAGATTGCTCTGAGTTTTAAAATATTGGTTTTATACGTGCAGCACAAAGGGATCTGAGTGGCTCATGCCTGTAATCCCAGGTACTTGGGAGGCAGAGACAGAAGGATTGTTTGACCCCAAGAGTTTAAGGCCAGCCTGGGCAACATAGCCAGACCCCATCTCCAAAAATATGAAAAAAAAATTAGCCAGACACAGTGGCCTGCACCTGTAGTCCCAGCTACTCAGGAGGCTGAGGCAGGAGGATCACTTGAGCTCAGGAGTTCCAGGCTGCAGTGAGTCATGATCTTGCCACTGCATTCTAGCCTGGGCAACAGAGCAAGACCCTGTATCAAAAAAAAAAAAAAAAATTTTAAAGATCTGAGAAAGTTGCTTTAAAATAAAACTTTATTTACTCCACAATATGAAAGACAAATAAGTTTCTTGGGCAGCTGAAGTCTTCAGGGGAGAAAATTACATTCCCTGGCCTTTTTGTTACTGTTGTCCTTATTGAATTTGCTGCATGAATTATATATAGCGTTAGTTACACTAAGTATGCACATATACCACACGTATATAAATTTGTATTTACATATACATGTGTATAGATATGTTTATGCACATACCCACTCACCCAGGGACTAAGACCTGAGGAGAATATGGATGCCTCTTTTCAGTTTTTTTCTTTTAACAGCAACAATTAGTTAATAGCAAGCATACAACCACATGTAAAGCAATGAATGAAAGGCTCAACTCATAATTTAGACTGCTTAGCAGGCAAGAGCTATTGTCCCCCCACTCCCTTCCTGCACACAACAAATCTTTTACTGACAAGTGAGTATGAACTATACAAGGGGAGATTCACTGAATGTGCCAACTTATTCAAGAAGCTGAGCACACAAATAAGCAGACTTTCAGCAATGAAGAGTAGAAATGACTTCAGCAAGAGAAATTATTCCATCATGTTGTCCATCTGCACTGAAAAGAGCCTGGCAGCAGTTAGCTGGTGATAGCACGGAATGAGCTTTTGCTGGGAACAAGTGAGAGAATGAAATCAACTTTCAGCCTCAGTTTCAGAGAGACAAAAACATTCTCATTGTCCAATCAATTTAAAAACCTTTAATGGGATTAAATCTCTAAAGTGGAAAAATCTCTATGGATAGTTGTTGCTATGCAAAAGAATAAACATTTTATGTTTTGCATCACTATGAATACATCAGTACCTAAGATATACATGGGTATCTTCTAGGAAAAATGAAATATATTTTTATTTGATATTACACCTGATTCTAGAAATATCCTTATGAGTTGAGTTAGGTATTGTCCATTTCCCAACAAGGAAACTGAGGCAGAGAGGCTAGTAAGTTCATGTGGCTAGTAAGTAGTTTGCTTGGCTTACTAATGCTATTTTGAACTTTTTACTTTGCAGGGGGTAAGAATAGGCAATAAGCTAGGATAAAGTCAAGATTTTTTATGTTCATGGAATTCTGTAATCCACCATGTACAAACAACATCAACAGACAATAAAAATATAGCCAGTAAGCACCTTGAGGGACTATGAAAAAATTAATATTTAATATAGCAATGGTGTGCTTTGTCTTTGTGAAAATCAATACATATTGGAATTTACCAAAAACAGTTAACAAGATCTGGTTATACAGGTTAATGTATCTCAGTTCCCCTAATTTTGAAATAAGAGAAATCAAATAGCTGCTTTGAGCCTCTGTGTTCCTCACCTATAAACCAGGAAATAATAACATTTAGTTCATAGGATAATTGTGTGGAACAAATTTGATATTTATGCAAATCACTTGGAACACTGCTGGCACATTAAAGTGGACAATAAGTGTTATTTTTATTATTGCCATCATATATACCATATGTCATAATGTTGATAGTGTGACTTTTTAAAATTTAACAAGGCACAAAGGATTATTCAATTTGGGTAAGAGGTCCTACAAAATTCAAGTGCATATTTTGAATCTAGAAAATGTAAAATTCTAGTAATTCAAATATACCCACTTAAATCCAATGCCAGGCAGTTGCCAATAAACCACACACTCAGGCTTTTTCACCCAGGTACTTGCTCTCAGAGAGACACAGCAAGAAACCATGAAGACGAAGGCCACAGAGAAGCGAAGGGAAGAACCTGGGAGGCTTCCCACAGTAAATCACAGGAAGAAGCGAGCAAAACCTCTGTTAATCTCCTTTTTGCTCCCCAGGGAAAGCCAGTCACATCCCAACTAATGATCCAGCTCCCAAATAAGAAATAATGAAAGAGGGGAAAGCTTCATTAAAAATGCCCAGAAAATGAATTAAGTCCTCTTCCGCCTCCCTCCCTCTTAGCCCTGGGTGGGTGTCTTTTCCATAGCAGTCTGTGGAGTCCTGCTATTAATGAGATGGAGTTTCTCTTCCATTGGACCCTGGAATTTTTCCATATTCAAAGATTAAGTTCCCTTTGATTTCACAAACTAACTAGCTTACAGATAAAAGTATAGTTTGTTTACCATCTCTTTTCTGGCTGTGGAAATAAGCAATTCAAATAATTGGAGA
Organism: Pongo pygmaeus; assembly: GCF_028885625.2. Lineage (NCBI taxonomy): Eukaryota > Metazoa > Chordata > Mammalia > Primates > Hominidae > Pongo > Pongo pygmaeus. The sequence continues at coordinate 42,652,914 of NC_072377.2, read as the reverse complement.
CTTTAAAGACCATCTAGTTTAGTTTTCACAAATGACAATGCCTTCAAGAGCCAGGAAGGCAACAGGAACGAATGAAATGGAGACTCGTTTACTTTGTTTAATTTTTACCACTCAGAAACATAAGCCCAACTGTTGCCTAATATTTCCATTTTTCAAGAGAAGCTGGAAACCTTTTTTTTTCTATGTTGGTAACAAATTTAAAAGGCATTTAAGCACTGTACCCATGCCTGGAGAAAACTAACCTATAGATTTATAATTAGAACTTCTGACATAGTCCTATGATTTTTAGTCCTACCTTAAAACAGAAATATATCACCTGAGAGCTTTAAAAATACCTCTGCCTTCCTCCCCGCCCAGTGAAATTTCTAATTTTAATTTTTATTTATTTATTTATTTTGAGATGGAGTCTCGCTCTGTCACCAGGCTGCAGTGCAGTGGCTTGATCTCGGCTCACTGCAACCTCTGCCTCCCAGGTTCAAGCGATTCTCCTGCCTCAGCCTCCTGAGTAGCTGGGACTACAGGCGTGCACCACCATGCCCAGCTAATTTTTGTATTTTTAGTAGAGATGGGGTTTCACCATCTTGGCCAGGATGCTCTCCATCTCTTGACCTCGTGATCCGCCCGTATCTGCCTCCCAAAATGCTGGGATTACAGGCGTAAGCCACTGTGCCTGGCCCAAAATTTCTAATTTAATTGGTCAAGAGTAAGATAATTCTAATATACAACCAAAGTTGAAGACCTAATCTGGTCTAACCTATTCTATAGATGAGGAAACTGCAGCTCAGAGATTAAAGCAACCTATAGCCAGCAGGAGAAAAAGAACACAGATCTAAGTCTTCTGACTTCTTATCCCAACATGTTGATGACAAAATTCTAGTGTCAGTGCTACTCCTTTACCAATAAACCGGAGTTTGGGCTTCAATATATATAGTTTGTAAAATATTTCTCCAGCAGAAGTGTCAGTATTTTATGCTGGAGTCTTTTATTCCTAAATCTAGTGACCATCATGCAACATTTACAAGAGAATGTAATCTCCATGAAGGCAAAGGACTTGCCACTCCTGCATCAGTGTATACTTTTAGCACCTCAGTAAATACTTGGTTAATGAATCACTTTATAAGCTTTTCATATAAACTGGGAATTACTTCCATATAAATTGGGAATAAATTTCCATGAAAGTTCAAAAATCTACTTGATAGAGAGGAATGTCAGTGAATAGAACCAAGTCAGAAGAAACAAAAGATGGTATCTCAGCTATCTAAAGAGAAGGATTGGGGACAGAAGAAAGATGGCGGATAGCAATCAGGGCTAACATACATCTCCTGCTTGGATGGACAGAACAGTGTGTGGAGACTCAGACTGTGAACTTTTTTCCAAGAACCACCACAGGATCATATCAGGAAAATGGAAAGAATTCACAGATCCTTTGAAAGAAGTGACATGCTACTGCAAACTCTGTGAGAGAGGCAAAAAGCAATGAGTTCCCAAAGTGTGAATGGGGGAAAACCTGCCTCCAAACACACATCCTTACTGGGGAATCTGAAAATCCAGATCATGAGAGAAGGATTTAACCTTACATAGAGCTGGAACAGAATTTAGGGAGCCACGTGAAATACAAAAGTAGAAGCAGCAGCAGGAAGAGTCTTGTAGGCACTCCCAGTCTCCAGCTCAAACCCAGGGAAGCCATCCCTGACTGCGTCTCACAGGGGCCCTCAGGGGAGGCAGCCAGCAGAATTAGGGAGGGGGCACAAGGTGAAAGAAGCTTCCAAATGAATTTTGTGATAATTTTGAGTGGGCATGAACCCGCGTGAACAGAATCTGGTGGGTGAATGGGAACTGCAGCAGATATGAGCACAGGAACCTTGTGGGCAGACAGGGAGGGTTGTGGCCTGAAAGCCTTGCTTGCTTTCTCAGTGGGGAAGCGTATGGCCTGGAGTAAGACTGAGTTCCACAAGCAGCATGCGTGGATCTAAACTTGGTGCTGTTAACACAGCATTGCAGGAGTGAGATTGGGTTCACCAACTGTGTGGGAGCTGGGTGAAGCCTTTCACTACTGGCTATTCTCCACTTCCCTGGTGAACTATTCTGTGCCACAGAGGCAGCCATAATCCCCTCTGGAACATAACCCCATCAGCCTGAAAACCATCCTCCCCATCCTACATAGTGGCTGTGGCAAGCCTAGCCCAAGAAGAGTCTCAGCTCAGACCCGCCTAATCCTGCCCCCACTTGATGGTATTTTTCTATCTGCCTTGGCAGCCAAACACAAAAGACACCACCTCCTGGCTGGAGGCCAGCCAACTCAGGCCATACTCATGACAATAATATTGCTCCCAGGAAGGAGAAAACAACAGCTAATATCACTGCCTGCAACATCCTGGCTAACCAGAGGTCCTTAGTCTGTCCACGTGACAACTTCAATAGTAGCATAACTAGCATTTGAGAAAGCCAGCACACTACACCTATCTACAGTCAGGGATTCTCACAGAGTCTACATCCCTATTCTGCCACCTCCACCAGAGCAGGTGCTGGTATCCATGGCTAGGAGACCTGAAGACTGATCAGATCACCGGTCTCTTTGCAGACATTCACCAGCACCAGCCCAGAGCCTGGTAACTCCATTGGGTGGCTAGACCCAGAAGAACAATAACAGTCACTGCAATCTGGCTCTCAGGAAGCCCATCCCTAGGGGAAAGAGGAGAGCACCACATCAAGGAATCACTATGTGAGACAAAATAATCTGAATAGTAGGAGTTTCAGACCTTTCTGCTAGTGGGTAGTTTCTCACAGCAGAGATCCAATTGCAGTGCCAGGTGCAATAGGGAAAGTCTGCACCTATGCCCCAACAGGCAGGCAGCCTCTGTGACCATGAAGGGCCTTGGAAAAGGAGTCCTTGTTCTCCCTGGCACTCCACTGCAGACACAGCTGGGGCTTCTCCAACAGGAACGCAGCATGGATACACCTGTATACAGCCTTTCTGGAACACTCCAGGGTGAGTATAGCCCACAAGAGGGAGCACACCCCAGATTCAGGCCTGCATGAGAGGCAGAGTCACAATTCCTCCCTACTTGGAACAACAACATTCCTATAGATGAAAAGAGGTGCCTGTCTGATCTGAATAGCTGAAATGCTAGGACAGGAGTGAGGCTGTGAGGTGAATAGCTTTCTTTCTGACCTGGCAGGGGAGCTGAGGTAGCTCCCACTCTTCACCTTGAATAAATTTCAGCACGCCTAATTGAGAGCTCCTCCAGCCACCCTCATCAAGGCTGTGACCTCGGCTCACCATTGGGTATTACATCTACCCACTTGCCTTAGCCACAACTGGTTCCTGCCCGGGGATACCTCCGCAATTGTCCTGAAGGCTGAATCATCAACTCAGTAAATAAAAGACCAGTAAATAAACTGTATACCATGAGACAAGGACATAAACGTCAAGGGATCCCCACCATTCCAGCTTCACAGGAGACAGTGAATTCACCCATACACCAAGAATGTAACTACTAAAATCAGCATTGGGGAAAACCAGTGCATGAAGATTCTATAACTAAGGATCTCATACAGAGTCTTCACCCCTACAAGCACCAAAACTCAAATTAGGCTAAAATAAACATTAGAGTCTGATCCTTAAGAAAGAAAAAATAAGAAATTAAAAAGAAACAAAACACAGTCCACAAGAACAATTTTAAGTAATAGTCTACCCAAATGAGAAGGAACCAGAAAAGTAATTCTGGTAATATCACAAAACAGAGTTCTATAAGACCCCCAAAGATTACTGTAGTTCCACAACAATGGATGCGAACCAGGAAGAAATCTCTGAATTTCCAGACAAAGAATTCAGAAGGTCAATTATTAAGCTACTCAAGGAGTTACCAGAAAAAGGCAAAAAACAGTTTAAATAAATTTAAAAACTAATACAGAATATGAATGAAATTTTTTCCAGAGAAATAGATATCATAAAGAAAAATATTCACAACTTCTGGAAATGAAAGATACACTTAGGGAAATACAAAATTCAGTGGAAAGTTTCAGCAACAAACTAGAAGAAGAAGAAGAAAGAACTTCAGAACTCAAAGATAAGACTTTTGAATTAACCCAATCAGACAAAGAAAAAAGAATTTTTAAAAATGAACAAAGCTTCCACGAAATTTGGGACTATATTAAACGGTCAAACCTAAGAATAAATGGTGTTCCTGAGGAAGAAGCGAAATCTAAAAGTTAGGAAAACTTATTTAAGGGAATAATTAAGGAAAACTTCCCTGGCCTTGCTGGAGACCTAGATATCCAAATACAGGAAGCTCAAAGAACTCCTGGGAAATTCATTGCAAAGATAATCACCTAGGCACTCAGTCATCAGTATATTTAAAGTCAAGACAAAGGAAAAAATCAAGAGCTGTGAGACAAAAGCATCAGGTAACCTATAAAGAAAAACCTATCAGATTAACAGCAGATTTCTCAAGAGAAACCTTGCCAACCAGAAGGGAGTGGGGTCCCATCTTTAGCCTCCTTAAACAAAATAACTGTCAGTCAAAAATTTTGCATCCAGCAAAACTAAGCTTCAGAAATGAAGGAAAGATAAAGTCTTTTTCAGACTAACAAATGTTGAGGGAATTTGCCACTGCCAAATCAGCACTACAAGAACTGCTTAAAGGAGTTCTAAATCTTGAAACTAAACCTTGAAACATACCCAAACAGAACCTTCTTAAAGCATAAATCTCACAGGGCCTATAAAGCAATAACATAATTTTAAAAAGTATCTAGGCAACAGCTAACATAATGAATAGAACAGTACCTTATATGTCAATACTAACATTGAAAGCAAATGGCCTAAATGCTCCATTTAAAAGATACAGAATGACAGAATGGAGAGAAATCCAACAACCAAGTATCTGCTGTTGTCAAGAGATCCACGTACCACATAAGGACTCACATAAACTTAAGGTAAAGAGGTGGAAAAAGATATTCCACACAAATGGAAACTAAAAGTGAGCAGGAGTAGCTTTTTTTTTTTTTTTTTTTTTTTTTTTTTGATGGAGTCTTGCTCTGTTGCCCAAGCTGGAGTCAGTGGTGCGATGTTGGCTCACTATGACCTCCACTTCCTGGGTTCAAGCAACTCTCCTGCCACAGCCTCTTGAGTAGCTGGGACTACAGGCACACACCACCACACCTGGCTAATTTTTTTGTATTTTTAGTAGAACTCCTGACCTTGTGATCCGCCCATCTTGGCCTCCCAAAGTGCTGGGATTACACATGTGAGCCACTGTGCCCAGTTTAGGAGTAACTATTCTTATATCAGACAAAACAGACTTTAAAGCAATAACAGTGGGGAAAAAAAAAGACAAAGAGGGACATTATATAATGATAAAAGGATTAGTCCAACAGGAAAATATCACAATCATAAATATATATGCATCTAACACTGGAGCTCCCAAATTAATAAAACAATTACTACTAGACCTAAGAAACAAGATAGACAGTAACATAATAATAGTGTGGGATTTCAGTACTCCATTGACAGCACTAGACATGTCATCAAGATAGAAAGTCAACAAAGAAACAATGGACTTAAACTATGCCCTGGAACAAATTGACTTAACAGGTACTTACAGAACAGTCTACCTAAAAATGTAGAACATACATTCTTTTAACCAGCACATGGAACATTCTCCAAGACAGACCATATGATAGGCCACTAAACGAATCTCAATAAATTTAAGAAAATCAAAATCATATTAAGTATCCTCTCAGATAACTGCGGAATAAAAATGAAAATTAACTCCAAAAGAAACCTTCAAAACTATACAAATACATGGAAATTAAATAATCTGCTCCTAAATGATCTTTGGGTCAACAATGAAATCAAGATGAAAATTAAAAATTCTTTCAAAATGATAATGGTGACAAAACTTATCAAAACCTATGGGATACAACAAAAGTGATGCTAAGAGGAAATTTCATAGTTTTAAATGCCTAAATCAAAAAGTCTGAAAGAGCACAAATAGGCAATCTAAGGTCACACCTCAAGGAACTATGGAAACAAGAAAGAAAAAAACAAACCCAGACCCAGCAGAAGAAAAGATATAACCAAATAAGAGAAGAACTAAATGAAACTGAAACAACAACAACAACAAAAATGCAAAAGATAAGTGAAACAAAAAGCTGGTTCTTTGAAAATATAAACAAAATTGATTGAAAAACCATTAGTGAAATTAACCAAGAAGAGAGAAGATCCGAATAAGCTCAATAAGAAATGAAACAAGAGATATTGCAACCGATATCACAGAAATACAAAAGATCATTCAAGGCTATTATAAACACTTATATGCACACAAACTAGAAAATCTAGAGGAGATAGACAAATTCCTACAAATATACAACCCTCCTACATTAAATCAGGAAGAAACAGGAACTCTGAACAGACCAGTAACAAGTAGTGAGACTGAAACAGTAATAAAAAAGAAAAAGTGCCGATAAAAAAATCCAAGAGCAGATGGATTCACAGCTGAATTCTATCTGACATTTAAAGAAGAATTGGATACTGAAACTATTCAAGAAGATAGAAAAAGAGGAAATGCTCAGTAAATCATTCTATGAAGCCAGTATCACCCTAATACCTAAACCAGGAAAGGACATAACAAAAAACTAAAAGTACAAATATCCCTAATGAACATACATGCAAAAATCCTCAACAAAATAGTAGCTAACTGAATCCAGCAGCATTTCAAAAAAGATAATACATCATGATCAAGTGGGTTTCATACCAGGGATGTAGTGGTTTCATACCAGGGATGTAGGTTTACCATACCCAAGTCAACAAATGTGATATACCATATAAACAGAATTAAAAACAAAAATCATATGATCATCTGACTAGATACAGAAAAAGCATTTGACAAAATCCAGCATACTTTTATGACAAAAACCCTCAACAAAATTGGCATAGAAGGGACATACCTCAAAGTAATAAAAACCATCTAGGACAAACCCACAGCCAACATTATACTGAATAGGGAAAAGTTGAAAGCATTCCGCCTGAGAACTGGAACAAGACAAGGATGCCCACTTTCACCACTTCTATTCAACGTAGTTCTAGAAGTCCTAGCCAGAGTGATCAGACAAGAGAAAGAAATAAAGGCATCCAAATCAGAAAAGAGGAAGTCAAACTGTCACTGTTCACCAATGACATGATTGTATACCTAGAAAATCCTAAAGACTCCTCCAAAAAGCTCCTAGATCTGATAAATGAATTCAGTAAAGTTTCAGGATCAAAAATCAATGTACACAAATCAGTAGCATTGCTATACACCAACAATGACCAAGCTGAGAGTCAAATCAAGAACTCAATTCCTTTTACAACAGCTGCAAAACACTTAGGAATATACTTAACGAAGGAGTTGAAAGATCTCTACAAGGAAAACTACAAAGTATTGCTGAAAGAAATAATAGATGACACAAACAAATGGAAACACATCCCACACTTGTGGCTGGGTAGAATCAATATTGTGAAAATGAACATACTGCCAAAAGCAATCTACAAATTTAATGCAATTCCCATCAAAATACCATCACCATTCTTCACAGAACTAGAAAAAAAATCATAAAATTTATATGGAACCAAAAAAGAGCCCACATAGCCAAAACAAGACTAAGCAAAAAGAACAAATCTGGAGGCATCACACTAATTGATTTCAAACTATACTATAAGGCCATATTCACCAAAACAGCATGGTACTGGTATAAAAATAGTCACATAAGCCAATGGAACAGAATAGAGAACCCAGAAATCAAGGCAAATACTTACAGCCAACTGATCTTCGACAAAGCAAACAAAAACATGAAGTGGGGAAAGGACACCCTAGTCAACAACTGGTGCTGGGATAATTGGCAAGCCCCATCTAGAAGAATGAAACTGGATCCTCATCCCTCACCTTATATAAAAATCAATTCAGGATGGACCAAAGATGTAAATCTAGAACGTGAAATCATTAAAATTCTAGAAGATAACATCAAAAAAACTCTTCTCAACATTGGCTTAGGCAAAGAACTCATGAGCAAGAACCCCAAAGCAAATGCAACAAAAATAAAAATAAACAAATTAGACCTAATTAATTCAAAAGCTTCTGCACAGCAATAATAATAATAATAATAATAATAATAATAATAATAAAAGTAAACAGATAACCCACCGATTGGGAGAAAATCTTTGCAAACTATGCATCTGACAAAGGACTGATATCCAGAATCGGTAAGATATCCAGAATCTACAAGGAACTCAAACAAATTAGCAAGAAAAAAACAAAAAAAAAATCCCATCAAAAAGTGGGCAAAGGACATGAATAGACAATTCTCAAAAGAAGATATACAAATGGCCAACAAACATGGAAAAAAAATTCTTGACATCACTAATTATCAGGAAAATGCAAATTAAAACCACAATGTGATATCACCTTACACCTGCAAGAATGGCCGTTATTAAAAAATCAAAAAATAATAGATGTTGGCATGAAGGTAGTGAAAAGGGAACCCTTTTACACTACTGGTGGGAATGTAAACTAGTACAGCTGCTATGGAAAACAGTATGGAGATTTCTTAAAGAACTAAAAGTAAAAATACCATTCGATCCAGCAATCCCACTACTGGGTATCTACTCAAAGGAAAAGAAGTCATTATATGAAAAAGACACTTGGGCCAGGCATGGTGATTCATGCCTGTAATCCCAACACTTTTGGAGACTGAGGTGGGTGGATCACTGGAGGTCAGGAGTTTGAGACCAGCCGGGCCAACGTGGTGAAACCTCATCTCTACTAAAGATAGAAAAAGTAGCTAGGCAAGGTGGTGGGCACCTATAATCCCAGAGGCTGAGACAGTAGAATTGCTTGAACCTGGGAGGCGGAGGTTGGACGTTGCAGTGAGCTGAGATCACGCCACCACACTCCAGCCTGGGTGGCAGGGCAAGAGAAAGTGAAAAGAAAGAAAAGAAAAGAAAGAAAGAAAAAGAAAGGAAGGAAGGAAGGAAGGAAGGAAGGAAGGAAGGAAGGAAGGAAGGAAGAAAGAAAGGAAAAGAAAGAGAGAAAGAAAGAGAGAGAGAGAGAAAGGAAGGAAGGGAGGGAGGGAGAAAAGAAGGAAAGAAGAAAAGGAAAGAAGGAAGGAAGGAAAGAGAGAGGGAGGGAGGGAGGCAGGCAGTTGCACAACTTGCACCTGCATTTGTACAGCAGCACAGTTTGCAACTGCAAAAATATGGAACAAGCCTAAATGCCTATCAACCAATGAGTGGATAAAGAAAATGTGGCATATATATACTGTGGAATACTACTCAGTCATAAAAAGGAACAGAATAATGGCATTTGCAGCAACCTGGATGGAGTTGGAAGTAACTCAGGAATGGAAAACCAAATATTGTATGTTCTCACTTGTAAGTGGGAACTAAGCTCTGAGGATGCAAAGGCATAAGAATAATCTAATAGGCTTTGGCAACTCAGGCAGAAGGGTGGGAGGGGGTGAAGGATAAAAGACTACACACTGGGTACAGTGTACACTGCTTGGGTGATGGGTGCACCACAATCTTAGAAATCACCGCTAAAGAACTTATTCATGTAACCAAAAACCATCTCTTCCCCAAAAACTATTAAAATAAAATAAAATTTAAAATAAATAAGTAAAGCGAAACTTAGATCACTGTTGACAAAGCCATAAAAAGTGAAGAAATAGCAGATTTGCTGTTCACAAGAACCCATTTCATTATGTTTAAAGCTTAATTTCCCTCGCAACAGCACAAAAAGGAAAATACAACTCTATTCGTGTCAATCTCATCACCACCACTAACTCAGTGTATCTATTTTCCCTGGAGCTGAACCCTTGCCAATACTAATAATCATAGCTTAAATATCTTGTCTGGTTTCTTGACTGCATGTGACAAAGAAGTGCTGTGTTCACTTGTCTGTCTGCACTTGAAGTATTCTCTTCACACACTATAGGGATGGCTGTTTTCAAAAATGGAATACAGTGTTGTGTTATACTGACATCTCAAAAGATTTGGTGATAAACACTAGGCTTCCTTTCATCCAACAAAGATGTTGGCAAGATCTTACTAATTATGTAAGAGTAAGACATGTTATTACTCATTTGGTTTATTATTAAAAAACACACCTCCACACTACTGTTAAATCAGTGCACTCCAAACACCTCTCTATACTTCATAGTGTAAGTTGTCTTGCTAAAATAACAAATCTGATCATGTTACTTACTGATATAAGAAATTCTGGTAGCAGCTACCTGCTGGTCCCCAGACAAAGTCCAAGATCACTGATATAAATATAAGAACCTTGCCTACTTTTCCTTTCACCTGCCCTCAAACATTCTCTGATCTAGCCACTTTAAAGTACTTACCATTTCCCTAACACATCATCCTCTGGTATATCTCCATGGTTATAGGCTATCCCGTTTAATAGAATTTTTTCATTTTTTCTCTGCCTGTTGGCCTCTTACAGAACTTTTAAGAATCAGCTCAGATGCCATATCTTCTGGGAAGTCTCTCATAACTCCTCCCGGTGTAGCGAGTCTTTGCTGCTTCCATCGTTCCTGCCTCCCATTAGCTTACATTGTGAGTGCAGTTTTATCTCTACACTGTGTGCTCCTAAAGTCCATGTCTGGTCTTCATCACATCCCTGGTCCCTGACTTATGCAGGCCTTCAATATGGAACACAGGTTTGCTGAGTTCAAATAACTGCTGCTTTTGCCCCAACCTGTATAGACAAAAGGACAAAGATGGGTTTCCTGGGCAGTTCTGCCTCCCCTGACAACTATGGCTTCTCTCTACAGTGAGCCTGTTAATATTAATAGCTGTTTTTGCTTAATGTTTTGGCTTTAACTGCCATATTATGAGTCTCCCTTGTCCAGCTACTGGACAGTTATTCCCTGGCACTTCAATATGTAAGGAACTATCACCAAGAGATAAGGACCTTAAAATACATTTTAAAAACCCAACAAAAAATTTTGCTTTCTTATCGAAGCATACTGAGCTTAACAAGTCAGAACTTCCTTATTCAGCAGAATGTATTATATATAAGTAAATATTGATTCAAATGTGTTTTTAAATCAGAAGATGGTACTGTAGGCAGTCTCTCTTGATATTTATGAGTTGTGATTTACATCAGGATAAATCAGGAATATTTTGAGAAAACTTATCACCAGAGATTGGAAGCCACAGAAAAGCACAGTCATGCCAAGTTTATAAACTTTAAAAAAGTAAAAACAATAATTCCTAGACCACTGAGCCCTTTTCCTAGCAGAAGAACATACTCAGACTATTCTTTTAGAGTATAAAGCTGGCTACAGATGATCTCAGAGTGGGATATTTTCTGATAACATCACTACTAATACTTTAGAACTTGATGGTGGCACAATTCCATCAATAAATCTGACTCGTGATTGATTCATTTTTCTATTTGGTGGACTTAAAAATATACCATAGTTCCCTCGTAATGTGCATTAGCAATAACATTGTCTTTTGAAACTTGTGTCATCAAACCAATCTTCTTCAGTCTAAAAGCATCCAGAAAATTTTGTTAAATACAGAATAAATCCATCAATTACTGATTACTGAATGACCACTGTGGGTCCACTGTCCAGCACATGGCTAGGTATTATAGAGAACACACAAAAAATTCAATGTATAGCTCTTTGATGAAATTTAAAAATGACAATGAGGCTTTGTATGTTAGGTTATTTCTGATTTGAAAAATGTGTTTTGACTTTTTCAACAAGTGTTTACAGAGGACTGCCCACCTGCAAGGTACTGGAGTGAGGCTAAAGGGGAGGCTGTAGACATAGATCCTGAATTCAGGCCACATACAGTAAGACATTGCACAAGAGACTTAGATGAGAGAAATCATGAGTCTTAATAAATGTGCCAAAGAAGTGGTAGAGGAAAGAGAAATTTGTAGCTGGAAAGGGGAAGGATCATAGATCATAGCAGATACTGTGGCATTTGATGTTGTGGCATTTGAGTTCCACCTCGAAAGACAAGAAGAATGAGAGAATGAAAAAAAACTAGAGAAAAGTCATTTTAGAGGGAATAACATGAACAAAAGTTAACAAATAGAATATGTTGAGAGCAAAGAGGTAGTTCAGTTTGAAGCTCAACAGAAAATACACATGGAAAGATAGGTTGAGGGAATATATAGGATTCTGAATACTAGGCTCAGGAATCTGAAAATCAGTCCACAGGCAATAAGATGATTTTTGAGGGCATTGTCAAAATGGCAATTATTTCAGGTAAATTTAACAATGGTGAGATGGAATTAAAAACAGATAAATAAAGGCTGCTGAAACTATTGCTTCTGCCCCAACCCAGGTATGTGAGTTGAAAACACAGTTATGAGTCTTCTGGTTAATATTTATAGCTGCCATCAAATGGAAATTTATTAACTGCTCATGGCTTCTTACTACACAAAGCTTTGGCTTCAAACACATCATTACGAAGTCTCATGTCACTGGCACTGGACATTCTGTGTGCCTTCTATGTGTACAGGACTATTCTAAGTGTTACAAGAGAATGCCTCTGTTTATATGTACATATTTTATAAAATGCTCACCATCCTAAAGAAAACCAAACTTGTAGTGTAATTTCTATATTCTACACAGACCCTCAACAAATCATGAATTGGACTGAGTATTTTTGTTATTGTTGTTTAATCCAGAGAAGATAGTGCTGTATCTTCCCAGGTGTAATGGTTAATTATATAACCATTATATATCCATTATCTATCCATTATCTATATCTATATCGATATCTATATCTATATCTATCTATATCTATATCTATATCACCTTGGCTGGCCCATGGTGCCCAGATACGTTGTCAAACATTATCCTAAATGTTTCTATGAGAGTGTTCTTAGATGATATTAAAATTTTAAATGATGTACTCTGAGTAAAGTAAACTGCCCTCCAATCAGTTGAATGCCTTAATAGAGCCAAAGACTGACCTCCCAAGCAAAGGGAAATTCTGCAGCGGACTTGGACTTGACCTGCAACATGAGCTCTTCTCTGGGTCTCCAACCTACTAGCCCACTTTGCACATTTTGAACTTGCCAGTCTCCATAATTGTGTGAGCCAATGTCTTAAAATAAATCTACACACACACACACACACACACACACACACCCTACTGGTTCTGTTTCTCTGGAAACCCTGACTAATACATTGGTGAAACATGCCAGTGTTTTCACAACCTGCTCCATGTCTACCTGAATCATCCTGTGATCATCTTCTCTAAAAATGCTCTTGACATTAAATTTTTGGAATGACAGACAAGGGCAACAGAGGGGATGTCAAGCGTTACTGCGCTTTCTTTAGCAATAGTTATGCCTATAAGCCCTACACATTTCATAAACACTCCACTTAGCCCAAAATGAACTATACAATGGTCTTCTATTTAACTGGAAGGAATGAAGGTAAGTTTTCCTAACTAGGAAATCTGGCAGTGATGATCCTTCTCACTGAGTTCCAAGTAATACATTAATGAATCTTCATATGTAATTTCAACAAATTTCAACTAGGCTCAAGACCATTCCAAGACAGTGTGAGCCATGATATAGGCACCAAGTCCGAGTATCCTGGCTAAGAGAAAGCCAATCAGTCCCTTTTTAGAAACTCAAGCCCCACATTCAAATCTTTGTAGCCAGACTGACACTACCTCATGCCAAGTGAGCCAAGAGTGTTGCCCCTCCAAAAAGACTGTAGTGAACAAGTACACCATGCTTCTAATCTGTTTTCATCAGTCAAATCCCAAAGCATCTGGTCCCTAGGTAATTGGTGCTTAATTACACCATCTTCCCCATAAAGACTTAACTTAACTCCCTTTGGACTTCTAATGTCAGGGAGAATGAGTCAGGGAAGAAGGCCCATGAATTTGACTTTGATTGTGAAAAAGAAAATGTGTAATTTCAGTGTTTTCTGTTTTTTGTTTTTGTCTAACTTCTATCTGTGTTTGTGTTTTTGTTTTGATTTCACATTGCTAATATCTTTTTTCACAATAGTCTTAATAACAGTTACATCGATATTCTGCCTTAAGGAAAGCACTGGAATCTCCTGAGAAACTGGGATGGCCCCTACACCCAGAGATACAGATTTAATTGATCTGGGGTGCAGCATCCTGGGCTGATCACTAACTGCTATACTTCTGTCTTGTTTAATCAACCACTTTGATTACAAATTTCCCCTAACCTTCAGAAAGATCTCTATACTCTCCTTCTCCTGTCTATATGTCCCTCCCTAGCAGGCTTAGATTCCTGGTTTATCACTCCAGAAGCTCCTTTGCCCATGCCAATATCCTAAACTCCTTTGCAATCTTTTCATCATACCTCTCTGATAAAATCTTAAGCCTAGATGACTCTGTTTTTCTGTGTCTGGTAAACTGCTGAGCACCTCCAAAAAGGCTCATATATTTTATAATAATTCTAACAATAGTATCACCATGAATTCATGATCATCAGCCTCAGCTGAGCCTTCAAGCAGTGACTAGCAATCCTACTAAATTTTACTAATTTACTCCCTTTCATATTCCAACTTACTCTGTCCTCCTCAAATATCTGAAATGATCCCCTTTCTTTCCTAGTATGCCAGCCCCTTTCTCTCTCCCTCTCTCAGTTGGTGACTCAACTGCTTTCTGGAGCAGATATAAGGCATCGAACAAAAACTCCTTTGACTTGGCTTCACCACATCAAACACACCTCTGCATCTGCACAGATCACCTTTGGCTTCCTTCTAGAACAGAGGATAGAGATCATTGCTCCTCTCCAAGGCCAACTAATTCCCCCTGCTGTGCTCTGGATCCAACTTCTTCTATCTTCTCAGGAATCCTACATGATTATTTATCCACCCTCTGTCTATCTTCAGGCCACCCCTGATCCTCCCCACTGGTCTTCCCCATCAGTGTTTAAATGTGCTCAAGTCTCCCATCTTTAAAAAATATTCCTCCTGGCCGGGGTCGGTGGCTCAGGCCTGTAATCCCAGCACTTTGGGAGGCTGAGGCGGGTGAATCATGAGGTCAGGAGATCGAGACCATCCTGGCTAACACAATGAAACCCCGTCTCTACTAAAAATATACAAAATTAGCTGGGCATGGTGGCGGGCGCCTGTAGTCCCAGCTACTCAGGAGGCTGAGGCAGGAGAATGGCATGAACCCAGGAGGCGGAGCTTGCAGTGAGCCAAGATCATGCCACTGCACTCCAGCCTTGGTGACATGGCGAGACTCCGTCTCAAAAAGAAAAAAAAACCAAACAACAACAACAACAACAAAACTCCTCCTTTAGCTCTATTTCCTCCTCTAGTTAAAGCCTTATCCTTTTTGTTCCCCTTGACCACATATCTTGAGTTATCTATATTCATTGTCTCTCTTTCAAGACTTCCACCCATTTCCCATGACACTTCATTCTGGCTTCTGCCCCCATCACTACAACAAACTCATTCTCCCTAAAGTCCTTCAAAACATCAATTTCATTAATCCAAGAGGACATTTACAGGACCTTCTTACTTTACCCCTCATCAGCACCTTAAATGATTCTCTTTCCTTGGCCTCTGAGATGCCACTCTAGCATCTACCCCAGTCACAATTCACACTCTTGTCAACTTTTCCACTTGGCCTTTAAATGTTGGAGTTCTCATGGCTCAGACTTATGCTTTCTTCTCTCACTCCATTTTCACTCTGTACATGATCTCACTTACCTCTGTGGCTTCAATAGTGTGCATAAACCATTGTCTTACAAATTTATACATTCAGGTATCTCTTCTGATCCAGGACTCAAGACTGCACTGTGTCTCCTTGAGGATGTCTTAAAAAGGCCTCCAAATCAAAATATCCCCAAACTGAACTACTGTTGCTCACTTTCCTTCAACCTTTACCTGGTCTCCCTCTAGTGTTTTCCATTCAGTTGAAGAAGCCCAGTACCTTGGAGTTTACCATGACATCCCTCACCAGTACTATCTAAGTCAGCACTAAGTACAGTCAACTTTACTTCACAAATATATTATAAATATATTAACTCCTCTCAATCTTCAGCATCATCACCCTGGTCCAAGCTACCAATACCTCTGGCCTACAACGGACTCATAATCCAGCTCCCTGAATATCTCTTTCCATCCTCCTCCATTCATGCTTCAGAATAGAGCAGGTGACCTCCTTAAAATGCAGACCTGATTATGTCACTCCCCTGCTTCAAACCCTTCAATGATTTTCTATTGCTCTTAAGATAAGTAAAAACTAAAATACAGCCTACATCATCGTGTAAGATGTAGTCCCTGCTTACTTTTCTGGCTTCTTATTGGATCATGTTCTTTCTCCCTCTTGGAACTCTGACTACACTGACAACTGTTTTTAGTTCTCAGAAGTACTAAGTATCTTCCTGGATCCTATTTTTTCTCTACCCATTATGCTCTTTCTTTTCTCTCTTACTTAGATCTCAAATACCCCTTTTTTGAAAGCTTTCCCTAACCATCAAATCCCAGCCTGAGTCAGGTTCTCATACATGTTTATTTCACATTACTTAAACCAATTTTAAATTATACTTGGTTAATGCCTTTCTCCATCCTAGACTATGAAATCCAGCAAGGCAGAGGCTATTTCTGGGTTGCTTATTATACTATGCTAGCACCTAGTCCAGTGCTCTGCTGGGCAAAGTGTAAATGTTCAATAAATATCTGTTGAATCAATTAGTGTGTTTATGAGTTAATGAACAAATGAATTAATGAATGAGGATGAGAGTAATGATAAATTTTCACACTCAGGCTATCAATATTCATCTTTATATTCCCTTGCAGCATAATCCCAAGAATCAGGGTCAGGCATATACTATCCAGTCCAGTTCAATATAACAAATGTTTTGAGAACTCAGGGCATAAGCAGTATGGAGAAAAAACATTTAAGGGAAGGACTAGGAGGGTTTGATCTGTGTTCTACAATCTGGGCAAGGAAAATCAGCATTTCTATTTTACAGTCATTCTGAATACTAAACAAGAACTAGTTATATCCACTTCATGAATGAATTCCTTAAATCACTTAAATCACTTTGTAAATATATTAAAAAATCACTTTCACATATTTTTTAAAAGGCAAGTCAACAAGTATCTTCTGTAAGGACTTATGATGATCCAAATTCAGTACCTAGACATGTACCCAAACCAACACTAATATATCTCCTTCTACCTTCCAGTGTCCATCTTTAGATAAATTTACAGTACTATATCCCAAAGTCTTATACAAATTCTTGGGCTTAAGCACTAAAGATATTAATCAAAGTCCAAGTCATTTATTAAACTGCAAGTGGCTATAAAGCAGAGTTAATGCAATTTGTCAGGTAGAGCAAACCAAGAAATGACTTGACCTCTGAGCTTTTAGGACCCCTTTGAAAAGCTGAGTAAAATCACTAGCGAAGAGGTTAAAATTCAACTTTGCTTTATATTCCTCTTCAAATCATGGAAAGTGCAAACATGTGCCTAACAATTTAAGATTATGAGTGATAACTTACCAAACAGAATATTTCCTGAGTTTTCCCATGAGGATTTCTTAAAAGTTCAAAATGCTATCTATGTTCAATAATGCAGTTATTATTAATATCCTTCCTTTTAAAATTATGGGTTTTTTAAGCAGCTGACCTTTGACTTACCAAATCCTCAATCCTAGAGATGTCATTGTAACTATTATGTTTTTTGGACATTAATATTTTACTACTTACATTTGGCAGCATTTTTTTCTGGAAAGTTACTCCTTGCTGTATCAACGTTTTAAAATTTGTGATTTAGTAAAATTAAAACAATTTCTTTTTTTAAAATGACCAGGACAGTGTTAGGCTGCATTATTTATCTATTGCTGCGTAACAAATTAATCAAACACTTGGCAGTCAAAACAACAAATATTTATTTTCTAGGAGTAGGGGCCTAGAAGCAGCTTAGCTGGGTGGCTCTGGCTGATGGTCTTTCATGAATCAAGCTGTTGGTGGAAGACTACAGTCATCTCGAGGCTCCACTGGGTGTCAAGGCTCCATCTTGAATTTTACTCTCATGGAGGCTGTGGTTCATCCCTAGGGGGTCAAGATTCCATTACTCTCATGGAGGCTGTGGTCAAGAGGCTTCAGTTTCATACTGGCTATTGGTCTGAGGGCCTCAGGTCCTCATTTGAAACTGCCTGTAGGATCCACAGTACCTTTTCATGTTAGCCTCTCCATAGAGCAGCTCAAAACATGGCAGCTGGTTTTCCCCAGATTAAATGCCCAATAGGTATAAGAGACAGAACAACCAAGACAGAAGCCACTTTGAATGACCTTTGAATGACCTAGTCGCTAAAGCCACACATCTTCACTTCCACTTTACTCCATTTAATAGAAATGAGTCACCTGAGTTCGGCCCACATTCAATGGACGGGGGGAGTTAAATTCCACTTCTTGGAGGGCGGAATATCAAAGAACCACCACATAGGCAGTGGTTAGAAGCATGGGAGTTGGACACATTTGCAATTAGGAAGATCTGGGTTTGAATACACTGTGCGACTTACCAGCTGTGGGTTCTTGAACAAATTATTTAACCTCCCTACATCATAGTTTCACCAAGTGTACAATTAGGTCGATCATGGGTTTTGTGTGGGATTAAATAATATAAAAAAGGACTTGGTATAGCCCTTGATCATAGTAAGCACTTCATTAATGTTACTTACACAGAAGTAATTGCTTAAGCAAACTAATTGAGTGTCCTTAAGTAGAGAATACATAGCCCTTTGCCCTCTAAGAGTTTATAATCTAGCAGTTACTAAAGTAAGCCTGAATTTAGAAACTGAAAAGCTAATGTGATTTTTTTTTCTCTAGAAATCAGAGGAATTTCTAAAGAGAGGCAGTCAGAAAAGTAGCTTATGCAATATAAGAAAATATATACAAGGCTTAAACATTTTTGTTTGCTTTTTTTTTTTTTTCCCCAGAAGAGAGGATGGCTCGGCACGGTGCCTCACACCTGTAATCCCAGCACTTGGAGAGGCTGAGGTGGGCTGATCACTTGAGCTCAGGAGTTCAAGATCAGCCTGGGCAACCTGGCTAAACCCTGTCTCTATTAAAAATATATATATACAAAAATTAGCTGGGCGTGGTGGCATGCACCTGTAGTCTCAGCTAATTGGGAGGCTGAGGTAGGAAGATCACTTGAGCCCAGGAGGTGGAAGTTGCAGTGAGCCAAGATTGCACCACTGCACTCAGGCCTGGGCCACAGAGCCAGACCCTTTAAAAGATAAAAATAGGCCAGGTGCGCCAGGTGCCGTGGCTCACGCCTGTAATCCCAGCACTTTGGGAGGCTAAGGCGGGCGGATCACGAGGTCAAGAGATTGAAACCATCCTGGCCAACATGATGAAACTCTGTCTCTACTAAAAATACAAAAATTAGCTGGGCATGGTGGCCTGCACCTGTAGTCCCACTTACTCGGGAGGCAGAGGCAAGAGAATCGCTTGAACTCGGGAGGCAGAGGTTGCAGTGAGCCAAGTTCGTGCCACTGCACTCCAGCCTGGCGACAGAGCAAGACTCTGTTTAAAATAAATAAATAAATAAATAAATAAATAAATAAATAAATAAATAAATAAAAATAAAAATAAGAAGAAGAGAGGCTGTTTTTTCAACTTAAATTTTCTCAGAACTGCTGTGTATAAAACATGAAAGCACACCACTTTGCAGGACTGAAGGCCCATAAGATATCCAACATGGCTGTGTTCTCTGGACATCCAATAGTCCCTGAGGCTTGGTGAAGCATAGTTTGCAAATCTTCATTCACAGATTGTGCCTGTAATTACTTCTATAAGGTATCTAAGGTAACGGTTTAAAACCATGACAACTTTATGTAGCCATATAAGCAAAGAAAATGGTTTCCTACATATGTTCTAAAAGGTAACATGTCTTCTTTAAAAATATGCAATGCTCTAAACATTTGACTCTAAAGGGACTACCTTTTGGCCAATCCCAGCTTATTCCTTCTTTGAAGAAAAGCATGTTTTTACATGATTGCCTCCTCATATCTTCTTAGAAATTAGATATCATTCTGAGCCAATAATTTGTGTTATTAGATACTAACTCTAGGCTTCCAACAACTTGTAATCAAAGCAAAAATAAACAAAAAAACCCTAAAGCCCATTCTTTTCTGAATTTAGAATTATAGGTTAGAGAAATTTCAGCCCTGGTTAACCTAGTTATTCATGTTGTTTATCTTCCCAGAGCCAAAGCTCAAATAATTTGCAAGAATTTCAACTTTTGAACATCATGCCCGCAGTTCCGAGGCAACCAAGGGTAATTTTCAACTGGGCCACTCAAAATATAACGATTGGTCAAATGTTTCACTGAATGTTCCACATCCCTCATGTAACACTTCAAAAAGCAGTAACTATGTAAAGACTGAGAAATAGAGGTCAACTATCCAAAACTCAGGCACATTATACAATAATAAAATACTTTAAATTATTACACAATATCAATGTCCTGCCCTTTGGAGATGCTTCTGTGCCTGTTATTAGCCATGTATCAAAAATTTAGTTATTATTGGATTATGGGACTTTCTGAAGAGCTTTGTGGTCAATTTATGTGGATATCTACATATTAAAAAATAACATGTTTTACAGATGTTAGGTAGGTTTTGAAAATAATCCACAAATTCCAGGCTGAAACTTATTCCATCTCACAAAGAAGTATATACCATGCATCCAGGTCTGCTGCAGTTTGACAATATAGAGTTAGAGTTTTCAAATTCTGTATACCTAGAAAAAGGACACCAAGAATAGGGGTTAAGCAAGTGGAGAAATGTGGGAGTAATTGAATACAGTATTAGGAGTGTAGGCTCTGAAGCCAGAAAAACATATGTTTTAATCTCAGCTTTGTTACTAGCTGTGAATCCCTGGGCAAGTAACTTAACTTCCCTTGGTCTCATTTCCTCAGCTAAGTTACTTAAGGCTATGTGTCTTACAGTTATCAGGAGTAAGTGTGATATGCACACACAATGCTAGGCACATTGTACAGACTCAGTTCATGTATGATTTAGGGGGTCCTGCTTTACACCAATGTTCAGGGCACACATTCAAAATCAAATTTCTTCCAAGTTATCCCACTCTTATGAGTACCTCTTAGCTTACCAATGAGGACTCAGCTACACATATGTACACTGAGTAAAATTTTGTTCTAGTTGCTGTGATAAATTTAATTAGTTTGGAGAACATACTTTGTGTCCAGCATGATATTGGATTCAACATCATTGTATTTTCTGTTATAGAACTTGCTATCTGGTTACAAAGGCCAGTTAGTTTAACACATAAGAGGGCCCAAATTAAAAAAGCATATGCACAGTATTTAAAAACCATAAAATCAAAAGCAGTGCATTCTTCTGGATTGAATCCTGGAACAGAAAAAAGGATGTGAGTGGAAGCTCTGGGGGAATTAGGATGAAGTCTGGATTTTAGTTAATAGTACTGTACTAATGTTGGTTTCTTAGTTTTGACAAATACATCATTATTATGGATGTTAACATGGGAAAGTAGGTGAGGAATATACAGGGCCTCTACAATTTTTGCAACTTTTCTGCAAACCTGAAATTAGTCCCAGATAAAAAAAACTTACTTAAATAATATATTGTGTTATCCCTTAACTTGCCAAAAGTATTCACCTCACCTAAGGAGGCTCTCTCATCGCTGGCAAGGTAGAAATCTCTCTGAAAAACTTCTCTACCCAGGAATGGCTTTTATTATTGACTTTAAAATCTAAGTTTCATAACCTGCTAATAACCATCTAGATATATCTCCATTTTTACTATATGACAATAATACAGGCACGTTGACAGAGAAGTCAAAAGAAACTCATCTCTGCCCAGCAGAACTCTTCTGAAGGAGGGAAATCTCAACCGTTCAAACAAAATAAACACTTCAGGGACTCATTAAAGCCCTAGTTTGGTTGTTTGGGGAAAGGAGGAGAAAAAAATAGCAACTGTTATCAAGAGGGTCTTTTATAATATAAGTGAAGGTTTCAAGTCTTTACTCTCAAAAAGATACTGTAGGGAATTCTTTATATCTGCAGTGCCCAATATGTGCCAGGCACTGTTTTGACTCATTCCTTGTGAAATAAGAATCATCACCTGTTTTTCTGCAGATAAAGCTCAGAGAGTTTAATTGGCTGAGAGTCACAAAGATAGTAAAGATAAGAAGGGCTGTATTCAAATCCTGTCAGACAAGCAGATTTGTGTGAATCCAAAGCCTACTCCATGCCCTTTCCAAAAAGTCAACCTATTTGTAAGCTTTGGCTATGGTTGACATATCAACAGGCATCTGCCAACCCTAATTTACAGGTGAATCTGTGTGTGTTCCCAGGGGAAAGAACTGCTGGTCAAGTACCAGTTATCTCAATTCACATTCCACCCATTCAGATAGTTAACACAGCTAACTATCATCCTTCCATAAAAATGACAGAGATAAACAACATGCTATTCCATAGTTATAGCCCATGTTAATAGGAGGGACTGTGGTGCTGCAACAAGAGCTCTTGAAAGAAAACTAAAAGAATTGAGTTATAAATCTGTCACTGAGACTGTGAAGTTTAATCCTAGAAGGAAGTTTTGTCACTCCTCAGGGTCTCCCGTTTCCTCACCTATAAATAAAGTGAAGATATGAGACTCAAATATTTCAATAGGGATCTACTGGCATTTGAGGAGGCATAATAATTTCTTATACAGGACTGCCCCTGGCATCACAGAAATTTAGCATTTCTGACTTCAGGCGCCAAAAGCCTACAACTCTTTCCAGTTCTTATAATAACTGTATTTCCCAATGTCCCTATGCACTACCTAGCAGAAAGGCAGTGGCTTGGTTGAGAGCCATTGGTAGATGATCTCAAGTTCTGTGAGGCCTTATGGCTCTATTGGGCCAGGACTGTCAGCATCAGCACATGGCTTGAGAGCAGGAGTAGAGGAGGTAATCTCAGGTCAGCTCTGCTATTGTAAAGCCCATTCAAGATCATATTCTTGAATGGAAGTCATATTGTTGGCATCCTTAATAGGCCTCTTGGAACATTGTTTAAGAAAGAAATTTTAAGATTGAATTTACATAATGTTCAGAAAAGATAAATGTGCTGAAATACCACACAGCAGCCACCACTATCCAATCAGCAATGGGCTCAGGGTGGCCACTCCAATAGCCCTACCCAAGGGATGAGCCTATATGCAGCGACCATAATAAGCAATGGGAAGAGCTTCCAATGGATAACAAATCCACAGCCTTGTACTCTCTGCCTGCTCCCTGTTACCAGTAACCCCAGTGAACTCAAGATACTATGCCTCCTGGTCCTCAGTTCCTAACCCCTTGCATGAAACCTCTCCAACCTTTCTACCTATCAAAAAAAAAAAAAAAAAAAAAACCATATCTTAAGTCCTGGCTCAGGAGCCATGTTGCCCATGAAGGCCACTCTTCCAATCCCTCAGTCCAAACAGATTGTCCTTCTCTCTAAATCGATGTAGCATTTATAGTCTGTAATGAACTTTTCATTAAGTTGTACAGTCATCAACTGTTCCATAATCACACCATGAATGTACATTAATAGTGTTGCCTTCTAGTTTGAATGTTTGGTACTAAAGTCAAGAGTCATGTTTTATACTACATTTGTAGTCCCTAGTGTCTAGCACAGTCCTGGGAACACACTAATGGATTGATAAATACATGTTCTGTTTTTGATTTTTCACAATGATACCAAAAATACCACTAGCCTGGCCAGACTTACATCCTGTAGGCTAATTTAAAAAAAAACTTATTTATTCAACATCTTTTCCCAAGTAGTTTTTAAAGTACTTTTCAGATTATATAAATAATTCTCTCCCTATATGCACTGAGAAAAATAAATTAAAACACTAAACTTTGTAGGACAAAAGCAAAGAGAATTAATATGTCATGCTCCATAATAAGTATATTAAGATCTAGCAAAGTAGATATGTCTCCCAAGTCCTACTAAGTCCTAGATAAAATATGAAACATATATCCATCTTGCTCCAAGTACTAAAAACTTCTAAGTGTTTCCAAGGCTGTGAACAGCATACACCTTGGAAAGCAGGTCATGAAATTTGGGTGACGTCATTAATCTAAGGAGAATAATAGCAAATTTGCATTATGAACCTGATCCTATCCACATCCTTTTGCCCTCAAATTATCCACAAACTTCTTGTCAATGCTTCCATATTTCTCTCTGTTTTACTATATATTAAGGCCACCTGCAAAATATTTACTGAACACCTATTCTATGGCAAAGCAAAGCATGGTTTCACCAATGTCTCTATGGGAAATAAGGTGCTACATTGAAAGAATGAACTATGAAAGTAGTAGTTCTTGTTTATTCTTGCTTCTCTTTCTTTAATCTTTCTGATTTGCTGGGTATAAAAATGATGCCTTTCCTTTATCTATTTCATCTTGCCCAGGGATTCTGGCATCTTCTTCTACACCCAGGGGAAGAAGCCACTGCAGAGGCTCTATCTTCAGGGTCTTTACACAATTTATCATTCACATATGCTTTGTCAGATTAGTCTTCATTAGTTTGGCCAACTTAGAGGCTTTCTAGTATAACAATCACATAGCTTGAAAATGTGCAGAGAAGCAGCTGATAGGGTGAATTAGGATCATGTGCCACATACTGACGAAGAACAAAGGCTGCCTTTCTGACCAATGGCAATCAAAATTGAATGTCTGACTGAGGTTTCTCACCAGCCATCATCAAATTCAAGATGAGGATTTATAGCATCAATTATGCACCTTTTCTCTCAATAAGCACAGGGAAAGAACTATCTGTGATTCTGTTTTGTAATGATAACATTCTACTTTCATTGATATGGCAATTCAAAGTTTTAAAAGATAGATATAATGCTTAATACAATAAAGTGCATTTTTTAAAGCAAGAAAAGAATGAGGATTTTTCTTTGGATTTTATCACTTGTTTAATATACTGTATTCTAAAGGAATAGAGGAGATGCCTCTTTTAAGACTTTTCAATAGGCTACTTCAAATGTTTAATTTCATAAACAACCGAGGAAAAAATCAAGGAGTTACTACAGCAAATGTCTAGCACAGTAGGTTGTCAACCATGGATAAGTACATAAAAGTACCTGTTCAGTTTGCAAAATCTTGGTGTGTTCCAGTTCCCTATCAGGGAATTCTCTACACCTGTGCTAAATCCCTGTGAAATGCGTTTCTTCCCTAGGACACAGGTTGTCCACCATGGATAAGTACATAAAAGTACCTTTTCAATTAGCAAACTCTTGATGTGTTCCAATTCTCTATCAGGGAATTCTCTACACCTGTACTGAATCCCTGTGAAGTGCACTTCTTCCCTAGGATACCTTTTTACTTAGAAGCCAGCCAGCTGGAGATAGATTTATCTTTAAACAAATTCACAACCTAAGAAGTATAATTCATTGGGAATATAATAATGTTAGTCTAAAGAAAACTGGTTGAAGTCTTATCAACAACAAAAGAAGAAAGCCCTAATCAAAACAGTAAACACATCTGGAAGTCTGAAAGACTCTTTAGAAGAAGTTATCTGCTGATTTTAGAATGGAGTATTTGAAGGTAAGTTTAGATGCTGATTAAAAGTATGCAGCCCAGCAATTTCTGACAAAATCACTACCTTCTTATGAATCATTACTAAGTACAATTAGTGTCTGGCCTAAGGCTTTATTTGCCTATATTAAAAGGTAGGAAGAGCACTGAAGAAAGAAGTTGAGACTAAACAACAATGACTTTTCCATCCTTCTTTTAAGAACCTGGTACTCATCAATGAATTTTCTTTAGCACAAAGAAAAAACAACAACAAAAGAGAAAAACACTATTTCAGAAAGACTTTCTGCATCAGATAGTGATGAGTTGCATTGTTTTAGAATGAAAGCAAGAAGCATGGTTTTGATAAAATTTTTATCTATTTTACTTAATTGATTAAAAATTAATGATGAGAGAATAAAATAGGCAAACATTTTTTGATGCTTACATTTAAAAGAAGAGAAAAATTCAATAATTAAATGGACTCAAACAATAGCCCTGAAGATAATTCTAAGGGGTCATTTTGTTTACTTCTCCTTTTTGCTTGTTTTTAACATACAAGAAATATGAAGCCCAGGAAGGTTAAATAGTTGGCAAAAAATGCAAAGCCCATTAAAGGCAGAGTTTGGAGAGGACCCAAGTTTCTTGACATCTAATTTACTATTATTTCATATTATATCATTCTAACTTAGAAGTTTCTTATAGCAAAGTAAACCTTTGGTTTGAAAATTGCGTGTCCAAGTACTTGCCAATGGGTCTGTTGTAATTTTGGGGGGTGAGGACTGGGAGATGGAGACTAGTGAAACAAATTTTTGAAATGTAAAAAAAGGAACTGAATCATTGTTTATTTCTTCCCTTCATATCAGAATAGAATAAAGCAAAAAAGCAAATGTGTATGAATTGAGACCATAATGCTGGGGATAAAGTGAAGAAACACACACATACACACACACACACACACACACACACACACACGGGACTAGCATGGACAATTTTATCTAAGTGCACAAGACTATGATTATCCACTTGTCTTGATCAAAGGTCTCTCAAAGGGCTTTTGGTAGGCTCAGATGTCAGTTTATATCACAGGTTGGTTTTTTCTCTCTCATCCTCCCACCCCACTGCAGCAAGAAACATAGTCATTTGTTTCACATTCAGACTTGCTGAAAAACTGACATTGTCTTCGTCATCCAACATAAATGTTTGTGTGTGTGTGTGTGTGTGTGTGTGTGCATGCAGGCAGACAATGCTGTGGCTGATTCTTAGCTTGGTGGCAAGGGGAATTCATAATTTAGCTGGAAGCCCAAGACAGATACATAAAAGAGAAATCAATCACACCAGGTAGGTGCCCAATGCACAGTTCAGGCCTCTCCTCTGGATAAGCCAGATTTGCTATCTTCTTCCAAGGCAGCTAAGACTTGGTAAGCTAAGAGTAACAGGGCCTTTGTCCAGCTCCTGTCCAGACCTACAACAGGACATGGGACCTGCTTATGGAGTGTGAACACTTTAGACTTTCCTGTGGCATTGGCAAGCCATTTACCACCTGAGAAAAAGTAGATGGTGGACTTAGTCATGTCCTGCA
This sequence comes from Pongo pygmaeus, assembly GCF_028885625.2. Taxonomy (NCBI): domain Eukaryota; kingdom Metazoa; phylum Chordata; class Mammalia; order Primates; family Hominidae; genus Pongo; species Pongo pygmaeus. Next base: position 42,625,767 of record NC_072377.2, on the reverse strand, counting down.
TGTACATCTTAAATCCCAGTTGCCCAAGGAAGTATCTTTATTTGATATAGTTTCACTTCACTTAAGGCCAGATGGCATACTCTCCGGGACTTTGGCAGAATAAGCCTTCAATAAATGCCTGATTGCTAGTACTGACTCATGTTCATGGAAGCAGACACAATGAGGCCTATGAAAAAAATACATCATAGTCCCTACCTGTCTAGAGCATGTAGCTTCAACTTGTTTATCTTTGGAACATTCTACTTCCGGTATTTTGGAGTTGATATTCCTTGATAAGGAGAAATTAAGGCACTATTTGCACTGTTTATAGAATTTTATTTACCTGCACAGTATGTTACTTTCCATAAATTTATAGTACATTCAGTCATGAAAAAACGTTTTGAAGCTATTATAAAAATGCTTTGACTATGGATGATTAATAATCTGAAAAGAACAAGTTATCTTGTTCATAGGTATGAAATTAATCAAGAGCGTAATGAAATGGCTAAAGAATTTCATTAATATTAAACTGTCTTAATAGATATAGAACGTTCAGAACTACAAATTATAAATCTTTTGTTTAGAAAACACACATTAGGAGGGACGGTCAGTAATATGGTTTTGCTGTGTCCCCACCCCAATCTCATCTTGAATTCTAGCTCCCATAATCGCCACGTGTCATGGGAGGAACCCAGTGGGAGGTAATTGAATCAAGAGGGCAAGTTTTTCCCATGCTGTTCTTGTGATAGTGATTAAGTCTCATGAGATCTGATGGTTTTATAAAGGGCAGTTCCCCCGCACATGCTTTATTGTCTGCCACCATGTAAGAGTGCCTTATTCCTCCTTCACCTTCTGCCATGATTGAGAGGCCTCCCAGCCATGTGGAACTGTGCATCCATTAAACCTAATTTTCTTTATAAATTACCCAGTCTTCGGTATGTCTTTGTTAGCAGCATGAGAATGGGCTAACATAGTAAGTTGGTGGTGGTAGAGTTGGTGCTGCTGTAAAGATACCCAAAAATGTGGAAGCAACTTTAGAACTGGGTAACAGGCAGAGGTTTGAACAGTTTGGAGGGCTCAAAGGAAGACAGGAAAATGTGGGAAAGTTTGGAACTTTCTAGAGACTTGGAGGGCTCAGAAAACAGGAAGATGTGGGAAAGTTTGGAACTTCCTAGAGACTTGTTGAATGGATTTGACCAAAATGCTTATAGTGATATGGACAATAAAGTCCAGGCTGATGTGGTCTCAGATGAAGATGAGGAACTTGTTGGGAACTGGAGCAAAGGTGACTCTTGTTAATGCTTTAGCAAAGAGACTGGTGGCATTTTTCCCCTGCCCTAGAGATCTGTGGAACTTTAAACTTGAGAGAGATTATTTAGGGTATCTGGCAGAAGAAATTTCTAAGCAGCAAAGCATTCAAGAGGTGAAAAGAGCATAAAAGTTTGGAAAATTTGCAGGCTGATGATGCCATAGAAAAGAAAAACCCATTTTCTGGGGAGAAATTCAAGACTGCTGCAGAAATTTGCATAAGTAACGAGAAGCCAAATGTTGGTCACCAAGACAATAGGGAAAATGTCTCCAGAACATGTCAGAGGTCTTTATGGCAGCCCCTCCCGTCACGGGCCCAGAGGCCTAGGAGGAAAAAATGGTTTTCTGGGCCTGCTAGGTGCAGCCTAGGGACTTGGTGCCCTGTGTCTCAGCCCCTCCAGCCATGTCTAAAAGGGGCCAAGGTACAGCTCAGGCCATAGCTGCAAAGGGCGAAAGCCCCAAGTCTTGGCAGCTTCCATGTGGTGTTGGTCCTGCAGGTGCACAGAAGACAAGAACTGAGGTTTGGGAACTTCCACCTAGATTTCAGAGGATGATGGAAATGCCTGGATGTCCAGGCAGAGTTATGCTGCAGGGGCAGAGCCCTCATAAAGAACCCTTGCTAGGGCAATGCAGAAAAGAAATGTGGGGTTGGATCCTCTACACAGAGTCCCCACTGGGTCACTGCCTAGTAGAGCTATGAGAAGAGGGCCACCATTCCCCAGCCCCCACAATGGTAGATCCACTGACAGTTAGCACCATGTGCCTGGAAAAGCCACAGTCAATGCCAGCCATGAAAACAGCCAGGAGAGGGCCTGTACCCTGCAAAGCCACAGGGGCAGAGCTGCGCAAGGTCATGGGAGCCCACATTTTGCATCAGTGTGACCTGGATGTGAGACATGAAGTCAAACGAGTTCATTTCAGAACTTTAAGGTTTAATGACTGCCCTATTAGACTTTGGACTTGCACCTATAGCCCCTCTGTTTTGGCCAATTTCTCCCATTTGGAATGGGCATATTTACACAATGCCTGTACCTCCATTGTATCTAGAAAGTAACTAACTTGCTTTTGATTTTACAGGCTCACAGGTGGAAGGGACTTGCCTTGGTTCAGGTGAGACTTTGGACTGTGGATTTTTGAGTTAATGCTGAAATGAGTTAAGACTTGCAGGACTGTTGGGAAGGCATGATTGGTTTTGAAATGTGAGAACATGAGATTTAGGAGGGGCTAGGAGCGGAATGATATGGTTTGGCTTTGTCTCCACCCAAATGGCATCTTCAATTGTAGTTCTCATAATTCCCACATGTGGTGGAAGGGACCCAGTAGGAGTTAATTAAATCATGGAAATGGGTTTTTCTCATGTTGTTCTCATGACAGTGAATAAGTCTAATGAGATCTGATGGTTCTATAAAGGGCAGTTCCCCTGCACATGCTTTCTTGCCTACTGTCATGTAAGACATGTCTTTGCTCCTCCTTCACCTTCCGCCATGATTGTGAGGCCTCCCCAGCCATGTGGAACTGTGAATCCATTAAACTTCTTTTTCTTTATAAATTACACAGTCTCACGTATGTCTTTATTAGCAGCATGAGAACAGACTAATACAATGAGAATGTACAATCAAGGGCATCTGGTTCAAGGCAGAGGAGGGTGGAACCCTATAGTGGATGAAAAACTGCTGCAAGAGTAGGCAAAAGGGGATTCAGCAAGGAGCATAATGTTTGTTTTCAAGTATGGTAAACACGGGGAAAAGAGACTGGATTCATTGTGGTCAGCTCCTGAAGGATAGGCAAGTGGATGGAAGAAAATGTTGATTCAGTATAAGACAGAACTTTCTAGAAATGAATCTTTCCTAGAATGGACTGACCAATGAAAACGGGAGATTTCCAACTGATTATTTCCAAGAAGAGATAGACTAGACCATTTTCACAGATAGAGGTTCATGCACCAGATAATTACCTCTATAGTAATTATCATCTTAAGTAATTCTTTTATGGGACATATTATTTATATTATCTGTTTCAGGTTGAAAAAAATTACTTTCCAGAAAGACATTCTGTACTGTCTTGTTTACACAATTGGCTGAGGGATGACTCCAGTCTTACCAAACTTCAATTCTTATCAATTGAAGATTGAAAAGGTGATTAGGTGATTTGAATGCTCATAATATTTAAATAATCACCACAGAAATTATAGGGTTCTTTTTAAAGAAGAAAAAGTATTGGCTTGTATGGACACATGTAAACACATTAAGAAATATAAGTTATTTTCATTATTGACATAGTTTTTAAAAATTGCTCTTTAAAAGCAAACCAAATTCCCATAGTTGTGCAATTTGCCAGTGGTACGACCTGAGAAGTGTAATGTTCAGGTTAGCAGATTTAAAAAACATAATCCATGCTTTTTTCACTAAGCTAAACAATCTACTGTCCCACTTTCTCACTACGTCACTCACATTTATCTTTACATTAACAGTGCTCACCAGGAGATAGCCAAAGAAGGCTAGCCAAGCTGGACCAACTGCAAGATTTGTTTCCCTGCTGCAAGATTTGTTTCCCTGCTGCAAGATTTGCTTCATGCACTTGGAAGAAGCACGCTGCAACTGTGGCTCCATTTATTATATTATGCTATAAACATTACGTCCTGAGCTAACAAGATACTCAACATGACAATCCCATAGGTTACCAAGCACTGTAAACATCTGTTTAAGCAGGTGCCAGAGATAGCATAGAGGAGGCCTCTAGTATCCATTTTAAAGTGGTTTATGATGTGGAGTCTGCTGTTTAAAAACTAATAATAAAAAACATGGGCCCAAACCCTGGCTAAAACAAATTTTTGTGAGCACAGTTATGTTCATTTTGAAAAAGGAATGCACTCATCTCGTCACTTTGTAATTGCATTTATAGACTTTCATTTCACACCTTTGCCCATTAAGTGTTGGCTTTCCATGGGCTTCAGGAGACCATCACTATAATTTCACTGTGATATATTTACTCCAATAAAAAAAAAAAAGCTAAATGTTGACACACCAACTTTCCTTAGATTAATACAAAACAAAAAGTTTATAAGGGTGGAAGAAGATGATGAGAGATGGGACAACCCCTTTAAGCTACACATGATGTCTTCCAAAGGTCTCTAGGCCAAAACACATCCTTCCAGCTCCATCCAAAGGCCCATTTGAAGGGAAGCTGTAAATAGCTGAAGACTCCTTGAAATCTAATCTGGAAACACTGAGCTTCGCTTTTCTCAAAAGGAAAAAGAGCTCCCAATCACTGAATAAATAGAACCAACAATCCTGTCTGCTGCATCAATTTTGTTTCTATCCAGCATTTTAATTTCTGGAAAGGTTTCAACATTTATCATCAGAAAAAAGATACTTCTAGGGTGATTCAGGTGGAAACTAGCCTGGAACACCAGTTGCTCAGGAAACAGAGCCTGACCTGCCACAATATCCCATGTCTGCATGAAAAGATGAGTGTCTTCCCAGGCACACACACCAGGGAGCCTGAACACCTCTGAAACCAGCCGGTCCCTGGACTGTGGACAGCAGCACCCTGAAAATTTCAAATTCATGGCTCCAACCTGTGTCTGTCTCCGAAGTTCTGTACTCACACATATTACACATCTCTTAGACCTCCCAAACGCCCTCCCATGCAGTTCTCCTGAGAACTCCCCAAACCCTCACTTTCAGTCCTCAGCCACTCAGGGCAATGCGTTTAGTTATTTTAAAGCCCTTAATACTTAATCCTATGCAGAAACTACTCTGACTTCCCAACACTTTGGCCTCCCGTTACCTTTCTCTGTCCCTTCCAAGGTCTCCTGGCGGCACAAACAGGCAGGCGGCACCTCTGTGGCCTCTTCCACCCTGCACACCCTACTGGCTCAGGCGCCGACACGCCTCCCCAGGCGCACACCCGCGCGCGCACACACAGCGCACACGTACACTCATTCAGGACACACAGTCCGCGCCAGACCGAGAGCCCCCGCAGCTCGGTCTCAGTAGGCATCCCCTCGAGCTATATATAAAGCACTCGCCCCAAATAGACTTCCCCGCGCACTCGCAAGTGGGTGACCCTGCCCCGCACCCTCTGCGCCGCCAGCGCCCTCTCCCTAGACACGCGGCCACCCCATTGACCCGCAGCCTCTGGCAGTTCTGTCAAAACTTTAAACCTGATTGATTTTACAACCACTAGTGTGTCAGAGGCTGGGGGAGGTCGGCTCGCCACAATTTCCACTTACCCTAGTTCATGCGGACTGGTGGCCGTCACTCTACTGACCCCAGTTCCATCGGTGCCAATGTGCGGCTGCGGCCCGCACAAACGCGCAAAAGACCGCGCGCTCTGCGCGCTGTGTCCACGCGCACAGCTCGACCTCCCCAGTCTCCCAGTCGCGCTGCCGGGGATCCTTCCCGGCGCAGCAGCAGCAGCCTCGGCAGTTCCTGCCTCAGCCAGGCAGATGATGGCAAACAGAAACACACTAGCAAAACTTTTATGACTTTAACAAAACTGTCTCCGGAGTAAACCCCTCCACGCACCCTACTCGCGGGCCAGAGCAGACGCCAGAGTGGGATGGTTCGTCTGTCGCCCGCAACTCCCTGCCGCCCCCACCAGCTTCCAGACACACACACACATACACACACACACACACACACACACACACACACACGATTGGGTTACAACAACCCACCAGCAGAAAACAACTTCTTCGCAAGGAGGAGGGGAGCACAGCCAAGTCATCCGGAATAAAAAATTATCCGTGTAAATATATAAGACAGATCCTCCCATTTTCATAAACAGCTAGAGTCCCAGGGTTCACTCTCAGGCCCCCTGGCACAACAGGAGGAAAATAAAGCCAGACTCCCGGAGCCCCACTCCAGTACCTCCGAGCTTCGCCTCTGATCAGAGAGCGCGGGTTCGCGTCTGCGCTGGGGCCAATGGTGCCGGGGCCTCCGGCCCGCGTGGCCCCAGACCGGGGTCCCCGCCGCCGCCCGGGCTCAGCAGCAGCCGCCGCCGCCACCGCCACTGTAGCAGCCGCTGCTGCCGCCGCCGCCGCCGCCGCCGCCGCCGCTCCCTAGCCCTCCTCCTCTTCCCATGGCTGCGCCCTGCTTGGCAGCTCGCGGGCTGTCAGGCTTGGGGAGGAGAGAGGGGGCGGGGTGAAACGAGAAGGGAGGATGGGAGGGCAGGGGTGGGAAAAGGCGGCCACGGTTCACCAGGGGTCACGCCGGGCCTGGCCTGCCGTCCCCCAGATCCAGGCTGCAGAAACAAAGGGGAAGAGGACGTTCAAGGAGGCCAGTTCGAGAACTGCTGCGGAGAGGCCGAGTGCCGCCGGGGCCAAGCATTCTGAGTTGCTGGGATGAAGTCTTCCCGGCGAGGGACTGGAGTTGGTGCGTGTCACTCTCAACTGAGCTGCGCGGCTCCTCCTAGAGGAAAATATTGGTAGTTGCAATACACTTCCTTCCTCTCCGCCTGCCCGTTCCCAAATGAAAGCAGGACCTACAAGAGCGTTAAGTGCAGTCCACAGACTCAAAGAAACACTTACAAAAAGGTTAGCTATCTCCAGGAATGAGAGGAAGATCAGCAAGATACCTTGGAAAGCGTGTTTAGCCATCCAAATATTGCTTTTCCATCAGCAATCAAGTTCCAAACTCCTGCTCACTGGGGCACAGTGAAAAGATAGTTAAAACTACGAAGGGCTTTATTGTGGAGGTTAGAAGACGGAGACAGAGAGAATGAGTAATTTACCAAGGACGCTCAGCATGTTAGCCGAGAGGTATCTGCTAGAGGACAGGGATGCAGGGAGAGCAGACACAGGCCACAGCCTGAAGTTCCTGAGCCAGGGAAAGGGTTTTAACTCTGCCTCACGCTGGTCATAGCTCATCTGTCAAATGCGAGCCCTGCCTACTTCATTCACAAGAAGTTGTAAAAGTGCTGCAGAAAGTTAAAGTTGTGCATAAGCATGTCATTTTTGTACAGCATCAAACCCCGAGTCGCTATATGCTTTTCTGAGCGGAGAGTACAAAAGTCTAGCTCCAGGTTGTCTCAGATATGAAGGAGTAGCTAGTCATCCGATCTTTCCACTATTTACTGACCGTCAATTGTAATGTCACTTACTTATAAGCTTCTAACAGCTTTGGCTTACTAAAGACTTTTTTTTTTTTTTTTTTAACAGAGCTCCCAGACACAAACCCAAGTTTATACCCAGAGAGAAATGTTTAAACAACAGCTTAAAGGAACCAAGTTTCTTTTCTTTAGAATAAAATATCTATAGGGCTTTGAAGTAGTACACGGGAGCCAAGACTTGAGAAGGAACAGAGGACCAAAGACTCTGGGATAGCAGATATCACATAAGATACCCCTATTTTCAAAGGAATCAAATAAGTGAAAAACTGTTCCTTAGAATGCTTTCAGAAGCTCAGCTGTGGCTCAAATACCCCAGCTGTTCCAGACAGACACCTAGAATGAACGAAAAAGGAAAGATTCTGGAAGGGGCATGTTTTATCATGGGGTGGGATGGTTATTGATCCTGAACTGCTCTTGTTCTATCACATCTAAAAATAAGGAGGCTTTTAGTTCCCCTAAGACTCTTCCCCAAACCATTGATTTCTGGGGTTCAATACTTTGCTGGAGCAATAGTGGTGCTTGGCTGTGTCTGGAGCTTTTAAAAGGGGAGGCACCCATATAGAGAAACTTGAGAAAGTAAAAGATTAGGGCACAGTCAAGAAAAACTCCTGCTGGGTGGTCCATACATGCCAAGCTGGCTGACAGGGTAGTCCTGGCAGGAGTAGAGACCAGACAGGCCTCAAATGCTGACTCCACGCCTGTCTGAAATGACCTTCCAAGTTGGACCTTCTTCAGAGCCTGGCACTACCAACCTCTCTGTTTATATCCTCTCTGTGCCTTCTCATCCTTTGCCCTTCTTCCCTGAGCTAGAGAATCTTGATCTAGTTTAGGAGGTGCCAGACGGAGTCATAAAAGATATTCTAAATTCTATTGTTTATGCTCTGAGATGAGCTCAGGGCCATACTTAAAAAAGTAAGAATTGACTTCTTTTTTTAAAAAAAATCTGGGTTCAGCAATATCCTCCATTCTGTGTGCCATGAAACTAGACTACTCTGGCTGCTTCTCTGTCTTTGATTTTTAAAAAGTCATCATGCACAGAAAACATAGGAAAAGACACCTCGGTTAATATTATAGAACTAGACATAAACCTGCAACTGACATGAAGGGCAGTCTTTATTTTTAAGCCTCATAAATAAAGGTCCTTCAGTCTCATATATGACCAGGTATTGGTCTATAGTAGTATGTGCCTCTTTATATATTCCAAATTGTGAGGGAAAATGTAGCAGGTATTGAGTTGATTAATTTGTTATAAGTTAAGGCATGCCAGAGCACATTTACCTTCTGAAGAGTGAAACTGCATTTGCTCATGGTTTCCATTCTGCTTGGAAGATCCTACTTTGTCCACCCAGAGAAATCCTTCTTAACCTTAAAGTTCCAATCAATTGTTTACTTTCTCTCTGAAGCTCTTCCTGACTATTCCCCAGGGTGGAATTAGTTAATTCTCCCTGTAGCAGCACCTTTATAGGCCTTTATACCTTCTTTTATTAAATATTGCAGTTTTTGTTGATATGTCTGCTTTTCTCATTAATTAAGAGATTTCTGAGGAAGAAACTGTATATTCTTAATATCTGTACCTGCAATGCTAGGTTAGTGCCCAGTATTTATAGAGTTTATAGAGTGTCCAATAAATAATCAAATTGAATGAAAACTTGTATCTCTTGGATTTATATCTCCAACCCAGACCTCTCTACAGAGCTCCAGGCTAACAACTGGGTGTCTCCATTTGGATGGAGTATCTCCAAGTGGAAACTTGACATGTCCACATCTGAACACTGGTTCTTTCTCCTTAAACATACTCCAATCACAGTGGGTGACATTTCCATCTCAGTAGATGGCAACTACTTCCTGCCAGTTACCCAGGCCACAAACCTTTGAAATCATCCTTAATTCTTCTCTGCCAATCACATTCCACGTTCAAAACTCTGTCTATTTCTTGGAGAGGTCCAGAGACACCTGGTCTGAACCACCAGAATTTCTCAGATTACTGCAGTAGTCTCTCAACTCAACTGGTCTCCTTGCTTTGACAAACCCCACCCCTAACCCCCAACCAACACCAACAACAACCCAAAGTGTAAATTCAGTTGACATAGTCATTCCTTTTAAAACTAATATCATGTCATTCCTCAGCTCAAAACCCTCCAATGGTTCCCCATTCAAATCAGAATAAAATTCAAAATGGCCCATGAGACCCTACATGAGCTATGTACCTTTGCCCCACACCTCATCTCCCATGAATTTCCCCATCACTGGGTCATCCATTCTGCTCCCAGCACACCGGCCTCCCTGCTGTTTCTTAAGCAGGCCAGGCAGACTCCTAACTTGGAGCCTTTTTGCTGGCTTTTCTCTCTGATTTAAACACCCTTCCTCAAATATTCATTTGCTTCCTCCTATAGTTCCTTGAGGTCTTTACTCAGATATTGGCCAACTTATCTTGTCCAACCTATTTTACCTTATTATGGCCCACCCTCCCCACTTTTTTATACATCCCCAGTAGGGCTTAGCAAAAAATATAAACTGCCTTGAAGACAATAGAAACAATTAGAAAATAATTCTGATTGATCGCCATCTCCCCAAACCATAAAACACCACAGTATAAACTTCCTAAATCTACAGTTATCTGAGGTTAGAGCATGGCTTTGGTCACTCTGTTGTACTATAAAGTGCCAAAGCTTCTTCTCAAAACAAAACAAAAGACGCCAAAACACTTAAAGTAGCATTTTATAGCTGTTTTGTTTTATAGCATTTGTAGTTGAAGAACATAGGATTGTTAGTCTGGAGCCTTGGGGTCCTGTGTAGGTCCTCTGTGATTTTGGGTAAATTAGTTACTAATCTCACAATGACTCCATTTCTTGGCCTATAGAAGGAAGGGTTTGCTCTCTGAGATCATTCAGCTGTAAAATAAAGTATTAGATTGATATTTGTAAATCAAATTATGATATCAATCATTTGTGATAAATTCAAAATTTATTTGAATAATATTTGACCAAATGTCTGGGTACCATGCCCTAGCAAAGTTGACGCATTGAGATGGTTAATTTTATGTGTCAATTTTGCTAGACTTTGAGTAAATCATATTGCCCTACATAATGTGGGTGGGCCTCAATAGATCAGTTGAAGGCATCAAGAGAAAAAAACTGACCTATCCCAAACAAGAGAAAATTCTGTCAGCAGGCAGCCTTTGGACTCAAACTGCATATCAACTATTCCCTAAATCTGCAACCAATTTACCCTGTAGATATTTGACTTTTCAGTTTTCACAATTACGTGAGCAAATTTCTCAAAATAAGTCTCTGTATATACATCTCATGAATATGACATATATATATATCTCCCTAATAATACAATGTTTACTGGTAAAATTAATAAGATTCTAATAAAACATTATCCCTTTAATGAATTTTTTTAAACTAACACTGAATTCCCATTCACCATGTTCTTTCATTTATACAAATGTTGGTGAGCCTACACTATGACAGACTTTGTTCTAAAAACTTAGCATGCATCAGGGAACAAAATTTATACGACACATCTACAAAGATGCTGCCCTCATGGGGCTTGCATTCTAGTTAGGAGAGACTATGAACAATAAACATAATAAGTAAATCACTGAAGTGCTGATTAAAGACAACCATAGCAGGGTAAGAGGCTCAAGAATGTCAGGTAGCAGGTATAAGAGTGCTGAGAATTCCTTCCTTGCCCAGGACTCAGCATAGCATGGAATTGAGCATGTGATGCTTATGAGCACATTGTGAGAGCTCTTTGACTAGGGTAATCTCTTTACCTTAGTCCCCTAGTTCCATCCCACAACTGCCTTGGGTGAGGATGGCAAGGGAATCATGAAGAGAAAAAAACGACTTAGGGAAGTATTTATTGCTTTCCCCCTATATTGGAAGGTAACAGGGAAAATGCTATTTCATGATCTGGGACTTCTTAGCCAAAATTTATGAGAAGGTCCCAGAGCCAGGTGAAAGCTTAAAATTACCATTTACTGGAAAACAACCTAAGATGGCCAAATAGGAACAGCTCTCGTCTGCAGCTCCCTGTGTAATTGATGCAGAAGACAGGTGATTTCTGCATTTCCAACTGAGGTACCTGGTTCATCTCATTGGGACTGGTTGGACAGTGGGTGCAGCCCAGAGAGAATGAGCTGAAGCAGGGTGGGGCGTTGCTTCACCCGGGAAGAGCAAGGGGTTGGGGAATTTCCCTTTCTTAGCCAAGGGAAGCCGCGACAGTCTGTACCTGGAGGAATGGTACACTTCTGCCCAAATACTGTGCTTTTCCCTCAGTTTTCACAACCAGCAGACCAGGAAGTTCCTTCCTGTACCTGGCTCAGCAGGTCCCACACCCATGGAGCCATGCTCACTGCTAGTGCAGCAGTCCGACATCAAACTAGAGATGGCAGCCTGGCTGGGGGAGGGAAGTCAGCCATTGCTGAGGCTTAAGTAGGTAAAGAAAGTGGCTGGGAAGCTTGAACTGTGTGGAGCCCACTGCAGCTCAATGAGGCCTGCTTGCCTCTGTAGACTCCAACTCTGGGGGCAGGGCATAGCTGAACAAAAGGCAGCAGAAACTTCTGCAGACTTAAATGGCCCTGTCTGACAGCTCTGAAGAGAGCAGTGGTTCTCCCAGCATGGTGTTTGAGCTCTGAGAATGGACAGACTGCCTCCTTAAGTGGGTCCCTGACCTCCGTGTAGCCTAACTGGGAGACACCTCCCAGTAGGGGCCGACTGACACCTCATACAGCCAGGTGCCCCTCTGAGACAAAGCTTCCAGAGGAAGGATCAGGCAGCAATATTTGCTGTTCTGCAGCCTCTGCTGGTGATACCCAGGCAAACAGTGTCTGGAGTGGATCTCCAGCAAATTCCAACAGACCTGCAGCTGAGGGACCTGACTGGTAGAAGAATAACAAACAGAAAGGAATAGCATCAACATCAACAAAAAGCACATCCACACAAAAACCCCATCTGTAGTCACCAACATCAAAGACCAAACGTAGATAAAACCACAAAGATGGGGAGAAACCAGAGCAGAAAAGCTGAAAATTCTAAAAACCAGAGTGCCTCTTCTCCTCCAAAGGATTGCAGCTCCTCGCCAGCAACAGTACAAAGCTGGAAGGAGAATAACTTTGATGAGTTGAGAAGTAGGCTTCAGAAGGTCAGTAATAACAAACTTTTTCGAGCTAAAGGACGACGTTCGAACCCATCATGAGGAAGCTAAAAACCTTGAAAAAGGATTAGACGAATGGCTAACTAGAATAAACAGTGTAGAGAAGAGCTTAAATGACCTCCTGGCACTGAAAACCATCGCATGAGAACTACATGATGCACGCATAAGTTTCAGTAGCCAATTTGATCAAGTGGAAGAAAAGGTTTCAGTGATTGAAGATCAAATGAATGAAATGAAGTGAGTAGAGAAGTTTAGAGAAAAAAGAGTAAAAAGAAATGAACAAAGCATCCAAGAAATATGGGACTATGTGAAAAGACCAAATCTACATCTGATTGGTGTACCTGAGAGTGATGGGGAGAATGGAGCCAAATTGGAAAACACTCTTCAGGGTGTTATCCAGGAGAACTTCCCCAACCTAGCAAGGCAGGCCAACATTCAAATTCAGGAAATACAGAGAACACCACAAAGATAATCCTCAAGAAGAGCAACCCCAAGACACATAATCATCAGATTCACCAAGGTTGAAATGAAGGAAAAAATGTTAAGGGCAGCCAGAGAGAAAGGTAGGGTTACCCACAAAGGGAAGCCCATCAGACTAACAGTGGATCTCTTGGCAGAAACTCTACAAGCCAGAAGAGAGGGGGGCCAATATTCAACATTCTTAAGGAAAAGAATTTTCAACCCAGAATCTCATATCCAGACAAACTAAGCTTCAGAAGTGAAGGAGAAATAAAATCCTTTACAGACAAGCAAAGGCTGACAGATTTACCCACCATCAGGCCTGTCTTACAAGAGCTCCTGAAGGAAGCACTAAACATGGAAAGGAACAACTGATACCAGCCACTACAAAAACATGCCAAATTGTAAAGACCATTGATGCAAAAAATGAACTGCATCAAGTAATGGGCAAAATAACCAGCTAACATGACAATGACAGGATCAAATTCACACATGACAATATTAACCTTAAATGTAAATGGGAAAAATGCCCTAATTAAAAGATACGGACTGGCAAATTAGATAAAGAGTCAAGACCCATCAGTGTGCTGCATTCAGGAGACCCATCTCACATGCAGAGACACACACAGACTCAAAATAAAGGGATGGAGGAAGATCTGCCAAGCAAATGGAAAACAAAAAAAGCAAGGGTTGCAATCCTAGTCTCTGATAAAACAGACTTTAAACAAACAAAGATCAAAAGGGACAAAGAAGGCCATTACATAATGGTAAAGGGATCAATTCAACAAGAAGAGTTAACTATCCTAAATATATATGCACCCAATACAGGAGCACCTAGATTCATAAAGCAAGTCCTTAGAGACCTACAAAGAGACTTAGACACCCACACAATAATAATGAGAGACTTTAACATCCCACGGTCAATATTAGACAGATCAACAAGACAGAAGGTTAACAAGAATGTCCAGGAATTGAACTCAGCTCTGTACCAAGCAGACCTAATAGACATCTACAGAACTCTCCACCACAAATCAACAGAATATACATTCTTCTCAGCACCACATCACACTTAGTCCAAAATTGACTACATAGTTGGAAGTAAAGCACTTGTCAGCGAATGTAAAAGAACAAAAATCACAACAAACTGCCTCTCAGGCCACAGAGCAATCAAATTAGAACTCAGGATTAAGAAACTCAGTCAAAACTGCACAACTACCTGGGAACTGGACAATCTGCCCCTGAATGACTACTGGGTAAATAACAAAATGAAGGCAGAAATAAAGATGTTCTTTGAAATCAATGAGAACAAAGACGCAATGTACAAGAATCTCTGGGACACATTTAAAGCAGTGTGTACAGGGAAATTTAAAGCACTGAATGCCCACAAGACAAAGCAGGAAAGATCTAAAATCAATACCCTAACATCACAATTAAAAGAACTAGAGAAGCAAGAGCAAACAAATTTAAAAGCTAGCAGAAGGCAAGAAATAACTAAGATCACACAGGATCTGTGAAGGAGATAGAGACACAAAAAACTCTTAAAAAAATCAATGAATCCAGGAGCTGGTTCTTTTGAAAAGATCAACAAAATTGATAGACTGCTAGCAAGAATAATAAAGAAGAAAAGAGAGAAGAATCAAATAGACACAATAAAAAATGATAAAGGGGACATCAACACTGATACCCACAGAAATAAACTAACATCAGAGAATACTATTAACTCCTCTATGCAAATACACTAGAAAATCTAGAAGAAATGCATAAATTCCTGTGCACATACTCCCTCCCAAGACTAAACCGGGAAGAAGTTGAATCCCTGAATAAACCAATAACAGGCTCTGAAATGGAGGCAACAATTAATAGGCCAACAACAAAAAAAGTCCAGGACCAGACAGATTCACAGCCGAATTCTACCAGAGGTACAAGGAGGAGCTGGTACCACTCCTTCTGAAACTATTCCAATCAATAGAAAAAGAGGGAATCCTCCCTAACTCATTTTATGAAGCCAGCATCATCCTGATACCAAATCTCAACAGAGACACAACAAAAAAAGAGAATTTTAGATCAGTCTCCCTGATGAACATTGATGCAAAAATCCTCAATAAAATACTGGCAAACTGAATGCAGCAGCACATCAAAAAGCTTATCCACAAAGATCAAGTTGGCTTCATCCCTGGGATGCAAGGCTGGTTCAACATACGCAAATCAATAAACGTAAT
Source organism: Pongo pygmaeus (assembly GCF_028885625.2). Classification (NCBI taxonomy): domain Eukaryota; kingdom Metazoa; phylum Chordata; class Mammalia; order Primates; family Hominidae; genus Pongo; species Pongo pygmaeus. The sequence continues at coordinate 42,610,525 of NC_072377.2, read as the reverse complement.
CCAGCATATGAACAGAACCAATGACAAAAACCACATGATTATCTCAATAGATGCAGAATAGGCCTTCGACAAAATTCAACAGCGCTTCATGCTAAAAACTCTCAATAAACTAGGTATTGATGAAATGTATCTCAAAATAATAAGAGCTATTTGTGACAAGCCCACAGCTAACATCATAAAGAATGGGCAAAAACTGGAAGCATTCCCTTTGAAAACTGGCACAAGACAAGGATGCCCTCTCTCACCACTCCTATTCAACATAGCGTTGGAAGTTCTGGCCAGGGCAATCAGGCAAGAGAAAGAAATAAAGGGTATTCAGTTAGGAAATGAGGAAGTCAAATTGTCCTTGTTTGCAGGTGACATGATTGTATATTTAGAAAACCCCATTGTCTCAGCCCAAAATCTCCTTAAGCTGATAAGCAACTTCAGCAAAGCCTCAGGATAAAAAATCAATGTGCAAAACTCACAGGCATTCCTACATACCAATAACAGACAAACAGAGAGCCAAATCATGAGTGAACTCCCATTCACAATTACTGCAAAGAGAATAAAACACCTAGGAATCCAACTTACAAGGGATGTGAAGGACCTCTTCAAGGAGAACTACAAACCACTGCTCAATGAAATAAAAGAGGACACAAACAAATGGAAGAACATTCCATGCCCATGGATAGGAAGAATCAATATCGTGAAAATGGCCATACTGTCCAAGGTAATTTATAGATTCAATGCCATCCCCATCAAGCTACCAATGACTTTCTTCATAGAATTGGAAAAAAGTACTTTAAAGTTCATATGGAACCAAAAAAGAGCCCGCATCGCCAAGTCAATCCTAAGCCAAAAGAACAAAGCTAGAGGCATCACATGACCTGACCCTGACTTCAAACTATACTACAAGGCTACAGTAACCAAACCAGCATGGTACTGGTACCAAAACAGGTATATAGACCAATGGAACAGAACAGAGCCCTCAGAAATAATACCACACATCTACAACCATCTGATCTTTGACACACCTGACAAAAACAAGAAATGGGGAAAGGATTCCCTATTTAATATATGGTGCTGGGAAAACTGGCTAGCCATATGTAGAAAGCGGAGACTGGATCCCTTTCTTACACCTTATACAAAAATTAATTCAAGATGGATTAAAGAGTTAAATGTTAGACCTAAAACCATAAAAACCCTAGAAGAAAACCTAGGCAATACCATTCAGGACATAGGCATGGGCAAGGACTTCATGACTAAAACACCAAAAGCAATGGCAACAAAAGCCAAAATTAGCAAATGGGATCTAATTAAACTAAAGAGTTTCTGCACAGCAAAAGAAACTACCATCAGAGTTAACAGGCAACCTACATGAATGGGAGAAATATTTTGCAATCTACCCATCTGACAAAGGGCTAATATCCAGAATCTACAAAGAACTTAAACAAACTTACAAGAAAAAATCAAACAACCCCATCAAAAAGTGGGCAAAGTATAAGAACAGACACTTTTCAAAAGAAGACATTTATGCAGCGAACGGACACATGAAAAAATGCTCATCACCACTGGTTATCAGAGAAATGCAAATCAAAACCACAATGAGATACCATCTCACACCAGTTAGAATGGCGATCATTAAAAAGTCAGGAAACAACAGATGCTGGAGAGGATATAGAGAAATAGGAACACTTTTATACTGTTGGTGGGAGTGTAAACTAGTTCAACTGTTGTGGAAGACAGTGTGGTGATTCCTCAAGGATCTAGAACTAGAAATACCATTTGACCCAGCCATCCCATTACTGAGTATATACCCAAAGGATTATAAATCATGCTGCTATGAAGACACATGCACACGTATGTTTATTGGGGCACTATTCACAATAGGAAAGACTTGGAACCAATCCAAATGTCCATCAATGATAGACTGGATTAAGAAAATGTGGCACATATACAACACGGAATACTATGCAGCCATAAAAATGGACGAGTTCATGTCCTTTGAAGGAATATGGATGAAGCTGGAAACCATTCTGAGCAAACTATAGCAATGGCAGAAAACCAAACACCACATGTTCTCACTCATAGGTGGGAATTGGACAATGAGAACACTTGGACACAGGGTGGGGAACATCACACATTGGGGCCTGTCATGGGGTGAGGGCATGGGGGAGGGATAGCATTAGGAGAAATACCTAATGTAAATGACGAGTTAATAGGTGCAGCAAACCAACATGACACATGTATACCTACGTAACAAACCTGCACGTTGTGCACATGTACCTTAGAACTTAAAGTATAATAAAAAAAGCAAAAACAAATGAACAAAAATTACCATTTATTTTATGAATTTCAAAAAATAGGTATTTCAATTCAGAGTTTATAAAAACTCAAAGGAATAAATAAAACTGATCTCCTTTATGCTCTTTAGTGGATTCAGCCACAGGAAAGTTCCAGGCCAGGGATATGCCAGATTAGATACAGCCACCTGGTAGAGAGGAACAAAATAAAACAGGTCTCAAAAGAGACTCATGAATAAACATTCCCCTTTAAATAATTTAAGCGTGGAGATTTTAAAAAATTGACATTATTTTCTTTACCTTCTCACCAAATGCAGAAACCTGTTTAAAAAACCAATCTGATAGACAATCATCTATCAAAGATGATGAAACAATTAGAAACATTGAGATGATTTCTGCTTTCTGAATAATTGTACTGATGAGTAACCCACTAATTCCCTCACTGGGCAGCATGACTGCATTATTTGTTAAAAATATGTTGCTAAGAATTTGCTATTCTATTATTTGTACCTGATTCTATCTCTCATAGGGAAAAAATTAGAAATTTAAATTTGTTTGTTTCATGAGACACACTTACATGTCATACTGCCAGTTACCTCTTCTCCAGACCAAACACACACAGGTGTTTTCACTACTTCTCATTGACATGAGAAGTCAATGAGACTTGCTGACCCTACACCATCCTGGGCTACCTCCTTGGTGTGTGCTCCAGTTTATCAAACTCCTTCATAAATTGCTGTTCCCGGTATCCAATTCAATTCCATTGTGGTCACCACAAGATAGAGGAAGACCATAAGCTTTCAGCTAGGTGCCATAGAGTAATGGAAATGGCAGAAGCCCTGGAGTCTGTTAGATGTGGTGGGATCCCAGTTCCAAACAACCTGTGCTACTTATTCAGCCTACACTCCCAGGAAGTGAATTCAGGCACCTCAATGTGATAAAGGGATGTCTATCCCTTCTTTCATTTTCCATTTCAATCCTTTCCTACTTCCTATCTTCACATACTGTAGGATTTTTTTCTTTACCTCTATCTTCTTAATTTTTAAAAGAAGTGAAAATATAAAAGCAAAAAAAAAAAAGGATATAAATGAGAAAGTAATCTGACCAGGTATGAGAAAGTTTCTCATAACAGCTTTCCTTCATAAAAAGCACACAGATCCTTTCCAATTACTAAATAAACTCTCAATGTAACTTGCTAATCAGACTTGACTGAGGGCATCATGGATGCCCAAGAGAAATAACACTGAACCCTTTTGAGCTTGAAAAAATCCCAGCTCTGCCTACCCAATGTCTACCCAGTGAAGCTAGAAAAGGTCAAGTGAGGGTATGAACTACTGGAGAATTTCAGCTGGAAAAACTCCTTAGGTAGGGTAAGGGCTATATTGAGGAACAAGATGACTAGCAAGGTAATAGCACTTTTCTCCCAGCCACTGGCCCTCTGGAGCACTTTCTGAACCAGGTGTAAGGCTGAGATGTCTAGCCACATAAAAAACAGTGATACCTCTATAAAAGAATTTAAAAGCTAAGTAAAATAGGTTTCAGCTGTTGTAGACAAAAATAAATCAGATTATCCAAATTGTATTTGCTTCATAAAATGTGTTTACCATATTTTTTTTAACACTATGCAATATTCCAAGCACAAATCGCATAAATTATGTAAGGTTTTTTTCACAGTAGTCCTGTGAAAAAGGTGTGATTATCCTTTCTTTATTAGTAAGAAAGTGGCTTGGAGAAGAAAATCAACTAGACCAAGTCACACAACGAGATTGATATAGTCCAGTGAAACAAGAGCATTCTGTGAACAACTCCATACCTCTCCATGTAGCCCTGCTACCATCTTGCTCAATTTGTGTTTTCAGGCCACCACCCTACAAGCATCTGTCTTTGGCAAAAACTTTAAAATTATCTTTCAATATCTAGGAACCAGACTAATGGTAGTGGTAGCAGGGAAAGACATAAGGAAAGTCTATTGCATTTTACTACCGTCACATGTAGGCCCACTTCTAACATTTGTGGGAGCCACAGCCAGAGGACAAATGAAGCCCGCATAGTGTAAATCCATAAGTCTAAATATTAATATTTTAAAGTATTGTCAGTCTAACGAATTGTTGGCTACAATGTGTTCTATCCTCTTACCTTGAGAAATATACCTTCACAATGACCTGAAAGGACAGGTTTGAATTTAGATTTCTCAGACCTCTCAGAATTTTGCACCAGAAGGTAGTCATGCAGGGATATCTGGTCCCCAGTTTGATTCTTAGTCCCCAATCATTGCCACTTTCCCCACTCTTGGCTCCCACTGTGCTCAGCAAGCGTCTCCTATATATGTGTGTATAGGAGCATACATGTCCAAGCTCTAGCCAACCTCTCCCTCCACCACCTTGGAACTCTAGCACACTTTAGCTAGGATCTCCAAAGTCTGAGATATCACAAAGAATGGTCTGAAGAGGAACCACAGCCCATGGCCAGGCACATCTCATTCATCCAAAGTTTCCTTGTCTGGTGAATGCGGACATAGCCGGAGGAAAGACAGCTCGGGAATTCTCTAGCATGAGCCAGTGGGCGGTATTTACAGTACGATCTCCTTGAGACCCCTGTACATTTCTTTAGTGGGAACAGGGCTGGAAGTCGGCAGATATTGGTCTAAGAGCAGCTTGGAAAAGAGGTTCAGGCTGGGTTTTCAATTGAGGAGCCCGGTATAGAATTCAGTGTATTAAGAACTTATCAAATCCTTGTTTAAAAAGTTGAATTTCATTTTTTGGGCAATCTGATGCTCATTATTGAAAATAAAGCTAAAAGAAAAGTAATACAATGTGAAATATGTAAGAAACATATATGCAGAAGACAGCAACAGCTTGATAGCAAAATACTACTATCTATGGGTATTTGGGTAGATTTCAATTTTTGGTTATTACAAATAGTTTTCCTATGGACATTCTGTTGTATGTCTTTTAGAGACTGTTCGTCCACATTTTTCTTGAGTACATATATATATATATATGTAGCCAAACGATGTTCAAAAGTGGTTGTATGAATTTGTGCTTCTGCCAGCAGTGTAAGAAAACTTTCATTGCTTACATTCTTACCAACACTTGGTATTTTTATTCAATGTCAATTGAGAATATAGACAGGTAAAACTTATTTTCAGAACAGTTTGGCATATTTATAAACTTAAATGCGTGTATCCTTTTATACAGGAATTCCACTTTTAGAAGTGTACGTTTATTATGAAGGAAGCAAATTTTAAAATGGTCCCACGTTTGTTGTCTTTTGACTTTTTAAAATGGTACATTGTTTTTATGAATATTTAATTTTTATATGGCACATTTGTCTATTTGTTCCTCATAGCTGTTTTTATATTTAACTCTGTTGTGAGATAGGACAGAGCACAACTACTCTTCATTTGAGGAAACTAAGGCTCAGAGAGTTCACCCATTAAGAATGAGAGCAGGAATTTGATCTTAGTTCTAAATGACTTCAAAGCCTGTGCTATTTTCACTTCAGCAAACCCAGTCTTGAAGTGTTGAAAAGAATGTAACATTGAAAGTAACTTTGCGATCACCACCACTAACTGTTTGAATTCCTACCAGTTTGGGGACCACCCAATAGCAAACTACTCCTAGCAGCTGATGGCATCGTCTGCTTAGTGGAGTCATTTTTTCTACCTCTTAGTTTTTGGTTTATAAAATATGCATCAAAATATTGCTGAACCTTAGAATGCTTAAGCAGGTGAAACCACATTTCCATCTTTAAAAATATATCCTGAAGGTATTAATGATTTCAGCAATTTACAATTGGGAAATGCAACACATCAAAAAGATTGATAACGCCCAGTGATGACAAGTGCATGGGGAAAGATAAACGTACATATGATTATGGAAATGTATGGTTAGTAACATTTTAAAAAGGCAATTTGGCAATATATATTAAAATTTAAATTCTGTCTACCCTTTGATCCATCAATTTCACTGCTGGGATTATCCTACAGTAACATTTACCCAAGTGCAAAGACATAGGGAAAAAGATATTTCTTCCAGTTTTAACGGTAATAGAGGAAAATTGGTGACAATTAAAATGCTCCTTAATACAGATCACTTAAATTAAAAGTTCATACAACAGAATGTTATACTACTTTTAAAAGAATGAGATTGACAAGTATTCACTAATATAGTTGGCTGTCAGTGATATGTTGTTAAAGAAAAATAGTTGCAGAAAAATAACTAAAATACGAATGAACTTTCATAAAAATGTATGGCAAAAGATCCAGTTACCCCAACAGGGTGGAAATGGGAGAAGAGGGAAGTGGAAAAAGATGAATATTCACTCTCTCTCTTTTTTCTTACACACTTTGTTGTAATGTTTGACTTTTTTCCCAATGAGTATGTAAAACTTTATAAATTCACTCTTTATATTAGTTTTATTAGATTTTTTAGTGATAAGGACAACTTTTTAATACTTTTTAATAAGGACAACTTTTTAAAAAGCAATGATTTGTATAAAGATGAAAGTAATACTTCTGGTTTAGTTTAAGAAACAGGTCATTGAGAGTATTGCAAAAAGAAAAAACTAAAAGAGGCAACTGGCTGCCTGCTTTAGACATTTTCTCCGCCTCTCCTCTGCATAAGGAAATGTGACCAAGCTGTGTAGTCCAAGAACTGTGATAAACCCTTGAAGCAATCTGAGACTGAAAGATAACTTTCATTAACACACAAAGCAAAGCATTAAAAGTCTTTTTTTCAATAGGAATTATTTACATTAAAATTTGGCATTGTTATTAATCCAACTTTCTTGGTATGTCCTAATATGGTTAAAGCAAAAATGAGTCTGAGAGAATGGTAGTTGTGTTAAAAATCCTCACAAGGCTTCTCTCAGGTTCACATAGACCCAGTTGATTCACATACTTTGGGGAAAGGAAGGATACAAAGTGGAATAAAGCCGGTCACTATTCCAACTCCCATTATAGATTAATTTCTTTCATTTCTCATAAGGGCTGGCACCTGATTTCTGTGCTTGCTTGGCAGAGAATTACCTCAGCGTAAGTCAGGGAGGAATCTTGTAACAGAATGCATTCTTTCCTGTGGAGGAGTTGTCAAAATTCTTGGCACATTCTGGGTTAAGGTTAGATTATACCATCACGGTAAAAAGTTTAGCTCAAGAGACAGCCTGTACTTTGTTGATTCATCTAGATACAGGATTTACCGAGGAAATACTAGAATTATTGCTCCCTAGCGAACTTCAAAGAAGACATAATAACGTTTCTTCTTGAATGCTCTACACTTCTCTGTGTGCAGAACAACAGAAGCACCTCAGTAAGTAACAGGAGAACTTCACAGGCTCTTATATGGGAAGTCATCATTCTCATCATATGACACAATCATATTTCCTCCTCAAAGTACTCTTTAGTTTTATGCATACATTCTCATAGCTGTAGACTACAGGAAACCTTGTATGGGTTTTCTGGAATTTTTGACTATAATAGATTACTGTTGAATGACCTACTCATCCTCCACTTATTATTAGAAGAAAAATAGTCATGAACTTCACAAGATCTTATATGGGAAGTCACCATTCCCACATAATAATAATTGTCAAGAAAGAACAAAGAATAATCTTTAAGTTTTACAAAATAAAGGAGTCACAAAGTTATTGAAATAGTGTATGAAAAGTTATATGAATAGACTATGAAAATAGTTATGGAAATGTTTATGAGATAAGAACTTTACGCAGTTGAACTGATCATTTCTCTAGTAGTATTAGTAATATGGTCAATTATTCAATGGAAAATCCATTTCAGCCTATAACTGCATGAAACTCACATGAAGGAAACCTGGACCACAAATGGCTAAGAAAGAAACCTGAGCTGTACCACAGCTGAAGCAATTATAATCTTTTAAGCCATGCCGGACCAAAGGTTTTACTAATTTATTTCATAGGAACTGGAAATTAACATCAGAGCCCTAACTATTGCCTATAATGTATTGTATATAATGCTATATATGGAAAGCTGCATATAACTGTTTTAATTGTTCTTAACTCTCTTGTCTTTCTAAGTAGCCTGATTAGAGAATCCTTGTGGGTGGTGTTTTAGGGAGGCAACTATGGTAGCTATGAAGATGCACTGCTCCCATATCCCTTCGAGAGAACTTCCTGCAAGTACTGGGGTTGGCTGACAGTCTCCAGTGGACAACAATTCAAAAATATGTTGGATTCATAATGTTTTTGCCAAGGCCACAGTTTCTTGCAGGCTGCATCCAGCCAACAACTGGCTACTAGAGCTGGGCCATTTCTGCCTGACACTGGACTCCTCTACAGGTGAATCTTTGCTCTAGTGCTCCCTCTTGATCTCATTGAGATACTCTCAGAGCTTCATTATAGTCTGAGTCTCCTTGTACACAATCATCCTTTCTTCCTTCTTCCTTAGACAGATGCTAAACCTGCAGTTTGGTATGAAGGCTCCCCTGCTTCTCTCTCCTATATCCTGCACAGGTGTTTTCTCCCATAAATCCTTCAAACATTTAATTCATTTTGACATCTCTTTCTCAAAGGACTTGAAATGATACAATAAATTAAATGGATCCCAATGTGCAATAGCAGTAATAGTTCTTTAAAACTTTTAAGCCCCTTTTTGAAGAATTTTTTTTTTTTTTTTTTGAGATGGAGTCTTGCTTTCTTGCCTGGGCTAGAGTACAGTGGTGCGATCTCAGCTCACTACAACCTCCACCTCCTGGGTTCATGCAATTCTCTTGCCTCAGCCTCTCGAGTAGCTGGGATTACAGGCATGTGCCACCATGCATGGCTAATTTTGGTATTTTTAGTAGAGATGGAGTTTCACCATGTTGACGAGGCTGGTCTTGAACTCCTGACCTCAAGTGATGCACCTACCTTGGCCTCCCAAAGTGCCGGGATTACTGGCATGAGCCACTGCGCCCAGCCTGAAGAACTTTTAAATATTGTTTAAAAACTTGCTCCAGTAACAGCCATTGCTGTCTGTATATGTTTTGGGTTATTTGTTTACAAGGAGGCTTTGAGGAAGGAGCCCCTTTTCTGAAGAATAAAACTATTTGCTGTTTAGAATGCTGTGAGAGAATCTTCAGTGCTTTGGCTTTCTCCCTGATCCAAGTACAATTTGCCTATCAGCCAAAAAGAGTTGTTTTGGTGCCAGTTGGTCATAATTCTTGGTTGGCATCTCGCTGGGTGTCCTTTGCAAAAATCTTTGATGTTCAGGTTCAGAATTCTTACATGCAGAGTTTGAACATCTAGATTGACTAAATTCAAACAAATAAGAGTACAATATAGTGTTTTTCTTATATTTTGTCTGTATTTAAAATGATAATCTATTCATTGAAGATGTTAAGTTCTGATTTTAGTATTACCAGATTCAATTAATGAAAAAGGATAAATCAAGAGGGCCAGTTTACTTCAAGTTTTTTCAGTCAGGTGTATATGAATATATATCATGTTCATTTGCATTGCAAATAGGTGCATAGGATCACCCACTGTTTCATCTGCATAGACCTCCTTCATAGTGGTTTGGTTTTGCATAGACACGTAGAGTACCTAAGTGCCTCATATTAAATATTAAACTGTCTGCAACTAATGAAACTCATGAATATAAAGAGTCTGAAGAATTTTTTCATAAAACTCCACTCAAATTTAATTGTTAAGCTATTTATAGAAGACTATTTTATTCTCTATTACAATACCACTGGGAATTTTAGCATACTAGATTTATACATTTCCTGTGTTATTATGTATTTTATATGTGCTATGACCTATTACAATGATTACCTCCACTAATTCTTATTACAACTCTATGTGTTATGCTATTTATTATCTTTGATTTAAGATATAGGAGCTGGGTTTCAGAAAAGCTGAATAACACTCAAAGGTACATAGCTATTAGTTTAGCAGAGATTTTAATGTGGACTAGACTGACCCCAAGTCTGTCTTTACATATGCTTGGTAAACTTTCCCAAATATACTATACAACGGAAGACAGAGACCATGCTATACAATAATGTAACACTGGTGATGACCTTTAACTTCCCCAGGAGAATTTCTTTACTCATAAAACAAGTTCAGTTGGCCTAGAGCCCTGACCCTCTCTAGGGTTACTTCCTGCCCCAACATTCCTTTGCTCTATAGCTAATCTGGATAAGCTCCTACCAAAACATAATTTGGAAACATAGTAATTATATGCAATGTAGGATACAAGCCTCCATGTATGCTTTTGAGTGTGCCAAGTCTTCTGAAACTTTAAGTTTCTATTTCTCTCTCTACATTAAAATAGAGCATATATGGCAAGAAAATAAAAATCTTATAAGTTTCATGACGGGATGAATGTCCTGGGCTCCTTTGGAAAGTGTATTTAAGTTTAATGCCATGAATAAATCTTAAAACAGATATTATCATCTAAAAGTAATAAATCACTAGAAATTATACATGTATTATATATATTTTATGCATATATATGCAATGGAATTTATACAAAGGTTTGAAAAAGCCAAATATCCTACAAGGTTTTAATTAGTGTTTCCTATTAAAAATTCTAATTCAAGAAATAGTTTTGGGGGTGATAGTTCTCTGATATGTGCATTTCTTCACTTGCACTCTTTCTAAAGTTTCTAGTCTGATAACTCTATCAAGTTATATCGGAGATAAAGTTCATTTGGATCTTTCAGTAGTCACTTCAAACTGTTCAAAAATCAGTGAATGCTCCAGATGGAAAGTCTCCTATGTATAGTATGATATAAATTGTTTTTCCTCTTTAAATCATTGGCATCTCAAATTTATCTTCCTTTTGAAGATATATAATTACCATATAAAATGTAGTCAATATCATGTTTATATTAGCAAATTGATGCAACATGGGCCGAGTATTATTGTATAAGCCAGGAGGCACTGGGGCACAATCATATCATCTCTTCCTCAGAGTTCTCTTTAGTTTTATGCATGCATTCGCATAATTGTAGACTACAAGAAGCCTTATATGGGTTTTCTGGAATTTTTGGCTATAATAGGTTACTGCTGAATAATCTACTCATCCTCTACTTATTATTAAAAGAAGAATAGTCAAAGCACTAAGAGTCCTAAAAAATGCTGAGCCCACTACTTTTTAGCTTATAAAATTGCTCTTCTTCTCATGTATTCCCTCCACATCTGGTATTCCTATGTTATCATCCACTGCGAATTCAAGCCAAACCTTTTGCCTGATGGATCTGCCATTACATTTTTCATATTTATTTTAAAACCAAATCTAGCATCTTATTGAAAACATATTGAATGATCAAAATGAAATAAATCCGAAAAGCTCAGTCCGTCTTTCCTATTTTGTTCCAGTGACAGCTGGAATAGAGGCTCTTTCATGTTTTTAACGAACAGAAAAAAAAATTACTCCTTTTTTTTAATGGACGCATCAAGACAGACCTGAAAATATAATTTCCTTTTGTCTTCTGCATGAGGGGAGATGACCTAGATTTTAACTTGATAAATGTGCCTGTAAGGGAACACTGAGCTATCTCAGTTGATTTAGATGGTCTCCTTTTAATACAGTCACCAAAATGAAGCAAAGAGGTCTAGATTTTTCATCCTAGTTGAAACAAAGAATTAACAAAAGGAAATAGAAGACACAAGCTAACAAGTAGCTTTTCTTCTATCTTGCTGGAGACACACTTATCCAGCCTTTCCCTGGAGGTGCTGCACAGCTGATATGGCTCTTGTTAAACAGTAACTAATAGCAAAATGTCAAGAGTCTAAAAGGAAATTGGCTTATAGTTCTCAATAGTCAACATGAAATATTGTAATGAAAGGCAAACATAGCAAACATGTTGTAACTCAACATCTTAAATGTTAAGTTACAGAAGAAAACTGTCAGGTTTGGGCTATGTGGGAGTAATGAGTTCAGGCATGCCCATATTTTTTCTGGGTGAATAATGCTTAGGATTTTAGCTGTTTAATTTTCTGACAAATGCTACTATACTCCTAGTGTGAGCCCACTGAGAATGGCTTACCAATTATTTTCAATAGCATATAATTTCATATGATTATTTCATGCCTCTCATCTCCCCTCAAATGTCCAACACCTTCTTGTCATCCTCACTTTCAGCTGGTGACCTTGCTTCTTAGTTCTCTAAGAAGATTGAAGAAATCAGAGAAGAACTTTCATGGACCCACTCTCCACCACCACCACAACCACCACATCTAACCCCTCCTTCCAGCATCTTTCCACATGCAATCTGTCTTCAAACTTGTTATGATAGATCAACCTTTCTATTCTTTCTAAAGTCATACACCCTTCTTGTGCACAAGATCCCAAGTCGTCTCACTCAGGACATTGCTGTCTCCCTTTACTCCTCCTATCAGTTTTTGCTCTCTTCTGCATCATTCCTGTAAGCAGGCTGACTTAACGTTTTATTTTTTATATTAAGAAGAAAAACTGTGCTTGATCTCATTTCCCCTGCCAGCTAAGTCACCCATTTGTTCTCTGCCTTTAGCAGCAAAACTCCTTGCAAGTGTTCTTTATAGTCACTGTTTCCAATTCCTCTTCTTCAACTGCTCTTAATTTTATTCCACTAAGGCATTTCCTCCAGCACTCCATTAAAACCGGCTTTGTCTACATGGTCAATGACCTACCTGTTACTAAATCCAATCATCAGTTCTTTTGCTTGACCTATCAGCAGCATTTGAAATAATTGATTGCTCTCAACTCCTTAATACTGCTTCTTCTTTAGGCAAGGAGAGACATCTAGATGGTTCTGGAGGCTTGTTTCTTCTCTTTTGGTAGTTTAGCAAGGCTGAATTAACTAATTGAAAGAACTAGCAGATACCAGCTGCTTCTAGGAGAGTCACTTCTTTAAGGAGGAAGTTTCCATGGTTACCTAGGAATCTAAGTGTTCCTACCTATTCTTACACATACTAGAGTTCTATGGGAGTGGTGTTCTTCTCCTGGAGTCCTGCCTGTGGAGATGAGAGCTTAGGGGATCATGTGTGCTCTGCTATGTCTCCATTTGTGAGATTTTTCCCAATAAAACCTATTCTGTGTGTAACATGGTGCTCACAAGTAGTACGTGCATGAGACTCCTTTATTATCAATTGTCTCCTAGAGCTTCTGCACTCAAATGTTTTTTTCTCCTACCATGATGACACTCCCTTAATGATTTTGTCCGGATCTCATAGGTTCCATCTGTAGGCTAGACCTCTCTATTGACTATGAGAGGGCATAAATGAAGCTACTGGGATGCTGAAGATGTTCTAAATCCAGATCTAGATGATGGCTAAAAGGCATGTAAGAACAAATTGAATTATAAACATTTGCTCACATTTCTTTATGTATGTCATCCTTCAATAAAAACTTACCCAAAAAGTGATGCTAGAGGTTGTTTTATTCTCAAAATGGAAATAATAACGTATACTTCATACAAATGCTGTGATTATTAAAAGAGGCAATACCTGCAGGTATCTTGGGGTCAAAGGAACACTGATTCTAGAAAGGAGGTGATCAAATGGTAGATCATTAAATATGTATCTGATTAAAATTTTAAAAGTGTGTGTGTGCATGTGTGACTGGAACCTCTCAGTAAAAAAGATGCTGAATAGCGTATCAGTTTTTATGGGTTTACGTACTTCTCCTTTAATCCCAGACTTAGTTTTTAAAACTACACATTTACTGTTTTTGCATATTACCCCGGTGCTCTAAAATTATCTTAGTCTATGTGCAGAGATTGGTAAAGACCCCTTAAACAAAAATGGAGTTAGTTGTATTAATTATTTTTGTGCTTTCACTGTTACATTACTACACCATACTCGTGTGTGTGTGTATGTGCGTGTGTGTGACAGAGAGAGAGAGAGAGGGAAAGAGAGAGAGAGGAAGAGAGTGAGAGAGAGCACATACAGACAGATCCTCATAGGCTTACATATACACAGATAACCAATAAACTACCTCTGAACAAAAGATTTCAGGCTAAGGCTAGAAAGGCATAAAATAGAAGGGATAGGGTTTCCTAATACCATGCTGATACTGTATCAGCTTTCGATTGCCTACTCCAGACATTTTCATGTGCAAGAAAAATAATACTCTATTTTGTTTAAGCTATTGTTATTATTAGTTATCATACATATATTATAAATTGTATGCCAATACACAGTCATCTTTTGGTATTTACAAAGCATTGGTTCCAAGACCCCTTGCAAATACCAAAATCCATGTGTTACAGAATGCTTCGGGTGTCGCTTTGCCAGTCAGAAACCTCTGTGGCCAGTGGCGCCTTTGCCCTAGTTTTGCTCAGGCCTGCAGGGCCTACTCGTCCTGGCAGGCTGCATTCAGCTCGTGCTACTGGCCTGGACCCTGCACCTGCCAAGGGCAAGCCAGGCACAGAGTGGTGAAGGGTGTGTTAGAAAGTATGGGGTCTGGCCACTGCTCACAGCCAGGAATGTCAGCACGGGTGCCAGCTTTTTGTGAGGCTGTGGCTGGACGAAGCATACCACAAGCAGCTTCCACAGCTGGCACTGGGGAAAATGGTAGCACCTGGAGGGTTGGAGATGCCAGGAACCACAAAGCCCCAAAGAGGGTGTCACAGCCCTGGCACCAGGAGGTCCTAGATCTGGGCTCCCTGAAGGGCCACTGCTCTTCTCTCCTTCTTTCTTCTTTTCTTTTTTTCTTCTCTCTTTGTTGTTGCCCACAGTGTGGTGAGCCAGGGGCATGTGTTAACGCTGTTTGTGTTACAGCTTTTTTGGCCCCACTATGGCAGTTCCCAAGTTCTTGTCCTGTGGCCAAGGAGAATGAGGTACATGGACAAGTGGAGGGTGAGCAAGGCAAAGAGGACCTTTATGGAGCAACAGAACAGCTCAGAGGAGACCAACATTGGGTAGTTCCTCTCTGCAGGCAGGGAGTCCCAACTAGTACTCAGTTCTCAGCAGAAAAGAGACCCTGGAGTGAGTAGCTCCTCTCCGCAGGCAGGTTTTCTCATTGAGTGTTCAGCTGTCAGCAGAGAGGAGACGACCCTGAAGTGGGTAGCTCCTCTCTGTAGCTGGTCATCCCGTCATCTCTTCAGCTCTCAGCAGAGAAGAGACCCTAGGGTGGGTAGCTGCTCTCCACAGCTGGTCATCCTGTCATCTCCCCAAGTCTGGCTGAGTCTGAGGTTTATATGAGCTTAAGAGGGGAGGAAGTGTGTGGCAATTGGTCCATGGGCAGCCATGGGCTCACCCAGAGAAAGCACCACAAGCTCTCAGCCTGGCCCCCAGGCTTCAGGCCTCCCCTGGCTTGTGGGTGGGGCTCACTGGGCCTGTGCCCTTCAATCCAGGAGCCTGTCTGCCTCTTGCTGCCATTTATGGTGCCCAGGCTGTTTGTACCATGGGGTGCCTGCAGGCCAGCACCGAGTTGCCCTCAGCCCCCCTCAGCCTCCCTCCTGTGCATATCAATGCCCAAAGTTGAGAGGGGGCCAATGCAGCAGGGGGCTGGCATGTCAGTGCTGCCCCAAGCATGTGCACATCCAGTCAGGCTGTGACAGTGCCTGGGCTCAGGCCAACCTTGCTCTGAGACCAGAGCAGGTGCCAGGAGTGGTGAGAGACCAGGCAGCAGGAACAGATACCTCCGAGCCTGTGGGGCCTCGGGGGCCTTTCTGGGCCCCCAAGAGTGCAGAGACGTCCAAGTCTGTAGCCATGGCTTTGATAGCTGAAGCTGCACCTGGGAGGGTGGGGCTCCGGCCTGCTCCTGGCCACGCCTCCCCACCTGCAGCCAGGGTCATGGCAGCAGCTGCTGTAGGGGGGCTGCTGCTGCCATCACATACATGCTCAAGTCCCTTATGTAAAATGGCATAGTATCTATATATAACCTGTGCACACCCTCCCCATATACTTCAAATAATCTCTAGATTACTTATAATACCCAATACAATGTAAATGCTATGTAAATAGCTGTTATACTGTATTGTTTTTTATTTGTATTTTGTATTGTTTTACTATTATTTCAGTTTCTTTCTGAATATTTTTAATGTGCAACTGACTGGATCCATGGATGCAGAACTGTGGATATGGATGGCTGATTGTACATATATTGAACCTAATACCAACTGCCACCATTTCATTTTGTATTGATAATTTTTACCATGTGAAGATATTTGGGGGGAGGAATATTAACAAAAATGAAGGCCTGCTGTTTGAATGCAGTCTATATGGTGAAAGCAAAAGAAATTAGGAAATTTAGGAAAAGAGATGGCATCTGCATCATATATGTCAAAGGGTCAAGGGAGACAATTTAAATGAAATTGGCACATAGGTGAATTTTGTCCTTTGCACCTTGTCAATTGCCTTCATCAACGTGTCTCTCCTTCTGTAATCCCTATTATCATTCCCGTCCCTATTCGTCTTCCCAACCCCATCTTCTTATGTTCTATTCTTGTTCTATGTTGACTTCTATTAATTCCCTCTTAAGAATTAATAGCCGATTAACAGGAATGTTAAAAGTGAACTGTTAATATTGTTCATCTGCTAGGTTTTAAAGAAAGAGGTGGATCTAAAGGAGATCTTTAAACTGTATCTTTAAACTGTGTCATAGTAGAAATAACCTCTTATTATTTTCCTCTCTTCTCCTTGATATACTTGATATACATTTTATGTCTTAAGACACTATTTAAATCTATGGCTTATATCTCATTAGTGGCTGTACCATCAGTTTAAGAAGGTTATGGACACATTAAAAATAGAAAACTAAACAGGAATATAATATTTCTAATAGCTTCAAACTGGAAACAACACAAATATCCATCAACATATAATTGAGCAAATAAATTGTGGTGTATCCATACAATGGAATATTACTCAGCAATAAAAAAGAATGAGCTATTGATACAGGAAACCACATGGAAAGATTTCAAAGTAATTACACATAGTTATAGAAGTCAAACAAAAAAGCACATACTTTATGATTCTGTATTTTTAAAAATCTAGAAATTAAAACTAATCCACAGTGATAGAAAGAAGATCAGTGTTTCTCTGTGGATGGGGGAGGAAGGAGAGGGGATGGGAAGAGATTGCAAAGAGACATGAGGGTACTTTTGAGTACATTAGATATTTTCATCATCTTGATTGTGTTGATGGCTGCATGGGTGTATACATATTTCAAAACTTATCAAACGTGGAAATTAAATGTATGCAGCTTATTTGTCAATAATAACATCAGAGAGTATTACATGATACATTTAAACATTTTTCATGAAAATTTTCAGTACAGCTCTGTGTGTGCATCTGTGTGTTTGTAGAAATTGCATTTACATATCCATTCTCTCTTTAAAACAACATATTTTCCAATGTATTTTTTTTGCTTTTGTCCTTCTTGCTTTCTGTAGACATGTTTTTGTTTTGTTTTGTTTTGTTTGTTTGTTTTATGTTTTTGCACTCTCCTTATGCTTCTCCTCCTCCTTTTCCTAAATTCTGGAGTTGAATGCGTAATTCATTTATTTTTATTCTCTTCGTTTTAAGAATAAAATAAGTTTAGGTTACAAATATACTCCTAAGTAAAGGTTTGGGATAGTCTCATATATTATTTTAATATAGTGTTTGCAATGTAATTGGTTTGTTTGATTTTCTTTTTCGACATTGACATGATTTGGTTTTTTTTCCCCACCCACATCTTATTTCGAATTGTAATCCCCAGGTATCCAGGGAGGCACCTGGTGGGAGGTGATTGGATCATGGGGGCAGTTTCCCCATGCTGTTCTCATGATAGTGAGAGAGTTCTCATGAGAACTGATGATTTTAAAAGTGTTTGGCAGTTACTCCTTCATTCACTCTTCCTTCCCACCTCCTTGTGCAAAGTGCCTGTTTCCCCTTTGCTTTCTTCCATGACAGTAATTTTCCTGAGGCCTCTCCAGCCATGTGGAACTGTGAATCAATTAAACTTCTTTCCTTAATAAATTACCCAGTCTCTGGAGTTTCTTTATAGCAGTGTAAAAATGAACCAATATAGAAAATTAGTACTGAGGTAATGAGGCATTTCTGTAAGATACTGGAGAATGTGGAAGTGGCTTTGGAACTGGGTAACTGGAAGAGGTTGGAACAGTTTGGAGAGCCTAGAAGAATACAGAAAGATGTGGGAAAGACTGGAACTTCCTAGAGACTTGTTGAATGGTTTTGAGCAAAATGCTGATAGTGATATGGACAATGAAATCCACGCTCAGGTAGTCTCAGATGGAGATGAAGAACTTGTTGGGAACTAGAGTAAAGGTGACTTTTGCTATGCTTAAGCAAAGAGACTGGTGGCATTATGTCCCTGCCCTAGATATCTGTGGAACTTTGAACTTGAAAGAAATGATCTAGGGTATATGGTGGAAGAAATTTCTAAGCAGCAAAGCATTAAAGAGGTGACCTGGATTATTCTGAAAGCATTCAGTTTTATGTGTTCACAAAGAGATGGTTTGAAACTGGAACTTATATTTAAAAGGGAAGCAGAAGATAAATTTTTTAGCCTGACCATGTGGTAGCCAAAAAAAAAAAAAATTCTGGCAATGAATCCAAGTCTTCTGCAGAAATTTGCACAAGTAATGAGGAGCCTAATGTTAATAGCCAAGACAATGAGGAAAACATCTCCAGAGCATGTCAGAAATCTTCAAGGCAGCCACACCCATCACATGCCCAGAGGTCTGGGAGGGAAAAATGGTTTCATGGGCTGGGCCCAGGGACCGCTGCTCTTTGCAGCCTCAGGACTTGATGCCCTGCGTCCCAGCTGCTCCAGCTCCATCCCTGGCTAAAAAGCACCAAGGTACAGCTCAGATCATTGTTTCAGAGGGTGAAAGCCCAAGCTTTGGCACCTTCCATGTGGTGTTGAGCCTGCAGGTGCACAAATGTTAGGAATTGAGGTTTAGGAGCCTCTGCCTAGATTTCAGAGGATGTATGGAAACACCTGGATTTCCAGGCAGAAGTCTGCTGCAGGGGTGGAGCCCTCATGGAGAATCTCTGCTAGGGCAGTGCAGAAGGGAAATGTTGGGTCAGCGTCCTCACACAGAGTCCCCACTAGGTCACTGCCTAGTGGAGCTGTGAGAAGAGCCTCTAGGCCCCAGAATGGTAGATCCACTAACAGCTTGCACCATGTGCCTGGGCAAGCTGTAGACACTCAACGTCAGCCTGTGAAGGAGCTTCTCAAGACTGTGGGAGCCCACCCCTTGCATTAGTGTGCCCAAATGTGAAACATGAAGTCAAAGGAGATTATTTTGGAGATTTAAGATTTAATGACTTCTCAGTGTGGCGATTCCTCAGGGATCTAGAACTAGAAATACCATTTGACCCAGCCATCCCATTACTGGGTATATACCCAAAGGATTATAAATCTTGCTGCTATAAAGACACATGCACACCTATGTTTATTGTGGCACTACTCACAATAGCAAAGACTTGGAACCAAGCCAAATGTCCAACAATGATAGACTGGATTAAGAAAATGTGGCACATATACACCATGGAATACTATGAAGCCGTAAAAAATGATGAGTTCATGTCCTTTGTAGGGACATGGATGAAGCTGGAAACCATCATTCTCAGCAAACCATTGCAAGGACAAAAAACCAAACACCGCATGTTCTCACTCGTAGGTGGGAATTGAACAATGAGAACAGATGGTCACAGGAAGGGGAACATCACACACTGGGGCCTGTAGTGGGGTGGAGGGAGTGGGGAGGGATAGCATTAGGAGATATACCTAATGTTAAATGACAAGTTAATGGGTGCAGCACACCAACATGGCACATGTATACATATGTAACAGACCTACACATTGTGCACATGTACCCTAAAACTTAAAGTATAACAAAAAAAAAAGATTTAATGACTTCCCTATTGTATTTCAGACTTGCATGGGCCCTGTAGCCCCTTTGTTTTGACTAATTTCTCCCATTTGGAATGGGAAAAGTTAACCAATGCCTGTACCCCCATTGTATCTTGGATGTAACTAACTTATTTTTGATTTTACAAGCTCATAGGTGGAAGGGGCTTGTACTTGTCTCAGATGAGACCTTGGACTTGGAATTTTGAGTTAATGCTGGAATGAGTTAAGACTTTAGGGGACTACTGGAATAGCATGATGTGTTTAGTAATGTAAGGACATGAGATTCACGAATGGCCAGGAGCAGAATGATGTGCTTTGGCCCTGTGTCCCCACTGAAATCTCATCTTGAATTGTAATCTAATTGTAATTTTCAGGTGTTCAGGGAGGGACCTGGTGGGAGGTAACTGGATCATGGGGGCAGTTTCCTTCATGCTGTTCTCATGATAGTGAGGGAGTTCTCATGAGAGCTGATGGTTTTAAAAGTGTTTACCAGTTCTGCCTTTGTTCACTCTTCTCTCCTGCCACCTTGTAAAAAAGATGCCTGCTTTCCCTTTGCCTTCTGCCATGATTGTGAGTTTCCTGAGTCCTCCCTAGCCATGTGGAACTGTGAGTCAATTAAACCTCTTTCCTTTATAAATTACCCAGTCTCAGGTATTTCTTTATAGCAACATGAAAACAGACTAATACAGACCCAAACACAGATTGAGAGAATATTTTAAAACTTTCTCTTACTGAACTTTAATTTTAATTTTAGTGAGCTGTGATAAATATATTAGTCTTTGTTTTATAATAGAGAATGTCAACCCAGTTATACTTATTATAACTTTCTGTGTTAATACTTCTTAGAGGTTATTTTTATGTACTCTCTGATATTTGATTATGTTTTCTTTTTTCTTTCTATTTATAGCTGTTTGGCATTATCATTTTTATTTTAAAAATGATCTTTTTTCCTTACCTATAAATGCCAAAAATAAAATTCTTTCTACTGACATCCCTGTAAAATAATTTTGCTCTTTTCTTATTCTATTACTCAATCTTATTAACATCATCTATGATTGAAATTGAGAATCTATTTTATAAGATTCTTATGATTCATGGGTTTATTTTTAATATTTGCATTAAATTTTCTAAACATTTATAAATAACTAAAATATGAGTCTCTGGTTTGTTAGTTTTATTGCTTATTTCCAGTTCATTTATTTTGCTAATTTCTGAGTTGTTTATTTATTCTCTTTTCTTGGAGACCTTTGGTAAATCTTTGATTAGTGCTTTAAGGGATATTATCTATAAAGTATATTTTCAAACCTTTGCATTTCTGTTATTTGACTGGTAGACTCAAGCCTTTCTTCAATTCAGGAAATATTTTATTTTCCTATTGTTGATTTGATCACACCCTTTCCACAGAATGCTCTATACTGTGGGGGTCTGTTCTGCAGACCCCAGCTTGCACGACGGATGAATAACGTACTCAAACACTGATATTCAGTGAAAGAGCAACTAGGGGTCCGAGCCACTCACAGACACCAAGGAAGGTGCTGTAAAGAGTCAGAAGCCACGGCCCTGACTAGCTGACCCTGCGGGCATTTATTTAGCACGGTTGTCTTTGAGTCAACACACCTGTGGGTAATTAATCTGGTCACCCCCACCCTGGGAGAGCCATCTTGCCCATGAGTGATCAAAGGTCAGTTTTAGGACCACATGAGTAAGCAAGCTCTTTAGATAAACTCCTCTACATTCCTATGTATCCATGCCCTGAGCTTTTAAGAGAACTCAGCTGCCTTCAGCCAAGACTTTTACTAAAGCTATGCAAACATCTCGGCCTTCCAAGAAGGTTTGTGTTTATTTCCTCTAAAATCTTTCCCACCACCATGACTGAACCTCCATACTATACTTTTCTTCTTGACTTCCCATTAAACTCAGCTCATTCTATCTTCAATCTATGTCCTGGGTAGTCTCAATTTGCCTCTCAGATTCCTGCTCAGCCCTCCTCTGTCCTGTTATGTTTCTTAGGATGCTGATCTCTATGGTCTACATCACCTAGCTTAGCTTCTTTTGCTCTTTGGTTCTGATTGACAAAAGGAAACAGAAAGAGATAAGAGGAGATGGGGACTGAGGTTGAGGTGTTTATTCACCCTGCTTTCTTCCTAACAGAACTTGGTTGGAATAGAGGGTGGCATTCCTCTACCAAATGTCACAGCTCCTTTTGGGATTGCACCTTTTCCATGGCTAGTGGGAAAAAATAAATAAACAATGTAATATAAACAACATATAAATTAAATAATTACAACTTTAATTTTTTTTTTTTTTTTTTTAGGCAGAGTCTCAGTCTTTCACTCAGGCTGGAGTGCAGTGGTGCGATCTCAGCTCATTGTAAGGTCCGCCTCCTGGGTTTACACCATTCTCCTGCCTTAGCCTCCTGAGTAGCTGGGACTACAGGTGCCTGCCACCACGCCCAGCTAATTTTTTTGTATTTTTAGTAGAGATGGGGTTTCACTGTGTTAGCCAAGATGGTCTCTATCTCCTGACCTTGTGATCTGCCCACCTCAGCCTCCCAAAGTGCTGGGACTACAGGCGTGAGCAACCATGCCTGGCCAACTTTAATATTTTCTATGAGTCAATAAATGGAGTACTGTGATAGAGAATACCTTCAGTAAGCTACTTAGAAAGCATGAACAAAGGAAAACTTCCCTCTGGAGGTGACTCTTACACTATACAACGAACAGGAACCAGCCAGATGAAGAAAGAATATTCTCAGTAAAGAGAACTGTAAAGCAAAGACTTTTGGATAGTCTGGGACTGAAAAAAAACATCCTGCATGACTGACACATAGTAAGAAAGGATGGTCATGGCATGAGATAAGTATAAAGATAAGAATTTAAAGTGCAACGGAAAGCTATTTCCAGGGTTATTAGCAGGAAGAGATAGATGTTTTTATAGGGTTGTTCTGAATGCTCTAGAAAGGGTGAAAGGATTGTAGAAAGGCCAAAGAGAAAATGCAGTCCTGTTAGTGGGCATTGCAACTATCTATGTGAGAGATCTGGTTTGGATTAGGGCAGCAGCAGTATATTTTTTCTGATAGATGTGCTGACTTATTGGATGTGAGGGTGAAGGGGAAAAAGATTTCAAAACTTCTTGCTGGAGCAAATGGAACAATTTACAATGATGGGGTAAAACAGGTATGCCTTATGGATATGTTGAGAAGATGGAATATTAGACAAGTTCTAGAAATATAATTTGAGCACTGTTAACACATAAATGATGTTTAAAGCAAGAAAAGATCTGAAGGAAGAATGCCGATAGAAAAGGGAAAATGATTCAAGTTCAATTGCTGAAGAACTTCAGCACTGAGAGGTCTCCTACAAGAGCTGACAGTGAAGGAGCTGGAGAAGAATGGTCAATATTATAAGAAAAATAACCAAAAGAATATAATGTAAAAAACGTGAGAATGGAAAGATTTCATAAAGAAGGCAGTGAACAACTGTTACCAAGGATAGCTGCGAGGTCAAGCAAGAAGAAAAAAGCATCCTTTGAGTTTCACAATAAGGAGATAATCATTATTTTCAATAAAAATAGTGACAGTGGAGAGGTTGGGACAGAAGCCAGATGACATAGGCAGAAGCATGAAAATTTGGTGAGAAACTGGAGAAAATGAGCTTAAGTAACTCGAGACATTTTGCTATAAAAATCAGAAAAATGGTGTGAAAGCTATGGTAAAATGAAGCACCTTATTTAATTATTTTTAAAAATAAAAGAAAGTGTAGAACGTCTTTAGGCTTATGAGAATATTCCAGAAGAAAAAAAAGTTATTGATGCAGGAGAGAAAGGGGAAATTTGTGGAAGTAAAGTTCTTGATTTGACTAGATGGAATAAAAGGCAGAGCATGGGTGGAAGGATTGAGATACTGATCTTTGATGTGAAGAGGAACATGTACTTCACTATAAAAAGAGAGAAGAAAGTGTAAGAACCCAGACAGTTTTGTGTGTTTGAAGTGAAGGTATGAGGGAGTTTCCAAACTGATGTTCATGATATTCTCAATAAAGATAAGGTGAGATTATTCACTAAGGAAAATATGTAAAATGTTTTTAAAATAAAAAAAATTTTATTCTTAAACAATAACAATTACTCACAAATGGGATATGGTGGTTTTTTGGCCACTGCACAGCCTCTTAAACTTTGGAATCAGATTACATACTGGCATCCTCATTTCCTGTTCTACATTGATTTTAGCATGAGTCTTGCTGATGTAGAATGTTCTAAGTGAAGGCGTGAAATAGCTCAATTAGTGGGAAACCACATTCATTTGGAACATGTAGTCGGATTGTTAGATGCTATTGAGTGTCCAAGTGGAGTTCTTCAATCATCAATTTGAAGTGTAACCACTTAGACAATTTTATTTTTCCTGATTGCTTGGGTGCTGTTACAGAAAAAAAATAAGTAGCTAGGTTGATCCAAGGCTTGAAGTCTGGAATCTATAGCATCCATCCAATCTGCTTTTCATTGCCTCCTTTACAATTTTAAATTCAGGAATCAGATTTCCATGAAACCTTTCTTAGTCTCATAGCGTGATTATTTTGATTTCCTGTTCTTAGTCCATGAACAAAATACTTTACTGAACCTTTATGCCACATAATAAAGAATTTGATATACTTTTCTTTTTTGTAGTAATTCTATGAGGAATGGTGGTCATCTGCTAATTCCTCAAGAAAATTAAAACAAACCTCTGTTGAATGCATATGTTCTTTTGTATGTTCAGAGGTTGCTTTTTAATAACTCTTTTCTCATGCTTATAAAGGGAGATCTATGAGTGTCAGAATTGGGAGTTTAAATGTGTTTTTTCAGAGATCATGTAAATAAATCTCTGTTCATTTTTTTATGATCTGGAGAAAGAGAGAAGAAAAAATTGAGATTATGTAGCTAACTGCTACTTTGGAAATCTAAAAGTGTGGAGAGTGGGGAGAGAAAGAACTAGATGAAGTTGTTATAGGAACCTCCACCTATGTAAGGAATTATTTCTGTCATGATTGTTGTGGTGTCCAGGGGTTAATCAAAGCAGAATCTCCATTCTTTGCCTGAAAAGATTCCTTTATTAGGAGCCCAGTGCAGTGGTGTTGATACTCCTCATCAGTTGTGATGGACCATAGAGAGGGTAAATCAGGCCATAAGAACTGTGTGCTTTGTACCTTCTGTGGTTCTGGAACTCATTATGCTTCCTGATACTATGGAGGGGTCCTTCTGGGCTGATTCTCACTTCTCCTCCACTCCTGACTCGTTGATTTAGGGAGTGGTAGCAGGTTTCTGCCAGGTGTTCTGTTATTCCTTTCCCAAATAAGGTTTAGGGTGGGCTCTTTTTCAGCCTGTTCACATCTTCACAATATTCAGAGAAATTCTGCAAATATTCTCACTTGGGAATATTACCGCTCTCCAATTTCTGGGGTTAAGGGGACTTTTTCTCTATTGTTATTTGAGATGGTTATTTGAAGGGAATCTGAGCATGAGGGAACATAGTGAACACCTTTTGTTCGGGAGGCCCTGCATCGAGTCACCTTTTTATTCTAACTATAAACCACCTTTCCTCTGGGGAGCGAATCTTTGTTCTTTTACTTCAGAAACAAAAAGTGAGTTACTGCAAAACTTTTGCTGTAGCTTCTGGGAAGAAGTCCTTGCCCTCTCCCACAGAATCTGCTTCTGGGAGAACAAGGTGTTAGAGGTGCTATATCAATGCTGCTTGCAATCATGAAGAGAGAGGCTACGAGTAGACTTGACATAGTCTGCGGCAAAATCTCAAACTAGAGGCCTGGTGCTTTTGAGTTTTGGAATGCTGGAAGTTCTATTCTATAGACTGTCCTGGTATGTGAGCCAATTAAGGCCTCTTTTGACTCAAGACTGCTTGACTTGAGTTCCCTTTACTTGTAACTGAGTTCTTAATCGATTAACAAAGAGACTAAAAGCTGAACTCATCGTAATCTTACATGGAAACCTTCACGTTTATTTAGTTTTTACAAACTGGTTTAATATTTTGAACATATTCCATTTTACATAATTTAGCATTTCACACTGAAATAAATTCTGAAACAACTGATTTAAAGTCAAATAAATGTAACTTTGAATTTTATCTTTACAAATCAAATTATATATCAAATTTTATCTTTATAATCAAATTCAAGTAACAGCTAAATACTGTTAGCGCTATTAATATCTTAGCTAAATATCCTTTTAACAGGTCAGTGGGAAGTTGTTTTGTCAATAAATATATTCTAAAGCTTATTTACCCATTTATTTTCCTGTAGCCCCACAATTTACTATAAATGTAAGAAGTTCCAAAATGAGGCAAATGTATCTGAAATATTCTCACTCATTCTTTTCTGCAGAGTGCCCATGTGGTGCACTTGTTTCAAACTTGTTTCTACTACTCTTTAAAGAGTAGTACTCACTGAAAATCTGAAAATGGCCATGAATTATAAATATAACCTTGGACACATCAAAGAACGAAATTATATTTCTACCTCCCAACATATATAAAAAATGAGTTTCACATGGACAGAAAGAACTAAGCATGAAGAGCAAGTTTTTAATCTGCTATTAGAAGAAAATACAGCTGTAAATCTTTATGTTTTGGTGGAGAAAGGTTTTTAAAACAGGGTCCCAAGAGCACAAATCAAAATAGTAAGATTTGAGTATAGCAAGAATTACTCCTTCTGTATAATGAATAGTTCCATAAACAGAATGAAAAGATAATCATTAAACTTGGAGAAAAAATATTTTCAGTATGTACAACAGATAGAAGACCAGTCTCTAGAGTACATTAAAGCAGATTTTAAAGATCAAAAAGGAAAAGACTACCCAAATAAAAATAGGGGAAAGACAAGAACAAGGAATTCACAGAAGAAAAAACTCAAATAACCAATAGACACATAAAAAGATATTCAACTTCATTAGACATCAGATAAATACAAATGAAAGCAAAAATTCGATTTTACTATTTAACCATTAAAGTCAGCTAAATGTTTTGAAATGTATTATATCAAGAGTTGGCAAAACACGGAAGTTTTCGTTACATGCTACTGGGAGGTTAAATTATTACAACTATTTTGAAGAATGTCATTAAAGGGTTTAGTAAAATGAAAAAGGCATATAACTTGTGATCCAGTAACCTGCAACTACTTATATAAATCTTATATGTGTATAAAAGAAAACATATATAAGGATATCAATTGCGGAATTGCTTATAGTAATAAAAATATAAGACAACATGTCTATCATGGCCATAAAAGGCTCCAGTTGCTGCCCTTTGAATTAACCACCACCTTCATGCTAAAGTCTGACTTCCCACAGGCTTCTTTCAGCCAATGATTGAGCACAAAGAAGATACTAAGGCAGGCCTATTCCAGGGAAATGTGTGACTTTTCTGCAGGTGACTTTGGCTCAAGGATTTTCTATGAGACTTGCTGAAACTTTCATGGAAATTCATTGCAATCTGGCTTTTTTTTCTTCCCTCTCTTCTTCATAGGGGCCAGACATGCATCCTAGTCTGATGGTTCTCCCAGCCTCCTAAGGCTTTCTCTGTATTTTCCCTCAAAGACAGGTTTCCCCAATAAATCTATTGTATATCTAGTCCCATCTTGACATTTGCTTCTTAGAAATCCTCAGCTAACACAAGTGGTGCCAGAAGTGGTTTGACCACACAGGTGGTATGATGAGAATCTGGGACTAGTTTTCTCACTGCCTGGTAGGCAAAGAGGATGCTGTCCTAAGTGAAATGTGGGATGTAGATAGACCTGGCACTTGGTAGTGGTATAACACTACAAATTTCACTAGTGATGACCTGAAAAAACCTCATTAGTAGACAGGAATGCCTTTGCAAATGTAGTAATTCAGGAATTTAAAAGACATTGGTGGTGATGGGGATAGCAGAGCGAATTGCTTACTACTAAATTGCCTTGCACAAAGCTAATGAGAAACTGAGATCCATTAATATGTAGTCACCGGTTAATTTTGAGGGCCAGAGTGCCTCATTGGTAAATAACAAAAAGCCCCATATCTTATGAGATTTCTGATACAGTTGAGCCGTAAATGGTAGTTAGAGTTGCTTAACTACAAAGGTGTTTGGATGTTCAACCAAGGCAGAACTCTTACACTAACAGACCCTGTTTGGGCAAACCTGAGACCGTGAAATACTGGATGGGGACATTTGGATGGATAACCCTGAGGATGCTGGCTCTGCAGACTCCTCTGAACCCTCACAGATTAAAAAGATGACTACACTTCCCTGCCAGCCTCTAGGAATTGCCCCCCACCTCCTCTCCTGGCTGCTAAGTCAGTAAACTGGCAAGGTCTACCTGGGGAAGTGCTGGATCTGAAAAGGGAGGGAAAAGATTACCATAGAAAGAGCTACAGGAATTTGCTATGTTGTATTGGCAAAATCCATTGGAGTACCACTGGGATGTTGAGGGTACATGATCAAGGGGGCCAGAATGTAAAACTAGATAAGCAAGAATTTATTGACTTAGGGTTAGTTTCTCAAGACACAGGATTTATCACCCTGGCAAAGCCTCAAGTGATAGATCACAGTCATTGCTAGCGTGTCTCTTATAGGTCTGCGAGAAATAATAACCAATGCTGAATAAAATAGAACTGCCCAAAATGCCCTGTCAGACAACATATAAAGGAATGAAGAGGTTCCAGAAAGTGGGCATACCAGAATGGATATATTATATGAGGCCAGAAAAGCCAACAGAATTTGATATTTCACAAGGGTCCAGAGGACATACCATTCACCAAAACCATCAAGAATGCACTGGTGAAGACACAAGTCAAGACTACCAGAAGAAGGTGAGGGGCGTAATGGCTCTCTTTTACAGGCCAGGCCTGCTGGTAGTGGAGATGGTCACAGAGCTGGGCTTAATATCATTGGAATGATGGGACCTGTAACAATAAAAGCAAGTTGGCAGCACTTAACTGATAGGAGCCATGATAATGAAATTATCATGAAAGGCAAAGTTATAGAGGCAGCCAAGAAAGGTTGACTGACAGGGAGTTGCAGAGCTGGTAGATAGTGTGTTATTCCAGAGGCATACGGAATGTCCCTCCAGAGAGGGACAACCAACAAGTGTGCTGCTTATCATGTACAACAATAGCAAGAAGGAATTCTGGAATTACGGTTAAAGTTCAACTCCCAGTGAGCATATTATGATTATCTCCCCATTACCTGAATGTATAGTTATGGTTATTATACTTCACATTGGAGTTACACTTTTGCTCCTCCAAACCCCAACACACAGTTTGGTCCTTTGCCTATGTAGTAAGAGTCACCATAGTGGAGAAAGTCAAGCAGAAAATGCTGAAACTGCCACCCACTGTGGTTAAAAGAGTAAACCAAAAACATGACACTTGGGTGAGAGAGCAGAGCTAGGTGTCTCCAGCTAAAAACCTTAGAGATGCAGAGATAGTGTTCCCTATCTTATTTTCATTAGCTTTGCCAGTCTGGCCTCAGCAGAAACTGGTTGGATCCTGGGGAATAATTAAAGACTACAGCAACTAAACTGTGTAATAGCCCTGGTACAGTGCAGCGCTTGGGTAGCAAGAAGGGTATTGTTGCTAGAACAGGTTAATAAGACATCAGGTACGTAATATGCAGTCATTCATGTAAAAAACACATTCTTTTCTGTCTGAATCAGAAGAGAGGATCAGAAACTGTTTACATTTATGTGAAGCAGATGGTAATATTCATTTGCAGTTTTGCCTTAGGGCCCTGTTAAGTCTGATTTTTGTCATCATATGATCTAAGTAATCTGGCTGGCCTGGATATGCCACAGAACCTCACACAGATCTGTCCTATCAATGACATATGCTAATTGGGCAAGATGAGCAAGAGGCGACTAATATGCTGGAAGCCCTGGGAAGATACACACATTGTGAAGGGTGTGTATAAACCTTTTGAAGATTCAGGTACCTGCTATTCAGTGAAGATCTTAAGAGTCCATGGTCAACAGCATGCTATGATACTCCATACCAAATAGAAGTCAAATTGCCATAACATGCCTTCACCACCATAAAGAAGAAAGCACAGTGCTTGGTGGTCTCTACTGGTTCTGGGCTCACTGTGAGCTGGACTTCCATCACCAGGGTTTCCCAGCTGGGGAACTGGTACATGGTGTAGGCATTAACCTAGCTAGGAGAGGTGGGGAAAGACAGTTTTGCTTTAGGGAAGAGAGAGATGTGGGGCTGCAATGCATACAATATCCAACCTCAGACAGGAATAGTCCCAAGATGGAAAAGACTGTTTCTGTTTAAATGAGGCCAAATAATCCTATCTATTTATGGAAAAGAGTTGCAGAGGTAGGAACCTAAAAAAGCATTCTTCTAGCATGACACTTCTTAGTTAGAATGTGTGACAATTTTTGAGTAGTGTCATTTCACTAAAGCCATTTTAGACATTGATGCAAATATTGCTTATTTACCTTATATTCTTTCTAACCTTCACTGACATTTTATAATGACATTGCAAGCTGTTGTTTACTCATCAAAGAGTAGATGTTTGCTCATCAAGATAAGTTGATGAAAACATCCTACATTAAGTAACAAACATTTTCAGTAAATCAGAGAAAATATTGAACCACAAAAGATGACGGCTATGTTGAAATCCAAGTATAATTAAAGGGCAGTAGGTTGAAAGCCCTATATATCGTTTTTGCATGTAATGCATTTCTATGATATGAAGATCAAACCTATTTACTTTTAAAGTTGTGAAAGGGCCTTTTAAAAACCATAGGAAAGTGATGGGTTTGGTGGCTCACGCCTGTAATCCCAGCACTTTGGGAGGCCGAGGCTGGCAGATCACTAGATCAGGAGATCGAGACCAGCCTGGCCAATATGGTGGAACCCTCTCTCTACCAAAAATGCTGTAGTTCCAGCTACTCAGGAGGCTGAGGCAGGAGAATCGCTTGAAACCAGGAGGTGGAGGTTGCAGTGAGCTGAGATCATGCCACTGCACTCCAGCCTAGGCGACCGAGTGAGACTCCATTTCAAAATAAATAAATAAATAAATAAATAAATAAATAAATATTTAAAAATTTAAAAAATAAAAACTACAGGAGAAAGGAAACTAGGGAAAGGGATTAGAGGAAGGCTTTCACTGTATATTCTTGAGTGCATTTTGAATTTTGAGCTGTATATATATTATCTATTTCAAAATAAATAAAAATTTTAAAACACATAGAAATGAAAAATCATTTTATTCACAAAAGTCCCCCAAATTATAACATGCATAGGAAGAAAATTTAGCAGGAAAGGAGCAGAACTTTTATGAAGAAAATTACAAAATACACCTTTAAAACATAAAATCAGACCTGAATAAATGAAACTTGTGTTCTTGGATGGAAGATTTAATATCATAAAATATTAATCCTTTCCAAATTAATATGATATTCCAAGACAATTCCAATCAGAATTCCAATGGGTTAAGACAAAAGTATTTTTTAAAATATAATAAAATATTAATCTTTTCCAAATTAACATAATATTCTAAGACAATTCCAATCAGAATTCCAATTGGTTAAGACAAAAGTATTTTAAAGTACATATGAAAGGAAGCATAATTGCCTAAGAGTAGCCAAGACAATTTAGAATAAGGAGTACTGGTGAAAGAAACTAGTGTTATCAGATATTAAAAGTTTACTAGAACAGAAGTAGAAAGGTATGCCATTGGAATTTATTTCCATTTATTTAACAAACCATATGTAATTCTTATTATGTTAATAATTCTAAATGCTTTGCAAACATTAACTCATTTAATTCTTTTTTTTTTTCTTTTTTTTTTTTTTGAGACAGAGTCTCGCTCTGTCGCCCAGGCTGGAGTGCAGTGGCGCTATCTTGGCTCACTGCAAGCTCCACCTTCTGGGTTCACGCCATTCTCCTGCCTCAGCCTCCCAAGTAGCTGGGACTACAGGCACCCACCACCACTCCTGGCTAATTTTTTGTATTTTTTAGTAGAGATGGGGTTTCACTGTGTTAGCCAGGATGGTCTCAATCTCCTGACCTCATGATCCGCCCGCCTCGGCCTCCTAAAGTGCTGGGATTACAGGCGTGAGGCACTGCACCAGGCTTCATTTAATTCTTAACTCTTACAGAGAGATACTATTATTATTCCCATTTCACATGT
This sequence comes from Pongo pygmaeus, assembly GCF_028885625.2. Classification (NCBI taxonomy): domain Eukaryota; kingdom Metazoa; phylum Chordata; class Mammalia; order Primates; family Hominidae; genus Pongo; species Pongo pygmaeus. Next base: position 42,578,271 of record NC_072377.2, on the reverse strand, counting down.
GAAGAAACTGCGAAGCTTGCCCAAGGTCACATAGCCGATACATAGTGAAGTCTAGGTTCAAACGTGGCCTTGATAAATATATTATGCAGTCTCTTAAAAGCAAATAAATCAGTGAGACAGATAAAATATTCTAATACACTCTGGTGTTGACACAACTGGTTCTTCAACAACACTAACCTGATTAGAATTCTGTATATATGGCCAGAGTGGGGATCACCTGAATCTTTATCAATAATAGAACTGCAGAGCAAATTATAATGCATTAACGTTATGAAACTTGGCCGGGCGCAGTAGCTTACACCTGTAATCCCAGCACTTTGGGAGGCCGAGGTGGGTGGATCACTTGAGGCCAGGAGTTCAAGACCAGCCTGGCAAACATGACGAAACCCCATCTCTACTAAAAATACAAAACATTAGCCAGGCCTGGTGATGCAGCCGGTAATCCCAGATACTCAGGCGGCAGAGGTGGGAGAATCACTTAAATCCAAGAGGAGGAGGTTGCAGTGAGCCAAGATTGCCCCACAGCACTCCAGCCTGGGCGACAAAATGAGACTCTGTCTCAAACAAAGAAACAATGAAACATAATGCTACTATTAAAAAGGACTCATAACTACATCTACATTTATTGACCTTGCAGAATTGCTGCATTTTTTTAAGTAAAGAAAAACAAAAAACAAGTTGAGGGATAATAAGTATTACATATATATGCATTTTAATGAGGATGAAGTAATGTATGCAAGGACAAACACCATGGTGTTATCACTGGTTACTTCAAGAAATAGTGAATGAGAGAATGCTGGTGCCAGTGGAACTTATTAATAATTTCCATTTTTTTTGTTCTTGTAACAATTTTCACTTTTGAAATGAATCTAAGATAAATTTCAGACTTTATAAAAACTAGATATTTTACATGCATTACTACATAAAAATATTTGAAATTTCCAAACTTTTAATGTCTGCTTTTAGTATACAAATTTATCATTCATCCACTTATGTACTTTAAACAAAATATTAAAGTGTCTTGTACTTATTTGAGAAAATTTTCTTGTAAAATCGAGATTTTGTGCATGAAGTTAAATATAAAATATATTTTCTTTAAAAATAAACTTAATTCTGAAAAAAAAGCCCACTTGCATGCTTCCCAAAGATGCCAATAGTATCTAAGTTTGTGCTGTGTGTGTGTAGTAAAAAGATTTAGTTATGACACTGGAGAAATTGTAAAGTAAAGAATTTAGTAAGAGGGGTACTAAACACAAAAAGAGAGAGATTGTTTTCTTTCTCCTGGATAATTTGTTTCTACTTCCAGAACCAGTATCCACTCTTCTCTGCCATGCTTTCAGACCAGGTAGCTGACCTGTACGGACTGCATCAACGAAGTTATCTTGTCCTCAGGCTTCCAGTTGGGTTCACCCAATGGGAGATGTTGGTGATCAACTAGAGGCCATGAAGATAGAATGGCCTGAGTATTTATTCCCCTGGCTTTCTCTATTGGACTGACAATGGCTGTGTCCCTTCATTCTTCCTGGAGTGTGACCCTTGTCCCATGTTTTCAGCTCTTCTTGGGTTTTAGGCTCTGCATTTTTCCTCTACTCATTTATTTCCTCCTGTAAAATCTTCAGGAAAACCATCTCTTAGGATTTTCCTTAACCCTTCCCCCATTTTTATAGTCTTCTCAGTCATTCCTTTAAATATGACATCCAATTCCTGTTGGGACGCTTCCTAATATCCCACCCTGTACATGTGAGAGTAATCTACAGTTCAGTTGTCAACTGACTATTTTTTCCAATACATTTACTTTCCTCTGGTAAGACAATCCCTTTCTGAAACTTAAAACACTAATTTCTTAGCTAAATCATATTTTATCTGTTCTAAATAACATAATGCCAAAACTCTGTGAAGATACATCTAGATAGCTAAAGAGAAAGAGAGGAAGAAGACCTAATGGTGTGATCATTGCCAACATATTTGATGGTGTTCAACAATTGGAATTCCAGAGGTGGTTAAATGCTTGACCTTTGCATGCCATTCATGGGGAGGAAATGGGAAGGAGTTTCATTGTATAAGACCTTGGCACTGAAGGTGTTTGTCCTAACCAGTTCTAACAAACAAATTCTTTAACTGGAAATTGTTGAAGGACACCTTTGCTCAGCAATTTCCACTGTCTAAAAGTTATAACCACAGCAGTGAAACTCATTCCATGGCTGTTGATCATGGGAAAGGAATAGAGATGTTATAGTGGAGCTGACAGAGAATAGCAATTGGGAAGTCAACTCATATCAGCTTTGGAAACGAATCTTAGCCATTTGTATGAAGCAATTATTTCAATATGAATCTTTTCACTTTGAGGCATGTTTTACCTCATCAGTTATTCTAAAAGTATCTGATAGCAAAGAGGAACTACTTCATAGACTCTCTAGGGAAGATATGCCTGGCTCAGAATAGCAAATAAGGTACTTTCACTAAAAATTTTAATGGTAGTGAAGAATTGCCTCTTGGAAATAGAGATCCTATGGGTTTCTACTTAGGTAAATTTTTCTAGACTTAGAAAATAGATGAGAAAACTTATTTATTTAACTAATGTGTTAGTAAAGTCTCTTTAGTCTTTTTTGTGTGACCCTAGGATAACTAAGATCAGTTGAAAAATTAATTGCAGAAAAAGATCTCTTGGAGGTGAGAAGAAGGTGGGGAAGATTGTTTTGTAGGATTCTAATCTCTTTATCATTTTCTTTCATGAATGAAAGAGGGCTTGCATTGATACTAAGTCAGAGAATCTGTAGGAGGAAATAGGAGCCAGGCTTCCCCATCTGGGCAGGAAGTTATAGGTTGGGGAAATACCTTGAGGTCGAGCTACTGGTAGTAAGGATAATGCATCCCAGCAATCTGTATCAAAATGTCCAGGCACTAACTAAATTTGAACACTACCTCCACTTTTTTCCATAGGGAATTATTCAGTTTCTCCTGCTATTTCAGCTGCAGAAATATGATTTTCGTTGATGCAGTTGCTGTTGTTTTTAAGACCACCTGGCCTATGAAGACACTATATGGCTTTCAAATTGGAACTGCTCCCAGAAAAACTCACCTTTTGTCAATTTCCACTACATTTCCCTTGCTCTTTGTATTTTCTAGAGAAAGAAGATGTATTCAAAAATATACAAGCAGATGTACACATGGATTCCCATGAAAACCAGATTGTACTGAAGAGACAATGAAGATATACTGTTATAATTCATGATTTAACTGCCTCTTTTTTAGAGTTGTTCTGAATCCTTTTAGATTTTGATCACTTATTTATCTTTCTATGTCTCTATTCTTTATCTCTATCTCTATCTTTGTCTTTGTCTCTATCCCTGTCTCTATCTCTGTATATATCCATGCTTTATCCTTCATATCAATTGTCTTTCATTGAATCTAGCCTAAAGATAGAACAGCTTTCTACTCATTTTCTTTGGAAACATCTTTACCCTGGAAGTGTGTCTCAAAGTATGGTCTGTGGACTATGCATAGCAGAAAGACCTGAGAGGCTTAATGAAAAAATGAATACTTCTGGGATCCACTTGATATAAACCAAATCTAAAACTCTGGGAATTCAGATACATATTTGCAACCACACCAGCTGATTGCCACACATGAGGACGTGACCTAGACATAATATTCAACATGAATAAATTATTTCAGAAAATTAGTAATTTCCGTCCACGTGAGAAGAAATTCCAGCAGACATTTCCTTAAACAACAACTTTTTAGTGAATAATTACTATATAAAAGTGAGCAAAGCAGACTTTTAGACTAATGGGAGAGTAAATGATTGATCAATTATTGATCTAAAGAAATATAAAATAAAACGATGTTATGCTATGAAGTGTTTATAGAGTAATATAATATAGTGTATTAGTTCATTTTCATGATGCTGATAAAGAGATACCCTAGACTGGGCAATTTACAAAGAAAGAGGTTTAATTGGACTTCAGTTACACATGGCTGGGGAAGCCTCACAATCATGGTGGAAGGCAAGGAAGAGCAAGTCACATCTTACATGGTTGGCAGCAGTCAAAGAGAGAGAACTTGTGCTGGGGAATTCCTCTTTTTAAAACCATCAGGCCTCATGAGATTTATTCACTATCACAAGAACAGCACAGAAAACACTTGCCGCCATGATTCAATTACCTCTCACCATGTCCCTCCCACAACATGTGGGAATTCAAGATAAGATTTGGGTGGGAACACAGCCAAACCATATCATATAGAAATATTTAAGGCAGCTTAGAGTTCAGGGGAGACTTCCTTGAAGGAAATTACATTTAGGCTGAAAGAGGAGTCACCATGAACTAGGAGAAATATGGAGGGATCCCTTTTCTAGGCAGAAGGAATGTCATGTGCTAAGCCCTGCAGCAAGTCCAGTGCATGCCATCAGCTGAGACAGTGGTGTGGGGATATTTGGCACAGAGTTGGAAGGAGCCTGCCCATGTGGGGCTTGTGGAACATTTTTAGATTTTTTCCCAGATTGCAAAAATAGGCTTGTGGATGATGACTCTGTTTGCTAGGAGGATGCAGCATGATATATTAGACAGAGTACTGGAGAAAAAGAGTAAGAGATTTCCAACCCTCTTCTGCCACTAACTAGCTGGGTGACACAGTATAAACTACTTGGCATTCATGACCTTTAACTTCCTTATCTGTAAAACATGGATAATACACCTTACTGTAGTTGTGAGAACACAGTCAAGGGATGTGAATGTGCTTTGGAAAGCATAATTCACTATAGGCATATGAAAGATGACTGAAATTTTACTGTATGCTTTTAAAGTAGTTTCTCTGATTTAACCTTTATTGTTACCCAGAACAGGGAAGTTACTCATTTACGTAGCTCTGTCATGCACTCAGTTCTTGATCTTGGTTTCTGCTGGCTTTCATCCACTATATTTTTTAACTGCCCCTTTATAGCTCTGCCCATTATGGTTACCCTAGTTTCATCAGGTTTGGATGACCCATGTTCCAGTTTGCAGTTCTGAAAAAACACTCATCCTCTCCTTTCCCTTTAGCCTTTTTGTGGCTGTAAGATTCTTCAGCCTGATATGTTTTGCTCCAATCGTAATTCAAACAACTGAATATATATTTAAAACACTCAAACAGTGCCCGTTATTCAAGTTTCCCTTTCTTAGCTCTGTGGTCTTAGAAAATTTTTGCCTGCCTCATCTTCAGTGTCTGATTTGGTTCCACTTTAAAATGAAACATTAGGGCCCTTTGATTCACATGCCATTTGGTTTCTGTGTCTTCAGAAACACTGCCAAAGATTGAGCGATATAACTCAATTTCTCATCTTTCTTTATCCTGGCCATCTCCACTATCCTAAGCAGCACAGACTTATCTTCCTTTTCATGCATATTTCAATTTAAAAATATGCAGTGATTTATCTTCTACTTACTGTTAACTTCTCAGCAGGTATTTAAGAGTAGTTAAACCTCCTTATCAAGGTTATTCTGGTTACTATCATCTGGTGGCAGACCATGAAGGAAGTAAAGGTGAGTCTCTAAGGTCCTTGGAAAGCAAGGCTTTCTCATATTTCTTTCAAACTCTTCAGAGTACAGGGCTGAGCCTAGAGCTAGTTATGGGCCTGCTGCCAGATCACTAAGTGAGTGAGGGGACAGCTCAGAGTTATGCTTTCAAGGTTTCTACACAGTAAGATGTAGCAGTGGCTGTCTTTATCTCACAGCAGCCTTGAAGTTAAACAGCTTCTTCTAGTTCATTTAACCCTACTTCAGGTTTAATGGGGGAACTAAACTTTCTAGCTTTTCTGCTCTGCCCTAAGGCAGGATACCATTCCATGACTCTCTTAGCTTATGGTGAGCCTGTTGCCTTCTCTAAGGGGGTTTGTTCTTCATTTTATTCTGGAAGAGTCTCAACCCTAAGAGGCTTGACAATAATCCCCAATGCTTTGTGTATGTTTCCTCATAAAGACTGAAAGAAATGTAAGCAAATTTAGGGCAGCCCTTCCATCTAAAATGTAATGTGAAATGTAGATGTATTAAAATTCATCATGGTCCCCAGCTTATATGATTATGAAAATTACTTTTAGTTAACATATCCAATATATAAATGAAGTGAATGTGGGCCAGGAAAAAAATGTAAAAGTTAGACAATGTCTCTCAGATGTCCTCTCTTCTCTTCTCTCTGAGCTTGACCTGAGCAGGAATTGATGTTAAAGGGAAAACTCAAGCAGAATATATCTGCTATAAAAGGTCATTTATGGCCTCTTGTGCTTTGTCTGCACAGAAGTGCCTGAGTCAGTTCTAGCAGAATCAAGGCAGTTTCTTAAGTAGTCAAAAGAGTTGAAGTGACTCAAAAAGAGTTGAAGGGACTGGATGCCTGTGCCATAGTGCTGTCACTTCAATTTTCCATTATTGGCTGAATAAGTTAAAAAATTAAAGATTAATCAATGAAACACAAGTATGACCTAATAATCAAATTTGTGAAGTTATTAGTCCTAAGTGGTTGGGTGGGAAATATAGAATATATAAGAACTCTGCCCTGGGGTCTTGTGTCCCAAAAGGTAGGAATTTGACTTTCTTTTAAGCAACATAATACAGACAAAAAAATTAAACCAAAGGGGGTAGAAGAAAAGGACTGACCCAAGTAACTTTGGGAAACAGTGTTTTGACTGCAAACTATAAAGCTAATGATTAAAAAAACCTGTACATAAACACTGTACTGTAATTGGCAATTTTGTCCCTCACAGGGGTATGGGTTAGGAATTCTGAAACTACTTTATTTTTATACTATAGTTTATAAATAAGTGTGTGTGTATATATATATAATTGATTAAAAAGGGCCATATTTCTCACTGTCAGAAGTGGAATTTGAAAATAAGAAAAAGAAAAAAATAGATTAAGCCCTATAGAGGTGGATTGATATCAGAGGTATCAATATGGAGTCTTTTAAAGAATATGTATACAGATAAACATGTAAGCTTACTATATTAGCTTTATCCACTGAGAGTGGCTAGAATAGTCATACCTCAGTTGAAACGGGCACAATTAGCATGCAGATTTTGTTTTCTAAATACCATTCCCTAATAAAAGGAACCTGGACTCCTTGGAGAACTGTTTTATTCCAGGACTGAGCCAGAGAAAACACAAATTAGCTTGAATATCTTGTGGTGTTTAAAATAAAGTCTTCAAAAAATTGTGGCATATCAAAAGGGCACAGGAACTAATCTATAAAAGCTCTCAATGACCAAATTTAGAACAACTTGAACAACAAAATAAATTATGATAGTACTAGATTACAACACAAATGAATATAAATGCATACCGACATAATTAAAAATAAAGACAAAGTGACAACTCTTCCTTATAGAAGAATTGCAATTAATAAATGTAAAAGGAATGAAACAAATACAAAAATTGCCATCAGAGTATCATAGTAAGAACTACTGCAGGCAAAGTCCATTATGAATGCTTACATTCATTCGCTAAAGTTTAGTCAAAACAGGATATTTGCATAATCTCAAATTATCTTTGTTAAAATATCTATTAATTACAAAAGGAAAAATAGAAACTTTCTACCCTGGCCAAATGATCAAGGCTAATATAATCAGTAATACAGTGAGGAGAGCACATCCTCTCCATGGTGGCCTTCGTGAAACTACGTAACCACAATTTAATCAAAAGAAATCTAAGTCATGCAATATGGGAGAAGGCTAGGGAAAGGTCATAGACTGAAGGAGATCAAGGAGACATTACATCTAAATCAGGGATGGGTAAACTTTTTCGGTAAAAGGCCAGATAGTAAATATTTTAGGCTTTGTAGGCCATACAGTCTTTCTTACAATTATTCACTGCTATTATTTTAGTGCAAAATCAGTCAGAAATAACATGTAAATAAGTCACCATGGCTATGTTCCAAAAAAGCTTCATTTACAAAAAGACACAATGAGCCAAATTTGGCCTTTGGGACCATGGTTTTCTGATCTCTGATCTAAATGCAATGTGGCATTCTGGAACTGAAAAAGGACAGTTAGTGGATGAAACTGATAAAATCTGAATGTGTTCTGTTCCTTAGTTGATAGTATTGTATTAAGGTTAATTTCTTAGTTTTCATAAATTCTTTATGGTTATATAAAAAATGTATATATTAGAGAAAGGTGGGGAAATGGTATATAGAAACTCTACTATTTTGCAACTCTTGTGTAACTCAAAAATTATTTTAAAAACACTTCTCAAAGCTCAATTAGCTTACTACATATACACATTCTTAGATACATGGAGGCAGTATTGGTTACTATAAGAACAGTCAATGCAAACATGGCAAGAAGTATATGTATAGGTCTGGTGCACTCTGAAACCTAATATGAATTGAACTATTATTCAGGGTTTTTTTTTCCCAAATCACTAAAATCTTTCCTTCTAAGTATTTTTATTTTTTACTTGTGGAAACAGATGGGCTGGGGACAATTAGGATGTTTATATATAACTTACATAAAAATTGTTCATTCGTAGAGAAACTTTTTTTCTCACAACTTTAAAGAACTACTAAAATGTGTATTTATGAACTTGTCAAAGCTGAGTTTCTTGTAATCATGGTTGTTTGACCCTTTGATTGATTCCAGGCTAAAGTGTCAAATCATTTTAAAAGTCTGGAGTCCTTTGTGTTGTTAGGAACAAAAAATGATCCTCCTCCCACACCTCCAAAGATAGTCAGACACCTCTACATATATATATCTCTCCTTAGATTTCATTCTATGTTCCTTTTAAGTCCACTTAAAAATGCACAAATCTTTCTCCAAGAAATATAGAAATATGAGAGTGGTGTGTATGTGTGGAGGGAAGACGGGTGTGATATTTGGACTTAGGTTGCCATTGAAATGCCATTTTTTCCCTTGGTGGCAGTCATACATACACATCTGCTTAACTTTTTTTTTTTCTATTTTTAAACCATATTTGGAGGATTTTACAAGATCACTTAGCTTGGAAGTACCTGAACACATAAGTCATCATTGAATCAACAAACCTTTATTAACTACTATGTAATAATTCTCTCTCACACCTCACCTTATCCAATGCAAATCTTGTTGATGTCAACTCTAAAATCTATCACAAATACAACTGTTTTCCACCGTTTTCTCAGTCCCAGCCTAGCTCATACTAGTTTCCACCACTATACTTGCCTAGGCTCCTGCACCATTTTTTACCTAGTCTCCTGCATCTGCTCTTCAGTTTCTTTTTCACATAGCAGCCAGAGTGTTTTTGAAAACCAGGTTTTTAAAACTGGAATTCAGATCACATAATGTTCTTGATTAATACCCTCCTATATTTTCCCATTGCATGCATTAAAAAAAAAACTAAAACCCTTTAACTTCCTTTTTGCTTACCTCTCCGTTCTCTTCTTGGACACTTGTTCTTGTTATTCTCTTTTTCTGGAATGTTATTCCTCAAGATTTTTTTTGTGATTTGCTTGTCCTTATCACTTAGACCTCAGCTGAGCTGTCAGAGAGGCCTCCTAAACTTCATATAGAGAGTGTCCCCTGGCACATTAGTGTCTCTCTTATTACACTGTTTTCTTCATAGCACTTGTCACTCTCTGTAATTAGCTTGTTTCCTTTCATATGGCTATGTTGTCTGACTAGTCCCTTAAGGATCAGGACTGTTTCTGTCTTATATGCCACTGTGCTTCCAATGGCCAGAACTGTTTCTAGCACAGGTAGGTGTTCAATAAATATTTCATGATAAAAATAAGTGAATATGTGAATAAATTAATGCAAGGTATTGTACTAAGCTACATAACACATGTTCAAGATAGATTTCTGTTCTCAGAGAATTTAAAATCTACTAACAGTCATATTGGGGAGCAAAAAGGAGCTAGTTTTCATGATATGCTAACATGAGAGGTCTGAAAATACAAGGGTTATTTCAGTTCATAGGAAAGACTGATGAATTCTGACTGATGAGGTCAAAGCCCTATAATTCAAATTATACCCTAAAGGGTAAGTAAACTTTTAAAATGCAAAAAGCCATGGCTGCAGATGGGATGGGTAGACTGCCCTTTCAATTTATTCCTCTAGGCCAAGATAGTAGCAGGAATAATGCCATTCAGCAAATGCAGTTGGTCAGCAGACAGTGGGAAATGGGAGCCAAGAGACCAGGATTTGTTAAGTCAATTAATAAGTCTTTCTTCTCAGTAAGTGAAATTGGAGGTATGGAAGTAGAAGAAATTTGGGGTAAGAAGAGGGAAAGTGAGTACAAATGAGAGTAAAATAAAGAGATTGATTTAATAAGTGGTAATCACTACCAGCAAGAGAGAGAGGAGTTTGGGGAGAGGTAGGAGAAGGACATGTGGTAGAAACTCATATTATTTTTTAGTCTTTTCAAGTCTATTTTGAAACTAACAAACATGAACATTCACTGGTAAAAGTTTAACTAAAAGGATTACAGAAACCAAGGAAAGAGAGGTTTGAGAATGAAGAATTGGTTAACAAGGTGAAAGAACAAGTTAAAGAGATCTGGGAATTGGATTTGGCAATCAGGAAGCTGCTGCTGACCTTCCTGGAAGCAGCTTTAGAGGAGCCCTGGAGGCAGATGCCAAACCCAGTGGGTCGAGGAGTGAGTGGCAGATGGTTAAGTGGAGGGAAGGCAGTGAGGTTAGCCTTGTCTCTCAGGAAGTTTGTGGTAAATGGAGTTACAAAAAGACTTTTTTATATCTTTTGGTTTTGTTTTCATTTTGGTGGATATATAGCCACTGTAAGTCATATTTAAAGTTATTTCTTTTGATGGTAAATGTTCTGAGTGTGGGGAGGAAAGCAAGTGGTGCCAGCCAACCTGACCTGTTTAATTTAGTAAATTTGGCTCATAAATATATGCCCTATGAAACTCATCCTTTGAAATTTTTTTTTTGTTTTTAATTTTTGTAGGTACATAGTAGGTGTATATATTCATGGGATACATGAGATGTTTTGATACAGTCATACAAAGTGAAATAAGCACATCGTGAAGAATGGAGTATCCATCTCCTTAAGCATTTATCCATTGAGATGCAAACCATCTAATTATACTCTTTAAGTTATTTTAAAACGTACAGTTATTATTGACTATAGTCACCCTGTTGTGATATCAAATAGTAGGTCTTATTCATTCTTTCTATTTTTTTGGACCCATTGACCATCACCACCTTTTCCCCTTTAAGTCCCTCACTACCCTTTCCAGCCTCTGATAACCATCCTTCTATGCTCTATGTCCATGAGTTCAATTGTTTTGATTTTTAGATCCTACACATAAGTGAGGACATGTGATGTCTGTCTTTCTGGCTTATTTCACTTAGCATAATGATCTCCATCCATGTTGTTGCAAATGACTGGATCTCATTTTTTCTTAATGGCTGAACAGTACTCCATTGCATATAAGTACCCCATTTTTTCTTTATCCATTCATCTGCTGATAGACACTTATGTTGCTTCAATCTTAGCTACTGTAAACAGTGCTGCAAAAAACACAGGAGTGCAGATATCTCTTTAATATGTTGATTTTCTTTCTTTTGGGTATATACAGAGGAGTGGGATTGCTGGATTAGTCCATATTCATGCTGCTGATAAAGGCATACCTGAAACTGGGCAATTTACAAAAGAAAGAGGTTTAATGGACTATACAGTTCCACGTGGCTGGGGAGGCCTCACAATCCTGGTAGAAGACAAGGAGGAGCAAGTCATGTCTGACATGGATGACAGCAGGCAAAACAAGAGAGCTTGTGTAGGGAAACTCCCATTTGTAAAACCATTAGATCTCATGAATCATTCACTATCATGAAAACAGTGCAGGAAAGACCCGCCCCCGTAATTCAATCACCTCCCACCATGTTCCTCCCATGACACATGGGAATTGTGGGAGTTACAATTCAAGATGAAATATGAGTTGGGACACAGCAAAACTGTATCATGGATCATATAGTAGCTCAATTTTTAGTTTTTTGAGGAACCTCCAAAGTGATCTCCATAGTGGTTGTACAAATCTACATTCTCACCAACTGTTTAGAAGGGTTCCCTTTCCTCCACATCCTAGCCGGCATTTGTTATTGCCTGTCTTTTGGATATAAGCCATTTTAACTGGGGTGAGATGATTTATCATTATTGTTTTATTTGTATTCCTCTGATGATCAATGATATTGAGCACCTTTTCATGTGCCTGTTTGCCATTTGCATATCTTCTTTTGAGAAATGAGTAATCAAATATTTTGCCCATCTTTTGATCAGATTATTTGCTTTTTTTCCTATAGGATTGTTTGAGCTCCTTATAAAGCCTAGTTATTAATCCCTTGTCAGGTGGGTAGTTCGCAAATATTTAATCCCATTCTGTGGGTTGTCTCCACTTTGTTGATTATTTCCTTTGCTGTGCAGGAGGTTTTGAACTTTTTGTGATCCCAGTTGTCCATGTTTTCTTTGGTTGCCTATGCTTGTGGGGTATTGTTCAAGAAATTTTTGCCCAGAGCAATGTTCTGGAGATTTTCTCCAATGTTTTCTTATAGTAGTTTTATGGTTTGAGGTCTTAAATTTAAATATTTAATCCATTTTGATTTTATTTTTGTATATGGCAAGAGATACAGGTCTAGTTTCATTCTTCTGCATATAGATTTCCAGATCTCCTAGCACTATTTATTGAAGAGATTGTCTTTTTTCCAGTGTATGTTCTTGGCAGCTTTGTCAAAAATGAGTTCACTGTAGGTGTGTGGATTTGTTTCTGGGTTTTCTATTCTTTTCCATTGGTCTATGTGTCTGTTTTTATGCAAGTACCAGGCTGAACCTCATATATTTGGACACTGTTTTGTTTTATGTTTCCTTAGATTTTATTTTCCCTGAAAGTTTCTTTTAAAAACTTTTCATGTTAGTTTGGATGAATTAAGAAGAAAATGTTTTTTACACTTTACTCAAAATAGATTAGTAGGTAATTTAGAAAAAAGAGAGCAAGAAGAGAGAGATAGAGGATGTGTTGAGGCGAAGCATGAGTGATAATTCAAATGATTTAAGGCAGCTGAATGAGATAGAGACTGAGAATCTAGGAGGGAAAGAAGTAAGAATAGCCATAAACACTGGCCCATTCTTACCTGCATATTTGTTCCTATTATATGAGGGGTCTCCAAAAAGTTCATGAAAAATACCTATTATATATTAAAAAAAACTTTGCATGGATCTCAAAATATTTTTGCATCAAAATAAACTTGTACTAACTTGTTATATCATGTCTGGACAGAATCTAGTTTGAGGCACTAAGTATAATACATCAATTTTTAAAAAGCCCCCGTCAGAGCGACATGAATTCTGCCAAAATTGAAGGAAGAACAAACATCAAAATTCATGGTGAAGTTTGGGTGGAAGAATGATGAAATTATTGATGCTTTACAAAAAGTTTATGGGGACAATACCCCAAAGGAATCAGCAGTTTGCAAGCTGATAATGTAATTTAAGAAGGGACAAGATGATGTTGAAGCTTAATCTTGCAGCTGCAGTCCATCCAGATTGATTGGTAAGGGAAAAAAGTCATCTCGTTTGTGCCCTAACTGAAGAATGACAATTAACAGAATAAACAATAGACAACACTATAGAAATCTCAATGTATTCAGCTTCCACAACTTTGACTGAAAAATTAAGGCTGGGCAAACTTTCCTCTCAATGGGTGCAAAAAGTATTGTACCCAGAGCAGCTGCAGACAAGAGGAGAACTTTCAATGGAAATTTTTAAAAAGTGGGATCAAGCTTCTGAAGCATTTCTTCAAAGAATTGTAAAAGCTGATGAAACATAGCTTTACCAGTACAATCCTGAAGAGAAAGAAAAATCATAACAATGACTACCAAGAGATGGAAGTTGTTCAGTAAAAGAAAAAGTGGGCCAGTCAAGAGCAAAGATTATGGCAACAGTTTTGTGGGATGCTCAAGGAATTTTACTTGTTGGCTTTCTCAAGGGCCAAATAATGATAACATCTATTTATTATGAGAGTGTTTTGAGAAAGTTAGTTGAAATGTTAGCAGGAAAATGCCCATTACATTTTCAACAGAGTTTTTCTCCATCTCAACAATGCTCCTGCTCATTCCTTTCACCAAACAAGGATAATTTTATGAGATTTTTTATGGGAAATTACTAGGCAACCATTTTAGAATCCTGATTTGCCTCCTTCTGATTTCTTTTTGTTTCCTAATCTTAAAAAATCTATAAAGGACATTCATTTTTCTTCAGTTAATAATGTACAAAAGACTGCATTGATATGAGTAAATTCCTAGGATCCTCAATGCTTTAGTGATGGACCAAATGGCTGGTATCATTTCTTACTAAAGTGCCTCGAACTTTGTGGAGCTTATGTTGAGAAATAAAGTTTATATCTTTTACTTTTTATCTTTTAATTTCATTTCTTTCATGAACTTTTTGAAAACCCCTCATATTACAGAACATAGATCAGTCAACTGTCAAGCTTTTGGGGAGTTCAAAATCTTACTCAAACTTCAGATATATTTGAATGTCTAGCTTATCCCTTGAGTGTAAGCATCTTAACATCTCAAGGGATGTGATGTGGCACTCTCCCAGATCCATTTACCCTTACAGCATCCAGCAAGAGATCAGGTACTTCTTGTGTTCTGTTCTGCTAAAAGCCATGACCAAGGTTCTCAGCAGCTCTAGAATTCCTGCTGCATTCTGAATTATCCATATGTGGCTGAGACATTTTTTTATGACGTGAAGGCTGAATCAATCATGACACTAATTCTGTATCTAAGCCCTCTTAAATGAATAATCATGGTCTAGAAGTTGTGTTCTTTCTATTCAACACCCAAAGCAATAGCTAATCATTTCAGTATGAAGGCTGTCAATGGAGCTGGTTGGAAAACAAAGCCACTGAACACTGATTTATAAATATTTAAAGTAATTGAAGGAAATTACCTTCAATCAGTTCAGAAACACATATCTGGCACATAACACTATATCCTGAGCACTTGGGTGTTTGTCATCAAAATAAAAAAAATAGTCCCTGTTATCAAGGAGCTCTATCCAAATGATATATGTGAGATTACGGCCATGAGACAGGAAAAGCCTGTCTCTCAGACGTATAAGGAGGAATCATATGACCCAAGGGAACAGATGCAATAGCCTAGAGATAGATCTATAAGAGGCACATCCATGCCTGACCTTTGTAAACCACATAGCAGGTATTGACAACTGTTTGGACATTACTGTAAAATAAAGAATATAGCAAGACAGACTTGGATGCAAGAGTTCTTCTACTAGTTGCTCTGGCTACTGGGATGCTAATGAGGTCCTGAATGTGATTATTCTGTTGCAGGGACAATTGTATAAGAGGAACAGATAAGGTGGTATAGTAATGTTTGAACAGTTGCCAAAATGGAAGCAGAAGGATTTATGAAAACTCTAACTGATAGGTGTAGCTACAAAAGCATTCTAGCAGAGTATATTAAGATCTGCCCACTATTTCTATTCCTTCATTTCTTTTTAGTGCCAAATGCCTGTTGTGACCTCACCTGTGGAGTCAGTATCAGCCAGCTTATTTGGTTATTATTTGTCTCCTTTTTACTGCACTGATGGCTCATGCCTTTTACTATGCCTGAGATCTGGTAACTAAGAATACCATTTTTTTATCCTTTTATTCAGATTTTTTTTTATTATTACACTTTAAGTTCTGGGATACATGTGCAGAATGTGCAGTTTTGTTACGTAGGTATACAATGTGCCATGGTGGTTTGCTACACCCATCAACCCATCATCTAGGTTTTAAGCCCCTCATGGAATTAGGTATTTGTCCTAATGCTCTCCTTCCCATTATCCCCAACCCCCTGACAGGCCCTGGTGTGTGATGTTCCCTTCCTTGTGTCCATGTGTTCTCATTGTTCAACTCCCACTTATGAATGAGAACATGCAGTGTTTGGTTTTCTGTTCCTGTGTCAGTTTGCTGAGAATGATGGTTTCCAGCTTCATCCATGTCCCAGCAAAGGACATGAACTCATCCTTTTTTATGGCTGCATAGTATTCTATGGTGTATATGTGTCACATTTTCTTTATCCAGTTTATCATTGATGGGCATTTGGGTTGGTTGCAAGTCTTTGCTGTTGTGAATAGTGCTGCAATAAACATACGTGTGCATGTGCCTTTATAGAAGAATGATTTATAATCCTTTGGGTATATACCCAGTAATGGGATTGCTGGGTCAATTGGTATTTCTGGTTCTAGAGCCTTGAGAAAATGCTACACTGTCCTCCACAATGGTTGAACTAATTTACACTCCCACCAACAGTGTAAAAGCATTCCCATTTCTCCACATCCTTGCCACATCTGTTGTTTCCAGACTTTTTAATGATTGCTACTCTAACTGGCGTGAGATGGTATCTCATTGTGGTTTTGATTTGCATTTGTCTAATGACCAGTGATGATGAGCGTTTTTTCATGTTTGTTGACCCCATAAATGTCTTCTTTTGAGAAGTGTCTGTTCATATCCTTTGCCCACTTTTTTATGGGGCTGTGTTTTTCTAATAAATTTGTTTAAGTTCTTTGTATACTCTGGACCTTAGATGGATAGATTGCAAACATTTTCTCCCATTCTGTAGGTTGCCTGTTCACTCTGATGATAGTTTCTTTTCATGAGCAGGAGTTCTTTAGTTTAATTAGATCCCATTTGTCAATTTTGGCTTTTGTTGCCATTGCTTTTGGTGCTTTAGACATGAAGTCTTTGCCCATGGCTATGTCTTGAATGGTATTGCCTAGGTTTTCTTTTAGGGTTTTTATGGTTTTATGTTTAAGTCTTTAATCCATCTTGAGTTAATTTTTGTGTAAGGTGTAAGGAAGGGGTCCAGTTTCAGTTTTCTGCATATTTCTGGCCAGTTTTCCCAGCACCATTTATTAAATAGGGAATTCTTTCCCCGTTGCTTGTTTTTGTCAGGTTTGTCAAAGATAAGATGGTTGTAGATGTTTGGCATTACTTCTGAGGCCTCTGTTCTGTTCCATTGGTCTATGTATCTGTTTTGGTACCAGTACTATGCTGTTTTGGTTACTGTAGCATTGCAGTATAGTTTGAAGTCAAGTAGTGTGACACCTCCAGCTTTGTACTTTTTGCTTAAGATTGTCTTGGCAATGTGGGCTCTTTTTTGGTTCCATATGAAATTTTAAGTAGTTTTCTTTAGTTCTGTGAAGAAAATCAGTGGTAGCTTTCTGGGAATAGCATTGAATCTATAAATTACTTTGGGAAGTATGGCCATTTTCATATGATTGCTCCTATCTATGAGCATGGAATGTTTTTTCCATTTGTTTGTGTCCTCTCTTATTTGAGAAGTGGTTTGTAGTTCTCCCTGAAGACATTCTTCACGTCCAACTGCTTGAAGTGGGGTTCATTGATTTCTGCTTGATGACAGTATTTTACTAATGACCACAGTCCACCAGACTGAGGAATCAAAATAAGGTGGTAGCACTGGATAAAAAGCTAGTGGGAAAGGACAACTTACCTTTGGTCAAAAGCTGGTAGTTTTAGTCAGAAGGCTTCATTTTGACCTCATCAAATGAGCTGGTTTACAGGTGTACATTTATTCCCATGTCATATATCTATGCCAAGTTCAGAATCAAACTATGTGGTATAGCTTACTAGTATTATATAAGAGATGCCACTCTCTCAGAACTGATATCAAATTCTAAAGCAGAGATTTCCACACCTTTCAACAACTGGTGTGTGTGTGTTTAGTTTTTCTTCTCTCAACAGCCAGGATATTTAAATCTTACTCTTTAATCAAAATATACAGGCAGGCTATTTCTAGAACCCATCTCATCTATGTGTATTATGGGACCTCAACTTTTACTCTGCTACCTTTAATTCACTTTTCTTATTTCTTTTAGACTTTCATCCAGCAAGTGAATATCAAGCACTGTCATCCCTCTCTGCCTACTAGTCAACTTTTTCAGCCTCCATCAAGCAACCATCATTATATAAAAATGGAACTTGTTTGCAGATACATTTGAGTGTTTTATTACACATTCCTGCACCACTTAAAATAAATAATGTAAGATGAAAAAATTAATATACTAATATTAGCAATAATGCAATTAAGATCAAGATAGAGAGAACATGAAATAGACCAAAGAATGTGGCTCTTCATTCTGGTTTAGATGCATGTTGCAAGCAAACTGGTTGATTATGCATTTAATTCTGAAGGACTATAAAATACATTTTTTAAAATTTATGAAATATTAGTCAAATATTATTGAAGATTATACAGCCAAACGATGGAGTGTTATAGTAAAGAAAATGAAGAAACTTTTAAAAGTTTTAGATTGAGATTTCATATCAATAAAATAGTCCATTGGTTTCCTAGAATCTTTCATTAGATTTTACATTATCTGATAGAGATACAGCTTTCTTCAAACTCTTAACCATGAGCATTAGAGGGCAAGCCTTTCTCCTATTAACTTAAAAAAATAATTTATAACACTACCAAAGTTATCATCATAATCTCCTTTCCATCTCTTGCAAATTATCTGTGGATCCATTTTCCTTTATTAAAATATTTTCTCTGTGTATTATATATAACTTCAGTTAAACTAAGAACTAGAATTTGAGGTAAAAAATAAATTTATAAAATTGATATTAATGGCATTTATGTTTAATCTTTGTTGTTGAGATTCATAGATATATTGTATGACATTCAGGGGTTAAAATGCTGACAAATGCTTTCTGTACATAAAGAGTTTTATAATTATTTTTTGTTCTCTGAGAGCAATCCTCCTCCACTGTCCTTTAGATAGTCTACTTGCAGTCACACTTTGAGGGAAGCTGTACGTGTAAAAGAAGCAAACTTCATCTAGATGAAATATATGTCCCACAACTCCAAAAAGCTGACAACCTTATACTGTGTTTGAAATTGCCATCATTAGAGTCACACTTTTGGGTTAAATGTTTTATTACCATGTACACAATAGAAATGAAGCCCATAAAACAAAAAATGTTAACATTTTTGATGGGCATTTTTCTAAAATGTATTGCAGATGTCCCTCTATTTTTAGAGTACACAGAGCATGATGACAAATATTATCAATTATTTGATATCATTACCAGCATATATTCTTGTGTCATTTTGTACACTACTATTGGCTTTATGGATTTACATTTGTATACATATATACAGATATATATATGTATATTTAATAGCCACCATTTAACTTTTAATAATTTCATGTCCCTTTAATATATTTTTATTTCTTCTCCATTTCTTTCTAGTAATATTTTGCTTTTTACAACTTTTAACCAAGCTTATAAAGTAAGATTTAGTAGCTTTATATAAGGAACTGAGAATCTCTGTTAAGAATAACAATTAAGAGTTTGGACACATAGTTTTGGAGCTTGGTTTGACAACTTAGATGCTTCTTGGTCTTGGTTGTCTTCTGTAAGATCAAAATCATCCAATGAATGACAGCTCTAGAGGTGCGATGTTATCATAATGGGCTTTGGCTTATTAATGGCTTTATGAGTATTCCTAAAGGATTGGTAAGGTTTACCTTTCCTTTTATTATGAAATATTTCAAAAAAGCCAAAAATGCTCCTCCCAAATATTATTTTTAATGTGTATATATCCAAAACAGATTATATAAAATATTAATTTCTCCCATACTGTATTTACTTAAGGGTTTTTATTAAAAAAATAAAATGTTATAGAAACTAAAGTTTTTTTTTTTTAATTCCTCACAGATTTCCTCCTCTTTCTTCTTTTCCAGATATAGCCACTTGTCTGAAGTTGGCAGGCATTCACAGTTCATTTATATAATATAGCTGTATGTTTTTAAATTTTATGTGAATGTCATATTATATGTAGTATTTTGTAATTTGTTTTCATTTAGAATTATTTTTTCAAGGTTGATCTATACAATACATGCTATGGTCTTAATGTTGGTGCTCCCCTAAAATTCGTATGATGGGACCTAATCTCCAATGTGATAGTATTAAAAGGTGGGGCCTTTAAGACACCATTAGGTCATGAAGGTACTGCCCTCATGTGTGAGATTAGAACCATTATGAAACAGGCTTGAGGGGTTTTGTTTTTTCCTTCCTCCACATGATGATGCAGTGGGAAGGAGCAATGTTTGAAACAAAGAGCAATCCTCCACTAGACACTGAATTTACTGACATGTGAAAATTAGACCTTTTGCCTCCTCAACTGTATATAATAAATTTCTATTGTTTATAAGTTACCCAGTCTAAGGTATTTTGTTATAGCAGCTCATTCAGGCTGTGTAACTTATAAACAATACATAAACATGCAGTTATAGTTCTTAATTTTAAATGCTATGTAATATTTCATTATATGACTCTAGTATAATTAATATGAGTTTTTTTTTGCTTTTATAAACAATGCTTCTATAAATATTCCTATACCTGTCTCATTATGTGTATTATATCTTATTATACATGTGGGAGATTTTCTCTAGGGTGTATAGTAGGTAGTGGTATAGATAGGCTATAGAAATCTCTAGATATGGCAAAGTACTCTCAAGGTGATGCCAATTTTTATTCCCTTTAGCAATGCCTGAGCAATCCCATTTTCTCAATTCCTTGTCAACTGTTGATTTTGTCAGACTTAAATATTTTTTGCTACCCTGATGATGTGTTACAGGTTGCCATTGTTTTAATTTGTACCAGGGAAGTAGAGCATTTTTTTTGTGATGTTTAGTGGCTATTCAGTTTTCTGGTTTTGTAAATTGTATATTCATATTCTTCAATAGTTTCCTATTAGGTTGTTTGACTTTCTTTTATTCATTTGCAGATTTATTTATATATATTTGAATACTAATTATTGGACAGTTATTTATGTTACAATTATCTTTTCTGTGCCAATTATTTGTTTTTAAAATTTATTTATGGCACCATTTGTTTCACACAAAATGTTCTTTTTAGTTCTTGAATTTAAAAGAATTCAATATATTAGTCTTTTCCTGCTTGGCCTGCACTTTTTGTTTCTTAATAAGATATTTTTTCTACCCAAGGTCATAGAGATTTGTTTTTCCATCTGGCATTTATTTGTGTGCACTGTGACATAGATATTTAACTTTTTTTTTCATGTAAACAATCAATTTTAGATCTCCTTGGGAATCATCAACATTATTTGGATATTGATATTTACTTATAATTAATTTTCATCGGTATTAAATATTCACTTTTGGGGGGTCATGGTGTAGTAATATTTCATATCCCTGTTTAGAAGGTAAGTTCCTTCTAAAAAGAAACTTTGGATAAATTGATCTTTTATTTTTCACAATACCATTATTGATATTATAATTATTACTATTGTTAATAATAGTACCATGCTCTATGCTCAGCTGGAATGCAATAAAGTCATCATTTGTTCAGAATAAGAATCAAGCGTTGATTTTGTGTAAGAGCAATTATTAATCAGTGAAGCAAATTAACGGAACTCCAGCTGATAGTGATGATTAGTTACTATGTGCCAGGCATTATACTTACTTAATATTTTACTTGAATTAGATAATTTAACCCTCACAAATATTCTTTGAGATAAGTTCTATTACTATCCTCTTTTCCAGAGGATACAGAAGAGACATAATACTAGTCTCAGCAGTTAGTTTTGACCATGCCCAAAACCACACCATTGAAAAATATATTGGCCAAATGTTTTCTTTTTTGTTTTTTTTTTTAATTTTTTTTAATTTTTTTTTTCTTTTTTTTTCTTTTATTGTAATAATTATTATTATTGTTATTATTATTATACTTTAGGTTTTATGGTACATGTGCCCAATGTGCAGGTAAGTTACATATGTATACATGTGCCATGCTGGTGCACTGCACCCACCAACTCGTCATCTAGCATTAGGTATATCTCCCAATGTTATCCCTCCCCCCTCCCCCCAACCCACAACAGTCCCTGAAGTGTGATGTTCCCCTTCCTGTGTCCATGTGTTCTCATTGTTCAATTCCCACCTATGAGTGAGAATATGCGGTGTTTGGTATTTTGTTCTTGCGATAGTTTACTGAGAATGATGATTTCCAATTTCATCCATGTCCCTACAAAGGACATGAACTCATCATTTCTTATGGCTGCATAGTATTCCATGGTGTAGATGTGCCACATTTTCTTAATCCAGTCTATCATTGTTGGACATTTGGGTTGGTTCCAAGTCTTTGCTATTGTGAATAATGCGGCAATAAACAAAAATGTGCATGTGTCTTTATAGCAGCATGATTTATAGTCCTTTGGGTATATACCCAGTAATGGGATGGCTGGGTCGAATGGAATTTCTAGTTCTAGATCCCTGAGGAATCGCCACACTGACTTCCACAATGGTTGAACTAGTTTACAGCCCCACCAACAGTGTAAAAGTGTTCCTATTTCTCCACATCCTCTCCAGCACCTGTTGTTTCCTGACTTTTTAATGATCGCCATTCTAACTGGTGTGAGATGGTATCTCATTGTGGTTTTGATTTGCATTTCTCTGATGGCCAGTGATGGTGAGCATTTTTTCATGTGTCTTTTGGCTGCATAAATGTCTTCTTTTGAGAAGTGTCTGTTCATGTCCTTCGCCCACTTTTTGATGGGGTTGTTTGTTTTTTTCTTGTAAATTTGTTGGAGTTCATTGTAGATTCTGGATATTAGCCCTTTGTCAGATGAGTAGGTTGCAAAAATTTTCTCCCATTTTGTAGGTTGCCTGTTCACTCTGATGGTAGTTTCCTTTGCTGTGCAGAAGCTCTTTAGTTTAATTAGATCCCATTTGTCAATTTTGGCTTTTGTTGCCATTGCTTTTGGTGTTTTAGACATGAAGTCCTTGCCCATGCCTATGTCCTGAATGGTATTGCCTAGGTTTTCTTCTAGGGTTTTTATGGTTTTAGGTCTAACATTTAAGTCTTTAACCCATCTTGAATTGATTTTTGTATAAGGTGTAAGGAAGGGATCCAGTTTCAGCTTTCTACATATGGCTAGCCAGTTTTCCCAGCACCATTTATTAAATAGGGAATCCTTTCCCCATTTCTTGTTTTTCTCAGGTTTGTCAAAGATCAGATGGTTGTAGATATGTGGCATTATTTCTGACGGCTGTGTTCTGTTCCATTGATCTATATCTCTGTTTTGGTACCAGTACCATGCTGTTTTGGTTACTGTAGCCTTGTAGTATAGTTTGAAGTCAGGTAGCGTGATGCCTCCAGCTTTGTTCTTTTGGCTTAGGATTGACTTGGCGATGCGGGCTCTTTTTTGGTTCCATATGAACTTTAAAGTAGTTTTTTCCAATTCTGTGAAGAAAGTCATTGGTAGCTTGATGGGGATGGCATTGAATCTGTAAATTACCTTGGGAAGGATGGCCATTTTCATGATATTGATTCTTCCTACCCATGAGCATGGAATGTTCTTCCATTTGTTTGTATCCTCTTTTATTTCCTTGAGCAGTGGTTTGTAGTTCTCCTTGAAGAGGTCTTTCACATCCCTTGTAAGTTGGATTCCTAGGTATTTTATTCTCTTTGAAGCAATTGTGAATGGGAGTTCACTCATGATTTGGCTCTCTGTTTGTCTGTTATTGATGTATAAGAATGCTTGTGATTTTTGCACATTGATTTTGTATCCTGAGACTTTGCTGAAGTTGCTTATCAGCTTAAGGAGATTTTGGGCTGAGACAATGGGGTTTTCTAGATATACTATCATGTCATCTGCAAACAGGGACAATTTGACTTCCTCTTTTCCTAATTGAATACCCTTGATTTCCTTCTCCTGCCTAATTGCCCTGGCCAGAACTTCCAACACTATGTTGAATAGAAGTGGCGAGAGAGGGCATCCCTGTCTTGTGCCAGTTTTCAAAGGGAATGCTTTCAGTTTTTGCCCATTCAGTATGATATTGGCTGTGGGTTTGTCATAAATAGCTCTTATTATTTTGAGATACGTCCCATCAATTCCTAATTTATTGAGAGTTTTTAGCATGAAGGGTTGTTGAATTTTGTCAAAGGCCTTTTCTGCATCTATTGAGATAATCATGTGGTTTTTGTCTTTGGTTCTGTTTATATGCTGGATTACATTTATTGATTTGCGTATATTGAACCAGCCTTGCATCCCAGGGATGAAGCCCACTTGATCATGGTGGATAAGCTTTTTGATGTGCTGCTGGATTCTGTTTGCCAGTATTTTATTGAGGATTTTTGCATCAATGTTCATCAAGGATATTGGTCTAAAATTCTCTTTTTTGGTTGTGTCTCTGCCCGGCTTTGGTATCAGGATGATGCTGGCCTCATAAAATGAGTTAGGGAGGATTCCCTCTTTTTCTATTGATTGGAATAGTTTCAGAAGGAATGGTACCAGCTCCTCCTTGTACCTCTGGTAGAATTCGGCTGTGAACCCATCTGGTCCTGGACTTTTTTTGGTTGGTAAGCTATTGATTATTGCCATAATTTCAGCTCCTGTTATTGGTCTATTCAGAGATTGAACTTCTTCTTGGTTTAGTCTTGGGAGGGTGTATGTGTTGAGGAATTTATCCATTTCTTCTAGATTTTCTAGTTTATTTGCATAGAGGTGTTTGTAATATTCTCTGATGGTAGTTTGTATTTCTGTGGGATCGGTGGTGATATCCCCTTTATCATTTTTTATTGCATCTATTTGATTCTTCTCTCTTTTTTTCTTTATTAATCTTGCTAGCGGTCTATCAATTTTGTTGATCCTTTCAAAAAACCAGCTCCTGGATTCATTTATTTTTTGAAGGGTTTTTTGTGTCTCTATTTCCTTCAGTTCTGCTTTGATTTTAGTTATTTCTTGCCTTCTGCTAGCTTTTGAATGTGTTTGCTCTTGCTTTTCTAGTTCTTTTAATTGTGATGTTAGGGTGTCAATTTTGGATCTTTCCTGCTTTCTCTTGTGGGCATTTAGTGCTATAAATTTCCCTCTACACACTGCTTTGAATGCATCCCAGAGATTCTGGTATGTTGTGTCTTGGTTCTCATTGGTTTCAACGAACATCTTTATTTCTGCCTTTATTTCGTTATGTACCCAGCAGTCATTCAGGAGCAGGTTGTTCAGTTTCCACGTAGTTGAGCGGTTTTGAGTGAGATTCTTAATCCTGAGTTCTAGCTTGATTGCACTGTGATCTGAGAGACAGTTTGTTACAATTTCTGTTCTTTTACATTTATTGAGGAGAGCTTTACTTCCAAGGATATGGTCAATTTTGGAATAGGTGTGGTGTGGTGCTGAAAAAAATGTATATTCTGTTGATTTGGGGTGGAGAGTTCTGTAGATGTCTATTAGGTCTGCTTGGTGCAGAGCTGAGTTCAATTCCTGGGTATCCTTGTTGACTTTCTGTCTCGTTGATCTGTCTAATGTTGACAGTGGGGTGTTAAAGTCTCCCATTATTAATGTGTGGGAGTCTAAGTCTCTTTGTAGGTCACTCAGGACTTGCTTTATGAATCTGGGTGCTCCTGTATTGGGTGCATATATATTTAGGATAGTTAGCTCTTCTTGTTGAATTAATCCCTTTACCATTATGTAATGGCCTTCTTTGTCTCTTTTGATCTTTGTTGGTTTAAAGTCTGTTTTATCAGAGACTAGGATTGCAACCCCTGCCTTTTTTTGTTTTCCATTTGCTTGGTAGATCTTCCTCCATCCTTTTATTTTGAACCTATGTGTGTCTCTGCACGTGAGATGGGTTTCCTGAATACAGCACACTGATGGGTCTTGAGTCTTTATCCAATTTGCCAGTCTGTGTCTTTTAATTGGACCATTTAGTCCATTTACATTTAAAGTTAATATTGTTATGTGTGAATTTGATCCTGTCATTATGATGTTAGCTCGATGTTTTGCTCGTTAGTTGATGCAGTCTCTTCCTAGTCTCAATGGTCTTTACATTTCGGTATGATTTTGCAGTGGCTGGTACCGGTTGTGCCTTTCCACGTTTAGCGCTTCCTTCAAGAGCTCTTTTAGGGCAGGCCTGGTGGTGACAAAATCTCTCAGCATTTGCTTGCCTGTAAAGTATTTTATTTCTCCTTCACTTATGAAGCTTAGTTTGGCAGGATATGAAATTCTGGGTTGAAAATTCTTTTCTTTAAGAATGTTGAATATTGGCCCCCACTCTCTTCTGGCTTGTAGGGTTTCTGCCGAGAGATCCGCTGTTAGTCTGATGGGCTTCCCTTTGATGGTAACCCGTCCTTTCTCTCTGGCTGCCCTTAACATTTTTTCCTTCATTTCAACTTTGGTGAATCTGACAATTATGTGTCTTGGAGTTGCTCTTCTCGAAGAGTATCTTTGTGGCGTTCTCTGTATTTCCTGAATCTGAATGTTGGCCTGCCTTGCTAGATTGGGGAAGTTCTCCTGGATAATATCCTGCAGAGTGTTTTCCAACTTGTTTCCATTCTCCTCATCACTTTCAGGTACACCAATCAGACGTAGATTTGGTCTTTTCACATAGTCCCACATTTCTTGGAGGCTTTGCTCGTTTCTTTTTATTCTTTTTTCTCTAAACTTCCCTTCTCGCTTCATTTCATTCATTTCATCTTCCAGGGCTGATACCCTTTCTTCCATTTGATCGCATCGGCTCCTGAGGCTTCTGCATTCTTCACGTAGTTCTCGAGCCTTGGTTTTCAGCTCCATCAGCTCCTTTAAGCACTTCTCTGTATTGGTTATTCTAGTTATACATTCTTCTAAATTTTTTTCAAAGTTTTCAACTTCTTTGCCTTTGGATTGAATATCCTCCCGTAGCTCGGAGTAATTTGATCATCTGAAGCCTTCTTCTCTCAGCTCGTCAAAGTCATTCTCCGTCCAGCTTTGTTCCGTTGCTGGTGAGGAACTGCGTTCCTTTGGAGGAGGAGAGGTACTCTGGTTTTTAGAGTTTCCAGTTTTTCTGCTCTGTTTTTTCCCCATCTTTGTGGTTTTATCTACTTTTGGTCTTTGATGATGGTGATGTACAGATGGGTTTTTGGTGTGGATGTCCTTTCTGTTAGTTTTCCTTCTAACAGACAGAACCCTCAGCTGCAGGTCTGTTGGAGTACCTGGCCGGCCGTGTGAGGTGTCAGTCTGCCCCTGCTGGGGGGTGCCTCCCAGTTAGGCTGCTCAGGGGTCAGGGGTCAGGGACCCACTTGAGGAGGCAGTCAGCCCATTCTCAGATCTCCAGCTGCGTGCTGGGAGAACCACTGCTCTCCTCACAGCTGTCAGACAGGGACATTTAAGTCTGCAGAGGTTACTGCTGTCTTTTTGTTTGTCTGTGCCCTGCCCCCAGAGGTGGAGCCTACAGAGGCAGGCAGGCCTCCTTGAGCTGTGGTGGGCTCCACCCAGTTCAAGCTTCCAGGCTGCTTTGTTTACCTAAGCGAGCCTGGGCAATGGCGGGCGCCCCTCCCCCAGCCTCGCTGCCTACTTGCTGCTTGATCTCAGACTGCTGTGCTAGCAATCAGCGAGACTCCGTGGGCGTAGGACCCTCTGAGCCAGGTGCGGGCTATACTCTCCTGGGGCACCGTTTCCTAAGCCCGTCGGAAAAGCGCAGTATTCGGGTGGGAGTGGCCCGATTTTCCAGGTGCCGTCTGTCACCTCTGGAAGGGGAACTCCCTGACCCCTTGCGCTTCCCGAGTGAGGCAATGCCTCGCCCCTGCTTCAGCTGGCGCACGGTGCGCTCACCCACTGACCTGCGCCCACTGTCTGGCACTCCCTAGTGAGATGAACACGGTACCTCAGATGGAAATGCAGAAATCACCCATCTTCTGCGTCGCTCGCGCTGGGAGCTGTAGACCGGAGCTGTTCCTATTCGGCCATCTTGGCTCCTCCTGGCCAAATGTTTTAACATCCTATTTGTTCCAGTGTCTTCATTGTTACTTAGAGAAGTGCTTTTTGCAAAATTAATGGGAAATGGTCTGCCTAAATTATTTGTTTCTTACAGTAATTTTGTCTGTAATCACCCAAGAATTACTAAATTGTTCCAAATAGTTCAATGTTTTACCTGACCTTAAGAATAATTTCTGGTGTGTTAAAGACAAGACACATTGTTAGACGTTTTGTTTTTTTAATCAAAATAGCAAGCCCTAATTAATCCAATCATTGGCAGTAAGGGCCAAGTGGTGGATAAGATTTTAAAGGTGGCTCTATCGTAAGAGGAGAGAAGATGCATGTTGAGTAAACTGCAACAGATATTTTATCACTGAGTAAAATATTCTAAAAATATTCAGGGCAGGGAGGAAAGAAAAACCAGTTTTGGGCTGAAACCAAAGAAACCTAAAGCCACATGATATGTTAATTTAGAGTAGTTCCACCTCTTCGCTTTGAGAATTCCCTAGTCATGTTAGTTTAGCTGCTTTTGTCCAGCTATTAACTGACAGCAGTCTGGTGCTCATTAGTGAAGAAATATTGAGTCCTCTTCATGGTATAAAAGAGTTACAAGCTAAATAAGATTTTTAAAAATATGCGTATAGTACAATCACAGACTTAGTTCTTTCAATGATGTGTAACAGTCCAAATCAACACAATAGCGTTCTATAAAGCACATCCTTAAATTGCCTACTTAACTTTTAGAGAAGAAAGGGTCAGAAAAACACTTTCTGTGGTAACTATTAAAATGCCTTTGTAAATGGATTTCATGTCATTTCAACAAATATTTCTTCAGGGCTTGCCTTAACTCTTATACTATATAACCAAGATTACCAAGATAAAAGACTTATCCTAATTCTTGAGGAATTCATGGTCTTGATTAGTGTGATAGTACGAGCTGTCACTTAGCTATTTCCTGAGAGTAGACTGGAGGACACATGAAGTTTTAATAGTATATTTGTTGCAAAAATGACCCAATTCTTCTATTCTTCTCTGTGATCATGTATTTGCAGTGTAACTTTGAAAGTGTCTCTCATTAAGAGATGGAGCCTGGCCTTGTTACTTGCTAATAATGTGACAGAAATGACAGCATGCCAGCTCCAAGTTTACGCCTTAAGAGGCTTTGTTTCTGCTCTTGTGAAACCCTGCCACACCTATGAAAACAGCTCAGGGTAGTCTAGACCAGCCAACCCTAGCTGATTAGCTAGTTGGCTACAGAATTATGAGTGAGCCTGGTTGAGATCAGCTTATATCATTCTAGTTCAATAATTTTGCCCAGCCCACCCACGGCCCATGAGAAGTAATAATTGATTATTATTTTAAGTCTTAAAATATAAGCCACTAGGTTTTAGAATAGTTTGTTATGCGGCAGTAGCTAATTATTTCTATCAATTGATAGAAACATGAAAAATATTTGTGGGCATGGGTATGGCTCTGGAAAGGCAAATCCTGTCAAAGTACCTCAGGAAGTTTTAGGCAGCCAGGAACCTATAAGAATGTTCATGGGCAGGTGCTTGGTGGGAAAGTACTGACATAAGGACAGTTGAGAGATTATCAAGTCAAACTTGACCAACTTCACAAGCTCTCCAAAGATCAGGTTTTTCAGTAGCGACTGCCAAGTATCTATATGTCCTCATTTAGGTGTGTGACAGTCATGTTTAATGTCAAAATCTAAGGTCAAAAGACCACAGAATGTGAGAACTGATAGAAACTTGAAATAATTCATATTTTCATCTTGCAAATAAATAAGAAATTGGGGCCCAGTAGTGATAAAAATATCCCACATCTCAAAAAGGTATTTATACATTTATAAATATCTTTTCATAGCAGAATTATTCACCATAGCCAAAAGCTGGAGACAACCTAAGCATCAATTGATGGATGAATAGATACATAATATGTGCTGTATACATACAATGGAATATTATTCAGCTTTGAGAAGGAAGTAAACTCCGATGGATGCTACAACATAGGTGAACCTTGAGGACATTATGCTAAGGGAAATAAAGTCACAAAAAGACAAATACTGTATGATTCCACTTATATGAAGTATGTGGGGTAATCAAATTCATAGAAACAGAAGTCAGAATGGGGGTTCCTGAGGAATGAGGGAGGAGAGGATGGGGAATTATTGTGTAATGGGTGCAGAATTTCAGTTTTACAAGTTGAAAAGACTTTTGGCGATGGATGGCTGTGATAGTTGCATAGCAATGTGAATGTACTTAAATGCTACTGACTTGTATACTTAAAAATGGTTAAGATGGTTGTCTTAGTTCAGGCAGTGGTGACAAATTATCATATAATGGGCAGCTTAAACAATAAACATTTACTCTCACACTTCCAGAGTCTGGGAAGTCCAAGATCAAGAATCCAGCAGATCCAGTGTCTGGTGAGGGCCTTCCTCCTGATTTACAGATGGCTGTCTTCTCTTTGTATACTTACATAAAGGAGAGCAGAGACAGAAAAAGCAAGCTCTCTTGTGTCTCTTCTTATAAGGGAACTGACTAATCCTATCATGAAGGTTTCAATGTGAGGTTGTGATTCTCTATTTTAACCTGACATCTGTTGATTTCCAAGATAACCTGCCTACCCAGAAGGGGTATGGTTTGCTTTAGAATAACTCATATTTGCAGTAGTAGGATCCACAAAGAAGTCTTCTTTATGTAAATAGAAGACAATTTGTAATTTGTGCTTAACTTTATTATCATTATTATTTTTAGAGATAAGGGTCTCACTTTTTCATCCAGGCTGCCATGCAGTGGCACAATCACAGATCACTGCAGCCTTGAACTCCTGGGCTCAAGAGATCCTCCTGCCCCAGCCTCCCAAGTAGCTGGGACTACAAGCTTGCACCACCACGCCTGCTAATTTTTTTATTTTTATTTTTTTTTTGGTAGAGATGGGGTCTTGTTATGTTGCCAAGGTTGGTCTTGAACTCCTGGGCTCAAACAATCCTCCTGCTAAGCCTCCCAAAGTGTTGGAATTATAGGCATGAGCCACTGTGTCCAGTCCTTAACATTTTTTCTGTTGATTTTGGGATAGAGCTGATGATGATATTTCTATATAACACTTCCTTTAGCCACAGAGAAGAGATGAAACTAGAGGGAAAATCTTTCATTTACCTGTTCCTCACTGTGCATCTCCAAGGCAACATTTCAGGGTAGTAGAACTTCCTCTTTGACCACAAATATTTCTAGTACATTTCTCAATGCAAAATAATGAGTGACATTCAAATTTATTTTCATTAGAACATTTAGGTGCCCTTTTAAGTAGTCCTGATGTGTCGTAAGGTTATGGCATTCCATGCTCAAATAGGAAAGGGGGGCTGCAAATGTGATGGAGAGGGAGGCAGGCACACTTGGCACATTTGTGTTTTCTAACGTGCTTGGTTTGTGTGGTCTGAACCAAACCACACAGTGGCAAAAGTGGGTGTAAAAAACCCCATGTCTCTTGGTCTTCTAACAAGTTGACCTGTGTGCCAGAGTGGACAAGGATGGAAAATTCTTCAAAGAAAAACAAATGTTGGCCGGGCGCGGTGGCTCACGCCTGTAATCCCAGCATTTTGGGAGGCCGAGACGGGCGGATTGCCTGAGCTCAGGAGTTCGCAACCAGCCTGGGCAACAAGGTGAAACCTTGTCTCTGCTAAAATACAAAAAAAAATTAGCCGGGTGAGGCGGCGTGCGCCTGTAGTCCCAGCTACTCGAGACGCTGAGGCAGGAGAATGGCGTGAACCCGGGAGGCGGAGGTTGCAGTGAGCTGAGATCGCGCCACTGGGGAAAAAAAAAAAAAAGGAAAAAGAAAAGAAAGAAAAAAAGGAATATTATGGCAAACACCTTTATAAATCCAAATTTGTAATGGATTAAGGCTATAAGGAATCCTATTCACGTAGTTCTCGTGCTGCTAATGTTGTTTTAAAATTCAGAATTAATGTTACTTCTCTTCTAGATATCTGATGCCCTAAAAAATTGCCCCACGTCACATGAAAAACACCTATGACGGTTTCATATGCGTCATGCTTTAACCCTTTACTTAGTGTTTTCGGGTTCCATGTGAGAATTACAATATAGCTTAAAAATGTGTGAGCTTCAAATTCATCTGTGTTATTACCAAACTGTAAACGATTTTATGACTGTTATACAAGTTCGATATGGACAGAGACTGCAAATACAGGTTTGCGTCCTCTCTCTTTCAGGTAACTAGATTCAGAACGACTCCCTCCTGTAAAATCAGAATGACCCCCCAACCCCAGGTGAGGAAGTGATGATTATTATTTCAAAGTAGGGTAGGGGGTCCTTGCACTGTACTCTGTGGAAACCCCTGGTAGGGGGAGAGAGGTGGTGCATGGCTGGAGGTCAGGCCAGAACTTATCTAACTATGTTGTCTACATATTAGGCCCATGTATAAGCTTTTATTCGAATTAAAAGTGCAATTGCAAAGAATTCAAAAGCTGGTTTTGAACACGTTATAGTTTTTTAAATTAATTTTTCATGTCACATCTCTCTTCTATCACCTTTCTATATCCTCTGTCTTTTGTGTCTTGATCTTCATTTCAATCAATCATCAGTCAATCAATTAATTCACAAAGCTTCTATGGCCTCCTTTTAGAAAGCTTAACTTGTGGTAGGAATAGATAGTTGGAAGGCCCTCTTCACTACTCCATAATCTCTTTTTCTCTACCTTCCCCACTTTGATTTCTGCTTTGTTTTCTACTCTGTTACTCTAACACTGAGTTTTCTTTCTACAATTCTCTCTCTCCTCCTCCTACTTTCCACCTTTCCATCCTGACCTCCGTCTCCCTCCTACTTTCCACCCTCTTTTTCCCCCGCCTCTTCGTATCTCAAGTGCGACCACTAAAGATAGTGAGGGAGAGAAGTGGAGTCAGAGACAGAAAATAATGTATGTCTGTGTTACAGCTGCCACTATTCTGTCCTCTTTTTCTGTGTCCTCATTTGTCCAACTTTCGCTGTGTCCTAGTTCCCTCTATTAAAAATATAGGCTGTAGGCATGAAGTTCTTCAGAGAAAACCAAATCACAGCCCTAGCTGAGACAACCTGTGATGCTGGCAGGTGTGCCTTCCGATGCCCTCATGCTTCTCTGGGATTATTTCCCCCACTCCTTTGTAACATTTGTCTCCTGCCCCAAGAATGCCCTACCTCGTTGCAGCACATCACTAGAAAAAGTGAATTCTCAGTGAACATGAAACAGGGATTGGCAAGTTTTTTTCAGAAAGATCCGGATAGTAAATATGTTAAGCTTTGAGGACCATATACAGTCTCCCTTGCAACTACTGAAGTCTGCAGTTGTAGGATAAAACCAGCCATAAGCAACACATGAATGAGTGGGCATTGCCATGTTCCAACAAAGCTATATTCCTGTACACTGAAATTTGAATTTCAAATACTTTTCATGTGTCACAAAACATTATCTTCTTTTGTTTTTTTCCAACCACGTAAAAGTATAAAAACCATTCTTAACCAGTAAGCTGAAAAAAACAACAACAAAGAAACAGATTATGAGTCAGATTTAGCTTGAAGGCTGTAGTTTGCAGACCCACTACTATAAATAATAAACTCTCACAGGTTAGAGATTTTATATAAGTGGTATGGAGTTTAATCTACTTCTATTTCAGCATGAGTTGTGCACACAGGCGAGTCTCTTTAAATATGCTATGTCCCAAGGCTCCCTTATAATATTCGATTATCCCAAATCATAATTGAAGAGAGAGAGATGTTCCATCTTAAAAGAATTTAAAATTACTTAGGAAGTAAGCTTTGCAGAGCATTGTGATCCATACAAGTCACCGTTTACATTTCCATTTGTAAGGCACTGACCACAGGTGGTCTCTTTCTGTGGCACATTTTCCATCTGTAATTATCTCCATCTAAAAGAAGCTTGAAATGGGCTGCTACATAAATGATGTTGCTCTCCTCCAAGCACGATGCCTGAACAAGGGGAGGCAGGAGAAATAGGAAAGATCTTGTGAGGAGAGGAAAGGATTCTTACCCCCTGAGGGAGGTTTTTTATAACCAGAACCAGTAACAAGAGTGACCCAAATTTAAATAGGGCTGACAAGTTAAAATTGTACTCCAATGGCCTCTAGGATTATTTATACAATTCCCTCACTCTTCCTCCTTCAGAAAAAACTGTATTCCTAAAAGGATAGCATTTCCACAGCACGCCCTCCCTAGCACCACTGACAACTCTCGGCTTTTCACCTGTAAGTGCCTTTGATCACTTTGAAAATACAAAGGGCTTTGACAAAGAACTGAAAGAAGGAGTTGGCTTCCTGTAAATTTTTCACCAACTTTGTTTCTTTCAGAGCTGGAGTCCACCGTTTATATCCAAGCAACAAAACGACTGCAGCATTTGAACAGCAGAAAATTGAGTAGGAAAATTGAATTCTGAAGCTGAAGGACAAAGTACAGAATCAAAGGCCTTTTCTTGTAAATGAGTTATGTTCAATCTTGCTTTCTCATTTATCTTCTCTTTGTTGTTGTCAGACTATTTTCCCAACTAGATATCCATACTGGGAAGTTTTGCTTTAAGGCAATTCAATATCTAGAGATAAAAACAACATACAACTTGCAGAAGTGGTGGGTTTTCTTAGAAATTAAAAGAATTATTTGTTGCAATGACTTTTAAAAATCCTGTGGCAAGGATCTTATATTAGTACAAACAGTCCCCAACATATAAATGGATTGTGGGCCAAAAGTTTATTTGTGAGCCAGTTGTGTGTAACTTGGAAAGCATTTACTCATAGGAACAGTGTTATAAGTAATGTCCGGACACCAGCAGTTTGTCACAATGGCTTGTGTAATCCAGTATCATACATTTGAAACAGTAAAATAACACTGTTAGAGTTTCTCAAACTGAAGTATGCAGAAGCATGCCAATGAGTACTTCAAGCCATGTACTAAATATAGTGCATCTTTCTGGTATGTCAACTTTGTTTAGAGTATTTGGGAAAATATTTTTTTGAATTAAAATAAGTATGTATAATTTATTGAGTAAAATATAAAATATCTAAAAATTTTAAATAGAATGCATGAGACTTAAAAAGTATCTGTGTGCTTGTAGTTTGATGCCCCAGTACTTCCTTGATATATGAGCCAGTTTCCTATTAGGCAAACTAGGTGGATATGTGTGAGAAACAAAGCAGTTCTGCACTTCAGACCCATGTTTACCTGCAGAACGGCAGCTTCTTTAAAGAGACCCTACTGACCCCAGCCAGGCTAAGACAATTAATGAAACTCAGCTTAATCTACAGTGAAAATACCATCTTAGTGGGGTAAAGAAAGAACCCAAAGGATATGGAGATCAGAAGAGATCCAAGGAGACATGATAACTACATTCATTGTGGGATCCTGGAGCAAAAAAAGGACATAAGCAGAAAAAACTGGTGAAATTTGAATAAGGGCTATAGATTAGTTACAGTATTGTAGCAATGGTGGGATAAGGAAGAAATGTAGGGAGGTCAGAAGCCTACACTAAAAACTGAACTATTAAAAAATCAATATGTACATATTCATCTTCCTTTCACCTCAAACATTCTTTTATTAATCAACGACGTAAGGACATCTTCTGATGCTGTTTCCACATTTGCTGTCTCTGGAAACAAGGATAGCAGAGCAAGGCTAGAAGCAGTACCAATTAGCATCAAAACAGCTTTCTTTGGATGTTTCTACATCTGAATTGAACAGTTCACAGAGGCAGACCAAATTGTCTTCCACACTCCTCTATGTCTGTGAGAG
This sequence comes from Pongo pygmaeus, assembly GCF_028885625.2. Taxonomy (NCBI): domain Eukaryota; kingdom Metazoa; phylum Chordata; class Mammalia; order Primates; family Hominidae; genus Pongo; species Pongo pygmaeus. The sequence continues at coordinate 42,542,746 of NC_072377.2, read as the reverse complement.
GTTCAAGTTAGGACCAAGCTTTGGAAGGAGACTTCATTAACTTTCATTACTTTCAAAGTAATTAACTCGTTAACTTCCAAATTCAAAGATCTTGTTTCAAGGCTATGGATTCAAAATACTTATCCCCATCCCCAAATTATTGTGTGGCCAGGAGCATTTCTTGCTCACTGAGGTCAGTGCAAGACTTAGTATTTTGGCAGGATGTACAATTTCCTGAGCGCTTAAATTGTTCATGCTGTCCATGAATGGAAAGGATGATTATATTAATGCGACAGACACTCTGTCAGTATAATTAATGTTATTGGATCTCCTTCTGCTGTAGCAGAGGGTGAGCTAGTCATGTAAAATGGAAAGGCAGATGGGGAGATGTCATATAAGGAGAAAAGGGACAGAAAGGGAGACTACAGCAGCAGGTACAAACACCTAATTGCAGTTGTGCTGAGGTCCAGCCATGCTCTCCTGTGAATGGACAGATAGAAGTTGGGTGATTGGTGCCATGAGAACTTCCTAAACTACACACACACAGAGAGACACACATACATACAGATGCACACATGCATGCACACATGTGCACATGTTCAATGGAATTTTCTGACGACTGCTGGCTTTAATTTCACTTCAGAGAATAGAGTCTTGAGAGTGTTGTTAATTAAAGGCAGAACATGGACAGAGGGAAGAGTAAAGGAGAGATGCTCAAGGCATAAGGAACCAGAAAGAGAAGTCTGCATGTGTCATAGAAACCTCCCTCTAGTCCACAGTTATGTCTAAAACCATCTTTTGTTGTCTCTAATTATTTGTTGTCTCCAACTAGAGCAAATAAAAATTATTCCATGAGGTATTTGAGGTGCTGTAAGCCATTCATGAAGCATAAAAAAATTTTTCCAACTTTTATTCTTCTATTGCTGATCCTGAGGGATACACAGTACATAGTGGGAGAGACTTCGGGGCCTCCAAGAAAAAGGCCTCTGTGTAGCAAATCTGCTCTGTCACAATCTGGCCCAGTATTTATTTAAAGGGTAAGATGTTTGTAAGGAGGACCCAAGCCACAGTATACTTGTGTATTATTGGAACAGATTTTTTTTATGTTTAACTTTTTATTTTGAAAATTTTTTTAAATTATACTTTAAGTTCTAGGGTACCTGTGCACAACGTGCAGGTTTGTTACATAGGTATAGATGTGCCGTGTTGGTTTGCTGTACCCGTCAACTCGTCATTTACATTAGGTATTTTTCCTAATGCTATCCCTCCCCCAGGCCCCCACCCCACAACAGGCCCCTGTGTATGACGCTCCCTGCCCTGCGTCCATGTGTTCTCATTGTTCAACTCCCACTTATAAGTGAGAAGATGTGGTGTTTGGTTTTCTGTCCTTGTGATAGTTTGCTGAGAATGATGGTTTCCAGCTTCATCCATGTCCCTGCAAAGGACATGAACTCCTCCTTTTTATGGCTGCATAGAATTCCATGGTGTATATGTGCCACATTTTCTTAATCCAGTCTATCATTGATGGACATTTGCATTGGTGCCAAGTCTTTGCTACTGTGAATAGTGCTGCAGTGAACATATGTGTGCATGTGTCTCTATAGTAACATGATTTATAATACTTTGGGTATATACCCAGTAATGGGATCGCTGGGTCTTGTGGTATTTCTAGTTCTAGATCCTTGAGGAATCACCACACTATCTTTCACAATGGTTGAACTAATTTACACTCCCACCAACAGTGTAAAAGTGTTCCTATTTCTCCACTTCTTCTCCAGCATCTGTTGTTTCCTGACTTTTTAATGATCGCCATTCTAACCGGTGTGAGATGGTATCTGATTGTGGTTTTGATCTGCATTTCTCTGATGACCAGTGATGATGAGCATTTTTTCATATGTCTGTTGGTGGCGTAAATGTCTTCTTTTGAGAAGTGTCTGTTCATACCCTTTGCCCACTTTTTGATGGGGTTGTTCATTTTTTTTCTTGTAAATTTGTTTAAGTTCTTTGTAGATTCTGGATATTAGCCCTTTGTCAGATGGGTAGATTGCAAAATTTTTCTCCCATTCTGTAGGTTGCTTGTTCACTCTGATGATAGTTTGTTTTGCTGTGCAGAAGCTCTTTAGTTTAATTAGATCCCATTTGTCAATTTTGCTTTTGTTGCCATTGCTTTTGGTGTTATAGTCATGAAGTCTTTGCCCATGCCTGTGTCCTGAATGGTATTGCCTAGGTTTTCTTCTAGGGTTTTTATGGTTTTAGGTATTACATTTAACTCTTTAATCCATCTTGAGTTACTGTTTGTGTAGTGTGTAAGGAAGGGATCCAGTTTCAGCTTTCTACATATGGCTAGCCAGTTTTCCCAGTGCCATTTATTAAACAGGGAATCCTTTCCCCATTGCTTGTTTTTGTCAGGTTTGTCAAAGATCAGATGATTGTAGATGTGTGGTATTATTTCTGGGGACTCTGTTCTGTTGCATTGGCCTATATATCTGTTTTGGTACAAGTACCATGCTGTTTTGGTTACTGTAGCCTTGTAGTATAGCTTGAAGTCAGGTAGCATGATGCTTCCAGCTTTGTTCTTTTGGCTTAGGATTGTCTTGGCAATGCGGGCTCTTTTAAGATTCCATATGAACTTTAAAGTAGTTTTTTCCAATTCCATGAAGAAAGTCATTGGTAGCTTGATGGGGATGGCATTGAATCTATAAATTACCTTGGGCAGTATGGTCATTTTCATGATATGGATTCTTCCTATCCATGAGCATGGAATGATCTTCCATTTGTTCATGTCCTCTTTTATTTTGTTGAGCAGTGGTTTCCAGTTCTCCTTGAAGAGGTCCTTCACATCCCTTATAAGTTGGATTCCTAGGTATTTTATTCTCTTTGTAGTAATTGTGAATGGGAGTTCACTCATGATTTGGCTCTCTGTCTGTTATTGGTATATAGGAATTCTTGTGATTTTTATACATTGATTTTGTATCCTGAGACTTTGCTGAATTTTCTTATCAGCTTAAGGAGATTTTGGGCTGAGATGATGGGGTTTTCTAAATATATAATCATGTCATCTGCAAACAGAGACAATTTTACTTCCTCTTTTCCTATTTGAATACCGTTTATTTCTTTCTCTTGCCTGATTACCCTGGCCAGAACTTCCAACATTATGTTGAATAGGAGTAGTGAGAGAGGGCATCCTTGTCTTGTGCCAGTTTTCAAAGGGAATGCTTCCAGTGTTTGCCCTTTCAGTATGATATTGGCTGTGGGTTTGTCATAAAGAGCTCTTATTATTTTGAGATACATTCCATCAATACCTAGTTTATTGAGAGTTTTTAACATGAAGGGCTGTTGAATTTTGTTGAAGGCCTTTTCTGCATCTATTGAGATAATCATGTGGCTTTTGTCATTGGCTCTGTTTATGTGATGGATTACATTTATTGATTTGCGTATGTTGAACCAGCCTTGCATCCCAGGGATGAAGCCGACTTGATTATGGTGGTAAGCTTTTCGATGTGCTGCTAGATTCAGTTTGCCAGTATTTAATTGAGGATTTTCACATCAATGTTCATCAGGGATATTGGCCTAAAATTCTCTTTTTTGTTGTTGTTGTGTCTCTGCCAGGATTTGGTATCAGGATGATCCTGGCTTCATAAAATAAGTTAGGGAGGTTACCTCTTTTTCTATTAATTGGAATAGTTTCAGAAGGAATGGTAGCAGCTCCTCTTTGTACCTCTGGTAGAATTCAGCTGTGAATCCGTCTGCTCCTGGACTTCTTTGGTTGTTGGGCTATTAATTATTGCCTCAATTTCAGAGCCTGTTATTGGTCTATTCAGAGATTCAACTTCTTCCTGGTTTAGTCTTGGGAGGGTATATGTGCCCAGGAATTTTTCCACTTCTTCTAGATTTTCTAGTTTATTTGCATAGAGGTGTTTATCGTATTCTCTGATGGTAGTTTGTATTTCTGTGGGATCAGAGGTAATATCACCTTTATCATTTTTTATTGCATATTTGATTCTTCTCTTGTTTCTTCTTTATTACACCTGCTAGCAGTCTATCTATTTTGTTGATCTTTTCAAACAACTAGCTCTTGGATTCATTGATTTTTCAACGGGTTTTCTGTGTCTCTATCTCCTTCAGGTCTGCTCTGATCTTAGTTATTTCTTGCCTTCTGTAGCTTTTGATTTTGTTTGCTCTTGTTTCTCAAGTTCTTTTAATTGTGATGTTAGGGTGTCGATTTTAGATCTTTCCTGCTTCCTCTTGTGGGCATGTAGTGCTATAAATTTCCCTCTACACACTGCCTTAATTGTGTCCCAGAGATTCTGGTACATTGTGTCTTTGTTCTCATTGGTTTCAAAGAACATCTTTATTTCTGCCTTCACTTCATTATTTACCAAATAGTCATTCAGGAGCAGGTTGTTCAGTTTCCATGTAGTTGTGCAGTTTTGAGTGAGTTTCTTAATCCTGAGTTCTAATTTGATTTGCACTGTGATCTGAGAGACAGTTTGTTGTGATTTCTGTTCTTTTGCATTTGCTGAGGAGTGTTTTACTTCCAATTATGTGGTCAGTCTTAGAATAAGTGCCATGTGGTGCTGAGAAGAATGTATATTCTGTTGATTTGGGGTGGAGACTTCTGTAGATGTCTATTAGGTCCACTTGGTGCAGAGCTGAGTTCAAGTCCTGGATATCCTTGTTAAACTTCTGTCTTGTTGATCTAATATTGACCATAGGGTGTTAAAGTCTCCCATTATTATTGTGTGGGAGTCTAAGTCTCTTTGTAGGTCTGTAAGGACTTGCATTATGAATCTGGGTGTTCCTGTATTGGGTACATTTATATTTAGCATAGTTAGCTCTTCTTGTTGAATTGATCCCTTTACCATTATGTAATGGCCGTCTTTGTCTCTTTTGATCTTTGTTGGTTTAATGTCTGTTTTATCAGAGACTAGATTGTAACCCCTGCTTTTTTTGTTTTCCATTTGCTTGGTAGTTCTTCCTCCATCCCTTTATTTTGAGCCTATGTGTGTTTTTGCACATGAGATGGGTGTCCGGAATACAGCACATCAGTGGGTCCTGACTCTTTATCCAATTTGCCAGTCTGTGTCTTTTAATTGGGGCATTTAGCCCATTTACATTTAAGGTTAATATTGTTATGTGTGAATTTGATCCTGTCATTATGATGTTAGCTGGTTATTTTGCCCATTAATTGATGCAATTTCTTCATAGTGTTGATGGTCCTTACAATTTGTCATGCTTTTGCAGTGGCTGGTACTGGTTGTTTCTTTCTATGTTTAGTGCTTCCTTCAGGAGCTCTTTTAAGGCAGGCCTGGTGGTGACAAAATCTCTCAGCATTTGCTTTTTTGTAAAGGATTTTATTTCTCCTTCACTTATGAAGCTTAGTTTGGCTGGATATGAGATTTTGGGTTGAAAATTCTTTTGTTTAAGAGTGCTAAATATTGGCCCCCACTCTCTTCTGGCTTGTAGGGTTTCTGTGGAGAGATTTGCTGTTAGTCTGATGGGCTTCCCTTTGTGGGTAACCCGACTTTTCTCTCTGGCTGCCCTTAACATTTTTCCTTCATTTCAACCTTGGTGAATCTGATGATTATGTGTCTTGGGGTTGCTCTTCTTGAGGAGTATCTTTGTGGCGTTCTCTGTATTTCCTGAATTTGAATGTTGGCCTGCCTTGCTAGGTTGAGGAAGTTCTCCTGGATAATATCTTGAAGAGTGTTCTCTAACTTCGATCCATTCTCCCCACCACTTTCAGAAACACCAACCAAACATAGATTTGGTCTTTTCACATAGTCCCATATTTCTTGGAGGCTTTGTTCATTTCTTTTCACTTTTTTTCTCTAATCTTGTCTTCTCACTTTGTTTCATAAATTTTTTTTATTTTCATTTATTATTATTATAGTTTAGGTTTTAGGGTACATGTGTGCCATGTGCAGGTTAGTTACATATGTATACATTTGCCATGCTGGTGCGCTGCACCCACTAACTCGTCATCTAGCATTAGGTATATCTCCCAATGCTATCCCTCCCCCCTCCCCCCACCCCACAACAGTCCCCAGAGTGTGATGTTCCCCTTCCTGTGTCCATGTGTTCTCATTGTTCAATTCACACCTATGAGTGAGAATATGCGGTGTTTGGTTTTTTGTTCTTGCGATAGTTTACTGAGAATGATGATTTCCAATTTCATCCATGTCCCTACAAAGGACATGAACTCATCATTTTTTATGGCTGCATAGTATTCCATGGTGTATATATGCCACATTTTCTTAATCCAGTCTATCATTGTTGGACATTTGGGTTGGTTCCAAGTCTTTGCTATTGTGAATAATGCCGCAATAAACATAAATGTGCATGTGTCTTTATAGCAGCATGATTTATAGTCCTTTGGGTATATACCCAGTAATGTGATGGCTGCGTCAAATGGTATTTCTAGTTCTAGATCCCTGAGGAATTGCCACACTGACTTCCAAAATGGTTGAACTAGTTTACAGTCCCACCAACAGTGTAAAAGTGTTCCTGTTTCTCCACATCCTCTCCAGCACCTGTTGTTTCCTGACTTTTTAATGATTGCCATTCTAATTGGTGTGAGATGGTATCTCATTGTGGTTTTGATTTTCATTCCTCTGATGGCCAGTGATGGTGAACACTTTTTCATGTGTTTTTTGGCTGCATAAATGTCTTCTTTTGAGAAGTGTCTGTTCATGTCTTTTGCCCACTTTTTGATGGGGTTGTTTGTTTTACAGATTCAATGCCTTCCCCATCAAGCTACCAATGACTTTCTTCACAGAATTGGAAAAAACTACTTTAAAGTTCATATGGAACCAAAAAAGAGCCCGTATCGCCAAGTCAATCCTAAGCCAAAAGAACAAAGCTGGAGGCATCACACTACCTGACTTCAAACTGTACTACAAGGCTACAGTAACCAAAACAGCATGGTAATGGTACCAAAACAGAGATATAGATGAATGGAACAGAACAGAGCCCTCAGAAATATCACCGCATATCTACAACTATCTGATCTTTGACAAACCTGAGAAAAACAAGCAATGGGGGAAGGATTCCCTATTTAATAAATGGTGCTGGGAAAACTGGCTAGCCATATGGAGAAAGCTGAAACTGGATCCCTTCCTTACACCTTATACAAAAATTAATTCAAGATGGATTAAAGACTTAAACATGAGACCTAAAACCATAAAAACCCTAGAAGAAAACCTAGGCATTACCATTGAGGACATAGGCATGGGCAAGGACTTCATGTCTAAAACACCAAAAGCAATGGCAACAAAAGCCAAAATTGACAAATGGGATCTAATTAAACTAAAGAGCTTCTGCACAGCAAAAGAAACTACCATCAGAGTGAACAGGCAACCTATAAAATGTGAGAAAATTTTCGCAACCTACTCATCTGACAAAGGGCTAATATCCAGAATCTACAATGTTTCATTAATTTGATCTTCAGTCACTGATATCCTTTCTTCCACTTGATCGAATCAGCTATTGAAGCTTGTGCGTGTGTCATGAAGTTCTCATGCTGTGGTTTTCAGCTCCATCACATTATTTAAGGTCTTCTCTACACTCTTTATTCCAGTTAGCCATTTGTCTAACATTTTTTCAAGGTTTTCAGCTTCCTTGCAATGGGTTAGAACATGCTCTTTTAGCTCAGAGAAGTTTGTTATTACCAACCATCTGAAGCCTACTTCTGTCAACTCATCAAACTCATTCTCCATCCAGTTTTGTTCCTTTGCTGGTGAGGAGCTGCGATCCTTTGGAGGAGGAGAGGCATTCTGGTTTTTGGAATTTTCAGCTTTTCTGGTCTGATTTCTCCCCATCTTTGTGGTTTTATCTACCTTTGATCTTTGATGTTGGTAACCTACAGATGAGGTTTTGGTGTGGATGTGCTTTTTGTTGATGGTGATGCTATTCCTTTCTGTTTGTTAGTTTTTCTTTAACAGTCAGGGCCTTCAGCTTCAGGTCTGTTGGAGTTTGCTGGAGGTCTACTCCACACTCTGTTTCCCTGGGTATCACCAGCGGAGGCTGCAGAACAGCAAATATTGCTGCCTGATCCTTCCTCTGGAAGCTTCCTCCCAGAGGGGCACCTGCCTGTATGAGGTGTCTGTCGGCCTCTACTGGGAGGTGTCTCCCAGTCAGTCTACACGGGGTCAGGGACCCACTTGAGGAGGCAGTTTATCTGTTCTTAGAGCTTGAACACCGTGCTGGGAGAACCACTGCTATCTTCAGAGCTGTCAGACAGGGATGTTTAGGTCTGCTGAAGCTGTCTGCTACCTTTTGTTCTGATATGTCCTGCTCACAGAGGTGAAATCTGGAGAGGCAGTAGGCCTTGCTGAGCTATGGTAGGCTCCACTCAGTTTGAGCTTTCTGGCCTCTTTGTTTACACTGTGAACACAAAACCACCTAATCAAGCCTCAGCAATGGTGGACGCCCCTCCCTCCACCAAGCTGCAGCATCACAGGTCAATCTCAGACTGCTGTGCTAGCAGTGAGCAAGGCTCTGTGGGCTTGGGACCCACCAAGTGAGGCATGGGAGGGAATTTCCTGGTCTGCCTGTTGTGAACACTGAGGGAAAAGCACAGTAATTGGGGAGGAGTGTACCATTCCTCCAGGTACAGGCTGTCACGGCTTCCCTTGGCTAGGAAAGGGAAATCCCCTGACCCCTTGTGCTTCCTGGTTGAAGCGATGCACTGCCCTGCTTCAGCTTGCCCTCTGTGGCCTGCACCCACTGTACAACACGTCCCAATGAGATGAACCAGGTACCTCAGTTGGAAATGCAGAAATCACCCATCTTCTGCGTTCATCTCATTGGGAACTGCAGACTGGAGCTGTTCCTAGTCAGCCACCTTGGAAGCCTCCCTCTTGAAATAATTTTTGACTTAAAGAAAAGTTGCAGAATAATGCAGAAAGTGCCCATGTACCTTTTATTCAGCTTTCTGCCATGTTAATATTTTAAACAACCACAGTAAAATTAGCCAAACCAGACAATTAACATTGGTACAATACCATACAGACCTTTCTCAGATTTCCCTAGTTTCCCCTGATGTTCATTTTCTGTTTCAAGATCCAATTCAGGATCCCATGTTACCTTTAACTGTCCCATCTCTTTGGTCTTTTCCAATCTGTGACAATTCCTTAGTCTTTCTTTGTCTTTCATAACTTTGACATTTTTGGGGAGTACTGGTAAGTATTTTTATAGACTGTTCCTCTTTGAAGTTGTGCATTTTGTGCAAAAATAGTATAGAAATGATGTTGTACCTTTTCCAATGCATTGTGTCAATATGTTTTACTTACTTGTTTACATCAGCAGGAACTCATAGATTTTTTCCCCCCTGTTCTATAGGTTATAGTCCAATATTATCATCATTTGATGGAGTAGGTTATTTTTTTAACCTCATGCATTCTGAGGTCCTAAAAGGCAAAAATTATATAAGAAAAAAGTAGATCCTCTCACCTATATCAAGATACTAAATTTGAGTGCAAGGCCTGAATGAATCTTTCAGAAATGCTAGGGTGGCTGAAATACATTGACAAACTTTTGGTAATACATAATTCTGGAGAAGCTTGGCTCAAGCAAGCAATTCAAAGATACCCTCAATGGCTAGAGATAAAAGTTTGAAAACTAGGAAAAAGAAAGTACATTTAGTTAGGAAGATGATGATTCTAATATAGTATCCAGAGGCTTTGAATGCTTAGAATTTGTTCAAAAGTGAGAAGGTACAACTTCTTTGCTTCAACTGAATCCTTCTTCCTGTTATTTCCTGTTTACTAGGGAAAAGAGAAAGAACACAAAAATCTGCAAGTGTTCTGTGTAGAAAAGAAACTTCCTTCTGTGTACTATTTCAGAACCACTTTTCTGAGAAAAGCCAAAAGCAAACAGTTGTTAAATTTCTTAAACATTGATTCTTTCCCCTGGGTGAGTTGTTCTTTAGTGATGAAAATCATTTCCTCTTTCCCTGAACTCCCATAGCTCCTTTGTACTTTTTGTACGCCATTAACACATTGAGTCCTGTGTTGTAACTCTCTATGTCTAAACTTCCTAATCTTTCCTGTTTAAAGATAAGCTGCTTGGATGATATTAATGAATTGCTTTTTAAGGCTTAATAACAGTATTGTGAATTTATTTTTCAGGAGTCATCAATTTTGGAAATATATACTAAAATATTTGTGGATTTCATAATATGATGTTTTGGATTTATTTCAAAATCATCTTGAATGGCTGTGAGGTGAATGAGTAGCTTATGTGTAGGGTATAGGAGAATATCCTTATAACCCTGAATCAAAAAGAACTTTTTAAAAACTGTATTTATTTAAATTGTACCACATGATGATTTGATATGCATAGTGAAATAATTACTACAGCCAAGGAAATTAAGATATCCCTCATCTTACATAGTTACCTTGTGTGTCTGTGTGTGTATAAGTGAAAAGAACCTAAAATCTACTCTCAGGAAATATCCAGAGTCCTCATCCTGTACATTAGGTCTCTAGATTTATTCACCCTATATAACTGTAACTCTGTGCCCTTTGACCTACATCTCCTCATGCTACTCCCATCACCCCACCCCTGAAAATCACTGCTCTACTCTCTGTTTATAAGGATTTAAGTTTTTTTCTTTAAGATTCCTCATATAAGTGAAATTATGTCATACATTTTTGTGTGTCTGGCTTATTTCACTTAGCATAATGTTCTCCAGATCTATGTTGTCACAAACGGCATTATTTTTTTCCTATGGCTGAAAAATATTCAGTCATATGTGTGTCTGTGTGTATATCTGACAATTTTTTATCATTCATCCATCAATAGATACTTAAATTGTTTCCATATCTTGCCTATTGTTAATAATGCTGCAATGAAATGGGGGTGCAGATATCTTTACAAGATGGTAAACTTCCTTTGAGTATATACCCAGAAGAGAGATTGCTGGGTAATATGGTAGTTCTACTTTTAATTTCTTCAGGAACCTCCATTTTGTTTTCCACAGTGACTGCACCAATCTACATACCCACCAACATTGTAGAACAGTTCTCTTTTTTCCACACCCTTGCCAACTCTTTTAATCTCTTGTCTTTTTGGTAACAGCCATTCTAACACATATGAGGTGATGATATCTCATTGTGGTTTCTATATGCATTTCCCTAATGATTAGTGATGTTTTTATGTCTTCTTTGGAAAAAATTTCTATTCAGGTCTTTGCCAATTTTTTAATAAGGCTATTTGATTTTAGACTATTGAATTGTATGAGTTGTTTATATATTTACGTATTATCCCCTTATCTGAATCCTCTTATCTGACGTATGGTTTGCAAATATTTTCTTTCAATACAAAAGAAATCAAGAAAACAATCCTATGTATCATGGCACCAAAAAGAATAAATACTTAGAAATAAATTTAACCAAAGAGGTAAAAAATGTGTACACTGAAAACTATAAAAAATTCATAAAAGTAATTTAAGAAGACACAAATAAATGGAAAGATACCCTGCATCTGTTGACTGGAAGAATTAATATTGTTAAAATGTTTGTACTATGCAAAGTAATATACAGATTCAATGTAATCCTTATCAAAATTCCAGTGGCATTTTTCACAGAAATAGAAAAAATAATTCTAAAATTTGTATGGAAACACAAAAAACTCCAAGTAGCCAAAACAAACTTAAGAAACAAAAAGCAGGCCGGGCGCGGTGGCTCAAGCCTGTAATCCCAGCACTTTGGGAGGCCGAGGAGGGCGGATCACGAGGTCAGGAGATCGAGACCACGGTGAAACCCCGTCTCTACTAAAAATACAAAAAATTAGCCGGGTGCGGTGGCGGGCACCTGTAGTCCCAGCTACTCAGGAGGCTGAGGCAGGAGAATGGCGTGAACCCGGGAGGCGGGGCTTGCAGTGAGCCGAGATTGAGCCACTGCACTCCAGCCTGGGCGACAGAGCAAGACTCCGTCTCAAAAAAAAAAAAAAAAAAAAAAAAAAAAAAAAAAAAAAAGAAACAAAAAGCAACAAAGTTGAAAGCATCATACTTTCTGATCTCAAATTATGTTACAAACCAATAGTAATTAAAGCAATATGGTACTGGCATAAAAACAGATGCACAATCCAATGCAACACTAGAGAGATGAGAAATAAACTCAAGTATATGCAGTCAACTAATTTTTGACTTTTCTACAAGGCTGATAAGAAGACACTATACAGAAAGAACAGGCTCTTTAATAAATGCTGTTGGGAAAATTGGAAATCCACACACAGAAGAATGAAACTGGTCTCTTACATCATAGACAAAAATCAACTCAAAATGGGTTAGAGACTTAAACATAGACTTGAAACTGTAAAACCCTTGAAAGAAAACATAGGAAAAAACCTCCTTGATATTGGCCTTTGGAAGATTTTTTGAGTATTTTTACCAAAAGCACAGCAAGCAAAAGCAAAAATAAGTAAGTGGAACTATGTCAAACTGAAGAGATTCTGCACAGCAAAGGAAACAAGCAAGAAAATGAAAAGGTGGTTAATGAATTGGGACAAAAAGAACTTCTTAATCAGTATTTAAAGCAAAAGATTGATAACCTTGATTAAAGTCAAGGTTTTCTGTTAAAAAGGTTTGGAAAATAGTCAAAGGCATAGATCGATATTGAAATGAGAAAATATGAATATATTTGCAAAATCAAAATGAATATGGGATTAATATCCAGAAGATGAATATACAATCTTCAGATCAACAACAACAAAAATGAAAGCCACTCCAAAGAAAAAAATGAATAAAGGAATTTGTAAAAGAGAAAATTGACAAACTAACAGGCATATTAGGGAAGGCTCAATTTTGTTAGTAGTCTAATAAATGCAAGTGAAAACAATAGAGATATAACTTTGTTAGAGTAGTAAAATTTCAAAAGCCCTTTACTGACAAGTATTGGTAGGGCCATGGGACCTATTCTAACCCTCATACCTGGCTGGTGAAATGTGGGCTGGAGTGGTCATGTCAAAGAGTAGGCAGGCAGAAGTCAGTCATATTAAGTGTATGAATATCTCATGACTCAGAATCTCTGCTACTGCACATATATTCCAAAGAAAACCTGCTACCAGCTCATAAGGATGTGATTACAGCATTATTTTTTAAGGTGAGTATATTAATCCATTTTCATGCTGCTGATAAAGACATACCTAAGACTGGGTAATTTATAAAGAAAAAGAGATTTAATGGACTCACAGTTCCACTTGACTGAGGAGGCCTCACAATCATGTTGGAAGGGAAAAAGCACATCTTACATGGTGGCAGGTAAAGAGGGACTGAGAACCAAGTGAAAGGGGTTTCTCCTTATAAAACCATCAGATCTCATGAGATTTATTTACTACCGTGAGAACAAATCAATGGGGGAACCACCCCATGATTCAATTGTCTCCCACCAGGTCTCTCCTACAACACATGGGAATTATGGGAGCTACAATTTAAGATGATATTTAGATGGTGACACAGGCAAACCCATATCATTCTGCCCCTGGCCTCTCCCAAATATCATGTCTTCACATTTCAATACTAATCATGCCTTTCCAACAGTCCCTCAAAGTCTTAACTCATTTCAGCATTAACTCAAAAGTCCACAGTCCAAAGTCTCATCTGAGACAAGGCAAGTCCCTTCTGCCTATGAGCCTGTAAAATCAAAATTAAGTTAGTTACTTCCTAGATACAATGGGGATACAGAAATTGGATAAATACACCCATTCCAAATGGGAGAAATAGGCCAAAACAAAGGGGTAAAGGCCCTATGCAATTTTGAAATCCAGCAGTGCAGCCAAATTGTGAAGCTCCAAAATTATCTCCTTTGAGTCCATGTCTCATATCCAGGTCACACTGATGCAAGAGGTGGGTTCCCAGGGCCTTGAGCGGCTCCACCCTTGTGCTTTTGCAGGGTACAGCTTCCCTCCTGGCTACCTTCATGGGCTGGCATTGAGTGTCTGCCGCTTTTCCAGGTGCACAGTGAAAGCTGCACTGTAGGTCTACCAATGGTAGATCTACCATTCTGGGGTCTGGAGGATGCTGGCTCTTTTCTCCCAGCTCCACAAGGCATTGCCCCAGTGGGGACTCTGCATGGGGGTTTCAACCCCACATTTCCCTTCCACACTGCCCTAGCAGAGGTTCTTTATGAAATATAGATTTGCCTGGACATCCAGGTGTTTCCATCCTCTGAAATCTATACAGAGTTTCCTAAACCTCAATTCTTGACTTCTGTGTACCCACACATTCAACACCATGTGGAAAATGCCAAGATTTGGAGCTTGCACCCTTTGAAGCCATGGCTTGAGCTATACCTTGGCCCCTTTTAGCCATGGCTAGAGTTGCTGGGACACAGGGCACCAAGTCCCTAGGCTGCACATAGTAGGGGGTTTCTGGGCCTGGCCTATAAAACTATTTTTTCCTCCTAGGCCTCTGGGCTTGTGATGGGAGGGGCTGCCACAAAGGTCTCTGACATGCCCTGGAGACATTTTCCCCACTGTCTTGGCATTAACATTTGGTTCCTTATTACTTATGCAAATTTCTGCAGCTGGCTTGAATTTCTTCTCAGAAAACCAGTTTTACTTTTCTATTGCATCATCAGGCTACAAATTTTCTGATCTTTTATGCTCTGTTTCCCTTTTAAAGCTGAATGCTTTTTAACAGCACCCAAGTCACCTCTTGACTGCTTTGCTGTTTAGAAATTTCTTTCACCAGATACCCTAAATCATCTTTCTCAAGTTCAAAGTTTCACAAATCTCTAGGGCAGGGGCAAAATTATGTCAGTCTTTTTGCTAAAACAAAGCAAGAGTCACCTTTACTCCTGTTCCCAACAAGTTCCTCATTTCCATCCAAGACTATCTCAGCCTGGATTTTATTGTCCATATCGTTATCAGTATTTTGGCCAAAGCCATTCAACAAGTCTCTAGGAATTCCAGCCTTTCACACATCTTTCTGTCTTTTGAGCTCTCCAAGTTTCTAGGAAGTTTCAAACTCTCACATTTTTCTGTCTTCTCCTGAGCCCTCCAAACTCTTCCACACTCTGCTTGTTACCCAGTTCCAAAGTTGCTTCACATTTTTGGGTATCTTTAAGCAGCACCCACTCTACTGGTACCAATTTACTGTATTAGTCCATTTTCAAACTGCTGATAAAGACATACCTCAGGTTGGGTAATTTATAAAGAAAAAGAGGTTTAATGGACTCATGGTTCCACGTGGCTGGGGAGGCCTCACAATCATGTCAGAAGTCAAAAAGCATGGTAGCAGGCAAAAAGGGAATGAGAATCAAGTGAAAGAGATTTTCCCTTATAAAACCATCAGATCTGAGGAGACTTATTTACTACCCTGAGAAGATTATGGAGGAAACCACCACTATGATTCAATTATCTCCCACCAGTTCCTCCCACAACACTTGGGAATTATGGGAGGTACAATTCAAGATGAGATTTAGGTGGGGACACAGCCAATCCATATCAGTGGGGATTTGTACTCCCAAATGATCTTATAGGCATGACCAAATATTCACAGAACAGGTATTCTATTTATACAAAGGGGCTCCAAGAATAGAAAAGAAGAAATGCTCTTTTACTCATTTTATAAAACTAGAATATCAGCAGTATATTGGTGGTTTTTACACATCAAACTTTGCCTCATCTTAAAAGCACTTGGGGAGATTTTATGTATTTTCCCCACTTTATTTATTTATTTTTACTTTTCAATTACTTTGTTCACTTTATAAAAAGACTTTTTTTTAGAGATGTTTTGGGTTCACAGCAAAATAGAAAGAGACAGATTTTCCTTGTATTCCCTGCCCCCACACATGCATAGACTTCACAGTTATCAATATTCCCCACCAGATTGATACATTTTTTACAATCTAGATTGACACATCATAGTCACTCAAAGTCCATAGTTTACATTAGAGCTGAGTCTCTTAGTTGTACATTCTACAGACTGGACAAAAATGTAATGACATGTATCCATTTTTTGAGTATTATACAGAGTATTTTCACTGCCTCAAAAATTCTATGGGCTCTGTCTATTTATCCCATTGCCCACTCCACTGAGCTTTTTATTGTCTTCATTGTTTTGTCTTTGGAAATTTTCATATAGTTGGAACCCTATGTAATATATCCTTTTCAGATTGGAATGTTTCACTTGGTAATATATATTTAACCCACATCTTTTCATGGGTTCACAGCTCATTTCCTTTTAGGGATGAATAATATTCTATTATCTGGATGTACCTTAGTTCATTTACCCATTCAGCTACTGAAGGACATCATGGTTGTTTCTAAGTTTTGGAAATTATAAATAAAGCTGCTTTAAACACACATGTGCAGGTTTTTCTGTAGATATAATTTTAAACCCCTTTCAAATAATGCGAAGGGGCATTCTTACTGGGTCATATCCTATTTAGTTGAGTAAGAAATTGTGAAATTGTCTTCCAAATTTGCTGTGCAAATTTGCATTTCCACCAGCAACAAAGGAGAGTTTCTATTGGTGCACATTCTTGTCAGAATTTGGTGTTGTCAGTGTGCTGGATTTTGGCTATTCTGATATATACATAGTGGTATCTCATTGTTATTTTAATTTGCATTTCTCTGATGACACGATGTGGGACATCTTTTAATAGGCTTATTTACCATTTCTATATATTTTTTGGTGATGTATCTCTTATGGTTTTTGGCCCATTTTGAATTGGGTTGCTTTTGTTTTCTTGAGATTTATGAGTTCTTCATATATTTTGGATCACAGTTCTCTAACAGATGTGTCTATTGCAAATATTTTCCCCAAGTCTATAGCTTGTCTTCTCATTCTCTCAACAGTGTCTTTTACAGATAATTTTTAAAATTTCAGTGAAGTCCAGCTTATCAAATATTTCTTTCATGGACTACATCTTTGGTGCTGTATCTAAAAACTAATTGCAATATCCAAGGTCTTCTAGTTTTTCCCCTTTGTTGTTTTCTAGAAGTTTTATATTTTTGCATTTTACATTTAGGTGTATAATTTATCTTGAGTTAATTTTTGTGGAAGGTATAAGATCTGTGTCTAGATTTATTTATTTTGTTTGCATGTGGACATCCAGTTATTTCAGTCATTTGTTGAAGAGACTATCTTTGCCTCATTGTATTGCCTTTGCTCCTTTGTTAAAAATAAGTTCATGTTTATATAATGCCTATTTCTGGGATTTCTATTGCTTTCCGTTGATGTATTTATGCTTTCACCAGTATTATCTCATATCTTTATAAGTCGTGAATTCAAATTATATCACTCTTTCAACTTTGTTCTTCTCCTTTAATATTATTAATTATTTTATTTTTATTGATATAAGTATTTGTACATATTTATGGGGTACATGTGACATTTTATTACATGCATAGATTGTGTAATGATTAAGTCAGGGTATCTGAGGGACCTACCAACTCAAGCTCTCATCATTTCTATGGATTGGGTACATTTCAAGTCCTCTGTTCTAGCTACTTTGAAGTGTATAATACATTGTTACCATCAAACATTAGAACAGATTCTTTTCATCTAACTGTATATTTGTATCCATTAACCTACCTCTCTTTACCACTACCTCCCCATACACCCTTCCTAGCTTTTGGTAACTATCATCTTATTCTCTACATCCATGAGATCAACTTTTTTAGCCCCCACATAAGAGTGAGAACATGAGATATTTGTCTTTCTATGCTTGACTTATTTCATTTAACATAATGACCTCTAGTTCTATCCATATTGCTGCAAATGGCTTGGTAACATTCTTTCCCATGGCTAAATAGTATTTAATTGTGTATATGTACCACATATTCTTTATTCACTTATCCATTTTCTGGCACTTAGTTTGATTCAGTATCTTTGTAAATGTGGAGAGTGTTTCAATAAACACTGGGGTGAAGGTATCCTTTTGATATACTAATTTCTTTTCCCTTGGATAAATACCCAGCAGTGGGATTGCTGGATTATATGATATTTCTGTTTTTGGGTTTTTTTTTTTTGAGAAATATTCATACTGTTTTCCATAGCATCTGTACTGATTAATAATTTCATTTATATACTTTTATATAAATATATTTATACTTTCATTTATTAATAAAAGAATAAAAGAGAGTGAACAAAATCCACCAACAACAGTGTACAATGGTTTCATTTTCTTCACATTCTCATTAGTACTTGTTATCTTTTGTCTTTTTGATCATAGGCATTATAATTGGGGTAAGATGGTATTTCATGATGGTTTTGATTTGCATTTCCCTAATGATTAATGATGTTGAACCTTTTTTTCATATACCTGTGGGTCATTTGACTAGAAATGTCTGTACATGTACTTTGCCCAATTTTTAATAGGGTTGTCTTTTTTTTAATATTGAGTTGTTTAAGTTCTTTTTATATGCTGAATACTACTACATTGTCAGATGAATAGTTTTCAAGTATTTTCTCCCATTCGACAGGTTATCTCTTCACTCTATTGATCATTTCCTTTGCTAAGCAGAAGCATCTTAGTTTAATATAGTCTTATCTGTCTATTTTTGTTTTGTTGCCTGTGCTTTTGAGGTCTGGCTGTAAAATCTTTGCCTAGACCAATGTCCTGAAGTTTTTCCCGTATGCTTTTTTTTTCTAGTGGTTTAATAGTTTGAGGTCTTATTTTAAAGTCTTTAATCTATCTTGAGTTGCTTTTTGTATATGATGAGACATATGAGTATAGTTTCTTTCTTCTGCATATGGATATCCAGTTTTTCCAGCACCACTTACTGAAGAGATTATCCTTTCTCCAATGTATGTTCTAGGTATCTTTGTTGAAAACCAGTTGGCTATAAATACGTAGATTTACTTCTGAGTTCCTTATTCCATTCCATTGGCCTATATGTCTGTTTTAAAACAAATATCATGCAATTTTGGTTAATATAGCTTTGTAATATATTTTGAAGTAATGTAATTTGATGCCTTCAGCTTTGTTCTTTTTGTTCAGGATTGCTTTGGCTACTTGGGCTCTCTTTTGATTTCATAGGAATGATATAATTTTTTCTATTTCTGAGAAAAAATGACATTGGCACTTTCATAGGGATTGCATTGAATCTGTGGGTTGCTTTGGGCAGTATGGTCATTTTAATGATAGTAATACTTCTGATCCATGAACATGAGATGTCTGTCCATTTGTTTGGTTCCATTTTGTAGTTTTTCTTGTAGAGATCTTTTATCTCCTTCATTCAGTTTATTCCTAAATATTTTATTATCTTTTTTGTAGCAATTGTACATGTGATTGCCTTCTTAATTTATTTTTCAGCTAGTTCATAATTGGTGTATAGAAATGCTCCTGATTTTTGTATGTTGCTTTTACTGCAAATATACTGAATTCATTGATAAGATCTAATAATTTATTGGGAAGTCTTTAGAATTTTCTAGATATAAGATCATCTTATCTGCAAAAAGAGAAAATACAGTTTCCTCTTTTCCAGTTTGAATGTCTTTTATTTCTTTTTCTTGCCTGGTTGCTCTATAAAGGGCTTCCAGCACTGTGTTGAACAGGAGTTTTGAAAGTGGACATTCTTGTCTTGTTTCATTGTTAGAGGAAAGGCTCTCAGCTTTTCCCCATTCAGTATGATGTTAGCTGTGGGTTTGTAATAATACATGGCCTTTGTTATGTTGATTTATGTTTCTTCAATGCCTAGTTTTTGAGAGTTTTTATAATAAAGGGATGTTGAATTTTATCAAATGATTTTTCTCATCTATTGAGATGATCATATAGTTTTTGTATTTCATTATTTTGATGTAATATAACACATTTATGTATCTGCATACGTTGAACAATCATCAAATTTCTAGGATAAATCCAACTTGATCGTGGTGTATTTTAGTTTATTAATGTGCTCTTGAATTTGGTTTGCTAGCATTATGTTAAGGATTCTTGTGTCTGTGTTCATCAGGGTATTGGCCTGTAGGTTTTGTTAGTGGTGTTGCATCTTTATCTGATTTTGGTATCAGGCTAATGCTGGCCTTGTAGAATGAGTTAGAGAGAATGCCCTTCTGTTCAATTTTTTAAAAGAGTTCGAGGAGAATTGAGGTTATATGCTCTTTGAAAGTTTGGGAGAATTCCGTAATGAAGCCATTGGGTCCCGGACTTTTTTGGGGGGTTGGGCGGATGAGATTTTCCTATTACTAATTCAATGTCATTACTCATAATTGGTCTTTTTAGATTTTCTATTGCCTCCTGATTTTATCTACATAGGTTTTATGTGTGCAGAAATTTATTCTCTAGGCTTTCCAGTTTGTTATTTTATAGTTGTTTATAATAGTTCTCTGATAATCTTTGGTATTTATATTATAATGTCTCCTCTTCCATTTCTAAGTTTTTTTTGTTTGTATCTTCTCTCATTTTTTCTTGGTTATTTTAGCTAGTGGTTAATCAATTTTGTTTATCTTTTCAAACACCCAACTTTTTGTTTCAATGATTACTTGTATTGTTTTTCAGTCTCTGTTTTGTTTAGTTTTACTCTGATCTTTATAATTCCTTGCTGGCTATCTTTGGGTTTGGTTTGTTCTTGCTCTTCTAGTTCCTTGAGATGCATAGCTTGATTGTTTATTTAAAATCTTTCTACCTTTTTTACTGTATTCATTTATCACTACAAACTTCCCTTGTTTTTGATTTAAAGTCAGTTTGTCAAAGTATAGCTACTTCTGCTCACTTTTGGTTTCTGTTTTGAAATATCATTTTCTATCACTTTACTTTCAATCTATAAGTGTCTTTACTACTAAGGTGAATTTCTTGTGAGCGGCATATAATTAGAGCCTTTTTCTTTTCTTTTTATTTTAAAAATCTATTCAGTGTTTCTATATATTTCTTTTAAGTGAACAGTCTAATCTGCTTACATTGAAGTTTATTATTGATATGTGAGGCTTTTTTTATATCATATTGTTAGATGTTTTTTGATTGTTTTCAATATTCTTTGTTTCTTTTTTTTTTTCTTACTATTTAACATTGTTGTTGGGGTCTTTTCTGTATTGGTAAAAGTTGAGTCTTTTTTCTCTCCTATTTATGTGTACTCTTCCCATGGGTTTTATACTTACATGCATTTTCATGATTGTAGATATTGTCCCTTAGCTTCCAGGTGTAGGATTCACTTAAGCATTTCTTGTAGAACTGCTTATTGGTGATTAATTCCCTTAGCTATTGCTTATCTGGGAAAAACTTTATTTCTCTTTTATTTATGAAGAATATTTTCTGGCTACAGTATCTGATATGATTTGGCTTCATGACCCCACCCAAATATCATCTCAAATTGTAATTCTCACATGTCAGGAGAGGTACCTGGTGGGAGGTGATTGGATCATGGAGGTGGTTTCCTCCATGCTGTTCTCATGATAGTGAGTTTCCATGAGATCTGATGGTTTAAAAGTGTTTGGCATTTCCTCCCTTGTGCTCTATCTCTCCTGCTGCAATGAGTTGAGTCAAAGAAGCCTCTTTCCTTTTTAAATTACTCAGTCTCAAGTCGTTCTTTGTAGCAGTGTGAAAACAGACTAATACAAAAAATTGATACTGGGAGATTGGAGCACTGCTATAAAGATACCTAAAAATGTGGAAGCAACTTTGGAACTGAGTAACAGGCAGAGGTTGGAAGAGTTTGGAGGGCTCAGAAGAAGATAGGAAGATGTGGGAAAATTTGGAACTTCCTAGAGACTTGTTGAATGGTTTTGACCAAAATGCTGACAGTGATATGGACAATGAAGTCCAAGCTGAGTTGGCCTCAGGTAAAGATGGGGAATTTATAAGGAAGTGGAGCAAAGGGGACTCTTCTTATGCTTTAGCAAAGAGACTGGAGGCATTATGCCCCTGCACTAGAGATCTGTGAAACTTTGAACTTGAGAGAGATGATTTAGGGTATCTAGCAGAATAAATTTCTAAGCAGCATGCAAGAGGTAACCTGCCTTTTTCTGAGAGTGTATGGTTATATGAGTTCACAAAAAATGACCTGACATGGGAACTTATATTTTAAAGGGAAGCAGTGCATAAAAGTTTGGAAAATTTGCAGCCTAACCACATGGTACAAAAGAAAAACCCATTTCCTGGGAAGAAATTAAAGCCTGCTACAGCCTGCTACAGAGATTTGCTTAAGCAATAAGGAGCCAAATGTTAATAGCCAAGGCAATGAGGAAAATGTGTCTAGGGAATGTCAGAGATCTTCCTAGCAGCCCCTCACATCACGGGCTTGGAGGGCTAGGAGGAAAAAATTGTTCCATGGGCAGGGCTGGCCCCGAACCCCACTGCTCTGTGCAGTCTTGGGACTTGGTGCCCTGCATCCCAGCTGCTCCAGCTCCAGCTGTGGCTGTAAGGGGCCAAGGTGAAGCTTAGGCTGTGGCTTCAGAGGGAGGGTGCAAGCCCAAGCCTTGGCAACTTCCACATGGTGTCAGGCCTGCAGGTGCAAAGAAGACAATAGTTGAGCTTTGAGAGCTCCACCTAGATTTTAGAAGATGTATGAAAACATCTGGATGTCCAGGCAGACATCTGCTGCAGGGTCAGAGCCCTCATGGAGAACCTCTACTAGAGCAATGCAAAGGGGCAATGTGGGATTGGAGCCCCTACACAAAGACCTACTGGGGCACTGCCTAGTGGAGCTGAGAGAAGAGCACCACCATCCTTCAGACCCCAGAATGGTTAATCCACTGATAGCTTGCACCATGCACCTGGAGAAGCCCCAGGCACTCAATACCAGCTTGTGAAAGCAGCCAGCAACACGGTACCCTATAGAACCACAGAAGTGGAGCTGCCCAAGGCCATGGGAACCACCTCTTGCATCAGCATGCTCTGGATGTGAGACATGGAGTCAAAGAAGATTATTTTAGAGCTTTAAGATTAAATAAGTGCCTGCCCAGGTTTTAGGCTTGCATGGAGCTTGTGGCCCCTTTATTTTGTCCAATTTCTCCTATTTAGAAACATTTACCCAATGCCTGTACTTCCATTGTATCTTGGAAGTAACTAACTTGTTTTAGATTTTACAGGCTCATAGGCAGAAGGGACTTTGCCTTGTCTCAGATGAGACTTTGGATTTAGACTTTTGAGTTAATGCTGGAATGAGTTAAGACTTTTGGGGGCTGTTGGGAAGGCATGATTGGTTTGAAATGTAAAAAATACATGAGAATTGGGAGAGGCCATGGGTGAAATGATATGGCTTGGCTCTGTGTCCCTACCCAAATCTCATCACGAATTGTAATCCCCATGTATCAGAGAAGGGACCTAGTAGGAGGTGATTGGATCACAGGGGTAATTTCCCCCATGCTGTTCTAGTGACAGTGAGTGAGTTCTCATGAAATCTGATGGTTTAAACGTGTTTGGCAGTTCCTGCCTTGCACTCTCTCTCTCCTGCCACTATGAGAAGACATACCTTGCTTCCCCTTCACCTTCCACCATGATTATAAGTTTCTTGAGGACTTCCCAGCTATGCCAAACTGTGAGTCAATTAAACCTCTTTTGTTTTAAACTACCCAGTTTCAGGTTGTTCTTTATAGCAGTGTGAAAATGGACAAATACAGTATCTTTAGCTGGCAAGTTTTTCTTCCAGTACTTTGAATATATTATTTCAGTCTCTTCTGGCCTGTACTATTTCTCTGAGAAATCCACCGTAAAAGTCTGACGGAGGTTTCTGTATAAGTGACCAGACACTTTTCTTTTGCAGTTTTTAGAATTCTATATTTGTCTTTGACTTTTGATAACTTGACTATAATGTACCATGGAGAAGATATAATTTCATTGTATCTGTTTGAGAATCTCTGATATTCTTGTATCTGAATGCCTAAATCTTTTGCTATATTTGAGCATTTTTTAAAATATTATTTTGTTAAATAGGCTTTCTAAGTCTTTTATTTTTTCTCTTTACTTTCTGGGACACTGAACATTTAAACATGTGGTTGTTTTATGGTGTCCCATATGTCATATGGCTTTGTTCATTCCCATTTAGTCTTTTATTTAATTTTGTCTGAGTTGTTTCAATATACCTGTCTTCACATCCTGAAATTATATCTTTTGCTTGATCTAGTTCATTGTTGAAACTTTCCTATGTATTCTGTATTTCATTTAATGAAATTTTTAGTTCCAGAATTTGTTTGGTTCTTTTTATGATGTATATTCTCCCTAAATTGTTTTTCTGATTTATTGGTATTGTTTTTCTGTTTTCTCTTGTGTTTTATTGAACTTCTTTAATATCATTACTTTGAATTATTTATTTGGGATTTTATTTTTTTATTGGAATGTATTACTGGATTTTTTTTTTTTTGGTAAGTGTCATTTTTCTTTTTTTTTTTTTTCATATCTCTGATGTCCTTATGTTGATATCTGCATATGTGGTGTAACAGTTGTTTTGAATTTGCTTTTGTGGGAGAGGTCTTTTTGCTGAAAAGGTATCTATCATGTTGGTTGGGTAGGGTACTTTGGCTGTGGTTTTGGGTGCATTCAGTAGTATAGGCATTATTTCGTATGCTTTATTTGGCTGTAAAGAGCACTGGTGGTGTCTGTGGTTTCCTCAGTGGCTTAGTGTGCTATTTTTAGTATAAGCTGTATTGAAGTTTTGCTGGAGTTGGAGATGACAGGTGGGTCTGTCTTTGGGCCCCAGTATGGTAGTGGTGAGCCATGTGTGGCTGTGTTAGGGACCCATGGTAGTGTATACATGCACAGGTGTTAATGGGTCCAGGGGGACTTATATTTGAGCTTCTGGGCAATTTGCTCAGGTGGCTGGCAGTGGCAGAGATAGGCTGGGGAATTTGGTGGGTTTCTGGGTCCCTGGGCAGTGGATCTGGAATGGGTAATAACTATAGTAGTGATAGAAATAACTTTTGGCTCCCAGTGGTCTGTGCTGGTGTTGCCAGTGGCTGCAACATACTGGGTGGGACAGTCATCAGGCTCACAGGTGGTACATTTTAGTGGGTACCTCCTGTGGTGGTAGCACCTGGTTTGGTAGTTCCTACAGGCCCCAGGAAGAGTGCTCAGCTGCCAGCAGTAAAGGGTTTGGCTGGATAGTTCCCAGGGCCCCATATAGCATGTTGGGTAGGGGAAAGAGCGGGGCCAGGTGAACCTGTTCTCAAGTCTCCAGTTGGTGCTGGCAGGTCCTGGCTGTGGAAGCAGGAGCAAGACATTCTCTAGGCCCAAGGTAGAATGCTTGGGTGGGAGTAGCAGTGGCTGCACAGCAGCCTTGCTACTGGGGAGGGTGGGGTAGCTTTCAATGGCAGCAGTTATATGCAGGTGACTGAAGAACATTCACTTTGCTTGTGCTTCAGCCCCAGCTGTGGCAGCTTGCTGTTGTGGCTGCTGTGGGTGGAGAACTCTGTCCTTAGGGTGCTTGAAATGATGTAGTGGCTTTGCTGCTGGGGGCGGCAGGGTCTTTGCTAATGGTTCACACTTTAGCCCTAGAGGTGGCAGGCAGCTGTAGCAGAGGCTGTGGGTTGGGAATGTTTATTGGGCTCCAGGGATGTGGAGCTGCAGAGGCTGTTGGGCCCCTAGGCAGGAAGCAGTCTGGTGAAGGGTGGGCTCTCAATCTGGCACCTTGCTGTAGCTGTTTAGTGCTCAGGAAGTATATGGGACCCAGTGTGAGCTCCTTCTTTGAATAAACATTTTTATGCAATCTCCAGGCAGCTCTCTATATCAGATTGGACCCCATGAGAGGCTAGAAGATTTCCTGTGGCTTGGATGATTGCTGAGGTTCACTCACTTATCACTTCCCTGCATTAGGGAGCTCATCCAGGCTCTCAGCTTGTACTGACTGAGCAGGCTGTCTAGCTTTCCACTCCTTACTTACTTTGGTGTTTCCTGTCACTTCTCTGTAGAATTCCAGTGTTCTCTCTTAGATGACATATTTGAAGTGTGATTATCTACTTACTATTTTGTTTCTTTTCATTGTGGAAAAGGGCAGTACAACGTGCCACTAGTCAGCTGTCTTCATGAAGCCTCTCCTCTCTCCATTGGCTATTCTGGGTCTTCTGCCTTTTCATATAAACTTTAGAATTGGTTTGTCAGTACCCACAAAACAACCTGCTGAGATGTTAATTGGGGTTTTATTAAATCTATAAACTAAGTTGGGAAGAACTTTTATTTTGACAACATTGAATCTTCCTATCCATAATAAACATGGAATACCCGTTTATATTTTTGCTTGATTTCTTTCATCATAATTTTGTAATTTTCTTCATATAGATATTGTATGTATTTTGTTTGATTTTTAGCTAAGTATTTTTTATTTTGCCATGCTAATGTACATGGTAGTGTGTTTTTTATTTTAAATTTCAATTGTTCAATGCTGTTATATAGAGAAGTGATTGACATTTGCATAATAATCTAGTATTCTAAAACCTTGCTATAATGGCGATTAGTTAAGTTTTTTTGTTGTTTCCTTCAGATTTTTTACATAGAAAATCATGTTATCTGTGCACAAGTTGTATTTCTTCCTCCTCAATCTGCCTACCTTTCAGTTTATTTTCTTGTCTTATTGCTTTAGCTAGAATTTCTGGGATAATGTTGAAAAGGAGTAATTAGGGGGAACATCATTGTCTGTACCTAATCTTAGTGGGAAAGCTTCAAATTTCTCACCATTAAGCATGGTGTTGGCTGTAGGTTTTTTGTAGATACTTTTTATCGGGTTGACAAAGTTCCCCCTCTATTTTTAGTTTACTAACAGTTTTTATCATAAATCGGTGTTCAATTTTGTCAAATGCTTCTTCTGCATCCATTAAAATGAGCACACAATTTTTCTTCTTTAGCTATTGATATGTTTTACATTAACTGATGTTTGAATGTTGAAACAGCCTTGTATATGTGGGATAAATTCCACTGAGTTGTGGTGTATAATTTTTATGCATTCCTCGATTCAATTTGCTAATATTTTGTTGAGGATTTTTACACGTATGTTCATGAGAGATATTGGTCTATAGTTTTCTCTTCTTGTAATGTCTATCTGGTTTTGGTAACTCATACAATGAGTTACTACCTGCTTCTGTCCTTTGAAGGAGATTATAAAGAATTGGTATAATTTCTTCCTTAAATATTTGGTAGCATTCACCAGTGAATGCATCTGGGCCTATGGCTTTCTATTTTGGGAGGCTATTAATTATTGATTTTACTTCTTCTGTAGACATAGGACTATTCAGATTATCTATTTCTTGTGTAAATTTTAAAAGTTTGTATCTTTCAAAGTTAGTTCATTTCATCTAGGTTATCAAATTTGGGAGACTAAAATTGTTCATAGTATTCCTTTATCATTTTAATGTCCATGGGATCTTCAGTGATATCAGCTCTTTTATTTCTGATATTAGTAATTTGTAACCTTTCTTTTTATTTCTTGGTTAGCCCTGCCTAGAGGCTTATAGCTTTTATTAATATTTTCTGCTTTTAATTTTATTTTCTTCACTGATTTCCTGTTTTCAATTTCATTAATTTCTGCTCTAATTCCTATTATTTGTTTTCTTGTGGTTACTTTGGATTTCATTTGCTTCTTTCCTAGTTTCTTAAGGTGGAAACTTTAGATAATTGATTTTAAATCTTATTTTTTCTAAATTTTCTAACATAGGCATTTAATGCTATAAATTTTTCTCTAAGCACTGCTTTCCATTTATTTTGATATGTTGTGCTTTCATTTATGTTTAATTCAAAATTTTTAAAATTTCACTTGAGTTTTTTTTGGATCAAATGTTATGTAGAAGTGTTTTGTTTAATCTCCATGCATTTTGGGATTTCCAGTTATCCTTCTGTTACTAATTTCTAGTTAAATTCCATTGTTATCTGAGAGCAGACATTGTTAGATTTTTATTATGCTAAATTTGTTAAAGTGCATTTTGTGGCCCAGAATGTGGTCTATCTTGGTAAATGTGAGCTTGAGAAGAATGTGTATTCTGATGTTGTTAGATGAAATAATGTATACATGTATTAGTCTGTTCTCACACTGCTGCAAGGACATACCCAAGACTGGGTAATTCACAAAGGAAAGAGATTTAATTGACTCACAGTTCAGCATGGCTGGGGAGGTCTCAGGAAACTTACAATCATGGCAGAAAGAGAAGGAAACACATCCTTCTTCACAGAGCAG
Organism: Pongo pygmaeus; assembly: GCF_028885625.2. Taxonomy (NCBI): domain Eukaryota; kingdom Metazoa; phylum Chordata; class Mammalia; order Primates; family Hominidae; genus Pongo; species Pongo pygmaeus. The sequence goes on along the minus strand of NC_072377.2, from coordinate 42,514,723 downwards.
CAGGAAAGAGAAGAATGAGAACTGAGCAAAGGGGGAAGCCCCTTTTAAAACCATCAGATCATCAGAACTCACTATCATGAGAATAGCCTGGGGAAACCAACCCCATGATTCAATCACCTCCCACTGGGTTCCTGCCATGACACGTGAGTATTATGGGAACTACAATTCAAGATAAGACTTGGGTGGGGACACAGCCAAACCATATCATTCCACACCTGGCCCCTCTGAAATCTCATGTCCTCCATTTCAAAACACAATCATGCCCTTCCAACAGTCCCTATATTCTCTTATTTTTGTCTTCTACTCTTTTTCTGATTGTCATTTAGCACTTTGTATGTTTATTTTTTCTGTCCTTTCTTAATGTATTAGTTAAAACTTATTTTTTACTTCCTTACTTGTTGGCCTATGTTTTGCAATATACATTTATAACTAATCCAAGTCCCCTTTCAAATAACATTATACTACTTTATAAATAGTATAACTTATAATAATAAAATAATTTTAATTTTTCCCTCTCATCCTTGGTATCATTACTTTCATTCATTTCAGTTACATTTATGCATACATAAATGTGTGTGTATATATATGTGTAAATAAGTATATATATGGTATATGCATATGCATAAGCATATGTAAGTGAATACATTGGTGCCAGTATTTTATATAAGCTATTATGTTAGATTGATTCAGGATAAGAAATAGAAGTTTTTTATTTGACCTCCACTTCTTCCTTTTTTAATTCTCTTTTAAAATGATCAACCTGTGTTTCTGACATATTTTTTTTCTTCTCTCTAAAGAACTTCTTGCAAGGCAGTTCTACTGGCAACAATTTCTTCAACTGTCATTTGTCTAATAATGTATTTTTTTTCTTAACATTTGAAGGTAACTTTTCACGGTATAGAATTCTCGGTTGGTTTTTTTTTCTCTTAACACTTTAAATATTTTACTTCACTCTCCTTGCTTGCATGGTTTCTGAGGAGAAGTTGAATATGATTCTTATCTTTTCTCCTTGATAGATAAGGTGTTTTCTTTCTTCTGGCTTCTTTTAGAATTTTTTCTTTATCCTTGATTTAATGTAGTTTGAAAATTATATGAGATTTTTTCTTCAGTTGTGCCTAGTCTACTAATGAGCCTATTGAAGGCATTTTTAATTTCTTTTATAGTACTACTATTTCTAGTATTTTTTTTCTTAAAATTTTAATTATTCTGCTTAAAGTGTCCATCTCTTCTGTTTAACTATTGGAGACTTTAACATATTAATCACAATTAAATTTAAATTCTCATTCTGGTATATGGTTTTTGTGGGTGTTTCGTTAGTTTGTTTGTTTTTGTTAACCTGCTTGGTGTTCTCTGGGGTTCCTGGATTTGTGCTTTAGTATCTGACATTAATTTGGAAGCAATTGTTATTATTGTTTCATCTTCTGTTTCTCTCTCTTTCTTTTCCTTTTGATCTTTTCATTGCTTATGTTTCATGCCTTTTGCAGTTATCCCACAGTCTGTGGGTCTTCTGTTTTTTTTGTTTTGTTTTGTTTTCCTTTACTGTTTGTTCTCTGCTTTTTGGTTTTAGAGGTTTCTATTAAAATGTCCTCAAGATTAGAGATTGTTTCCTCAGCTGTGCTCTGTCTACTAATTAGTCCATCAAAGGCATTTTTTTATTTCTGTTACAGTACTTTATAGTATTCCTTTAGTTTTTTCTTAACACTTAATCTTTCTGCCTACATTGCCCATCTCTTCTTCTATTTAAACATTAGTGCCTTCAGCATATTAATCACAATTATTTTAAATTCTCATTCTGGTAATTACAGCATCCCTGCCATGTCTGGTTCTGCTGCTTGCTCTTTTCAAATTGTGATTTTTAGTAAAAGAAATTGCTGTAAAGAAGTCTTTAGTAATGTGGTGATGAAGTGTGGGAGAGGGGAAGCATTCACTAGTCCCGTGATTAGGTCTTAAATTTTAGAGAGCCTATTCCTCTAGACTGTAGACTTCATAAGTGTTCCTCAGTTTTTTCTCTCTCCTTGGAGTAGGCTGTATTTGGTATTGTCCTTCTCTTATGTGGAAGGACAATAAGCTGAGTGAAGTTGGGTATTTCCCTTCCTGGACTCTTACAATGCGTGATAGGTTATTCTCTGGTTAAGGAGTTTTTACTAGAAGCAGACCTTGTTAAACAGAGTGTTTTGTGTATTTAAAAATGATTCTTTTTCTTCTCTCCCTGCCTGAAGTAAGAGGGGATTTTTCTCTAATATTTAGTGTGAGAACCTGATTGAACTCTTGGAGTTAAATACTGGTTTTACCATCTTTGCAACAGATTTATAGTCCTTTATATCTTGTTTACATATTGGTAGTTCTTTGTTAGTTATGTTGCTGGAAATATTTTTCTTCCCCTGGTTTCTGACTTATCTTTTCACTTTTTTAATAAGTCATTTGATAAACCATAGTTTTGATTTTAATTAACAATGTTTTCCTATGGTTGGTACTTTGGCATTGTGTTTATGAAATTCGCCTGTACCACAAAGTCACGAAGCTATTCTCTTACATTCTTTTTTAAACATACAGTTTTGTCTTATACATTTAGACCTTTAATTCATTTGTCACTGATTTTGTGTTTGATATGAGAAAGGCTTTGAATTAAAATTATTTTTTTACTTATGGGTAACTAAGCATCTTGAGACCATTTATTTAAAGATGTGCCTTTTAGTAAAAAGACTAGAGGCTTCCAGTGGTTGCTAGCAGGAAAGAGGGAAGGATGATAGGTAGAGCACAGGACAATGAAATTGTTCAGAATAATATGGTAATGATGAACACATATCATTATATATTTGTCAAAACTTACAAGATATACAACACAAAAGATTGAATCCTGATATAAACTATAGACTTCAGTTAATAATAATCTATCAACATTAGCTCAGCATTGTAAGAAATGTTATAATTGCAAGATATAAATAATGGAGGAAATCAGGGATTGGATGAAATAGCATATAGGAACTCTGTATTTTCTGCTCAATTTTTGTGTAAACCTAAAACTGCTAAGAAAAAAACTCTATTAAATTACAAAAAATTCTGTCTTCCCCCATTCTCTGAGGTGGCACTTTTATTATAAATAATACGTGCAAGGCACAGTTTCTGGATATCTATTCTGTTCTGTTAATCTTTTTGTCTGTATCTTGTTAATAAACATTGTCTTGATTATCACAGTTTTGTAATACATATTGCTGTATGGTAATTCAAATTTTTCCACCTTTATCCTTATTTTGAAGTGCCTTTTGCATTCTCATACACATTTTTGGAAACAACTTTTGAAATCATACACATACACAAACACACACACACACACACAAAGTGGTTGGTATTTGGATTAAGATTGGATTGAATTTATAAATCAATTTGAAGGAAATTTATCCCTTTATAATATTGAGTCTTCCTTTCCATAAACAAATTATATCTCTCCATTTATTTAATTCTATTTTAATATGTTTAATAAGAAACATTTTGTAATTTAATCTGTAAAAGTCTCGTATATCTTTTGTCAGGTTTATTCTAAGCACTTTACATTTGTTCATATGTTTACAAATGGTATTTTAAAGGTTTCACTTTCTGTTTGATTCTGTTGTGTGAAATAGTTTATTTTGTATATTGATTTTTCATTCTGGGACTTTGATCAACTCTGTTACTACCGTCTTTGGATTTTCTGTGCACATCATCATATTATCTGTTAATAACGGCAGTTTTGTTTTCTTTCTTTCCAACTTGTTTTCTTTTTAAATTTTTTATTGCATGGTGCTCATTAGGCCTTCCAATGCAATGTTGGTTAGAAGTGGTGACAACATAAATTCTTTTCTCATTCCTCATCTCAAAGATAAAGATTCTAAATTTTTAATACTAATTATAATGCTTCTTGTAGGATTTTAAATATTTTTTGCAGATACCATTTACCAGATTAAGGAAGTTCATGTCTATTTTTAATTACTGAGAATTCTTTTTTTCCTCACATTGTTGAATTTTACCAAAATGTTTTGCGGCATTTCCCTCCTTAGGTAGAAAGAAAGAAGCTGAAAACTGCAGTCATTTTTAAGTATAGTCATTTGCCAAGTTAAAAATCGGAATATAAAACTTCAGTAGAAAGAGACTAGACTGGGGGACTGCCAGGAGTCTCTGCTGCAATGTCCCCTATGTAGTGTCATTTTACTGTTTAGAGATTTTTAAAAAAATTATTGGTACTCCCTGGGTGTAGAACTACCCTAATCTGCCAAAGAACAGAATATATTTCCTGCATACTAGTAGTACCATTCCTAAAATCCTAAGGACAAGGCTCCCTGAAGACTTTATTCTGGGATCCAAAGTCTTATGTCAGAGAAGAAACTTGACAGAGCTGCAGAATTCCTTTAATCCTGGGTATATGGTGTCTTGTGGACAATAGGCAGCTATTCCACTGTTGAGTCCCCTTTCCATTTTCTGGGATTTTCACCTGTCTTGTCCTCTGTTGTGTTTTTAACTGAATTTGTGTTTCATCTCTGGAGCTCATTTTCATAGTTCCTGGGTTATTCAGAGAAAAGGCATAATCTCAATAAATGGCTAATGGAATCAAATTTTGATAAGGTGGTTACAGTTTAAATTTTAATAAAGATGATTGCAGTGACTCTCTTAAAAGCTAAGTGCTCATCCTCATTTGGCCCTTTTCCCTTCAAGGTTAATAAAGCAGAATCATTAGGCTTTGAAAATAATATTGACTTTGGTATCAGGAAATGGTACAGACTGTGGCAAGGACAGAGAAAAGCAATCTGGCCTCAAAGGGCTCAGATCCAATCCTTTACAACACTAGGCTCCTTATCGCAGGCCTTGGGTCAACTGAGCTCACCCAGACTAACCCAGGTACATTAGTAGCATGATGATTTATATTTATAGAAAAAGACAGTAGGCTGGGCGTGGTGGCTCAGGCTTGTAATCCCAGCACTTTGGGAGGCCAAGGTGGGTGGATCACGAGGTCAGGAGATCGAGACCATTCTGGCTAACGCGGTGAAACCCCGTCTCTACTAAAAAAATACAAAAAATTAGCCGGGCGTGGTGGCGGGCATCTGTAGTCCAAGCTACTCGGGAGGCTGAGGCAGGAGAACGGCGTGAACCCAGAGGCGGAGCTTGCAGTGAGCTGAGATTGCACCACTGCACTCCAGCCTGGGCAATGAGCGAGACTCTGTCTAAAAAAAAAAAAAAATGAAAAAAAAAGAAAAGAAAAAGACAGTAAAACAGAAATTCTCAAATATTTCATGGGCTTTAAAACTATGAATTTATCCTAAGACCCAGGGTCAGAACAACTTTAAATAGAGCTTTGTTCTCTGTTTTACGTATAATACTATGCTTTAGCTTTAATAATTTAAATGATTTTAAAAGATTAGAAAAAAGAATATATTGTTATGTATTTGCGAACTCAAGAGACTTTGATATTTTATCTTTAAAAAGACTACTTCCTGGCCGGGTGCGGTGGCTTACACCTGTAATCCCAGCACTTTGGGAGGCCGAGGCGGGTGGGACACCTGAGATCAGGAGTTCGAGACCAGCCTGGCCAACATCACAAAACCCTGTCTCTACTAAAAATACAAAAATTAGCAAGGCATGGTGGCGCGTGCCTGTAGTCCCAGCTTACTCAGGAGGCTGAGGCAGGAGAGTTGCTTGAACCTGGGAGGCGGAGGTTGCAGTGAGCCGAGATAGCGCCAGTGCACTCCTGCCTGAGCGAGAGAGTGAGACTCCATCTCAAAAACAAACAAACAAAAAAACTACTTGCCTACTCAAATTATCCTGTCTCTTCATATTGGCACCTGTGATAATTTTTTCTACAGCTGTTTGTGCACTCACTGTTAGATTCACTAATGTGTCTTTTTCCCTCAGTGATTTGGTTTTTATAAAAACTATGAGACCGGTATTACATCAGTGTGCTGGTTTTCTGTTCATCCCTGAGGACAAGAAAAATTGTATTAATCATTATTCTCTTTGACTTGGGGATTACCCAGCCAGGAAGCACCTTCCTTTTAAAAGTTTCAATACTTTACTGGGTAGATTCAGAGAGGTAAGGTTGGGAAATATCCTTTTTAAATAGAGAGGGATAGTGTAAAGTTTAGGATTATAATGTAATTTTGACAAAGAGACACATATTCCTACAGTCAGCAAGTCACTACACATGCATATATGCACACAGCAGAGATGGGGAGATATTTTAGGGCAGACACATTAACTGTAGAGACCTTTATTTCCCAGTGTATTTAGCAGTGATCTCTGGATGTTGATGCATTAGAATAGATTTGTTCGCATAGTATATATTGACCAAAACATTCTTAGAAGTCAGATATAGTTTCCTTCAATATCTCACTATTAGCGTTTTGTGTTCTACGTGTCTTTTTTCCTAAAAGTACAATTTAAAAATCATATTAATTATATATTCTAGTTATCTGGCTAAGAGAAGTTGTATAATATATAATTTTTTACCATTTAGGTTCTTAACAATTAAAATAAGAAGCAAAGAAATAAATAAAAAATTGAATCAATTTCTTTTCTGAACTATTATACAATTTAAAGCCTTTTCAATTTAAAATTTCTTTAGTGTTTTGGTCTAAATTAAAAATTGTAGTTGGCCAAATTATAGAAATTTGCAAGGGTAATTCAACATACATAAATCAGTAAATGTGATACACCATATTAATAAAATGAATAACAAAATCCACAGATGCAGAAAAGACATTTGACAAAGAAAAGAAAAAAATGAAAGCGCCTAAGGCTGAGGCGTGATGGCTCATGCCTGTAATCCCAGCACATTGGGAGGCCGGGGTAAGTGGATCACCTGAGGTCAAGAGTTTGAGACCAGCCTGGCTAACATGGCGAAACCCATCTCTACTAAAAATACAAAAATTAGCTGGGTGTGGTGGTGGGTGCCTGTAATCCCAGTTACGCAGAAGGCTGAGACAGGAGAATCGCTTGAACCGGGGAGGCAAAGGTTGCAGTCAGCCGAGATCAAGCCACTGCACTCTAGCCTGGGTGACAGAGCAAGACTCCATCTCAAAAAATAAAAATTAAAAAAAAAGGGCATAAAAGTAAGTGAAAAAGCCGGGTGTGGTGGTTCATGCCTGTAATCCCAGCACTTTGCGAGGCCAAGGCGAGTGGATCACGAGGTCAGGAGATCGAGACCATCCTGGCTAACATGGTGAAACCCCGTCTCTACTAAAAGTACAAAAAATTAGCCAGGCATGGTGGTGGGCACCTGTAGTCTCAGCTACTCAGGAGGCTGAGGCAGGAGAATGGCGTGAACCTGGGAGGCGGAGCTTGCAGTGAGCCAAGATTGTGCCACTGCACTCCAGCCTGGCGGACAGAGCGAGACTCCATCTAAAAAAAAAAAGAAAAACAAAAAAGTGAAAAAAAAGTACAAATAATATTCTCATAATATTCCTTTATGAGAATAAAGGAAATGCCTTCTAGAAGAAAATGAAGATAAAAGGAAAAGGATGGAAGGGGAGAGGAAGAGAAGAGAGAGAAGGGGAGAAGTTTGGGGGGGCAGGGGGAAAGAGGATTCAGAAATAACCAATGATTTTCTGAGACCAAAGGGGAGAAAACAGCCACTAAAAGAGAAAAAAAAACTTATAGAAAGAAACCAGGCATTCCTCTTTCATTTTCCTACCCAGCTCTATCCTCATTCTTGGAGGCATTTTCTAGTGGAGCACAGGTTGCGTCCTTTGGGCCACTTACTTGGCTTTTCTCCAAAGCATCTTACTGGAGGCTTTTACCCTTCTTTTCAATGAACTCTAGAAATTTTGGCTTTGTAAGTCTTTGGTAAGAAAAGTATTTCTGAACTACCTCTAAAAGAGATCAAATTAGTTAAAATGAATACAGTATTTTAAAACATAGCTTTGTTAAAATAATCTGCTTCTTATTTAAATAGTTTTTCTCTGAATTCCTTCTATAAAGGGAGATGTAATAAATCATCTGACAAAGGGCTAATATCCAGAATCTACAATGAACTCCAACAAATTTACAAGAAAAAAACAACCCCATCAAAAAGTGGGCAAACGACATGAACAGACACTTCTCAAAAGAAGACATTTATGCAGCCAAAAAACACATGAAAAAATGCTCACCATCACTGGCCATCAGAGAAATGCAAATCAAAACCACAGTGAGATACCATCTCACACCAATTAGAATGGCAATCATTAAAAAGTCAGGAAACAACAGGTGCTGGAGAGGATGTGGAGAAATAGGAACACTTTTACACTGTTGGTGGGACTGTAAACTAGTTCAACCCTTGTGGAAGTCAGTGTGGCGATTCCTCAGGGATCTAGAACTAGAAATTCCATTCGACCCAGCCATCCCATTACTGGGTATATACCCAAAGGACTATAAATCATGCTGCTATAAAGACACATGCACACGTATGTTTATTGCGGCATTATTCACAATAGCAAAGACTTGGAACCAACCCAAATGTCCAACAATGATAGACTGGATTAAGAAAATGTGGCACATATACACCATGGAATACTATGCAGCCATAAAAAATGATGAGTTCACGTCCTTTGTAGGGACATGGATGAAATGGGAAATCATCATTCTCAGTAAACTATCACAAGAACAAAAAACCAAACACCGCATATTCTCACTCATAGGTGGGAATTGAACAATGAGAACACATGGACACAGGAAGGGGAACATCACACTCTGGGGACTGTTGTGGGGTGGGGGGAGGGGGGAGGGATAGCATTGGGAGATATACCTAATGCTAGATGACGAGTTAGTGGGTGCAGCGCACCAGCATGGCACATGTATACATATGTAACTAACCTGCACATTGCGCACATGTACCGTAAAACCTAAAGTATAATAATAATAATAATAATAATAAAAATTTTTAATCACAAATTTTAATTACCATAAACCGTTTACTTTTGATGTAAATATTCCAAAGTATAGAAAAAAATAAATAAACTGTTCACAGTTGTAAAAAAATAAATAAATAAAAATAAATAAATAAATCATTCACCATGATCAATGGGATTAATCCCAGGGATGCAAGGATAATCAACATAAATCAGTAAATGTGATACACCATATTAATAAAATGAAGGACAAAAATCCACAGATGCAAAAAAAGACATTTGAGAAAATTCACTATTTGTTTACAATTATTTTACTAGAACCTCTCAACAAAATAAGTATAGAAGGAATATAGAGTTGTCCCTTGGTATCTGTGGAGGATTGGTTCCAGGGACCCTGAGGTTACCAAAATCCATGGATGCTCAAGTCCCTTATATAAAATGGTGCTGTATTTGCATATACCTATGCACATTCTCTTTTATTCTTTAAATTATTTCTAGATTACCTATAATATCTAATACAATTTAAATGCTATGTAAATAGTTTTATTCCCTAAACTCTACACTGAAAAATAGTTTATTCCCTAAACTCTATACTGTAGAGTTTAGGGAATAATAACAAGAAAAAATATATACATGTTCATTATAAATACAACCATCTTTTAAAAAACATATTTCAATCTGTGTTTGGTTAAATCCACAAATGTTGATCCCATTCATATGGAGGGATGACTTCTTCAACACAATAGAGACCATATATGACAAACCTACCGATAACATCATACTTACTAGTGAAAAGTTAAAACCTTTTTCTCTGAAATCAGGAACAAACAGGAATCTTCACTCTCAACTTCTATTCAACATAGTTCTGGAAGTTCTAGCTAGGGCAGTTAGGCAAGGAAAAGAAATAAAAGGCATCTATAAAAAAAAAAAAAGAAGTAAATTTGTTTCTATTAGCTCATAACATGATCATATATATATATAAAAATATATATATAAATAAATATATATAAATAAATATATAAATAAATATATATATAAATAAATAAATATATATATATATATATAAAAAACCCTAAAGACTTCACAAAAAACTGTTAGAACTGATAAATTCAGTAATCAATCTGAATTTTGCAGGTTACAATATCAACATACAAAAATCAGCAGCACTTTGATATGGTTTGGCTTGTTTGATATGATATGGTTTGGCTTGTTTCCCCCACCCAAATCTCATCTTGAGTTGTACTCCAATAATTCCCACATGTTGTGGGAGGGACCAGTAGGAGATAATTAAATCATGGGGGCAGTTTCCCCCCATACTGTTCTCCTGGTAGTAAGTCTCACGAGATCTGATCGTTTGATAAGGGGAAACTGTTTTGCTTGGCTCTCATTCTCTCTCTTGCCACCGCCCTGTGAGATGTGCCTTTCACCTTCCACCATGATTGTGTGGCCTCCCCAGCCACATGGAACTCTAAGTCCAATAAAACTTTCTTTTGTAAATTGCCCAGTCTCAGCTATGTCTTTATTAGTAGCATGGAAGTGGACTAATACAGTAAGTTGGTACCAGAAGAGTGGTGTATTGCTGAAAAGATACCAGAAAATGTGGAAGCAACTTTGAAACTGAGTAACAGGCCAAAGTTGGTACAGTCTGGCAGGCTCAGAAGAAGACATGAAAATATGGGAAAGTTTGGAATTTCCTAGAGACTTGTTGAATGGCTTTGACCAAAAGCCTGATAGCTATATGGACAATAAGGCCTAGGCTGAGGTGATTTCAGATGGAGATGAGGAACTTGTTGGGAACTGGAGCAAAGGTGACTCTTGCTATGTTTTAGCAAAAAGACTGGCAGCATTTTGCCCTGCCCTAGAGATTTGTGGAACTTTGAACTTGAGCGAGATGATTTAGGGTATCTAGTGAAAGAAATTTCTAAGCAGCAAAGCATTCAGGAGGTGAGTTGGATGTTGTTAAATGCTGCTGAAAAACTTCTTTTGTGTTTTTCCTGGTACTCAGCTGATTACAGTAGTCTGTAAATGGTCTATGTCCAAGTAACACATTACTATAGCTTTAATAATCCATTGGAATGGTTTTAGATTAAAGTGTAATTCTCTTTTGGCTTAGAAATATTGAAATCTTCCACACTAGACCACTCATTTTTATATCTGAGTAAAGAAGTATTGAAAATAAATGGTCAGCTCTCAAGTTTTCTTGAATAAAAGTTTTAGAACCTCCTAAATGTTCCCAAGAAAACATTTCTTCAAGATGTTGATTATATTTTGTACGCGAAGGGTGACCTGTAATTTGCAGTTCATTCACCTCTCAGCTGTTCATTTCAAACAACTTGGTGTTGGGGCTTCCCATGGTCCCATCAAACCCCAATACCCTTTCAGAATTATGCATGTGGTGCATCTCTCTGGTCTTCTTGTGTCAACATGACACTTTAATTTATGACTTTTCCTATTCATCTTTCACATGAAAATTCATTGTGCTGTGTCTCTGTTGTATAATTTTATAATCCTGGAAATAGAAAGGACACAACTATCCATCAAAATTAGGCATTCCTATTATAATAGTAGTTCCCACTTCTTTGGCTTCAGTATCCTCTTTATATGCTTAAAAATTATTGAAATCCCCAAAGAGCTTTTGTTTATGTGGGTTACAACTGTGAAGATTTATCGTATTAGAAATTTAATTCTGGACCCATCACATGTCAATATAAATGATATTTTTAATAGGAAATAACTGTGTTTTTCAAAAATTTGTTAGAAGAGTGGTACTGTTTTACATATTTACAAAACATTTTAATGTCTTTTTAATGAAAGACAGCTGGATTCTTACATCTGCTTCTGAATTCAGTCTGGTGTATTACCGCATTCAAATAGCCCCTGTAAAATCCCATTGTACACTCCTGAGAAAACCAGAGTGAAAAAGCCAAATTAACATCTTAGTATTTGTATTAGTTTTCTGTTGCTGCTGCAACAAATTACCACAAAGTGGCTTAAAAACAACACAAATTTATTATCTTAAAGTTCTAGAGGTCAGAAATATGAAACTGGTCTCACTGAGCTAAAATAAAGGTTTTGGTAGGGCTGTTTTCTTCTGTTGACTTGGGGAGAATCAGTTTTCCTGTTTTTTTGCAGCTTCAAAAGGGCTTCAATATTCCTTGGTTTATGATCCCTTTGTGCATCTTCAAAGCCAGCAATGTTGGGCCCAGTCCTTCTTATACCACCATCTCTCGCCTTCCCTCTTCCTTCTTTCACTTTTAAGGACCTTCATGATTACATTGGCCCACCTGTACAATCCATCTTAAAGTCAGATGATTAACAAGCTGAATTCCCCTTGCCATGTAATGTATTACAATATATTCACTTATTATTGAAACTAGAATCATTAGAGTGAGGGGCATCATTCTGCCTACTACAATATTATTATTATATTTGATTTTACCTCCTGGATGCCCTGAAAACATCTCAGGGACCTTTGGGCCTCGAAACCCCATTTTGAGAACCACTGCTCTGTGGTATCCTAAAGAAGTCACATGTGCTTAATAAGGTAGTTCCCAAGGCAGCCTTTAAAAAAACAGTAGATATGATTTTTAAAAAAGTTCTTTTTGAATCCTGTCTTCATATAACTCCCATCCAGTGATGTTTTTCCATTCTTTGCAGCTACAAAGAAATAGAATCCTTCTATAATGCTGACAACTCTTCAAATATTTAAAGAACACTGTCATACCCCCACATGGCTTTCTTCTTCTCCATGTTAAACATGGAAAAATATTTTTGAGAAAAGTTATGATGATGGTGACATCAACAATGTTGCCATTTATCCAAACTCTACCTATCTTTCATGGCCTGCCCTGAATGTCAAATTTTTCACAAATCTCCTCAGATGTCTCTAATGGAAAATTATCTTTTCTTCCTCTGATCTCCCATAGCACATGATCAGAAGTCATTTATGTTCAGGGCTCTTCAGTGTGATAAGATCATAGATTTCTTGAAGGCAAGAAATCACTCATTTGTTCTTATATTGTACACAGTTTAGTATTTATTAGAGAAGAACCCCACTAAATGGGTTCAAATGAAAGGATAAAGGAGTTGGAGCAGACTTCCTTCTGGAGCCCATGTTTACACTTAGTCTCAGGAACACAGGGACATGTGTGGGGGTTCCAAGCAGGAAGCCTGAGCTCAGAGGCTTCTACCTGCAGAAAACTCATCCCCAAGGAAGGGAGCCTACGATACACCCTGATGTGAGGAGTTTGCCATGAATTTGAGAGAGAAACAATTGAGCTTAAGGTGGTGCCTGCCACTCAAATAGTCCTGAGTCCTATGAAGAAAGGAGAGATAATAAAAACAAAAAACACTGCTATATGGAAATTCCTGTGAGAATAGTTAACACAATTCAGACCATCCTGGGGCCCATGTTCTAGTGAGTACCACATGATTCTCCAATATCTGGAGAGAACAATGAATGCACAGCTTCTTTAAAAACAAACTACTGTTTCACTGCATTGGGACCTGCTCAAGACTCTGCTCAGGCAAAGTCAAGCTCTCAATGCTAGGCAACAGTGGCTTTAGCAGAGACAGATTCTTAACATTCTTTTCTTCAAGAAAATGTTTTTTTTTTTATAATGTGGATAAGGAGGAGAGGAGAAACAGAGCTCAAGCGGAAGCATTGTGCTTCTCCTTGGGACTAAGGTGGGGTGGCAGGAGTGGAAGCTGCCACTCCACTTTTATTAGGAGCATTAAGCAAAGCACTTCCATGCAAGGAAGAGGGTGGCTGATACTGACTAGTATCATATAACAATTGACGAATTAGTGCTTGTCTTAGAAGACATAATCTTACCTGAAGAAACAGGGCTTTGAATGGGAGACAATGGAGGCCCCAGAATTGTGGATAGCATAGAACCAGCAGAAGCGAAGTTTTCTTTGGGCTCATTTGTTCTCACCAGAATGGTGAGGCCTATGGAAACACATGCTTACAGCTGGGCATGCTGTCTTGATTTCTTCCTAGCTCTGCTTCCCAGAGAGAGCCCTGACACTCTATTTCCCATTCATTTCTGTTGTCATACCAGTTCCTGAAAAGTCAGAATCCTTCCCCAGTTGATGAAAAGTATCATGCTTAAATAGAGCTAAGACTCAGCTTCTTCTGAAAACACTTGAGTCAACTCTTATTGAAATAGATTTTCTTTCTTGAAATCAAACCAGTTTACTGTTAGCAACTTACAAACAATTCAGTTATATTAGCTTCAACCTAATTAAAAACATACCTAGTATAAAAAAGAATGTACCCCTGAACTTAAAATAAAATTAAAAAGAAAAAACAAATAAATATTGCAATGAATTCCCTGTTTGTTGATTAATGAAATTAAGATGAACATAATGATCTTAGTACTCTGATGGTTTAAGTGCATATGTGACACTGATTAACAATAGCCTCCCAAACATTATGGGATCAAATTCTCATCTAACAATCGTATAACACTCATTTTGGTCAAAGGAAGAAAAACCATAAACACACAAATACAGTTCTGCACCAAACGAGAACATTTGTTTAGCCTCCCTACCTTCCACATTCAGGTATCTGTATCTGCATCCATCCTTAATTACCTGTCTCTAACACTTAACGTAGTATCTACCATTGCAAGTACTGAGGTGTGTCCTGTCTGCACTGACCTTTGTCATGGTGTAGTTTCTCTTCTTAGCTGAACATTGGGTGATGAGCTCTGATATAAACTAAGATGTGATTAGTGCCACTGGATTTTCAGACATTGTGTACTGGCATTGTTGACTAATATCAGTGATTTCTGCTATTGTGTATGGTCACAGGGTCATTTGGTGTCATACTCATATTGACACCAAAATCCTGTGGGTCCGTAACTCATTCCTAGCCAGCTTTGTGGATGCTCTACTATGCCAAACTAGGCCTATCTAGCTTAACCGCTTTTTTTGTCATTGGTACTCTACCACCCAGGTGCTGTATTGGACTTGAGGCTTTACTCCTAGGCTTGTAGTCTCCCAGGCTAGAGGCAAGGCCCAAGTCCTTTCTATTGTAAGATTTATACTAAACCCATCTGAGTTTCTGTGTGGATCATGTAAATGTGCCTCTCAGATCTGACTGTGAGGTATATAGTGACTGATAATTCTAGCTTCCATGTTCAGAAATGCATTCCTGTGTTTGAGTGAGGCCACACTTCCCAGGAGCTGCTTCCAGTCAATGAGTGACCATGGCAGAAATATTAAGGTCTGAATGTTGTGGGAAATCAGGGACCCCGAACGGAGGGACCAGCTGAAGCCATGGCAGAAGAACATAAATTGTGAAGATTTCATGGACATTTATCCCTTCCCCAATCAATACTCTTATAATTTCCTATGCCTGTCCTTATTTTAATCTCTTAATCCCATCATCTTCATAAGCTGAAGATGTTTGTTGCCTCAGGACCCTGTGATGATTGCATTAACTGCACAAATTGTTCCTAAAGCATATGTGTTTGAACAATATGAAATCTAGGCACCTTGAAAAAAGGACAGGATGACAGCCATGTTCAGGGAACAAGGGAGATAACCGTTAGGTCTGACTACCTGGGAGCTGGGCAGGACAGAGTCATATTTCTCTTATTGCTGAAAACAGGTAAGAGAAATATCACTGAATTCTTTCCCCAGTAAAGAATATTAATAATTAACAGCCCTGGGAAAAGAATGCATTCCCAGGGGGAGGCCTCTAAAATGGCTGCTCTGGGAGTGTCTGCCTTATGCAGTTGTAGACAGGGATGAAACATGCCCTGGTCTCCTGCAGCACCCCCAGGCTTGCTAGGATTAGGAAATTCCAGCCTGATGAATTCTAGTCAGACCAGTTCTCTGCTCTTGAACCCTGTTTCCTGTAAAGATGTTTATCAATGACAATGCTTGCACAGTGGGACATGAAACTTCATCAGCAATTCTAGTTTCACCCTGGCCTTGTGACCTTGTCCTGCTGATTTGCCTTGTGATATTTTATTACCTTTGAAGCATGTGATCTCTGTGACATACACCCTATTAGTACACCCCTTCCCTTTGAAAATCACTAATAAAAACTTGCTGGTTTTGCAGCTCAGGGGGCATCATGGAACCTGCCAACATGTGATGTCTCTCCCCTGGACACCCAGCTTTAAAATTTCTCTCTTTTGTACTCTTTCCTTTTATTTCTTAGACATGCTGACTTAGGGAAAATAGAAAAGAACCTATGTTGAAATATTGGGGGCTGATTCCCCCGATATCTGAATATCACCTAGGAGATATGGTGCTCATCTGATGGGTGATTTTGACTCAAGGACTCCCTATACAGGCTTTACCAAAATCTTAGAACATACTACTGCCTATGTTCTCCATTTCTCCCTCTTTTTCTCCCTAATTTCCTCCTTCCCTCCCTCTCTCCCTCTCCCCCCTCTTCCTCTCTCCCTCTCCCCCCTCTTCCTCTCTCCCTCCCTCCCTCCCTCCCTCTCTTCCTTCCTTCCTTCCTTCCTGCCTGCCTGCCTGCCTGCCTGCCTGCCTCCCTTTCCTCTCCCCCACAGGACTCAGGGCTTCATCATGGTCAGACAACTCTCCTGGCCTCCTCCTTATATTCCCTCACCATTGTTTTTTTTCCCAGTAAACATCTTTCACATCTAATTCCATTTTGACATCTGTTTCCTACAAAATCTGTATTAAAACTATTTGGAAAAACTAAAAGTTTAATCCTTCTGCCTTATTTCTTGGGGATACTCTTGCTAGGATCCAAATCATAGCCACACCTCTTCCAATTTCCCTCTTCCTACTTTCTAATTGAACTGTTCTTTTGGGTGAAGATTGGAAAACATTATCGTTCTGTAAACACTTCCATTTTATTGTTTATTTTTGAAATTCTAAAATCTAGCTTTTAGCTTTCTTCTTGCTTTGAAAAGTCAAGCTTCTGAATTTCAGAAAACAAAGTCCCCAAACCAAACAAATCAAACAAAAATTTCTTTTCTTCTCATAAAGCTTCTCTTACTTTTGTTTCCATGCCATGTGTTCAACAGGAGTCCATTCAGAAATTCAGTCTATCCCTTGGTTTTCAGATGTGCTCGCCCTCCTTTTGTGGGTAGTACAATGAAGAAAGCTATTAGTGATAATTAAATGGTGGGAGAAGTATCAAATAATTATGGGAGAAGAACTTAAAAGAAATAGAAAACATGTCATTTAGAATCAAAATCACTAAAGTATCATTTAATATCATTTAACATCAAAAGATTTTATTTTCCTCTGGGCACCCTTCCTTTCTCACAATTTCAGACCCACGGGGAGGGGGTTGAGAGTTCTGTGCTATGTCTAATTCAATTATAGGAAAAGATTCAACCTCTTTTTCCCCACTTCACATCTGCTTCTTCCAGCTTTTTGAAGCTTCTTGGGTGCCACGGACTATCACAAACCCTTCATGAGAATTGGAACAAGGCAGCTTGAGGCCCCGACTTCAATTCTAGGAGAGAAATGGTGTGTATATGCAGAGAGGAGCCACATTTTGATTTAGAGGAGTGGACATACTAATATTTAGCTTGAAAATCTACTACAGAATGTTTTAGCTTTCCAAAGAATAATCAGCAGAAGTAAGGAACTGTGTGTATGGAAGTGGGGGGAAGTACAAGTCTTCTATCTCGGACTGTGAAGTTTAAGAATTGAAATTTCCTTTAAGAGGAAAGGCTGATTTCAGTGATGTTAACTAAAAAGAGAGAAGGACTTTGAGGGGGAACCTTTCTATGATGACCATTAAGAGTTTCAAGCAGTAGTATGCCCTTCTTTTCAGTTTTTGTTTGCTAAAGAAAAAATGAAACTTTGACAGCAGTTTTATCATAAAGAGAATGGGCAACTGAACAGGAACTAGTGGGTGTCTGGAAGTCTCTGGAAGCCTGAGGGAAACTAGGCAATACAGCCCTGGTCCTGGGTCAGACCAGGCATGGCTTGGGATCTGAGCAGTGACTTGCTCACCCCCGTCAGTGAAGGCCAGTGGAGTCACAGTCACATACAGGGAGGCTCTTGAGCTCCTGAGGCCAGGATCTCTGAGGGATGGGGAGCTGATGGGTGTGAGAATCACTGAGGAATGAGCAGCGGTGGCTCATAGTGGAGGGAGGTGAACATTTTGTCCAGTATCTAGAACTTGCTGCTACAATCTTGGTGAGTTTAGCATTACATTCTACAGAAACAGATTCTGGAAAGAAACATAGTTCAACCTGCTTAGAAGGGAAGAAATTAGATGATAAGCATCCTTTGTGGTGGCTTATAGGCAAAGTAGAAGAAAAATTTATAGAGTAAATCTTGTTATTAAAACACACATTTCCACATTCATTTTCCTTTTACATTTCTCCCACCATATAATGGTGGTGAAGGTGTTCTATTGTTGTGACCATTAGAATGGAAATGACACACAAAAATAAAATCCAAATCCTTATTTTTGGATTCTTTATAAAGTCATCTGTAACCTATAGCAGAAGCTACAGTTTTGAAATCGCTGACTTACATTGCTAAAGCTAAGCATTTAAGAGGAAACCATTTATCTGTGTATAGTTATCTTTATATTTCTGAACTTATTTGCACTTTCAAAAGCTTCTATAGCCTGACGCGGAGATGTAGAACCACAAATTCTGGAAGAATTCTTTGTTTTAAGAGAAAATTTCCCCACCATGGCAAAAGGAGGTACTGGATTGGAAGGTGGAACTTAGGAGGAGAGTAAGAGTTCTAAGTGCCAGTGTTGGTCTCTGCTCCTATCCTCTCTGGAGATTAAAACGTGTGTGTGTGTGTGTGTGTGTGTGTTTTGCAGGGGCCAGCAGGTGCATATGTGATAGAGATCTCCGAATATGTTTGAATCTCTGAAAGCTGATGGGCCATGTGTCCTATTTTACATCTGAAACTATAGGAGATAGGGTTATAAGATTAATAATGTCTCTCTCCAGGTCCCTTTTAAAAGATGAAGAAACTCTAAAAAAAGTACCAGGTAAATCACTAATGTCTTTGAGCAGGATTTTTGTTTGTTATGGTGTTCTGTTCTTTGCATTGTAGGATTGTGGGGTGCATAGTAGCATCCCTGGTCTCTCTATTCACTAGATGCCAATAGCACCCCTCCTCCAAGTTGTGACAAGCAAAAACATCTACAGACACAGTCAAATGTCCCCTTAAGTGCAAGATCACCCCAGGTAAGAATGACTGCCCTTACAGTAAAGTAGAGTTGGTTAGATCTGTGAACCTAGAAAATCTGAGACAGGTCTCATTTACTTGAGAAAGTTTATTTTGCCAAAGTTGAGGATGCACCCATGACACAACCTCAGGAAGTCCTGATGACATGTGCCCAAGGTGGTCAGGGAACAGCTTGGTTTTACATATTTTAGAGAGACATGAGACATCAATCAATATATGTAAGAAGTACATTGGTTTGGTCTGGAAAGGCAGGACATCTTGAAGTAAGGGCAGAAAGGAGAGGGAGCTTCCAGGTCACAGATAGGTGAGAGAGGAATCCTTGCATTCTTTTGAGTTTCTGATTAGCATTTCCAAAGGAGGCAGTCTGATATGCATCTATCTCAGTGAGCAAACGGATAACTTTGGATAGAATGGGAGGCAGATTTGCTCTAAGCAGTTTCCAGCTTGAGTTTTCCTTAGTAATTTAGGGGGACCAAGATATTTTCCTTTCATAGATCATTCCCTTCCATGCTGTGGGGACCAGGATATCAGAAGAAGAGAAAGACATTGAGAATGGAGAAAGGCACTGAAGGGGATGGGGGAGACGAGAAGCTTCCTCTGCCATCATTTTGTCCTAGGCTGAGTCTTTGTTCAGTCTTCAGATTTTTATCAGGATTTTTTTTTTCTAGAAGATGCCAAATCCAAGGAATGAATTCACCACCCTAGGAGCCTATTTAAATATATGGAAAGGAAAATTTTCTCAAACAACAGAAAATTTGAAAAGGCAACATGTGTGTCTAGTGGTGTGGGTTTGTCAGGTTTTAAAGAGGGCAGTAGGCAAGCTAGATTCACTGAATGTGCTCATTAGTGGGTTGCTGAAAAACAATTTACATAAAAATAACATTGGCTCTTCATTGAAATAATGTGTGGTCCATTGTTTATTGTAGCTTATACCAATCAGTCCTGAAAATAAATTACTAAAGGATGTTTTAATTCTCAAGGTGTTTTATATATTGGTTAATAGGGAACAAACCATATTGAAATGAGAAGCAGGGGGATCTACCTACCAGAGAGCTGAAGCCAGATATTTTTTCTGCTATAAGCTGCTTGTGGTTGTTTGTGCCTGAAGATGGGCTAGTGTGCTTTATGTATCAAGGATATTTCTTTCTTTTTTCGCCTTAAGCAACAGAAATTTATTTTCTTACAGTTTTGAAGGCTAGAATTCCCAGATCAAGGTGCCAGCCAATTTTATTCCTGGTGAGAGCCCTCTTCCTGGCTTGTAGACAGTGCCTTCTTGCTCTGTCCTCACATGGCAGGAAGGGAGGAAGAGATCTTACTCCCCTCATCTTCTTATTAAGCCATAGTCTTATCACAGTAAGGCACCACTCTTATGACCTCCTTGAACCTTAATTACCTCCCAGGTATTTCTGATGAGAGCACAGGAAAGATGATCCAAAGGATTATTAGGGAGCTCAAAAGGTCATCCCAGACTGTAGCTGGTAGAAGGTTCTAAAATGGAGCTGCTTTGGCAGAATGGCAATATTGCTTTGCCATCAGTTAATTTGCTGCTGTTGGTATTTATAGAACTTTGTTTCAAAGCAAAAGTTAAATGGGATCCAATTAAACTAAAGACCTTCTGGACAGCAAAAGAAGCTATCAACAGAGTAAACAGACAACCCACCGAATGGGAGAAAATTTTTGCAAACTATGCATCCGATGAAGGTCTAATATCCAGCATCTATAAGGAACTTAAATTTACAAGAAAAAATGCCATTAAAAAGTGGACAAAGGACGTAAACAGATGATTCTCAAAAGAAGACATACATGTGGCCAAACAAACATATATAAAAAGCTCGACATCACTGATCATTAGAAAATTGCAAATCAAATTCACAATGAGATAGCATCCCTCACCAGTCAGAATGGCTATTATTAAAAAGTCAAAAAACAACAGATGCTGGTGAGGTTGTGGAGAAAAAGTAATTCTTATACACTGTTGGTGAGAGTGTAAATTAGTTCAGCAATTGTGGAAGACAGTGTAGTGATTCCTCAAAGACCTAAAGACAGAAATACCATTCCACCCAGCAATCTCATTACTGGGTATATACCCAAAGGAATATAAATCATTCTATTATAAAGATACATGCATATGTATATTCATTGCACCACTGTTCACAATAGCAAGGACATGGAATCAACCTAAATGTCCATCAATGATAGAGTAGACAAAGAAAATGTAGTACATATACACCATGGAATACTATGCAATAATATAAAAGAATGAAATCATGGCCTTTGCAGGAACATGGATGGAGCTGGAGGTCATTATCCTTAGCAAACTAACACAGAAACAGAAAAATCAAATACTGCATATTCTCACTTGTAAGTGGGAGCTAAATGATGAGAACACATGGACACAAAGAGTGGAAAAACACATACTGGGGCCTTTTGGAGGGCAGAGGGTAGGAGGGAGGAGAAGATTAGGAAAAATAACTAATGAATACTAGGTTTAATACCTGAGTGATGAAAAAATCTGTACAACAAACTGCTATGACACAACTTTATCTATGTAACAAACATGCACTTTTACCCCTGAACTTAAAATAAAAATTATAACTAAATTTGTTTCACAACTGGTTTTTTCAAGTTACTTGTCTTACTTTAACTTGTTCTCAAAAGATTATAATGTTTGGCACACCAAGCTTCCATTCTGGTGTATCCTCAGAGGTATAGTGAGCCAGAGGTCCTGAAAATACTAAAATACTAATATCCTATCATCTAAAGATTCTTCCATATTCAGAGATGGCCATGGTATTGTGACTATAAAATGAAGTCAAGACTACATTGTTACATGAAGATAAAAATGTGAGTACTCCCGATTCTTCTTAGCAAAACAAGTTTATCCATGTGGTTTTCTGTACCAGGCCTACTGCCTCATCTATGTATTTCTAATGTTAATGAATCCTGTGAGCTGCCAGATTCCAACCTCAAACATCTGAGTTCTGAGAGAACTGAAATGTGCAGGTAAGGATTATATGATTTAAACAACAGGTTAACTTTTTCACTAGGGACAGCATTTTCCTTTTCTCTGGAGGGTCAAGAATGGGAGGGCATCAGCATCTGTTAAATTTTTTTTGTTGCTTCTGTTTTTCATCTCTTAACACCTTAAAATACATGGAAGCCACAGTAAGAATACCCAGTGACGAGACTTCTGAATTCTACCTCAGTATCTCAGTCCCTCAGCTGGATTTTCAGCTAGCTATCTCCTCTTCAATAATATTAAAATTGAAGTAGGTAGTACAGTGTGACGTGAATGTAGAGTAGTTTAATAGAAATAATTAAAATGTAAAATTCTCTTTGATTTAGGGACAATTGGGGTAATTTCTCCATCTAAATGCCTATTTAAATTGCATTTTATGCCTAAAGTTTTCTTGTTAATCTATGGTCATCCTAATATTTCAATCCAACAGAAGTGTTCTTTAACTCTTTAACTTAGTGCTACATCTTAGGCGGGGTTCCTGAATCTATGACTACTACAATTATGCTATATTAATAAAACCATATTTTTTTTGCTCAATTTTAATGCTCAATTTGAAAAGAAGCTTCTTAGGGTAGAACAGTACAATTTCATAACCACAAAGGACCCTAGAAGTTATTTATTCTAACTTCTTCATTTTGCATAGAAGAAAAAAGACCAAGAGGAATGGAAAAATTTGTCTATCATACAACAGACTGGCCCTAAATTCTATATTTCTTTATTCTGGGTCCAAAGTTGTTCTCCCTATGTCATGGTTCTTCCATATAAGACTGTTCTCATCACGTATCACTGACAGGCTTTATCACTATTGATAGTTAAGGAGCCTCTGCAGAAGCAGCACAGTTTAGTGGGTAAGAGTTTGCATCCTGGACTGAGATGGTTTAGAAACGTGGCTCCACTGGCTGTAATTTTTAGACAAGTTACTTAACCTGTCCTAGCCTCAGTTTCCTCATCTGTAAAATAGAAGTTATAATCTCACTAAATTTACAGGTCACTATAAGGGTCAATGAGGCTCTGGCGCATATATAAACTCAATGTGTTTCAGAATAATTCCCCTAACCCTGATTTTGATTATCTCTTTATTTTCGGCCAATAGAATTCAGTAAATGGATGGTAGGAAGACCAAAATTAATTCTGACTAGCAGACTGGTCCTAATGTTTTGATTTGTCAAATCTGGCTAGGTCATATAAATTGGAAATCTAAATCTTTTCCCAGAGTTTCAGGTAGCATTTATCACAACCATTTCAAGCAGCAAAACATCTATCTCAACTTGTGACAATTCAGGGATAGAGATTCAAGACCCCTTTAGTGAAAACCATTTTTAGATTATAAAATCCATCTTATTCTCAGTTTACCTCAAAAATAAAACATCAAGAAGAGAAGAAAGTCCAGTTCAAATTTACTGAATGCTTGTAGGAATATATAAAAGATTTCCAAAGTGTGTGTCTTAGGTTGGGTTCCCCCAGAAGCAGATGCTGAGACAAAGAGTTGAGAGCGAATAGTTTATTTGAGGGGTAATCTCAAAGGCAATCAGTTGGTGAGCAGAAAATGAGACAGGGAGGAAAAGGAAGTACATTATTAAACATGTTATTGCTGGGAGCACTGGAGTTCAGTCTCTCTGAGGAACTAGGTCTAGGTCACACCTAGATTTATCACATCTGACAGGTGAAGAAGTTATTACCCCTCAGCTTCAGCCATGCCTAGTGGAGAGCTGTGGCCTCAGTTCCATGAATCACATTCTTGGGCCAGGTGCTCTCCAGTGGTTAATATTTTTATCCTAAGGCATGCTAGAGTGGGCATCACTGATATTCCCTTCAAACTCGTTGATCAAGTTCATACCGGCAGCATTCTACTGCAATATCCTGCCACATGGCTTTCTCTCAGCCCATGTATGGTACAGACTGGAATTTTCACGGATCAGGGAATTTAATTGGGTCCCATTTAACTTTTGCTTTGAAACAAAGTTCTATAAATACCAACAGCAGCAAATTAACTGAATGCAAAGCAATATTGCCATTCTGCCAAAACAGCTCCTTTTTAGAACCTTCTGCCAGCTACAGTCTGGGATGATCTTTTGAGTTCCCTAACAATCCTTTGGACCACCTTCCCTGTGCTCTCATCAGAAATACCTGGGAGGTAATTAAGGTTCAAGGATGTCATAAGAGTGGTGCCCTAATGTGATAACATATATTTATCTAATGAAATATTCTTTAAGAAATAGATTATTTTACATCAGAAAATGCCGGGGAGTCAGGCACGGTAGCTCATGCCTGTAGTCCCAGCATTTTGGGAGGCTAAGGTGGGAGGATTCCTTGAGTCCAGGAGTTCCAGACCAGCCTCGGCAAGGTGGCAAGACCCAGTCTCTGCAAACAATTATAAAATTAGCTGGGTGTAGTGGCACACACCTATAGTCCCAGCTACTTGGGAGGCTGAGGTGGGAGGATCCCTTGTGCCTTGGAGGCAGAGGTTTCAGTGAGCCAAGATCACACCACTGTACTCCAACCTGAGCAGCAGAGTGAGACTCTGTCTCAAAAAAAAAAAAAAAAAAAAAAAAAAAGAAAGAAAAAAGAAAAAAAAAGTAAAGAAAATAAAATGCAGGGGAAGATGGACCATAGGCCCCTTTTAGCACATGAAGATGTATGTAGCCACGATCACATCATTCTAATCTCATCTCCATTTCTCATTTTATATACTTTTTGGAAATATGGCATATTATAACCATTTAAAACACAATGGACCATTATCTTTGTGGTGTCTGTTTTTCAGTCAGCACGCAGTGACAAGATGTTTATCAAGTTGGTGGAAACACCAACAGTCCAAGACTTGGCTCTCTTTTAAGCATTGTATTCTGCAAAATTTCAACTGAGGACTAATTATAAGTGGGCACAGAGGGTAATATAAATAATATTGAGAGAATAACAATATAAGGGAAGTTTAGAATGAATCTAACTTAAGGTTCAGAATAAGTTCAAGCTGTTAGTCTGGCATATGCTTCCACTTGGGACCAGAGTGAAGAGTGGGAAATTTCAAAATTACCCAACATGTTTTCTTATTGTACTTGGAAAGATGACTAGTATTTTTCTTTTCTTTTCTTTTCCATTTATGAAATGAGCCCAATTGCTGTGTTTCTGGGATGGCTTCACATAGTTAAGAATTAAAGCACTGTCTTGGGCCTTTCTCCTTCTCTACCCACATTTACTAACCTAGTAATTAGAAAAAGACACTAATAGCAGGTATTGAATTTCTCATTGAAGGTTTTAAAATAAAGGAGGCTTGTAAAAGATGTCCTTTCAATAAGTTTGATAAGACAGTACCAATAACCTACTGTGATGTTGTGAAATATATATTTGGGCTTTGTTCCCTGACATGTAGCTCCTGAAAGCATTAGATAAATGTGTCTTCTGTGTACCAATGAGAAGATTGGTGGCAGGCATACCCTCTTGGTAGGTTTAGATTGGGGGCTGGTTTCTGGAAGATCAAGGCATAATTAGAGAATTGGGATTTTTAGCCCCACCCCACAACCTCCAGAAAGGGCAGAGGGACTAAAGGTTAAGTTGATCACCAATGGCCAATGAATTATTTAATCATGCCTACAAAATGAAGCTTCCACAAAAACCCAAAACAGCTGGGTTTGAGGGGATTCTGGATAGCTGAACATGAGATCCCTGGAGGGTGGTATGCCTGGAGAAGTCATGGAAGCTCTGCACCCCTTCCCTTGTAGCTCACCCTATGCATCTTTTCTGTCTGACTGTTCATCTGTATCCTTTGTAATAGCCTTTATATGAACTGGTAGACACAGGTAAGTGTTTCTCTGAGTTCTGTAAGCTGCTCTAGCCAATTAGTGGAACCTGAGGAGAGGGTTGTGAGAACTGATTTGTAGCCTGTTGGCCAGAAGTTCCAGAGGCTCGCACTAGTAACTGGCATCTAAAGTCGGGGAGTCTTAGAGACTGTACCCTCAACCTGTAGGATCTGATGTTATCTCCAGATAGATAGTGTCAGAATTGAATTGAATTTCAGGACACTCATCTGATGTCAGCTGCAGAATTGGTTACTGGTGGGGAGAAATTTGCATGCACATTTTGGTGACCAAATGTCACAGAAGTAATCCGTGTGGTGAGAATACAATAGGAGAAATTGAGTTTTTGTTTTTTTCCTACACACTATTCTGCAGAGGCAGTTTTGGATAAGAATTGTACAGTAAACCAGTGGCTAATGTACAATCAAAATGATCATTGTAAGGAACCATAGCTGCAGAGGTAAATTAATTTCTCTTTGGGTATATATTTGTTACAATAGGAATGGTAAACCCAAACTATTTAAAAGTATGTCTATGAAAGCAGAACACTCTCTTCCATTGGACATTAAAAAGGAGAATTAGGCGTAAAGCTGGACCTAGTCAATACTATACTTTGATTGTTTACAGATCAACCATTAGCAAAGCCAAAGAGGGACATTAGATGTGTTTGGTTGCTTTTGAAGATTGCAGAAGTGAATGGATTACTAGAGGATGTGTTATTAAATATCTGATTAATGACTAAGTAATCAACTACAAAGTGGTTAAATCTCTTATTTTTATTTTTTTAAATAGAGGCTTTATAAAGCAACGTTTGGAAAAACTATGGCCCATGGGCCACATTCAGCCACCATCTGTTTTCGTAAGTAAAGTCTCCTGGGGATTTTGCCATGTTCCTTTCTATATTATTTATGGCTGTTTTTCGTTACAGTGGCAGAGCTGAGTAGTAATAACACAGACTAATCACCCCCAAGCCTAAAATATTATCTAGTCTTTTACAGAAAAATGTTGCTCACCTCTGCTATAGAGATGTGATTCAATGTTTTGTTTGCTTGTTTGTTTGTTTGGGGCACAAAATATGCTTGATCTTAGTCTAGAGACTAAGAATACAGGTTTCATTGCCATGTGCACATGTTAATATAACCCTATAATGCTGACTCTTGTCTGCCGTCTTACAAATAAATGCTGTTAGCCACAAAAGAGATTGATATACTCAAATCTAGAAAATAAATTATTAGGAAATTATGGAGATTATATTGTTTGAGGTTCTAATTTTATAGATGAGGAAAATGAGACCTAGAAAGATTAAATAGATTTGCCCAAAAGTACTTAGCTCATGGCAGAGGCAAGGCACTGTTTTTTTTTTTTTTTTTAAAGAAAAACCCAGAGAAGGCCCTTCCTCTTAGAACCAGTCCTTCTGATGAAAGGCAGAGAACATTAATTTTGCTCTGTCACGAATAGTCTTCCATCCCATGTTGAATAAATTCAGTTACTATAATACAATGGTTCTCAAACTTTAGTGTGCATGAGAATTACCTAACCTTAGAGGGCTTGTTAAAATCAAAAGTTCTGGGCTTAATCTATCCTTAAATTCTGATGCAGTCGGTCTAGATGGGTCTCAAGAATTTGCATTTCTAATAAGTTTTGCAGGTGAAACTGGTACTGCTGTTTTAGAGATTACACTAAGACCCATTGCTTGAAGACAACTGGGACTGATTAGTTTCTGTCTTTCTTTCTCATGTATAGGCAATTCACTCTAAAGCTGAAACAATCAGTACCTGATCATGGTTTATTAAAACAGTGATCAAGAAATAATTGGAAAAAATTCTTCTTCAAGGTGATTCTTTTACAGTATTTCACGGTATCCACAAAGCAAATAGGAAGAGTAAGAACTTAAATCTTAGTTATTAAACTTTTGGAAGGAAGCAAGGACAGATATAAAGAACAGATAATACAGAAAGCTTTCATTCTGGGGGTTTGTGGCAACCAACAGTAGAAGGTAGGAGTGTTTGTGAGTGTAGGAAAGCAGGGAGGAGATATTACAAGGTATCAAGATGTCAATGTGTTCTCAGTAATTTTAGGTTCCAGATTCATGAGGTAAGCATGAGAATTTATGTTGTGGGAGACCATCTAGTACTATATTCTCCCTCTTATACACATTTGAGTTCATTTAAAGCATATGTATGTGGATTCACATTAAATAATTATTCCACAAAAATGCACATTAAATAGCTCAATTGGTTTTATGCTCATAAATCCACAAAATCCTCTTATGGTTACAGCCTTCTTTTACAACCAGAAAAATGAGGAACAGAAATTATAGTAAGCACTCAATATCTCACAACAAACAAGTAATAAGACAAAGAATTCCCTTTATTCTTACTGAATAAGGCAGACATTAAGGGAAGTTAATAAGGAATAGCATTTTATTTTTCTTGGTCAGTTAGTAATTTACCTTGTTTTGCATTTCTTGAGGGAAAAAAGTGTGGGGGGATAATATTTAATCTCCAAAGATTAAATTGAACCAGGCAGCAGTGAGCAAATATAATTCACACCCCACCCTCTCATCAATCATCAGTAAGCATGATTGAAATGGCTTCTTATAAGAAAAAGTTCTCAAAATTCAAGCCTGGGAAAATTTAAACCTGATGTTTCTCACTTCCTTCCAACTTCTCCTTTGTCTGTTGCAACACTTGACATTTCCTCTGCATCTCTGCCTGTGGGTTATTGGACTGCTGGCACTGTGGTCTCCCTGGCTATTACCCTGGGATTATGAGGTCCAAACAAGCCATGTTTGAAATTGAGCTCAACCCCTTCTCCCGCCTCCTGCCCCCAATTGCTCCCTCTCTGGACTTTTTTATTTCTGTCAAAGTTATCATCGTTCTCCAGTCCCACAAGCTCAAAACCTCAGAGTAAACCCTGCCAATCTTTTCTTCCCTCTTAAACCTAGCTTGCTCCCAATTCCCTCAATTCCTCTTTTTCAATGTCTTTTACAGCTGTCCCCTTCTCCGTCACTGTTTCTTTCTATCTTCCACTCACCCTGCCCACATTCAGCCCTCCTCAGTGCATAGTGGATAAAACCATGGTAGCACACCTAGACTTCTGCTGCCATTTCCAGTGCTGCCTAGCTGGGTAGCTTTCATCTCCAAGTCCTGAACCTCAATTTCATCATTTTATTTTTTTAATGGGAATCATAATACTTGCCCATAAGTTGTTATGAGGATAAAATAACATACACAAAATGCTTAGCACAGTGTTGGACACATGGTGAGTGTCCTCAAATACAATGAATATATAAATTATCATTTAAGAGAAGGATATGCAATCTAGCTTCAATTTTCATTTGCTCCCACATGTGTTTACTTTTGCATATCATTTTGTATTCAAAATTGTATTTTATTTTCTCAAAGTTTCCTCCATTGTATAATCTTTAGGTTTCACAAATTCTGAGTCCACCCTGCTTTTGAGAATGTAAGGGGGCCACATTAATAATTATGCATGGGCAATAATAATAATCTAGGACTGTGTCAGGCGGATCAGGACTTATTGCCACTGTTTGTTGAGGGAGGCAATCTGCTGTGAGTCCTGAGAGTCGCTCCACATTTTTGCTGAGTATACCAGGAGTACAAGGCTCTGACCACTGTTTATCTGACTATTCTTCAGAGTTTTGTTAGATATCAGACTTCTGGTCACCAGAACTGTGAGACAATAAACTTATTTTGTGTAAGCCACTCCATTTTCTATATTTTGTTACACAGCCCTAGCAAACTAATACATCTACAAAGATTCTCTGAGACAAATGGAGTAGGAGGTGATTGTAAAACTAGCTAGGGTATGAAGGTTACTTCCAACAGAGCTGAGCCAGGCAAGGTAGCTGAGGACCAGGCAAGGTGAGAGCAGTGAGATGCTGCCAGGGCGAAGTCAGGGGACCCAGATTGGGTCCTCATGCAACACCACCACTTACCTCCCTGCTCATACTGGCAAGGAGAGGAATAGGAGGTTCAATCAGGAAATGAAGCCTGAGTTAGCTTCTGGGAAACCTGAAAGTGCAGGTAGCCATTTCCCCATTGCCGAAGGTCTATCTTACTTTAAGTGGGTAGAGTCCTCCAGGGTCACTCCCCAACCAGCATGGGATGGTCTTCAGTTTGCAGACTTTTCCACCCTGACAATGTCTTAGTGTATTGGATTCTCACAGTCGACCAACACCCTTTCTGCTGTATCTAAGCCACAGACCAGAACAAATCATGACCCCATTTTTAAAGATAGGGAGAGTAAGTTTACTTACATGCCAATAGCTACAGAACATTTGCCAGCTATTTTCTACTTCTGAGGCTTTTCTCCTTTAATTGTGAATTTACAACTATTTAATAGTTGGCTGAAAGTCTTGTATCAAGTTTAGGTGGGATTTTTATTTTAATCAAAAAATAAATTTATTTCAAATTTACCATTTGAAAAGCATCAAGGTCTTCTTTCTTGAGAGCTTATTTTGGTATCTTCATGGTGATGAGGAGGGCAGCACAGCTTGTTTCAGAAAACAGATCATCTGCTAGGTAACATGAAGCAAGATGGTGAATTCTATCTCAGTATGCTTTATCAGACTGAGCTACACTCAACTGGAGGAAAGCACCTAGCAACATGTCTCCCATAATGGCACAGAATTTTTGTTTTTGTTTTTCTGTGTTTCTTTTTGAATATTTTTTGTAAAAAATAAAACAATGCTATCATTTCCTTTTAAATGTCCAATTAGACCTAGACAAACATGAGCACAGCCTTAAAAATCCACTGAATGAAAACTTGATTGGAATCTCTGTCATAGGTTTGCCAGATAAAAAACTAGATACCCAGTTCAATTTGAATTTTAATTAAGTAACAAATAATTTTTTTACTACAAGTATCTCCCAAGTATTGCACAGGGTATATGCATAGTAAAAACATTTGCTGCTATTTACCTGAAATTCACATTTAACTGGGTGTCCTGTATTTTTGTTTGCTCAATCTGGCAACCCTTTTCTGCCAAAGACAGGATTTTTTCTTTCTGTCCCTGTTTTTCTATTCCTCTAATCAAATGAGAAGATGTTGCTTGGTTTATTTTTTTTTTCTTTGTCTTAGCAAAGAAGTACTTTGAGTATGTCCTAGAACAATATTTTTCAAGATGCTCTGCCTGGTCACTAAATTAACTCACCTGGATACTGATTAAAATGCTAATTTATGGGTCTCACCTAAGTAGTGCTTAATAATAAGATTCTCAAGCACCCCCAAAAAGTCTTACACACTGTAAATATGAGACAAAAATGACATCTAGGGCAACAGTCCCCAATCTTTTTGGCACCAGGGACCAGTTTTATAGACAATTTTTCCACAGACTGGTTGGGTGGGGGTATGATTTGGGGATGATTCAAGCACATCACATGTATTGTGCAATTTATTTCTATTATTATTACATTGCAATATATAATACAATAATTATACAACTTACCATAATATAGACTCAGTGGGAGTGCTGAGCTTGTTTTCCTGCAACTAGACAGTTCCATCTGGGGGTGCTGGGAGAGAGTGACAGATCATCAGGCATTAGATTCTCATAAGGAGTGCACAACCTAGATCCCTCCCATATACAGTTCAAAATAGGGTTCACGCTCCTGTGAGAATCTAATGCCACCACTGATCTGACAGAAGGCAGAGCTCTGGTGGTAATGTGAGCAACAGGGAGCAGCTGTAAATACAGACGAAGCTTTGCTCACTTACCCGCTGCTCACCTCTTGCTGTGCAGCTCTGTACCTAACGGGAGACAGACGGGTACCAATCCATGGCCTGGGGGTTGGGGACTTCTGACCTAGGGTATTTGTGCCTCAGTTAAAGCCTGATGTGAGTGTCCTTTCTCACTGCATCATATTACCTTGAGTAATGGTGGCCTCAACAAGTGGAGACTCTGAGGAAATGTTAAGATCTGATAGAATTGAGAGACTATTAAATTTTTGTCATGTTATTTATTATTTAAAATAACAGTATTGATTTCTAAAGCCTTTCTAAAAATTGTCAAAATATATACCTGTATTTAATTAAATTTGTAAAAAACATCCGAGGTATAGTTTTTATCTATCCAAATAATTTGCCCACGTTTGTTTGTTTGTGTGCTCATCTCCAGGCCAAAGCCTACAGAAGAACTGTCATTCACAATAGTTTTATATTTCTAGGTTTTCAATGTACATCACAGGTGCAAAGGCTGCTTGGAATTATAAACAATCCAGAAAGATTTAGCTAATCCAGCTGTTCTATGGTTTAACAAAAATTTATTTTATCAGTATTAAATGATGTATAGTTTTTAAAACTCACTCCAGGTAACAAATTATTTTTTAAGCAAAGTATTGATCTCTTCAAGTGTGCTGCGTCATTTAGAAGATAATGATAATAGTAGCACTACTTCACAGGTATTGGGGGAATTAACTAAATAATATGTGTAAAGACTGCCATATATACATAGCAAAGTTCTCAAAAAAATCAGCGGCTATTGTTATTATAAAAAACACCATTTCATTTCTAAAATGGTAAAACTTCTAAAATATAGATAAACAGAGAATGCTTTTCCAGGACAGTTCTTTCCTAATTTTGAGTTCTGGGGCTATTGTGGGCTCCACTTTAAAACCAAAGTACAATGCTATGGGTGTGATCAAAAGTCATGCCATAAATTCTTCCTTCCTTTCCTTGACATCTGTTAGGAATTTAAACTTTTTACCAAATGTATTTTCATGGTGACTCCACTGGGTTGACATGTTACAGGTGGGGCCCCTTTGACATAGTAAACACAAGACAGGCAAGAGGTGAGCAAATTTACAAAAATCTATGTTCAACATCCTCTTTGAGTTGAAGGCTGGTGCGGCTGAAGTGTAATGAATAAGAGAGAAGAGCAGAACTTGAGGCTGGCTAGGAAGTGGCATGTTGGTTTGAAGTGCTTAGGCTTTTTGTTTGTTTTTGTTTTTTTTCTTAATATCATGGAGAATCATATGAGGGATTTAGATAGAAGGCAGACATTATTGGATGTGCTTTTTTGAAAAGATTATTCTGGCTGCCGTACTTGCCTCAGGCAAGAAACAACCTCCTCTTCTATTTCAATTTTGTCTTTACTGTTCATAGTTGTCTGTTTTGTTGTTGCTGTTGTTTGGTGTGTATGTATACCTTCCTTGATTAAATGTGAACTTAATGAAGATGGAGAATTACCTTATGTATCTTTATAACCCCTGTAAGAAAGTATAAAGATGCCTTGTTGTGAGGTGCCTTGTAAATAATAGGTAGCCAACAAGCATTTTGTGAATGAATGCCTGGATAGATAAATGATGGAAATGACAGGACAAAGCCAAATGTGCCTTTGATATAACCTGTGCAAGTACATGGGGCTGCCGTAATGAATTAGTACATAGATGGGACCAAAGAAAGCAATCAGCCCAAATTTTCAAAACAGGATGAATGGCAGGAACTCAAGTATGAACACTTTTCCTCCGAGAATGGCAGTTTACACAGAATGTAAATAGATCCCTCTGCACTGCATTAGGCCAGAGCAATTTTGTCACAGGGCATTTTGATTTATCCAAAAGAAAAGCATTTATCAACTTAGTCACTGCTATGTTTGGGAGTCATCACAAGGATATGAGCCAAATTGTGATGGTGATATTTCTCAGATGAGCATCATATAAAAAGGAGATTCTTTTGCCTGCACAGTGTGCATGTTGTACTGTTAACTATGGCCAAGTGTTTTTATTAGCTAATTCTGTATTGCTTTTCCTCATTTAGGCCAGAATTATGGGAGCAAGACAGAAGAATAATGACACTTTGTATTCTCATATAACCACAATTTTTAAGTGTCCCAAAATATTTCACAGATGTTATTCAAATTTGTGTGGAATGTGTAGCACTGAGAAGTTAAGGCCCAAGGAATCCTGATACTAAGCTAAATTTTTGTTAATCAGGGCAAGTGTGCAAAGGATGTTTCCTACCCTTCTGCTTATACATGTAATGCATTGGACAAAAATTTATCACCCAAAGCTCCAGTGGGGTATGGAAGGCTAGTCAAGCCAGTAGGAAAATGGGGAGAAATAAATGGGGGTGGGGCAAAGACTTGACTACATTTTCCAGTAAGCTGTGTATCTGTCAGGAGGGTTAGCTGTCTCAGGTTGCGCTTTTGGAAGGACATGGAACAAAAGACCTTTAGCCAGCAAATGGGGAAAGAATTGGGGTGGGAAGATGTCGGGATGGTAGGAAACCAAGGGAGGCCTGAGTGCAGAAAAGATGGATTGAATGGGATGTTTATTGAATGCCCGCTTATGGCATTTAACACAAAACTGCTTTCCCATTTTTTCCCAAATATTCAGTAAAATATACATTGCTGAGTGATGCCTTCAAAGGGAATTGGTTCCTAGAGATAACTGTGAAGCTGAATGCACCTTCAGGTAGAGGTGTGTGAAGAACAGATGCTCTCCTGAAGCTGGCATATGTTTATATTTACACACACAATATGTGCCATGTTTTTTCTGATCTATGAAAATTCTTGCCAAAACTTCTTGTAATCATTCAGAAGAAAAAAGAGCAGCTCCTCATGCCACTCCCCAGAGCTTTACCTAAAGAAAAAACATATACGTTATAAGACATGTAGAATCCAAAATGGTGATCAATTCTTAGTTGGTATTTTCTCAAAATAATTCTTTTTTATTGAGAACTTATTTAGAGGTCCCTGTTTATTAAATCAGCCTGGACAGCATCCACTTTTGCAAATTGTTTTTGGAAACATTACTATGCTTAAAAAATACCAATTTGCCTTACACTCTTTGGTGGGTGACTGCCTTTTCCAATCTCATCCTTTCATAACCAACACCATTGACAACTGCTTGCGTAGGTTATGCTAAAGGGACATATGCTTGGAAGAGTAAGAGAAAAATAAGGAGATGGAAGAGTAAAGGAGTATAGGAAACTGTTTTGTATCAGTTCCCATGGGGATTGGGGTGCTTTATTTTATCCACTCCCCCGAAGCTTTCTGGTGTCCGTCATCCACCCTCACCCAATGAGTCTGCTTTTCTTGTATATTTTTAAAATAAAATTTAAATTAAATATTGAATGAACACCACGTATCATAAATCTAAAGTTCCTTAAAATTTTCACAAAAACGTGCTCATGTATCCACCACTAAGACCAAGAAATAAAGTATTAGCGGCACTCCAGAAGTCCACTATGACTTTTCACAGTCTTTATAAATTTCCTTCCTTGAAGGGAGTTAACCTCACTTCCAATTTCATATATTACTTTAAAAAATACTTGATATATGAATAGACTCATACAGTATATTAGACTGCTTGGATTGCCATAACAGAATACCAGAGACTGGGTGGCTTACACAACAGAAATTTATTTTCACACAGTTCTGGAGGCTGGAGATCCAAGTGCTGGCAGGGTTGGTTTCTGGTGAGTGCTCTCTTCCTACCTTGCAGATGGCTATTGTTATGGTCTGAATGTCTGTGTCCTGAAAACTCATATGTTAAAATGGAATTTCCAGTGTGATGGTATTTTGAGATGTACCTTTGGAGGATGATTAGGTTCTGAAGGTGGAGCTCTCATAAATGAAATTAGTGCCCTGATGAGAAGAAAAGGCCAGAGTGCTGGCTCATTCTCTGCGATGTGGGGATACAAAGAAAAGTTGGCAGTACGCAGCCCAGAGGAGGACCCTCACTAGAACCTGACCATGCTGGCATCCTGATCTCAGGCTTTTGGCCTCCAGAATTGTAAGAAATAAATGTTTGCTGTTTAAACCTTCAAATGTGTGGTATTCTGTTATAGCAGCCTGAATGAAGACAGCCAGCTTCTCAATATGTCCTCACATGACCTTTACTCTGCGCATGTGCACTCCTGTTATCTTTTCCTTTTCTTACAGGGACACTAGTCCCATTAGATTAGGGGATTATAATCTCATGTAACCTTAATTGTCTCCTATCTCCAAATATAGTCACATTGGAGAGTATGGCTCCAACACAAGAATTTTGGGGAGACAAAATTCAGTTCATAACATAGAGTATGTACTGTTTTGTGTCTGAATTTAGCCATTCTATTGTCAATGAACATTTTAGTTTTTTTCAGCTTTGCATTATTTTAAATGAAACCACTGTGAACATTCGTGTGCATGTCATTTAGTAAACGTATGCACACATTTCTGTTTTGTATATCCTCGGTAGTAGAATACTTGGGTCATGGGGTGTTTTAGTAGATATTGCCACATAATTTTCTAAAATGTTTGAATCAATTTATACTTCCATCAGCATTGTGTGAGTATTTTAGTTGCTCCATATCCTTACCAACGTAGTTATAGTTGAACTTTTAACTTTTAGCTATTTTGTTGGAGTCTAGCGGTATTACATTGTGGTTTCAATTTACATTGATGACTAATAATTTTGGTCACCTTTTCACATCTGTTGTCCTTTTGGTATACTACTTTGTGAAGTATCTAATGAATATTTTGCCTGTTTTCTTTTGCATTATGTATTTATTATATAGATTTGTAAAGGCTCATGTATATATTTTGTTTTTCTTTCTCCAAATCTGTAGTGTAAAAGAACGATTGCTAGATTTTTAGTTAGTATTGGCATAAAAATATTTTACTCACATATATACAAGTGATATCTGTCATTAGACTGCTATCAGCAAACACAAGCATGGTCTTATTTTATGTATTTATTTCTTTATTTTTTATTATACTTTAAGTTCTAGGGTACATGTGCACAACGTGCAGGTTTGTTACATATGTATACATGTGCCATGTTGGTGTGCTGCACCCATTAACTCGTCTTTTACATTAGGTATATCTCCTAATGCTATTCCTCCCCCCTCCCCCCACCCCATGACAGGCCCTGGTGTGTGATGTTTCCCACCCTGTGTCCAAGTGTTCTCATTGTTCGATTCCCACCTATGAGTGAGAACATGTGGTGTTTGGTTTTCTGTCCTTGCGATAGTTTGCTCAGAATGATGGTTTCCAGCTTCATCCATGTCCCTACAAAGGACATGAACTCATCCTTTTTTATGGCTGCATAGTATTCCATGGTGTATATGTGCCACATTTTCTTAATCCAGTCTATCATTGATGGACATTTGGCTTGGTTCCAAGTCTTTGCTATTGTGCTAGTGCCGCAATGAATATACATGTGCATAACACAAGCATGGTTTTATAAAAATAGAGAAAATGAGAAATCTGCAGAAAGTCCAAGAATAGTAAGTTTTATTTTTGCCCTCTGTTTTTTTTGAAATGGGGGTAGGTGGCAAAATAGTGTTAGAGGGTAGAGTCTCTTGAGGTAGACACTGAGATGGGCTTTGAGGCACAAAGTGTTTGTCAGGGGTCAATGTCTGGGAAGGGTAAGGAAATGAAGCCAAATTGAGTAGAAAGAGAAGTCTAGTAGCAATTCCATCCAAACAAAGCCTCTGCCAAACTCTCAGGGGCAGTCTGGGACCAGTAAATTTTGCTTTTACATTTTGGGGAGCACACTAATAAGCTTACACCTAGGAAAGTAGTCAGTCCAGGCCCCTTGCCCTTGACCAGTTTGGGTAGGGGCATCAAAGAAACAATTTGTTATTGTGTCATTGTTGGCAGTGTCCTTTTATCACCAGCCCCATCTCAGTTAGGTCAGGTCTGCAGCTTTTCATTAAAGTGGGTTGGTGGCTTGTCTTTACTCTTCTTTTCTAATGTATTATAATAATAACATAATTTTTAAAAAATTACTTAATTTTAGTTCTTCAAAGCTTCTATAAGGTCGGAGAATGTTTTTATGACCATATAATAACCAAAGTTTTCTTAGACAGAATATAGAAAGCATTAACTATAAAAGGAAAAGATTGGTAAATTGAATTGCATAAAAGTAAGAACTCATACTCAGACACCATTAAAAGAGTGAAAAGATTATGGGAGAAGATATTTTCTATATACACTGTATTGAATAGGATTCAACATCTTTTCTGTCCTTTATTTGCATTTAAATATTGACCCAGTGATATTTCTTTTGATTTTAAGTGATTTTACTGTGATAGGCCTAGGTAGATTTTGTTTATATTTATCTTGTTTATTTGCAGCATTTCTTGAATCTGTAGTTTGACGTCTTTCATTAATTTCAGAAAATGTTTGGCCATCATCACCTAATATTGCTTCTACTCATCATCTCTCTTCTTTTACTAGAACTAAAATTGTGTATTTCAGACCTCTCTGTGTCCTATACGTCTCTTAATAGCTTTCTATATTTGTATCATTTTTTCTTTCTGTACTTAAGTCTGAATATAATAAACTGGGATTATATCTTAGTTTGAAAAATACTCTCTTCTGCCATGCCTGATCTTCTGTTATAAACTGTCTATTGGGTTATTATATTTTTTTAGTTCTGGTATTTCTATTTGAGTCTTTTAAAAAAATAGGTTCTAGTTCTCTACTGAAATTATTCATTGGTAGTCATTTTCTCATGATCTCTTTTTTCTCTTGATTTTAGATAATTTGTCCTTGTGTTGTTGTGTGCCTGGCAATTGAGTGTATGCTTAACATTGTGTATGAAAATTGAAGAGATAATTAGAGGTTCTGGATCACATTATTTTTCTCCTCAGAAATTTTCTTTTTTTTGAGACAAAGTCTCGCTCTGTCGCCCAGGCTGGAGAGCAGTGGTGCGGTCCCGGCTCACTGCAAGCTCCGCTTCATGGGTTCACGCCATTCTCCTACCTCAGCTTCCTGACTAGCTGGGACTATAGGTGCCTGCCATCACGCCCAGCTAATTTTTTTTTTGTATTTTTAGTAGAGATGGGGTTTCACCATATTAGCCAGGATGGTCTCAATCTCCTGACCTCGTGATATGCCCACCTCGGCTTCCCAGAGTGCTGGGATTACAGGCGTGAGCCACTGTGCCCAGCCAGAAAAATTAAAAAAAATTTTTTGCTTCTTGAAGAAAGTCAGATAAGGGCAGGTCACTTCATCTGTTTTTAATTGAGCCAACAGAGAGGTGGTCAATTTCCTTTATTACTTGCGTTTTGTTCTTTAGGAGTCCCAACTGAAAACCTGAAATAATTTATTAGGGTTTCTCCTCCTTAGCAGACCTCAATTTTTTTTTCCTTCTCTATCCCTCGAGACTGCCAAACTCTCACCAGCTTCCCAGGCTGTTAGTTCCATGTATGAATTGTCAAATGCATTAGTTCCCCCTTATCTGTGGTTTTGCCCTTTGCAGTTTCAGTTACCCATGGTCAACCATGGTCTGAAAATATTACATACAATAGGGTATTTTGGGAGAGAAAGAGAGAGAGAAAGAGAGACATTCATGTAACTTTTATTACAGTATATGGTTATAATTGTTCTATTTTATTATTAGTTACTGTGATGCCAAACCAGGCTCATTCTGCCAGCACACAGCAAGCTAATCCCCGTAATGACAGATTTTGCAAAAGAAAGAGAGTTTATTGGTGAGGCTGCCAAGCAAGGAGATTGGAGAACAGCTCTCAAATCCACCTCTCTGAAAATAAGCCTTAAGGATACTTATGGGACAAAAAAATGGGGCTGTCTAAAGCATGGAGAAGGTTATTGGCAGGTAGGAAAGGTAAGAAAATCAGGGTTGTGCAAGTGCAATCAAGCCACGTGGTTCTTCACATGTAGCTTGATTACACTTGCAGAACCCTGATGCTTGTTCAAAAAACAGTGGCATTAGCATAATATGAGGGTGGGCTTCTGGGCCTTCTGATGTCAAAAGGTCACTCCTCAGCACCTTAACAGGCCATTTGGCAGGTCAGTGGTTTCAACTAGTTTGAACTGAATAAGAGCAGCCCTCAAAATCCTGAAAAATAGCTTTAAGCAACTGTTACCATACATGTATGTCAGAGATGTTATCTACAAGGAAGCTAGTGGGAGTTTAGTTATATATTGTTTGGCGATGTGACTTTTAGCTGTAAGTTTTAAGATCAACTAGAAGTAAGCAATTAAAAACAGGCAAGCTGGGTTAAGTTGGACAGGCTTAATCAGGCTAGCACTTGGTTTCAATTGTTAATCTCTCACTGTGCCTAATTTATAAATTAAATTTGTCATAGGTAAGTATGTATAGGAAAAAACATAGTATGCTTAGAGTTCAGTACTACCTGTGGTTTCAGGCATCCACTGAGAACGTATCTCCATTGAATAGTGGGGAAATACTCTACCTAGAAAAGAAGAGCAGAGCTAGGTGTTGCACTTGTTTCTCTGAACATCTTTCTGGAATCATGGCCTTCCAAGTCTCTAATGCCTTCAAGCAAATTTCCTTAAAAATATTTTATTTAGATTTATAGTTGTTCTCGTTGGGAGACTTGATATAAAATGAGATAACTCACTAATAGTCAGAAGCGGAAGACTTTTTCCTGTCCTTTTAGTTAGTACTCTTCAGCTCCGTATAAGACTTTCCTTTTTCTGTCTCCTCCCAGTTATCTCTTTTATCATATCCACAGGAGATATACACCTAGTTCAAAGGAACCACCTTTGTCTTCTACTTTGTCTTGAAATACTTAGGAATCTGCATGTGTATTTCAACTT
This sequence comes from Pongo pygmaeus, assembly GCF_028885625.2. Taxonomy (NCBI): domain Eukaryota; kingdom Metazoa; phylum Chordata; class Mammalia; order Primates; family Hominidae; genus Pongo; species Pongo pygmaeus. The sequence continues at coordinate 42,474,346 of NC_072377.2, read as the reverse complement.
GGATTATGCTGTCCCTCAAGCCTCACCCCTGCCTGGGCCTGAGAAAAGGATCCTTACAACTAGTGATCACTTTTTATAGGTGAAAGCATTTTGGCAGAGTCCTATGACTGATGTAGTAAAACAATTATTGAAGGCAATTGATCCTGTCCAGGCACTAATAGCTCCTAGAAACATATGGACAAAAAACAATGTAAAATACTGGTTTTATGCTTTTCTTCAAGAGTTTAGAAATTCATCTCCACTAATGTGACCTATACTAAGGCTATTTAATGACTTTCAATTTTTCTTCCTCAGCTCCATTATGAATTATAATAGGCTTTCTCCAATGGTCTTCTATGAAGAGTCATTGGGGAATTATAAGATACGGGAACACATGAAAGATGGAGCCATTTTTTTTTTTAGCTCAGAGTTAGAAAAATTAGCTTATTATGAAAATACAGGAACTGACGTTCATAGGGTAAATCAACTCTTCCTCTTGCCATTAACTATAAGGCCAGAGAATGATAAATCACTTCCTGCTGAAGAACGTTGAGTGTCTGATGATACATTGGAGTATGGTTAAACGTTGAAAAAATTAAAGTGTCCAGGACAAGGTCATTGTAATAACTGGTGATAAAAATACACTCAAACTTCAGTAGGCATTTATTTAAATGATTCAGGAGTATCTCATGGAAAACACACGGTAGCTAGATACTAGAAATGAAAAAGACACAGCCACTGGTAGATATGTCACCTGAAGCAGAGGGCAGTAGAGAAATAGTGTGGTTTCTCCTCTCCTCCAACCCTCCAATCTCCTGCCACAGCCTCTAAGTGGCCAAACTTAACCGGAAGGTAAGAAAGCCTGGGGAACAGAGTATATAATAGTCCATATTGGAACAAGAGGAGTGCAGAGAACAGATTTGAGGACAAAGATGCAATGACATTTATTTCCATTAAAAGAAAAAACTATGAATTTATTGTAAGATAAATATGTGGCGATAGTTTGGAAAATGCTATTTGAAAATACTATTTAAGTGACAAAGTCTAAAGAAATTTTTAAAGGTCACAAGACAGTGCTATACCTACATATAAATAGATGAACTAGGAGTAGGTACTTACAGTAATGGTCTTTTTCCATAATCACATGGGTGTTGACAAATGTTTGTATTAATAAGGCTTACAATATGGATTTATATAAACTTTTTATATAATTGTCTTACTTAATCAGGTATTTCATAACCTCTCAAAGAACATTTTCCATTGCTTAGCACATCATGTTCAACACAGTTTTTGTGAATGAATTTGACTGTCTTATTTCTCTTAAGACAGCAAATCTTCCTGGTTTGTATTTACTGTGGGGAGAAAGTGTCCTGTGGCAGAAACATATTAAATGAGAATAAAATTTAGTTGGTTTTCAGCTACTGCTTAATGGCTCTCAGCTACTTTTTTAAATGTAAAGTGTTCTAACACATCAAAGAAATTCTAATCAGACAAAGGTTCCTTTTTTGTAGGATGCAGTGGAAAATACTTCCAGAAATTGTTATTCCAGTTTTTATTCTACTCAGAGCATAATTGGATAATCAAAAATCCATCATGTCTCCTTTTAGTCTTAGGATACCAAGATATTGTAATATTGTATCCTTATATTTTATCAAGATATATTATCACAAATAAACGTGATCCCATATTCTGCTTTAAAAACAGTGTCAGCACATCAATAATCAAACAACCCAACTCTTACAGCAGTATAGAAAGGAAGAGAAAAATCTTTGAAATTAAAGCTAGGAGAGGTTCCTCATGAGATCTCTAAAGTTCCACCCCACTTGAACATTCTCTATGATTTTATAATGTGTTTTTCATGTGGCCGATGAGAGCACAACTTGCAGTGAAACTGAGCCACCTCTTCCTTCTTTTATCTGAGGCTGTCATTTGATTCCTGAAAAAACTGCATTAAATAACTTTTCAAGCCGGGCGCGGCGGCTCATGCCTGTAATCCCAACACTTTGGGAGGCCGAAGCGGGTGGATCATGAGGTCAGGAGTTCAAGACCAGCCTGGCCAACTTAGTGAAACCCCATCTTTACTAAAAGGACAAAAAATTAGCCAGGTGTGGTGGCGAGCACCTGTAATCCCAGCTACTCAGGAGGCTGAGGTGGGAGAATTGCTTGAACCTGGGAGGCGGAGGTTGCAGTGAGCTGAGATCGCCCCATTGCACTCCAGCCTGGGTGACAGAGTGAGACTCCATCTCAAAAACAAACAAACAAACAAACAAACAACTTTTTGAGCCAAGATAATGTCTACTGCTTAGGATAGCCTTCTGGGACATCACTATTGACAAGGAGGTTTAAAATTAAAGGGGAGGCATTTGGTTTAGCTTTATTAAATCTACAGTAGTGGTGAGATATCTGGGATAAATCAAAGTGACCTCTGTAACAGCACAATTCAATGCTGTTGGATATGTGCTGTCCAATATGGTAGACATCAGTCACAGGTTGCTATTGAGGGCTTGAAATATAGCTAGAGTGAGGAATTTAATTTTATAAACTTATAATTTATTTAAATTTAAATAGCACCATAAGAACAATGGCTGCCTGTATTAGTTTCCCATTGTTGCTATAACAAATCATTATGGATGCAGTGACTCAAAACAACACATTTATATTATCTTACAGTTCTGAGGTCAGAAGTCCAAAATGAGTCCTATGATGCTATAATCAAGGTTTTGGCAGAGCTGTGCTCTTTTTAGAGACTTCAGGGATAAACTGTTCAGCTTCTGGAGGCTGCCCGCATTCCTTGGCTCATGGCCACATCACTGCAATGTCTGATTTCATTGTCCCAATTATTTTTCTCTGATTCTAATTCTCCTGCCTCTTTTTTTTCCTTTATAAGGATGCTTATGATTACAGTAGGCCCACTTGAATAATCCAGAATAATTTCCCCCTCATCTTAAGGTCCTTAATCACATCTGCAAAGTCCCTTTTGCCATGTAACATAATGTAGTCACAGATTCTGAGAATTAAGATGCAGACATCCTTGTAGGGGAGGATGTCTACTATACTCCTGTATTGGACAGTATGGCTCTAGAGAGAAGTCAGGACTGGGCAGGTAGAAAAATATCTGGAAGACTCGAAGGTACAGAGAGATATGTCAGAGACTCCTGGTTACAGAGATATAAATTATGATGTTAGCACTGTGATAGGGTTATGAGAACCAATAGGAATCACGATGGAGGAGGGGTTTGTGATCTGAGAATTAGGCCCAGAGATGCACTTAAAAACAAAGTCAATATTTGCCTACTATCAAATTATCTGAAAATTCTGCAATGTTAGGCCAGACCAGATTCCTTAACAAAATTTCTGTACTCGATGATTTCCATCTAGTCAACTTTGCCAATTGGAGCAAGCTATCATGGATTATTCATCAGCAGAAAGATGAGTGACTCTAGAGGAGTGGATTGGAGTTTTACAAAGATGGTTCTTAGCCTTCCAAAGAAATCCTGAATGCTTCAAAATAAGTGCTTATTGCAATGTTGTTTCTGTTGCTTCAAACATTTAAATGTTTCTGTATTGGACTTGCCTTTCAATCAGGCTTGCAAGAAATAACATCATTTTTATTATTTCATTCTAAAGTGTCATTTTTAACTAACTTATTATCATGTATTGTGATAAATCACCTTATTAATCATACTTGGCTTGTAATCATTTTGGTTATTTTCCTAAAAATAAATTCATCCTCAAAGAATGAATATTTTCTGACACTCAAGATAGTCTTATAAAAATGTGCCACATCCTTGTCAAGTGACTCAAAAGAGGAGTTTCACAATTATTTTGATCAATGAGAATATAATTTAAGATGCCACTTGAATATCCTTGAGTATCTTGAATATTCTAAAGTCATTATTGAGAGAGAAAGAATACGAGCTGAACCATAATTTTTGGTGCATGGATTACAAATAATCAGTGCTATTATGATCAGATCTTGTATTCATTTCAATGGGACAATTTGATATAATAACCATGTACTGAGTACTCTATGTGCTGAAGATATAAAAATGCACAAAATACAATTGCTGTCTGCCCTTTCATTATCTCATAGTCCAGTAATGGACATAAACAACAAAGTTTTCACTCTGAAAACTTATAGGACCTGAAGTGTTTCTTCCAGTTATAAATCTCTACTAAATACCATACCACTGTTATTTTTCATGTCTTTAGCACTTCACAGTTTACAGTAGCTTCATCTGCTTCCTAAGGTGTTACCAAATTGTATGTGAAGAATCCAAGACCTAGGAAAAGGAGGGGACTGCTGACCATCCCTTGGGCAGTAAAGGAGGAGAATTACTAACTGTACTCAATCTACTCATAACAAATCTTGGGCCTTTATTCTGCAGTATTGCCACCCAAGTTAAAAAGGGATAAATGGCAGAGGTTAGGATTATGGGAGAGATTAGGATTACTATCGGAGTCTGGCGGAAGGAGGGCAGACTTGACTGGGAGAAATCAGAGAGGGTGTCATAGCTGAGCATAGAATAGTGATTAAAAGCTGGGGCTTATAATAGGTAGAAAAATAGCTTGAACAAAGCCTCTAGAATGGTCCTCCCTGCCTCTAGTCTGATTATCTCTCTCTCTTTCTCTTTTTTTTTTTTTTTTTTTTTTTAAGATATTGTAACATCACCAGGAATAGAGAGGGAAGCTGGACAGATTTGCAAGGGTATCGCTGGGGGAGACCATGTTAACAGTCTTCAGAATGTCCAGAAATATGTTAGACTTGGTTAAATCAGGGAGACAATTGTGAGAAACACTGGTAGTAGTAACATTGAAAGGGGCAGGGAGCTGATGGGATGAGAAGGGGGTGGTAAGTTTAATTTAATTTTGAGAAATTAATCCTAGTTGATTTTGAGTGGGTATCAGCAACCTTGTTCTGTAAAGGTTCAGATAATAAATATTTTAGGCTTTGTGGGCCCTGTAGCCTCTGTCACATCTATTCACCTCTGCCACTGTTGTTTTAAAACAGCCATAGACAATATGTAAACGAATTAGTGGGGTTATATCGCAATAAAACTTTACTCACACAATTGGCGGTGGGCTGAACATGGCCTGTGGGCTGTAGTTTGCTGACCTGACTCAGAGGACAGTGGTTTCTCTATCAGAAAAAGAGCTCCAGCCTGCTTGCAGATGAGGCGAAGAGGTAGCAGAGGTGAAGCTGAGTTGAATTTGGATGTGCTGAGTTTGAGACTCCGGCAGGCTTCCCATGAGAAAATGTCCAGCAGGCAGATTGGAATATGCAGTTGGAGCTGGAAGAAAAAGCAGGATAGAGATATAAATTTTGAAGTAGTCATCACAGTGCTGACATGTTAGTTTTACTCTAAATTAATTTCTATAGGAATGTAATCTAAATAGAAAATTTAAAAGATATAAAATATGAAGTTATGCTTCTTAACGGTTTCTGAAATTCAGACACAGCTAACTTTCACATGTAGGTCATGTAAAGGAGGCCTGAAGTTTGAAACTAGCAAAGAATCAAGGGGTTCCTCATTTTCGCTGATCAGCATAGGACACTAAAATATCAAGAGTCTCCTGTGCCACCTTGAAAACAAACCAAATAAAGGACCAGATCTACTCTTTTTCCTGTATCTTCCATCTTTGTTTGTGATAATCTAAGCTAGAATCATGGGAATTATCTTAGGACTCTTCTTCTACGAATGAATCTGGTTTATTCCATTTTTAAAAATGTCTCTGTCAGGCCTCTGAGCCCAAGCTAAGCCATTGCATCCCCTGTGACCTGCACGTATATGCCCAGATGGCCTGAAGTAACTGAAGAATCACAAAAGAAGTGAAAATGGCCTGTTCCTGCCTTAACTGATGATATTCCACCACAAAAGAAGTGAAAATGGCCAATCTTTGCCTTAACTGATGACATTCCACCACAAAAGAAGTGAAAATGGCTGGTCCTTGCCTTAAGTGATGACATTACCTTGTGAAATTCCTTTTCCTGGCTCAAAAAAGCTCCCCCACTGAGCATCTTGTGACTCCCATTCCTGCCAGCCAGAGAACAATCCCCCTTTGACTGTAATTTTCCTTTACCTACCCAAATCTTATAAAACGGCCCCACCCCTATCTCCGTTCATTGATTCTCTTTTCAGAAAGTCTCAAATGCCAACCATTCTTCCACATTGCTGCTGTCCTACTTTAGGCTTTCATCATTTTTTTGCCTGGATTGCTAAAATAATCATTTTAACTTTTCTATCAATCTTTGACTTTATTTTATACTAATACTCATATTATTATATGCAAACAATCTCTATACTAATCCTTCCTCTTATTCCTTCTTTGTGCTACCATTAATTTCAAAGATGCACTTGGATAATTGTGCTTTTCTTCTTTGCAAGTCTCTACTGGTCCAAAGGATCCGGTTCTATGAGGGAAAAGGCTTCAGTGAGAAAACACAGCTAGTGTACTCCCTGGACACTTTGGCCCCCTTGTACCAAGACCACCAGCTGGCGAGAAGAAGCACCATCCTAATTGTGATAACTGACTGTAATCATCAAGAGACAGGGCTGTTGTTAATCAATGGGGGCAGGGAAAAATATATATTTGGCATCCATATGATTAACTAGAATTAACTAGTTAATTGCTTCTCTTCTAACCAGGATTAACTAGCTAATTGCTTCTCTTGTTTCTCTTCTAATTTTGATAGTAAATAGACAAGTGCAAAAACAATTTTTTGAAAGGATCATGGGGCTGTAAAACTTAGGGATGAGAGTCAGGGTCACCTCCTCAGATAAATCTTTCAGACTAGCAGAGGTGCTAGATGAGGGTGAGAGTAATCTAAAGTGGGTAGCTGAGCAAGAAAATGATGAGTATTATTTACAGCCCTGAGACCAGTTGTAATTATGGAGGCTGTAGTTCATTTTACTAACCTTCCTTGTATAAGTTTTCCCAGGAAGACAGACTGACCTCAATCCTAGAGGAGCAATTCCCAGATGGGATGAAGCAAGTGGATCTGAACAATGCAATGGGTGAACTCTGAAACAAGAAAATCTGAAACAGGTCTCAGTTAATTTAGAAATTTTATCTTGCCAAGGTTGAGGATGTGCCCGTGACACAGCCTGAGGAAGTCCTGACAACATGTTTCCTAACGGTGGTTGGAGCATAGCTTGGTTTTATACATTTTAGGGAGATGAGCCATTAATCAGTATGTAAGAAGTTTGCTAGTTCCATCCAGAAAGGCAGAGACAGCTCAAAGCAAGGCCCCCCCATCGAGGGCTTCCAGGTCACAGGTAGGTAAGAGACAGATGGTTGCATTCTTTTGAGTTTTTGATAAGTCTTTGCAAAGAAGGCAATCAGAAAATGCATCTATCTCTGTGAGCAAAGGGGTGACTTGAATAGAATAGGAGGCAGATTTGCCCTGAGCGGTTCCCAGCTTGAAAGGACCCAAGATATTTTTCTTTCACAACTCTAATGGATTGTATTAGTCCATTTTCACACTGCTACAAATAAATGCCCATGACTGCATAATTTATAAAGGAAAGAGATTTAATTGACTCACAGTTCCACACGGCTGGGGAGGCCTCAGGAAACTTAGAATCATGGTAGAAGACTAAGAGGAAGCAGGCACCTTCTTCACAAGGTGGCACGAAGGAGTGAGTGCAAGCAGGGGAAATGCCAGATGCTTATAAAACCATCAGATCTCATGAGAACTCACTCACTATCATGAGAACAGCACTGGGGAAATTGCCCCCATGATCCAATCACCTCCCTCACTTGGCATGTGGGGATTACACATTTCTCCCTTGACATGTCGGGATTACAATTTGAGATGAGATTTGGGTAGGGACACAGAGCCCAACAATATCATGGATACAGGGATGCATGGCCCAGATCCCCTCTTTAGTACCAAGGCACCCATACCCCCACCTGTCAGGAGTGTTGCCTGCTGATTGCTTGCAGCTGAGGCCTTCCTGGGGGCAGAAAGGCCTAGCCTTTTCCTTCAAGTTGGGTCATATGTGAAGAACCAAACCAGCCTCTGGACTCCATGTGGGAATGGCTGAGGCCTCTGTTGCAAAGACATCACAGTTCGACTTCTCCCCTAGCCTAGTCCTGCTTCCTTCTCTGTCTTCTCTAAGACACTCTACAACAACCACCAGCTTACAATTCCCTATTCCAGTGTCTATTTTCATGGGATCTCAAACTAGAATATTCAATATTACAACATTTTTCAAGTTGATAACTGGGGATGTAACATTTCAAATCCTAAAACCAAATAAGCACATTTTTATGAATTTAATTTTTTATCAAAACTCTACTCTTAATTCTTTTAAGCTTCAGAACATATATTGCTTTTGTTGTCTCTTGCTGTCTCTCTGCTCACAGGCCCAGCTGGTTCAGGTACTGACTCTTGGCCTCTCCGGCACATCATTTAAGATCCTTGGTTTCATTTTAAACAAGCCAGGAAATGGGGCCCCAAAGCCAGACTGGAGACCTTTGAAAATCTTTAAAGAGTTAAAACCATGGTAACTCAATTTCTGCTACTTCAGATCTATTTAATGCTCTGTTTCAAGCTGTCACTTTTTAATCTTCCTGATTTTCATTGTTTATTAAAAGATGAATGATGATCCTATATCATTGATTCAATCAGCTGGACCAAATATGTGAGATGAAAGCAATGTATGTTGAAAAAGCTGCCAACCAAATAAAATTTCCCAGGGTACAAAACAAGCGGATTAAGAAAGGCAACGTTTTGTCTTACGGTCATTTTACTGCAATAGTCAGTGATAAATGTGTTCTGAAATAGTGGCCATGTTATGCATTTCATCAACACATCCTAATATATAGGAAGCTTACTTGTAAGGTAAGATTGACTCTGGGCATTTGTATGCATGACAACACAACAGCACAAACACTGGCTATAAACTAGCATGAAAACCTCATTCAAGCCTCTGGCATGTACATCTACATTTTTTAGGGATACTGATTTGTGTTAGATGCTTCCAGCCTATTAATTTTGCCTCATTCCCAAACCTTGAAAGTTTCTGTGTATCTTTGGTAAGATTATTTTGTTAAAATAAAAGATTAAGAATTTTGCAGCTGTCTTGCATTATAATTCTGACTGCCTTGCTTACTTTGCCTTCTGGATTATAAACTGTCTGTGCTAAGAAACAGAGGCTTACTCTTCATACATTCTGCAGTGCAGGAATTTGTAGGCAGTGTGTTACTAACAAGTAATGCTGAATTTAATTAGGGCTGGGAAAGCATTCAGAACTCTATTAGCTGAAACTTCTCATCTTTCAGATGAAGAAACTGAAGCCCTGAGTGGTAGGAAATGAATTATTTATAGATGGAGTAACCACAAAATGTGCACAAATTAAAATGAAAAAAAGACTTAAGTACAACTTATTTCCAGTCTGTTTTGTGCAATTACCTAAATCCAATTACACAGTAAATTGCCCATAATTAATTAAGAAACCTTGCTTGTTAACAATCAACTTCTCTTACAGGATGGCTTCTTGTGTTATGAATTTGTCTGACAAATTTCTATTTCCAAAATAATTTTTCTTTTTTTAGTACAAAGTAAAATATGTTAGGTTCATTTGCGTTTAGGGATATATTTAATAATTCCTTCTTGTTTTAGAGTAAGTATCTGCAGACTGATTACCCATTAAACCTTAAGATTCTACATGTCCATGAAATGCATTCCTAAGCTTATTTTTGGAATTTTGCGGCTACTTAACAGTTGTAAATATTGGATGAAAACACTTATTTTTATGTCTCAATAGCAGTTTCTTAGGTGATACTATTTACTTGCCTTTTTGGTTACAGCTAGATTTTCCCCTCCGTTAGGTGTTTGCTTTGTTAAATATCAAATACAATGCTAGAACAGATTAAATGAATTGTGAGCTTAGAGACAGAGCTGGCTTCATGGTTGTGCAAGCTCTGCATTTGCATTAGGGCTCCATGCTTAGAAGGACTATTTGCTCTCTTAATGCTCTGCTATCACTGTCTTAAATTTTTAAATAAGGTTTTTTAAACAAAATCCCTGTATTTTTATTTTGTACTGGTCCACAAGTTAAGTGGCCAGTACTTAATTTGAAAGGTAACTTTCTAATTAGAGGTAACTTGAAAGAATGGTACATTCTTATCTTTTCTACACAATTCTAATAATAATTAAACGTATTATTTTTATCTTTTGTGACTCTTCAGTGAAATGAAAATTGAAATGTTAGGCTTGAGACTTGGTCTCTAAAGCTTTTAAAAATACTATTTCTGCATTAAATTCATTCAATGATTTTTCTTTTGTCTCAGTAGAAATAAAAATTAATTGGTCCATTGATGGAGTATTTTGGATGTATTTTGTACAATCCTAGGTTTGAAGTTGTACAAAATAGACAAATTCTGCAATGGCTAGTAAACTTCATGTGCCTAGAACACACATTTACCATATTTACAACTATTTCCCTAAGACTTGGCATACAGCAGAAAGAATTTCTTTTCTTTTTCTTTTTCCTTTTTTTGAGGTGGAGTTTCACTCTTGTTGCACAGGCTGGAGTGCAATGGTGCAACCTCTGCTCACTGCAACCTCCGCCCCCCGGGTTCAAGCGATTTTCCTGCCTCAGCCTCCCGAGTAGCTGGGATTACAGGCACCCGCCACCACGCCTGGCTAATTTTTTGTATTTTTAGTAGAGAGAGGATTTCACCATATTGGCCAGGCTGGTCTCAAACTCCTGACCTCAGGTGATCTGCCCGCCTTGGCTTCCCAAAATGCTGGGATTACAGGCATGAGCCACTGCACCTGGCCAGGAAAAATTACTTTTCTAACCAAATCTCTGGCTTCTACAGCTTTAATTTTGAGCATTCTCTTCCTTCTATTGTTAATTGTAGAAAATCAAAGTGAATTGATGGTTACCTGGGGCCTAGGTAAATGAGATTTTACTGAATACTGTGCCCATTGTTGGGATATTTACCAAAAATATCAGATTTGCTAATTTTGTGTAGAATGTTTTAGGTAGAGGGTATGGAAATAGAAAAATTAGGTTTCTAAAACATGGGCCATAGGGAAATAGAAAGAAATGTATAATACCTAGAGAAAACTAAGCCCCTGACACTACCTTATAATTTGAAATTCAAATGGAATTAGCTCAATCACACATGCTTTATGAGACTCAACTCCTTTCCTGTTCTCTCCAGGGATTCCTTGAGACAAGGGCTACATTTCTTGGAGTCATATACAGTGGACTCCAAATGCAGTGGACTCTAAGTCCAGTGGACTCCAAAAGGAGTGTGCAGTTCCTGCTTCTGTTAAATCAACCAAGTCTGAGAATTTTCTTGCTTTGTAATCAAATGCTCTCTCTCTTTAATATCCTGGCTTACCCTATGGGGACTTATGCAAATGCTGACAGATTTTAATGAAGATTTGAGACATATGAGGGGGTGTGCTTTTCACAAATACAAACATCTTTGAATGAATGTTACTGTGTTTCCATTTTTAAATGTCTTTCTGCCATCCTACAAGTGGGAATTCTACACTGAGTCACATTGCTTCTTGGGTTCTGGGCACTTCCATGTTACTTTGTTCCCTCCCTCTATGATCCATGCTGAGTTCCTCCCACCCTTTTCTCTTCATATTTATCCCAGTCTCTGCATTTGTCTATTTCCAGATCATGACTCAGTTTCTGTGGTGTCTCAGGTAAGTTTTGTAAACAGAGTTATCTCCAGCATGATGTGAAAAATGAGGGAAAAAAGCTATGAAATACATACTTAAAATTAGTGTATTTACTTTAAATAAAAATGGCATGATACATACGGTTTTTTGGCATGCCTCCTCCAAACATTTCTTCAACATTCTTTCCTTATTCTTCACCTTTTGGGTTACATTTATTTTAATCGTGTAGAAAAAAAAATTGCTGTGACCAAGAACATTTTTATAAAAACTTTTACTCTCACCTTACAGAATAACAAAAGATGTTTTCAAACTACACAGATAGGTGTTAATAACAAGCTCCTGAAAGCCAATTAGTAAAGGTTTTGAGAGTTAAAGAATTCAAGGTTTTTCAGTAATTTCCCAAGGATGAGCATGTTATTACTTTATTTTGATGCAGAGAGGTCTTCTGAAAAAAATTAATCTATTCACTTTTTTATTAAAACTATATTGAGTGCCTACTATTTTCCAGCCACTGTTTTAGTTAAATGACGTATGTCAGTGAACAAAACAAAGACTTCTGCACTTAAGAAGCTCATGATATGAGACAGACAATAAAAACATAAGTAAATTATACAATGTATTTAAGTATGCTATGAGAAAGATAGAAAAGTAAATAGGGTAAGGGCTGCTTTGTATTTAAGATATTAATCCAGATATTTTGTGATTAAAAAGTAACAGTTTATTCCTCAAAGAACTAATGATGTAACTGGAAAAATAAAATGTAAATGCCTAAAAATAAAAATAAACAAGTACCACACATCACATATAGGCTAAGTGTCAACAAATGGTATGCATAGTAAATGCTAGAAGAGCCATAACAGAAAGATGCTGCACTTTGTGTTGACCTATATTTCAATACAAATACTTTTTCCCCTACAAATACATTGTTCTCAGATTTTCAAATACAAATGCTTGATCTCTGTTCCAGGTGTTTATGATGAATAGAAAACTACCTCAAAACAGTGCTTAAACATTTATTTTGTTCATGAACCTGCAATTTGGGCTGGGCTTTGTGGAGATAGTTATAGTTGGTGTAAACTGAGGCAGCTTGAAAACTAGAAGCTGGAAACATCTGAAGGTTTTCTCACACATGTGTCTGGCAGTTGATGATTACTGACTGAGAATTTAATTGGGGCTGTTGACTACAACACTTGTATGTGGACTTTTCATGTGGTGTAGGCTTCCCTGAGACATGGTGGCTGGATTTCAAGGACAAGTGCTGAGATGGAGAGAGCTACAGAAGAGCCACATTGCTTTTTGTGATCCCACCTTGGGAGTTATGCAGTTTCACATCTGTCTCATCCTATATGTCCAGGCAGCCACAAAGGCCAGCTCAGTTACTGGAAGGGGGAGAGACTAATCACCACCTCTTGCCCCAGGAAGTGGGGCAAAGGCCTAGACAGCATATGGGGCAAGAAATAGCATTGTGTTCATTTTAAGAAAATACGCCTGTCACAATCTTTGAGTTTCGATGTTCTCATTTTAATAACTGTAGTAAATTCTAATAATAATTATCACTACCTCAGTGGGTGAGAATTATATGACATATAATATGAAAAATGTGAAAGTTAGTAGTCATCAAATTAAAACTAAAAACTGCTAAATAAACATGTGTTGATAATCTTTGCATACTCAAAATGTTTTCAGGACTTATCAGTCTGGATAAAAATGATGTTATAGAAGCACCTGTATCCAAATATTTCTGGCATTGACCCCTAATATATGTCTGCAACTTCCTGAAGAATTCCTAATCGTCCCCATTCCAAGGTACTTCTGGAATCCCCCAGAGATGCTGTGTTTATTTCTACAGTATTTATAATATGCTATGTGATGCTATGGCTACTCCATCCTTCTCAACTAGGTAGGGACAGTAGCTTTCTGCTAGGAGCTGCTTATAGCCAGCAGAGTGCTGTGTGCCACATTTCATGAGAGGGATCCTTAATAGCCTTCTAAATACTTGTTTTGGTTCCTACAGAAAATTGTTTTCAGAGTTTCATTCTTCTTATAAATAATAAAGATGGTGTTTCTCTTCACTATTATCAGTTGTCCCCTACCCCAAGATACCTTATAAATGTTTAATTTTTTTCCTTATTTTGTTCAAATATAAGATTTCTTTAGATTTGATATTTTCCAATAAATAATATAAAATACTGTCAAACATTATATAGTACTTTTTATTATGTGCATGAACATGTGCACGCACACACACACACACACACACATCTCATAACCACCCTATGAGGCAGGTACAACAATTATCTGCATGAAATTGAACTTGTAAGGTCACATGGTTAGTAAATGACAGAGTCAGGATTTGGATGCAGGCATTCTAGACCAACAGCCCCTGCTCTTTTCCTTTTCACTGGTCACCATGTGGATTTCTGATGATTATGCTTGCTGTCCACCTGGGAACTTGTCTGATACCATCCTCTTATCTCCATTTGGAGGGATAATTGATGTGCTTTGCTATTAAATCAACTGATCACCTGGATTATGCACCACCGTATTCTCAGAATGTTGTGCTGCGCTTACCTAACTGGGTTTCCTTTTATTAATGTAGCTAGATCTCATTTTCCAGCATCTCTTATGGGTCAAAATATGTGTTCTATGCTGGAAGGACTATCTAAATGATAGAAGCTATGCTGAATTAAGAATGGTCAAATTACCTAATATGTCACCAGGAAACCCATTAAATCAGCTACATTTATTATAACATGCTGCAGTAAGGGTGAAAAGTACCTTGACAGAGTCTTAGCAGCATATCAGAAGGGGAAAGTCAGATGGCATCTGGGTTCAAATGGATTACAGTAGATCTTTCAAGTCAAGGAACTAATTAGGATTGGGAAAAATTAATAATAAAATAGTTTAGAATAGATAAGCTTAGGGTCTTGAGGCAAATCTTTATAACTAAGGTGAACAGATTAGTGTCTCCTGTTACTGATCTGTGGGAATGCCCTAAAGTAAACAATAAAGGGATTTACTGGCTTACAGTCTTATCTTTCCCAGAAAAAAGGATTTTCTGAAACAACTAAGTCGTGTTGATAAAAGTGGTCTACAGTCTTCTGTTGGGGCAGTTCTCAATTCTCAGAATCTCATTTCAAATTCCCTAGAGTCTGGTCATACCTGCCACTGGATTCTTCAGACTTGTTGAGATTTGGCTGAATCCTGCCGTGAGCTAAACCAAATTCTCAGTCATCACCCCTGTTAAACATGAATCACTAATTTAAGATGTTTTACCCAAATCACTATTTCTTGATCATTCCCTTTGACCATTAATTGTTGAGAAAAATGTTTCTAATTTCAAGGAAGAAAATTAAGAAAGATCTGTATAACTAAGTCTTAAGATCTGTCTGATGAAAACTTAAACCCAATTCTTGGTTCTGTCCTGGGAAACCGAGAAGTTCTGTCTGCCCTAGGCTGAATACGTGAACCCCCAAGGTGATTCCATCTCTTGTAATTCAAGAAACCAGATATTGGAGCTTCTTTGGGAAAGATACATACAAAAAAAAATTGAGAGCTGGTTACACAGTAAGAAATTAGTGGCATATAAATTATGTGTTCTTTGAAAGTTGTCACCATTTGTAATTTTGTAAACTTGAAAGTCAATCTGTACTGTTACTTCCTTAAAATAGCTTTAAGAAAGGAAAAATTGGCAATATTTGAACAAATGTAATCTTCTCTGAGGAAGTACTTCGTATCCACCTCTGCCCAGTGACATTTTCTGCTCCGTTGATGTTTGTGCAGAAGAGCGAGCCACAATAAATTAATACCCTTCCAAGAGACTCTTGTGAAATGCTAAAGTATCCTTTCAAGCCAGACAGGACTAATTACACATTATTCATGTTGATAAAAGCATTTAAGTAGAAACTGTTCTGAGCATCCAGATGGACACTTCATAAATTATACCTCATGAAATGAGAAAGTTGAATTCAGTTCTAATGGTTTTCATGTGGCCAAGTGAGACATTTTCAAATTCAGGAACAACCCTTAAATGCAGTAGTGTTCATGCTTGAATGATGATTAGCGACTGCAAGAAGGGAAAGACAGGACCTTATAAGTCTTGGGCTGAGGAACCTTTCAAATGAGCAGGTTCTCTGCCTTCTGCCAGAAATAGTGACCGCTATGTCCAGAGAAGAGCAAGACTGTGTGCAATAAGCATGGCACAGAAAAATTGTCCACACTCTGAGACATACAGGAGAAATTATACCTTATGATTCCATCTTTGTATTCAGAACTATTTAGTTAGAACATCCACAGTGTGACCCAGAAAGAGATCATTTAAAACACTCTCCTGGGTATTATAATAATCCACTGGTTTCCTACTGGATTTGGGATTCAATGTCCCAGAGCAGTATTTCTCAAAGTTTGATTCAAGAATCATTTGTGTCAACACTACCTGAAGACAAGATAAAAAAAGATTTCTGGGGTCCATGTCAGGCTTATAGATTCAAAATCTGTGGGATGAGACCTATAAAAATCAATTTCTAACTAGCTCTGTCCCTGATGTTTGAGAATAACCTGGAAAACTAAGTTCCGTTCCCAGTAAAGCAACAAAGAATCAAAGCTAAAGCAAAAACATTTATAGGACTGGTTATCCTATCAGGCATGTTAAAGATTCAGGCCTGGCAGAGCATGAAGACAATAGAATGTCAGGTTCATATTAGTTAAGGATAAGAGAGACAGACTTGCTCCACAATGTGTCGTGCAAGAGTAAGGGGCACACAGTGAGCATGAGTGAGAGGTATTCACAAGAAGACATATGTCTCTCTGGGAGTTCTAAGGGCTGCAATCTAAGAAGAAGGAGGAACTTAAGAACTGCAAGGTTCACTCTTAGAGTCAGAGTTCAGTCACAGGATAATGAGATGCATTTTGGGAGATAACTTCCTTGTCATTGTCTTAATCAGTGATATTTGGATTGGAAAGAAGGAACCATTCAGGCTAGCTCAAAAAAAGGAAAGTTTACTATAAGGACACTCAGAGTAAAAAGTAGATGAACTATAAAAATGCCAGTGTATGATATTGGAGATAAAAAGGCTTTTTTTTTTTTTTTTATTAACACAAAGTAGTGCTCCACCTGTCTTGTATATAGTTTTCCTGCTTTCAAATAGCTATTTCTTTCTTTGGTTTCCATTCAGTTTTCCAAACTGGGAATCTAACTAGCTAAGTCAGTCATTTGTTTGCGTGTTTGAGTGCTTGTGTTTTTCCAAGTTGGCCATCTTGTGGGTCAGATTGCCATCTCTGGTCTAATAAATTGTGTTGGGAGTGGGTGAGAACACGAATGGGAAGGAGGACAGCAGCATGATTCAAAATATGGCTGCTTAGGAAGGAAGGTACTGGGAGAGACAGATTTCTTTACGCTACGGAGGATGGACAAGGGACAGGCAGAGTAAACATGTTTGCACCTTTCTATTTTTAATGTAACTGCTTACATCAGCATTAGTTTTCACCTGGGAACTTGATATTGCTTGACCTCTCATGTTGTAGCACGTAGGAGAAACAGGAAGTCTGACCTGGCTAGGAATTAAGGAGCTAGAGCCCTGATATCTGGACAGGACACTGTCCAGTGACTGAGATTCAGTGAGGCAGTCAGATTCCATTATTTTTAGCCTAGATGTCAATAAATTGGTGTAGCTCAGGATTAAGTCTGCACAAGTAACCCTTGATAGCTTTTATGTAGTTCTGTAGAATTCAGGGTAAGTGTGTGCGATTTCAAACTGTTTCAGTACCTTTCTGCCAATTGCAACACTCTGATGGCTTTAAGACCTCAAATCTTGCTTACTTTAAAATGACTTCTTTATAGATACATTTCAATAGAGTTATACAGTTTTTCCTTCATAAGTTTTGTAGCTGGTTGGAAAAAGCCTATGAGATACCAACAATTCTCATGTCTCAATATGACAAATACTTATTTCTCCTCCT
The DNA here is from genome assembly GCF_028885625.2 of Pongo pygmaeus. Classification (NCBI taxonomy): domain Eukaryota; kingdom Metazoa; phylum Chordata; class Mammalia; order Primates; family Hominidae; genus Pongo; species Pongo pygmaeus. Next base: position 42,456,753 of record NC_072377.2, on the reverse strand, counting down.
ATTCCACACCACATCCTTTTGAGAAGGACCAGCTTTATTTAGACTTGTGAAAATGTGAAAATGTCCCAGGCATAATATTCTCTCTTTGTGACAAAGAATTGTCCATTTCTTCCACCATGAGAAATTCTAATTCTACATCATCTGCATGCCTTCGAAAAAATCAGCTGCTATCTTTCTGGGGCCAAATTAGAAGAATCATAATTATTAACTTATCTCAAATATGTTTAAGGGGGCCTGAGATGGACCCCAGGAATGTTCTCCTTTCTCTCAAAAAGGAGAAAACATGTCCAAAGTGATGCAGATGACACAACTAGAAGTAAAAACATTGTGTTATTAAGCCCAGGGATCAGACTCTAGTATCAACTTTTACATTAACTCTGTCTTCTTAGACAAAGTCACCTAAAACTCTGAAAAATTAAAGAGTAGAACTGGTCCCATAAACTATCGAGTATTAGAAATTATTATGCAATTATATATGCCTATATATACCTGAATACATAAATGCACTTGTAAAAAATACATGTGTTTATACATTTGTACAGGTATGTATAATCATACATATCTATATTTATATCTATAATGCTATATATATATATTTATAATGCCATCAGAAAGCTCTGAGTTTTTCTATACCGATTTCTTACAAGCTTAGGCTCCCTTTTGGGAGAAGCAGGATTAACTGGCAAGGATGTTGAATCTCAGTCAACAATGTTCATTAATCCATCCATCCGTTCATCCATCCATCCATCCATTCATTCAGTGTCCTCCAAACTCCAAGGTAGTAGATACTGACATGGAGAGATTTGATATCTGAGGGGAGGGGAAATAAGCAATCATACCAATTCTATTTTTGTTGTTCTTTGTTCCTTATTTTAAGACCTGGTTTTCATGTTATGGAAGAGATATTAGGCAGTGCACCTCTTAGGCAGCAGCATGTATCCTTATGTATCCCTGGAAATAGAGAGGCACTCAATTTGAAAGTATTTGAAAGCATGAATACATGAACCTGTGCATGTATGCACTTCAGAGACCAAAATGTTAATAGCTTCTCTAGGAATACATGATCCATGCCCTGTGAAGAGCTTCTGTCCAAGATTTATTGTAAAAGATGAAACCAAAGACTTGAAGAAAGAAATGTTTCCTTATTTCCCTTTTGTTCAAACTTCACCATGTTTGAGCAAAGGAGAACAACAGAGAGAAGAGAAAGAAGAGAAGAAGGAAGAGAAGGAAGAACTGGGAAAAATATTCTGGCGTGCTGAGTGCGTGCAGGTTAAAAGAAGAAAAAAGTTAAAGATTGCAGATGGTGCATCAGAGTGGCATTTCCAAAGACAATATTCTCCTAAGCCTTCTACTCCCTCACTTTAGAGCTAAGTCTCTTATTTTATTTTATTTATTTAAAGATAGGGTTTTGCTCTGTCACCCAGGCTGGAGTGTAGTGGCACAACATAGTTTACTGTAATCTTGACCTCCTAGGCTCAAGCAATCCTCCCGCCTCAGCCTCTTCAGTAGCTGTGACTACAGGCACATATCACCATGCCCGCTAAGTATAGTATTTTTATTTTTGTAGACATTCAGGCTGACTATGCTGCCCAGGCTGTTTTCTGACTTCTGGTCTCAACACATTCTTCTCTTTTAAGTGTAATGAAAATGCCCTGATGGCATGGATACTCATCCAGTTGAAATATAAATTTTGTAAAGACAATTTAGAAATAAAAGTAATTCTATCTAATTTTCTTCTTCCCATGACTAGTCAAACTTTTTTCCTAGGTTTAAATTATAGTAAGAGATAGACCAATATTTTTAGTTGATTTTGTATCTGTGGGAACCCTGTAACCTCATCCTCAAGGGATGCTGGAACTTCAAAGGGAAACTGGCAAGGAAAGAAGCATATGTTAGAATGAGCTGGCACAAGGGAACTGCAGAGAAATTTGAGCCAGGCTACTTGTGGTTGTCTTTGTAAAGGCATTTAACATTTAGGTCATTTTTATTGCAGCTAGTATCCAGTTACAGTCACGTGGCCATGGGGATCTTAAGGACTGAGCACTGCCATTCTATTTCATGATTGTCGCCTATATATTGCAGAATGGATGTGCTTAATGCCTGGATCTCTCAGTACACAATTCTTTTGGCATCATCATAGACTCAGATCCTTTTTTAAATGCCATCTAGTCATCTTGATTTAAGCACAGATTGGAAGCCTCAAATTATGAGACCAAGTTAAATGAAATCATGTTGGGTTTTAAAAGCTGCACCAAATTACCCATGAGTATTTCCCTAGATGTCTCTTTTTAGTTGGACAAAATTATCTCTTTTAGACTTATGGACAATGGTAGACATTACAGAGTAAAATGAGCACCTATGCAAAATTTAGTCATTTCATGAGTCCTAAGGAGTCTAAGATGTTTCTAGTTATCAAAACAGATTGTGAAACATTATCTATGCTGTGACAGCATTGAGGTAAAATTAGATCTTGAAACGTAATTACATTCATTATTACTGTAGACCTAGCAAACTGAAGTCTTTTCAGAGGTGAAAAATACAAGAAAAAGAAATACTTTCCAAATCTAAAAGTAACAAAATTTACTATTTAGAGAACATTTAGAAAACAAATGAGCCTTTATTTTCAGTTACTCTTCAGAAAAAATGACTTGAAATCCCTCTTTAATTCCTCAGCATACAAAAATATTACATTTGTGAGCAGCCTTAGAGTGATAGCATTTAGAAGTTAATCTTAGCATTTGAATAAGACCTAATCAAATTAAGTTACTGGAACCTACTACTACCTAATCAAAACCTACTGCTGGAATCCAGGACTCCCCTTTTCAAGTACTTCTTTTCAAAGGTTAATTTCAACTGAAAGTTGGATTTTTAGTGTTCCTTAACAGAAATATTTCTATCAAAGAAAGGAATTTCAGCCTTTGGCCTAATTACCCTTGAACTTTTTAAATTCACTCACACCTCTAAGGGCAACTTAGTCTTTCTGACCCAAGGGCCACATGTTTTCTTCATTCTTTTGCTCATCTTGCCACATTTCCCCATGAATTTTATAGAGTAGGGCCTGAACTTGCACTCCTACTACATCGTAAATGTGACTATCTTGAAACATTCATCTGAAGTTGTCTCTTTCTAGATAAAGTTCCATGGTAACTGGAAGCAGCTCTTTCTACCCTGGGACATGCTGAACCTGACATCAAATCTTTGTATAAATCTAATACACTACAGTGATTCCCAAACTTTTCTGAGCCTCGTCTCTGAGAGTCTGATGGTGGCAAAAATAAGAGCACACAATTGGACAATAATTTGCCCAAAGTTTAGCAAATTAAAAAGACTCTGAAGTCTCTCAGACTCCGAGTGAAGAATTACCAAACTAGAGCCTATTTCCAAAACAGACCGCTACAATTTCTAGGCATCTAGATGTGCATATTAGCAACAGCAGTTAAGTCCCAAAAATGGAGTTGCAAAAGAGTTTTGCTATAACTGAGAAATCTAAGATATTGTTGAAGTCTGTCTAGTTTATTGTGTTCAAAGGAATACCAAAACACGGTACTGTTAATTTGCCATAACCTTTTTGGAATTTGTGATCTGTTTTGGTTTGTTGTTTTTATTCTGATATCCCAGCACACCCTGAATGAAAAAATGTTACAGTGGACATATCAAAACTGACAGATATGGAGCAAGATGATAAATGAGAGAAAGCTTCCTGCCACCCAATGAGGGTATAGCCAGAAAATTATAGCAGCAAAAATTATGTCATATGAACCTCTGAGTTCACTGAGCCCAACTTATGACCAAACACTGTAATGCCTTCAACAGCATCTCTTGAATTATTATTCAAACCCCTGTTTAAGTTACTTTGGTGAAGGAGGGCACATTTACTTCTCAAGTGATTCACTGTATGTTTGCACAGCATAGAATATTAATATTAATAAAATAAATTGATAAATATTAAAAAGGTATATTTTATTTGTTCATCATATTGAGCTAAAATATTTTTGTGCTTCTATCCTTTAATCTCTACAAGAAAATAAAAAGTGTGAAAAAAATAAAAGCTGTTATTTTGTGCTTGTTCCTTCTTTTTAGACTTTTTACAGAATTGTTTAATATGCATGTAACAGTGATGTAATTGCAGAATTCATTAAAAGCAATAACAGATATTGATATGAAGACTACCGTGGCAACACATGTCAAGGGTGTAGGGTGACACATTTTCGCAATATGCCTGGTGCTTGGGAGCACAGACTCTAGGGCCAGGCCACCCTGCTTTTTGTTTGTTTGCTTAAACACAATGAATAGTTTATCATAAGTGAGACGATGTGTTTTTACAAGTGAAGTGTGACATAGTAATTAGAAATTTTTAAAAAGCTGTAAGAAATAAACATTAAAAATTATTTTTACCTAAAATAATGAAACAATTGTCATTTTCTCCTTCTACTTATGAAACCATGAGTAAGTCTTCGTGTCCTTGATACTTATTTTCTTCATCTTTATTCATGATAACAAACTACCTCATAGGGTTGCTGTGAGAACCACATGAGATCATTGATGCATAAAAATTGTAAAGTATTAATCAAATATTTATTAAATCAAATATTAATTACATGCTCACCTTTCTTATAATTGATTATTATTTACTCAGTCTGTAAATTTCAATAGCCATAGGTATTAAGATGTATATCATCTGGAAGAATTTGTTTGGGTTTGTTTTTCATTTTAATTTGCTAGGGGCTGAAACTAAGAGAGAAATATAATTGGCTCTTTGGAGAATCTACACTACACTTCAATGAGGGATGTACTTTTGAATCAGCTGAGGATCTTTTACAACTGCAAATGCTGGAGGCCACCTCCTGAAATAGCTTCTCTAGGGTGATTCTGATGCACACATCCCCTGGAGAAACCCTAGGAGTGCAATACTTCATTGTGGCATTTATTCATATTGTTTTGCTCTACCAACAGTAGGCCACCCTGTTTTGAATCCCAGTTCTGGCCCTTACTAGCTGCATATCCTCAGATAAGCTACTTAACTTCACTGTGCCTAAGTAAAATGGAGATAATGTTACGATCTACCTCAGAGTGATGTGAGGATCAAATGAGCTATCTCTAAAATATGTAGAAGAATGCCTGGCTTATAAAAATAATATTTTGCTCAATGTCAATAAAATCACTAACAATCAAAAAGAGAGAGTAGGCCGGGTCCAGTGGTTCATGGCTGTAATCCCAGCACTTTGGGAGGCCAAAGATGGTTCAACTGCTTGAGGTGAGCAGTTTGAAATCAACACGGAAAACATAGTGGGACCCTGTCTCTACAAAAAATAATTTTAAAAAATTAACCAGGTGTGGTGGTGCCCCCGTAGTCTCTGCTCCTCAGGAGGCTACAGTGTTTAAGGCTGCAGTGAGCTATGATCGTGTCACTGTGCTGTAGCACGGGTGACAGAGACTTTGTCTAAAAAAAAAAAAAGGGTTGAGTAAATTTTCTAGCACAAATAGATGTTTGAACAGAAATGAGATACCTACTTTTAAGGATAGAGTGTTAAGTCCTGCATCATGTATCTGTTTGAATTAAAATTACATTAAGGACTGTTTCTATTTTAAGATCTGAACTTTAACCAATTCAAGGCAAATTTGTAGAACATCAGGCTCATAACACTTTCAATGTAATGCTTTAAAATATGCAAGGCTTGGCAAGCACGTCACCTTATGTAGCTATTGTTCCACTTTAGGCTTTAGGTTTCTTTTGCTTGGAATTTGTGATCATTCAGGCAGTGAAAAGTCCCTATTTATGGAGAAAATGGCTTGTGGAGCCAGTGGTGCCTTGATGTGGGAATGGTAAATGGCCCTCATTTATTCACACCAGCAAGCCTGGCAGCTATGAAATTAAGTGGTCTGAAAGAAACAATGCTTCATTTCTTTAAGAATAACCTATAATTCACCAAATTTGTCTCTGAGTTTTGCTTTTATTTTTTTACTCAGAACACAAAATAGCAATAATAATCATTATAATAAACATTATTCTGAACTGTGCTTTTTTAAATATACAGCTTTGGCAGGATCTGTGGACATCCCCTTTCAACAAACTGTCTACAGCTTTCCACACTTCCAATTAATTTAGCACTCCCACGCAGAGCCCTTGTTGTGTCATCAGGCTTATTTCTTTTCCTTGCAGTTGCATTTCCAAATACTTCCATCCTGTTCACTAGGTTCTACAGGTGGCTTTTCAGGGCTGGAAAGAGGCCTCCCGGGTCTCCATGGCTGGCTACAAGATCTGCTTTTAACACTGGACTCATAACTCTCCAAAAATGTTCTTTATTACTTTGCATAGCAAACAATCTACAGCAGCAATTTGGTTTTATTATCAGCAGAAGAGTTTGTTTCTGTGTGAGAAGGAGCTGTGGTCTGAAGTTGGGTGTGAAGCATATTTTCCATTTGCTACTGAGAGATAAGTGAACCCTAAAATGGCACTGAAAAGTTAGGTTCTGGAGCTTTTCTATTGAGCCACCAGTTAGTAATTTTTTCTAGCTAAGGCTATTATAAATTGGAAACTTGCTCTCAATTTTCTATGGTTTAATTTCTTCTTTCCTACCTGTCAAGACAGTACTTCAGAACTTGCATATTCAGTGGATAATATTTGAGAAACTACAAATGATGAAAGTTTCAGATTAAGACTTGTTCTTAGAAGGAAGGCAGTCTGCAGCAAGCCAACCTTAGTTTCTAGACAAAGTGAGGTCTATCTGAAATCCGATTTCAAATGACTTCAATCAACAGTCCAAAAAGACATGTCTGTGGTACCCACAGCTACATACCTTTAGAATAATTGCTACAATTTGTATTTGCCAAAAGACATTTTCTGGATACTATATAGGGTTCTATTTTTAAATTGATACATAATAATCATGCACATTTATGGGGTGCATATGATAGTTTGATACATACATATTATGTGAAATGATCAAATCAGGGTAATTGGGATATATATTACCTCAAACACTACCAATAATTTATTGTATATTTCAAAATACCTAGAAGAGAAGATTTGGAATGTTCTCGAGACAAATTCATAATACATGTTTGAGGGTCCTGTTTTTCAATAGTGTTTTGTATAGTATTACAATGCGAAGATTAAAGGTCATGAAAATAAAAAAGCATTGGATGTTGGAAAGTCACACACAACCCAAGATCCATGATCTGAGGTAGTCTGATGGCCTAGTGAGACTATTTAGCAACCTGGTTTTGTGTTTTGTTTTGTCTTTAAAGTTAGCATAGAGTTCTGTGCAGTTAGAATGCTCTGTCACCAAACAATGCAGTCAGTCTTGATTCTCTTCATTTTCTCCTTCGCCACTTGTTCTTCCCTTCTGTTATTATACTGCTGATCAATCCCTGGGCTAATATAAAGCAAAAATTATGAAAAAACAGGGAATTCAAATGTCCCGAAATAAATTTGAGAAAATATTCAGAAGACAAATGAGTTATATTTTGAAAGTTAGTTGGTTAGAGCTTGGAACATAATTTATTTAAAGTAATCATGCCTTAGATAGTTGGTCCGTCAATAGTGGTTGTTCAGTCAGCAGCTAGCCTAATCCAAAAAAGCCTATATTATATATTTCCAAACTTCTTGAGTAATTCATTTCATCAACAACTATCTGTCGAGTATTCGTGATGGGTCAGGCACTGTGATGTGATAAGCACTGAGAATACCACCACAAATAAAAAAAAAAAAAACAACTATGCCTGCTATGAAAAAGCTTATAGTTTAGTGGGGAGACAAGAAATACCAGATAATTGGGAGACGTTAAGATAAATGTTTTTTCAGGGGAAGATTCAAAATCTGGATCTTCTTACTTTTATGACATGGCTAATAAAAATGAGTTTTCAATTTGATCGATTTAGGCTAAGGGGGAAATAAGGAGTCTTCATTTCCTGGCCCAGCCTCATTGGTGTTTATAGAAAATAAAGAACAAGCTTATAAATGAGACTGTTTTTTTAAAACTTTTATTTTAGGTTTTAGAATGCATGGGTGGGTTTTTTATACAGGTAAACTTGCGTCACGGGGATTTGTTGTACAGATTATTTCATCAGCCACATACTGAGCCTAGTACCCAATAGTTATTTTTTCTGCTCGTCTCCTTCCTCCCACCCTTCACCCTCAGGTAGGCCCTGGTGTCTGTTCCTCCCCTCTTTCTGTCCATGTGTTCTCATCATTTAGCTTCAACTTATACATGAGAACTTGTGGTATGTGGTTTACTGTTCATGAATTAGTTTCCTGAGGATAATGACCTCCAGCTCCATCCATGTTTCTGCAAAAGACATGATCTCATTCTTTTTTATGACTGCATAGTATTCAATGGTATATATGGACCACATTTTCCTTATCCAGTCTGCCATTGATGGACATTTAGTTTGACCCCATGACTGCTATTATGAATCATGCTACAGTGAACATATATGTGCATGTGTCTTTCTGATAGAACAATTTATATTCCTTTGCTTACATAACCAGAAACGGAATTGCTGGATCAAATGGTAGTTCTGCTTTTAGCTCTTTGAGGAATCATCACACTGCTTTCTACAATGGTTGAACTAATTTACACTCCCCCCAACAGTGTATAAGTGTTCCCTTTTCTCCAAAACTTCACCAGCATCTGATGGTTTTTTTGTTTTGTTTTGACTTTTTAATAGTAGCCATTCTGACTGGTGCTAGATGGTATCTCATTGTGGTTTTAATTTGCATTTCTCTAATGATCAGCGATACTGAGCTTTTTCTCTTATTCTGTAGGTTGCTTACTCTGTTGATAGTTTCTTTTGCTGTGCAGAAGCTCTTTAGTTATTTAGATACAATTTGTCAATTTTTTCTTTTGTTGCAATTGCTAATGGCATCACCATCATGAAATCTTTGCCGGTTCTTATGTCCAGAATGATACTGCCTAGGTTGTCTTCCAGAGTTTTTATAGTTTTGAGTTTTACATTTTTCTTGTAGAATGGGCGAATAATTAGGAGACTGAAGACAGAGAAATGTCTTCAGATTATCTAAAAAACTAGGTGTCATTCTCATAAAACATCAATTAGTACATGTGATGGCAATGTTAAGTAGGTTTTTAAGAAACATTATTGAAGCAATGTTTTGCGAGCACCTAGAAGTAGAAGCAGAGATTACTAGGGGGTCACCAAAAATAAATTAAATCCTATTTGATAAGATTATTTAATTAATAGAACAGAGAAAGCAATTAATGGAAATTTAAATTCACAAGACATTTGACAAAATCTATTGTTACAACATTTTGCAAAACAACAGATAGAAAAATATGGTATTTATTAAAGTACAATTTATGTAATTGAATCAATTTTTTTTAAAAAAATCAAAGTATCTAAACTTGCAACAAGATTCTGTTTTGGCCAATGTTTATCATAACTTAGATGAAGATTATAGAAGGTATGTTCGTCTAACTTGAGGTTACAAAAACCAGTCTGGAGAGATAGAGTATTAAAAGATAAAATTAGAAGCTCCAAAGATTGTCACAGGCTACAAGAAAACAGACAAATCAAAGCTGTAAGAAAAAAGATGCTATAACTGACAGATAAAAAATATCTAACATAAGAATAATGTTATCCTCAAAGTAGATGTTCTAATAAATGTAAAAGGAAATATATGTGGAGCTGTAGTATATGATTTGTTTTTCCTAAAATGAACAGATAATTTTTTTTTACAGTGTTTGCCAGGAAAAACTGAGGAAGAAAGCTGGACACTTGTTTTTCAAGTGAGACCAATCAGGCTGGCTCAGTTTTCTCTCTAGGAACACTCAGTTCCCAAAGACAAGACTTGTTCTCAAATTTGAGGAAGAGAGTGACCCAGAAATTTTACTTACAGCCAAGTTGTTGAGTGAGCATAAAGGAAGAGAAACTTCGTTCTCAGAAAAGGAAGATATGAAGAAAACTCACACCTGTGAGTTCTTCTGAAAATGAAATCTAACAAACTAAAAGAACTTAAAATAAATAACTCAATCTGGGAATGTGTGAAAAAGGCCTGAGAGAAAGCATTGAATTCATTTAAACAGAAATCTCAGAACTAATACATTGATGGTCAACAAATAGACTATAAATGTAATAAATTCTTTAAAAATAAGAAAATAAGAAATAAAAATTTGGAATTAAGGAGAGAGAATACATAATTGTAAGTTGTGAAACTAATCACATAACTTTTTTTCTGAAGTTTATTGAGGTACATATATAATTGACAAATAAAAGTTATACCTCTGGTAGAATTCAGCTGTGAATCCATCTGGTCCTGGATTTTTTTTTTTATATGTCAGCTATTAATTGCTGCTTCAATTTCAGAGCTTGTTATTGGTCTATTCAAGGATTCGGCTTCTTCCTCGTTTAGTCTTGGGAGGGTGTATGTGTCCAGGAATTTATGCATTTCTTCTAGATTTTCTAGTTTATTTGCATAGAGGTGGTCATAGTATTCTCTGATGGTAGTTTATATTTCCGTGGGATTGGTGATGATATCCCCTTTATCATTTTTTTTTGCATCTATTTGATTCTTGTCTCTTTTCTTCTTTATGAATCTGGCTACTGGTCTATCTATTTTGTTGATTTTTCAAAAAACCAGCTCCTGGATTCATTGATTTTTCTGAAGGGCTTTTCATGTCTCTATCTCCTTCAGTAGCAGAGGTACAAAGAGGAGCCAGTACCATTCTTCTGAAACTATTCCAAACAATAGAAAAAGAGGGAATCCTCCCTAACTCATTTTATACAGCCAGCATCATCCTGATACCAAAACCTGACACAGACACAACAAAAAAAGAAAATTTTAGGCCAGTATCCCCGAAGAACATCTATGCAAAAATCCTCAATAAAATGCTGGTAAACAGAATCCAGCAGCACATCAAAAAGCTTATCCACCACGAGCAAGTTGGCTTCATTCTTGGGATGCAAGGCTCTTTCAACATACGTATATCAATAAATGTAATCCATCACATGAACAGAACCAATGACAAAAAACACATGATTATCTCAATAGATGCAGAAAAGGCCTTTGACAAAATTCAACAGCGCTTCATGCTAAAAACTTAAGAACTATTTATGACAAACCCACAGCCAACATCATAATGAATGGGCAAAAACTGGAAGCACTCCCTTTGAAAACCAGCACAAGACAAGAATGCCCTCTCTCACCACTCCTATTCAACATAGTATTGGAAGTTCTGGCCAGGGCAATCAGGCAAGAGAAAGAAATAAAGGGTATTCAATTAGGAAATGAGGAAGTCAAATTGTCTCTGTTTGCCAATGACATGATTGTATATACAGAAAACCCCATCATCTCAGTCCAAAATCTCCTTAAGCTGATAAGCAACTTCAGCAAAGTCTCAAGATACAAAATCAATGCACAAAAATCACAAGCATTCCTGTACACCAGTAACAGACAAACAGAGCCAAATCATGAGTGAACTCCCATTCACAATTTCTACAGAGAGAATAAAATACCTAGGAATCTAACTTACAAGGGATGTGAAGGACCTCTTCAAGGAGAACTACAAACCACTGCTCAAGGAAGTAAGAGAGGACACAAACAAATGGAAAAGTATTCCATGCTCATGGATAGGTAGAATCAATATCATGAAAATGGACATACTGCCCAAAGTAATTTACAGATGCAATGCTATCCCCATCAAGCTACCATTGACTTTCTTCACAGATTTGGAGAAAACTACTTTAAAATCCATATGAAACCAAAAAAGAGCCCTCATAGCCAAGACAATCCTAAGGAAAAAGAACAAAGCTGAAGGCATCACCCTACCTGACTTCAAGCTATACTAAAAGGCTACAGTAACCAAAACAGCATGGTTTAGATAACAGACCGATACATAGACCAATGGAAGAGAACAGAGGCCACAGAAATAATGCCACACATCTACAACCATCTGATTTTGACAAACCTGACAAAAAGAAGCAATGGGGAAAGGATTCCCTATTTAATAAATGGTGTTGGGAAAACTGGCTAGCCATATGCAGAAAACTGAAACTGGATTGCTTCCTCACACCTTATACAAAAATTAACTCAAGATGGATTAAAGACTTACACATAAGACCTAAAAACATAAAAACCCTAGAAGAAAACCTAGGCAATACCATTCAGGACATAGGCATGGGAAAAGACTTCATGACTAAAACACCAAAGGCAATGACAACAAAAGCCAAAATAGACAAATGAGATCTAATTAAACTAAACAGCTTCTGCACAGCAAAACAAACTATCATCAGAGTGAACAGGCAACCTACACAGTGGGAGAAAATTTTTGCAATCTATCCATCTGACAAAGGGCTAATATCCAGAATCTACAAAGAACTTAAACAAATTTACAAGAAAAAAACAACCCCATCAAAAAGTGGGTGAAGGGTATGAACAAACACTACTCTAAAGAAGACATTTATGCAGCCAACAAACATGAAAAATTGCTCATCATCACTGGTCATTAGGAAAATGCAAATTAACACCACAATGAGATACCATCTCACACCAGTTAGAATGGCGGTCATTAAAAAGTCAGGAAAAAACAGAGCTGGAGAGGATGTGGAGAAATAGGAATGCTTTTACACTGTTGGTGGGTATGTCAATTAGTTCAACCATTGTGGGAGACAGGGTGGCAATTCCTCAAGGATCTAGGACTAGAAATACCATTTGACCCAGCAATCCCATTACTGGGTATATACCCAAAGGATTATAAATCATTCTACTATAAAGACACATGCACATGTATGTTTAATGCAGCACTGTTCACAGTAGCAAAGACTTGTAACCAACCCAAATGCTCATCAATGGTAGACTGGATAAAGAAAAGGTGGCACATATACACCGTGGAATACTATGCATCCATAAAAAAGGATGAGTTCTTGTCCTTTGCAGGGACATGGATGAAACTCGAAACCATCATTCTCAGCAAACTAACACAGGAACAGAAAACCAAACGTCTCATGTTGTCACTCATAAATGGGAGTTGAACAATGAAAACACATGGACACAGGGATGGGAACATCACACACCTGTCAGGGTTGGGGAGCTAGGGGAGGGATAGCATTAAGAGAAATGCCTAATGTAGATGACGGGTTGATGGGTGCAGCAAACCACCATGACACGTGTAGACCTATGTAATAAACATGCACATTCTGCACATGTACCCCAGAACTTAAAGTATAATTTAAAAAAAGATTGTATAATCTGTGCAATGTGATTACTTGTTATATATACATATGTGTGTGTATATATGTAGATATGTATATGTATATGTATACATATACATATCTACATATACATACATGTATATCTATATGTATCTACATATACATACATGTATATGTACATATATACATATATATGTGTATGCATGGATTCAACCAATCACAGATCAAAAATACCAAAATCCAAACAAATGAATAAAAAAAGCTGCATCTGTATTGAAGATGTACAGACTTTTTTCTTGCCATTATTCCCTAAAAAATACAGTATAATAACTACATGCATTATGATAGATATTCTCAGTAATCTAAAGATGATTTAAAGATATGGGAGGATGTGCATAGATTATATCCAAATGCTACACTATTTCATATCAGGTACTTGAGCATCCATGGGTTTTGGTATCCATGGTAAGTACTGGAACTAATCCCCCCAAAAAACTGTGGAATGACTGATCACATACAATTTATATAAATATAATGGAATATTATTTCTACATAGATAAATAGAAAGATGGACAGGTAGATAGATAGTTTGGATATTTGTCCTCTCGAAATTTTATGTTGAAATTCAACCCCCAGTGTTGGAGGTGAGGTCCAGTGGTAGGTGTTTGTGTTAGGAGGGCGGATCCTTCATGAACGGCTTGGTGCCATTTCAGGGTAATGAGTGACTTCTTGCCCCATTAGTTCACATAAGAGCTGGTGTTTAGAAAAGCAGGACACCTCACCTCATCTCGTGCACCCTCTATTGTCATGTGACATGCCTGCATCCCCTTTGCCTTCTGCCATGATTGGAGGTTCCCTGAAGCCCTCACCAGAAGCAGATGCTGGCACCATGCTTCTTGTACAGTCTGCAGAACCATGAGCCAAATAAACGTCTTTATAAATTATCCAGTCTCAGCTATTCCTTTATGGCAGCACAAAAAGGACTAAAACTATATATATATAGTTTTAGTATATATATATATGTTACTGATTTTTTGCTACTGAGTCATTTGAGTTTCTTATATATTTTGGATATTAACCCCTTATCAGATGTATTGTTTCCAAATACGTTCTCTCATTTTATAGGCTGTCTCTTCACTATGTTGATTATTTCTTTTGCTGTGCAGAAGCCTTTTAGTGTGATGCAATTCCATTTGTTCATTTTTGCTTTTGTGCCTGTGCTTTTGGGGTCATACCCAAAAAAATCATTGCCCACGCCAACATCAAGAAATTTTTTCCCTCTTTTTTTTACTAGAAGTTTTACAGTTTTAGGTCTTATGTTTAAGTCTTTAATCAATTTTTAGTTCATTTTTGTATATGGTGTGAGGTAAGGGCCCAATCTCATTCTTTTGCATGTGGATATCCAGTTTTCCCAACACCACTTTTGAAGAAATTGTCCTTTCCCCATGTGTTTTGTTGGCACCTTCATCAAAGATCAATTGACCATACATGGACTATTTCTAGGCTCTCTATTGTGTTTCACTGGTTTGTATGTTTGTCTTTAGGCCCGTCCCATACTGTTTTTATTACTATAACTTTTTATTATATTTTGAAGACAAAGTGTGATGCTTCTAGCTTTGTTCTTCTTGCTCAAGATTGCTTTGGTTATGCAGGGTCTTCTGTAGTTTCATACAAATTTCAGAATTTTTTTTTTATTTCTATGAAAACTGCCCTTGGATTTTGATAGAAATTCCATTAAATCTGTAGATCCCTTTGGATAGTATGGATAGGATATTTTAACATTAATTCTTCCAATCTATGAACATGAAATGTATTTCCATTTATTTGCATCTTCTTTAATTTCTTTAATCAACATTTTATAGTTTTCAATGTACAGATCTTTCACTTCCTTGATTAAATTTATTTCTAAATATTTTAACCTAATTATGCTGTTGTAAATGAGATTATTTTCTTAATTTCTTTCTTAAATAGTTTATTGTTATTGTTTAGAAATGCTACTGATTTTTGTATTATGATTTTGTATCCTGCAACTTTATTGAATCTATCAGTTGTAAAAGTTTTTGGTGGAGCCTTTAGAGTTTTCTGTATATAAGATCATATTATCTGCAAAGACAATTTCACTTTTTCCTTTCCAATTTAGATGTCTTTTATTTCTATTTATTACTTAATTGCTCTGGCTAGGACTTCCACTACCATGTTAAATAGAAGTGGTGCAAGCGGTCATTCTTGTCTTGTTTCTGATCCTAGGGGAAAAGCTTTCAGTTATTCACCATTGAGTTTGATTTTAATTGTGGGTTTATTATATATGATTGTTATAATGTTGAGATGCATTCCTTCTATACCTAATTTGTTGGGAGTTTTTTTTTTTTGTCATGAAAGGATGTTAAATTTTGTCAAATGCTTTTTCTGTATTTATTGATGTGATTATATGATTTTTAATTCTTTATTCTGTTAATGTGTTATGTCCATTTATTAATTTGTGTATGTTGAATCAGCCTTGCATCTCTGGGATGAATTCTTCTTGATAATGGTGCATGATCCTCTTAATGACACATAATTATTTTCATTTTTAAAATACCTTAGGCCTTTTTCATTTATTTGTTAGTTTTTATTTAATTAATATATTTTTCAAATAAAAATGAACTTTAGGTTTTAGGCTTACAGAAAAATTGAGCAGGAAGAATAGTGTTTTCACATACCTCTTTCCTCAAATACAGTTTCCCCTAAAATTAACATCTCATATTAGTGTGGTCCATTTGTTACAACTGATAAACCCATATTTATAGATTATCATTAACTAAAGCCGATAGTTTACATTAGGGTTCATTCTCAGTGTTGTATATATTATATGGGTTTTGACAAATGTATAATGACATGTACCCACCATTATAGTATCATTCATGAGAGTTTTACTGTCTTAAATATCTCCTGTCTCCACCTATTTATCTGTCCTGCCCTCCCTTCCTCATTTTTCTGGAGACCACTAATCTTTTTACTATTCCATAGTCTTTTAAAGCAAATAATTTAATTGATACTATATAAAAACATATAAAATATTTATATGGCTTTCATCCCTCAAAGTTTTTATTTTTCTTAACTTAAAAAATATCTTGTATAAATAATATTTATTTAAAGTTTACAATTCAGTTTTAATTTTTTCTTTCCTTTTTAAAGTTCAAGAAAATATGTTTTATACTGTTAATTTTAAAGTCATATGCATAGTATGATTATATTCCCATTAATTTTTCCTAGCTATATCTACTTGTTCATTTACTCAACTGAACATATACATAGAGATATATCTGGGATGATGTTCAGCATATCTCATAAACTTATTCCTGGGTATTAAGATTGTGGCTTCCTTGTAGCTGTTTTTAGGTGATTTGTAGTGATTTTCTTTGTATATGTCTTATATATGTATCTTTTCTTATAAACATTATTTTAAAGGCAAACCAAATATATTAGAATAAATATAAGATTAAATGTACAGTTTTTCATTTAGGTTAAAAATGTATCTCATAACTACAAGATAGAGGAATGAAGACTAAGAAATCTGAAAAAAATTTTTATTACAATTAAAAGTGAGCTCAATGAGTGTACTTTGAAAGCTTAATAAAATATTAGGTTGTATTAATAATGTCAAAATTAAGAAGTCCCTGTTCAGCAACCTCTAAAGACTACAAATGGAATTTTGAATTTAGTTTTAGATGCAGATTCAAAAGCATTCAGGGAAGAGTCACTAGGATATATGAAAGTTCATGAAAAACGGACTTATGAAAGAACTAATATTCTCATTCTTTGTGATTTCAAATCATTCAGTATGTATTAGCAGGTAAAAACTATGGAGAGAAATAATTTGATTTGGTTATACAAAATCTTCCTGAAGGGCCTCTCTTCCACAGGTGTCTAAGCTTAAATTGATCAATCTTTTGGCAAGGGTGTTTTATGGTAGGAATTCAAGCCTCAGGCAGGTTATAAGAATGAATGACCTATATGTCTCTGAAATTTTATCAGTTTTAAAACTCAAGTCTGGAAACAAACAGAGATAATATAATGAGTGTGGTGTTTTCTCTTTCTAATAAATCAATTCTTAAGCCACACTGATGCTACACTGGGTAATCATAACTAAGTATGAACCATCAGTATTTCAACAAGCAATTGTTTAAAATTGTTGAATACCTTCATTATTGCAAATGTTTGGAACAGTTATTTTCCTTAAAGGGCAGTGTTAAGATTTTTTTTTTTTCCTTAAGGATCATGACATTGGTCTGGGTAAGGATTTCTTGGGTAAGACCTCAAAAGCACAGGCAACAAAAGCAAAAATAGACAAATGAGATTAGATAAAACTAAAAAGCTTCTGCACAGCAAAAAACAATGAACAGAATGAAGAGACAACTTACAAAGTTTAAAAGCATTGCAAATTAGGCTTTTGACAAACAGTCAATATACAGAATATATAAGAAACTCAAACTCCTCAATAGCAAGAAAATAAACTCATTAAAAAGTGTGCATTCTAAAAGAAGACATACAAATAGTCAACAAGTATTTGAGAAAATGTTCAACATCACTCATCATCAGGGAAATTCAAATTAAAACCACAGTGAGATATTACTTTTCCCCGGTTAGAATGGCTATTATCAAAAAAACAAAAAATGAAAAATGCTGGTGAGAATGTGGAGAAAGGGGGACTCTTATATACTATTGGTAGGAATGTAAATTAGTACAGCCATTGTGGACTAGAAGCAGTATGGAGTCCCCTCAAAAAGTTAAAAATGGAACTACTGTATTATCCAAGAATTCCACTACTAGGTACATATCCAAAGGAAATGAATTAACACGTCAAAGAGACATTGCATTACTATGTTTACTGTAGCACTTTTCACAATAGCCAAGATATGGAATCAATGTAAGAGTCTATCAACGGATGAATGCACTTTGAAAAGTGAAATATATACATGATGGAATACTATTCAGCCATAAAAAGAATGAAATCCTTTTATTTGCAATGACATGGATAAAGGATATTATGTTAAGTGAAATAAGCCAAACATAGGACAAATATCAAATGATCTCTCTCATATGTAGAATCTAAAAAAGTTGATCTCATAGAAGCAGAGAGTAGAAAAGTGATTATCAGAGGCTGGGGAGGGTAGGGTGGAGGAAAGGATGAGGAGAGATTGATCAATGAATACAAAATTATAGTTAGATGGAATAAATTCTGATGTTCTATTGCACAATAGGGTGACTATAGTTAATAATGTATATTTCAAAATAGCTAGAAAAGGATTTTTAATGTTCTTACCAAAAAGAAATGACAGGTGTTTGAAGTAATGCATGTGCTGATTACCCTGATTGATTGTTATGCAATGTACACATGTATTGAAATATCTTACTGTACCTCATAAATAAGTATAATGATTACATGTCAAAAGGAAAATAAAACTAAAAAAAAATAAGTTTTTACAGGTGAGATTTTATGATTGATGTAAAAACAACTTTGCTTGTCCTCCAATTTTTCTCCTTAGCCTGATTCTCAAAATTCAAATTGAGAAAACATTTACAATATGCATGCACACAACATTTTCATGTATATGATTAAATGGCAATATTTGTGGAAATAATTTAGAAACATCTATTTCTACATCTCTGTCTTCCTTGATATATGCTGTACCTCCTTCTTTTTAGATTGTGGGGATTTATAGCTCAAAGGGGTCTTTGCAGTCCTTTAATTCAGCCACTACATTGAACTAATGAGAAAAGTGAGGCTCAGAAGTAGAGTCAATTCCTAAGAGAGGTGATTCAGTACTCTTGACTCCCAATTCAGAGTTCTTTACCTTACATCAGATACTGATATCTCTGTTTTCTTTATCTTCTCTCTTCTTATTGGCTTCCTGAGATAGTGCAATGCTTTTTACACTAGCCCTTGTTCAGCACATAACTGTTGCAGATGTTTTGACTAAGATACAATCCTTGGCATTCTCTTGCTGCTATGTGTACTAGAGTGCTGTGTCTGACTAGTTTCCTTACTTGAATTTTGAGTTCTTTGCAGACACTTTTCATCTTCCCTCTTTAAAGGGAACACATTTTTTAAATAAACTCCTGTTATTACTTCAGGACTATGCAGCATAAGAGAGAGCATTGCATAGGTCAAGGTTCTAGTAGCAATAAATTCTACTCTGCCTGATTTAAGCAGGTTTAAGCAACGAGAAATTTACTGCAGAACATTAATTAGTTCATGTAATCTCCAGGAAGACTAGAGAAATAGGTCTATATGCTACCCAACTCAAAATAGTGAAGCCAGAAAAAAAAATGCCTTCTAGACAAGAAACTATTCCAGTAAGAAAAAAAAAAAAAAAAGACAGGACACTTCCAGTAAGTGGTGCACAGTGGTACACCACTTAAATCCTCCATCTGTGAGTCCTCTGCTACATAGGGGACAGAGGTTTCATCCCCTTAAAACCACTAGAACCAATGTTGTGGTAAAAGAGTTCCCTTCAGTCATCCATGGAGCTTCCAGAGCAGTTAACTCTTATTTTAATAGGATACCCATGACAACCTCAATGACCTCTGCACAGGGGACGACTCTTTAAAGCACAAACTGATGGTGCCTAAAAGATTAGCACCGTGACGTGGATCAGGGCCATGAAGCTTCATTATGAGTTACTCCTGATTGATTGAAACCCCTTTTTTTGTGGTCTGGGCTATAGAAGTTGGCTCCCACAGGCATCCCAGAAGTGTGTTCCCTTCTCAGGCCCATTACATTCACAGACGGTGCCCTTTAAAAGCACTAGAAGATCTTCTGTCTAGACAGTTTTATTTTTCATTAATAGGAATGGTCACTACTGTGGTGTTGCATTTTTCTAAGATGCAATTAATTTCTTCTAATGTCATTGTTTAAACAGGTATCTTTTTATTTTCGGAGTGTATATACAGTATCTTTATGTATTTTACACATTAAAATAATAAGAATATTTATAATTATTCCTGTTGTTGTTTTCCCCATTTTGATGATATTAAGTGAGGTTCCTATCATTCATGGTAATTGGAAAGAATCAGAAACGTAATAGTTAAAACTGATTTTTCTAAGGTGGAAGCAAACTTCCTAGTTGCAAAATGTTTTTCTGAGGGAAAATTAGGAGATTCACTACAGAAGATAACATAATCACAGGACTGCGTATTTGGTGAGATTTTGGGACAATATAAAGGAATATGCTTATCATGGTCTGGGTTTTATTCAAATACCACACAGATGATGTTCCTATTGTCTAAAATGATTCTAAGCAAAGAGTAAAGTATATCTGAGTGCACTCCAAATGAGAACAAGATTTATTTACTGGACTCAAAGGCCAACAAGTATTTAAACAAGCTTATTCAAAAAATAAAAGAAAAGAAACAAGGAAATGAAGAAAGAAAAAAAATAATGTGTGTATAGAGTACAATTCCAGAGCTGAATTCATAAATAATTTCTGTTGTGAATCAAATACACATTTAAAAAAGCCTGTCAACAACCCAGTCACTTTTATACTTATAGTCATCATCTGATTACGTCTGGCCTTATTGGTTCTTCAAAATTTGCCCCAAATTCTAAAAGAATGTTTTGATTTGGAGGAATAATCTCACTGGAAGATTAGTTAGGTTTTTTTTTTTTTTAACTTGGCAGTTTCCTGTGCCTCTGGCAAAACAAGATAAAATTAAATTTTCTTTAAAAATCAAACTATTCTGCTCTCTAATCCAAATTATGAGATCTCATTCTTTTGAAATGAGAATTGGAAGCCTCATTATACATAGTATTATACCAGAGAAAAAGATGAAATTTCTGACATATAACAGGGATCCAATATACTTCACTGAGTCCAGACTATAGTGAAGGTAAATGCCTAGACATGGACAATCAGAAGTGCCTAACCCATCTGAAATTCCACCAGGAATATTTTTCTGATAGAAGAAACAAGTAGATGGAAATAGATGGTGAGGTAAATTCACTTCTGAATAAATAAATCATTAAGTACCCATATGCAAAGTTTGGCACCAATTCATTAAAAGAAATCTCATAGCCCAGGGGTTTACAAATGGAAATAGATAAATGTGGATGAAGAAAGATATATAGAAAAGCAATTGTACAGGTATTGAACATGGCAGTTATTAAATAACATGTTTATATTATGTGAAGTCATCAGTGGGAATTTGGTGGTGGATTGGCAATTGTTGGTTTCAATAGTAGTCAAAGCTTTATGAAAGGTGAAGTTATCTCCTTTTCTGTTTTTTGTGAGGCTTGGTTTTAAAGAAAACCTTGAATGAATACATAGGGGTGGAAAGATATTCCAAGTCTACTGTAGAAAGAGAGCTGGCTCAGAAACACTTATAGCACAAAACGTGTGTATTAGTCCAGTTTGTGGCAGTAACAAACAATCTCAAAAATCCATTGGTTCACAACCACAAACATTGATGTCTTGCTTTCATTACATAAGGGAGGCAGGTCAAATAGATTAGAATGGGTTTGGCTTGAATTGGCTTCATGTGTTTTCTCATTCTGGAATCCAGGCTAGTGGAATAGCCACCATCTAGAACACGTGATTCTCATGGTGGAGGCTATAGAAGAAAATGAGCTGAACTTTCATGCTTCTAAAGCCTCTGGTCATTACTTGCACACTGACATTCCCACCTACTTTTTTTTTCTTTACAATTTTTTTCAAGTAGGTGAAATGCACATAAAATTTAACATTGTAACCAGTTTTAAGTGTACAGTTCAGTGACATTACATACATGATGTTGTTCTATCATCACCACCATTCATCCCTAGAACTCTTTTCATATTCTAATACTGAAATTCTATATCTAAAATCTTCCCATTTTCTTCTCCCTCAAGCCCCTGGCAACTACCATATTATTTGCTATCTCTACAGTGGTTTTTGTTTGTTTGTTTGTTTGTTTTTGTTTTTTTTGACGGAGTTTCACTCTTGTTGCCCTGGCTGGAGTGCAATGGTGCGATCTCAGCTCACTACAACCTCTGCCTCCCAGGTTCAAGCGAGTCTCCTACCTCAGCCTCCTGAGCTGGGATTACAGGCATGTGTCACCACACACGGCTAATTTTTTGTATATTTAGTAGAGATGGGGTTTCTCCATGTTGGTCAGTCTGGTCTCCAACTCCCGACCTTAGATGATCCATCTGTCTCAGCCTCCCAAAGTGCTGGGATTACAGGTGTGAGCCACCACACCAAGCCTATCTCCACAGTTTTGACTAAATATCTCAGATAAGTGGATTCGTATAGTATTCATGTTTTTGTGACTGGCTTATTTCACTTAGCCTAATGTCCTCACAGTTTATTACTGTTGTAGTATATGTCAGAATTTTCTTTATTTTAAAGGTGTAATAATATTCGATTGTATGTATACAGCACATTTTGCCTAGCCACCTATCTGATAATGGACTATTGGGTTGCTTCCACATTTTAACTCTTATGAATATTACTGTACTATTATGAACATGAGTGTACAAATATCTCTTTGAGACCTGTGATATGGTTTGGTTCTGTGTTCCCACCCAAATCTCATGTCAAATTATAATTCCTAATGTTGGGGAAGGGACTTGGTAGGAGGAGATTGGATCATGGGGGCTGATTTCTCCCTTGCTCTTCTTGTGATAGCGAGTGAGATCTCACGAGACCTGATTATTAAAAAGTATGTAGCACCTCCCCCTTCTCTCTCTTCCTTCTGCTCCAGCCATGTAAGCCATGCCGGCTTTCCCTTCACTTTCCACCATGATTGTAAGTTTCTGAGGCCTCCCTCACCATGCCTCCTATACAGCCTCCAGAACTATGAGTCAATTAAACCTCTTTTCTTTATAAACTGCCCAGTCTCAGGTAGTTCTTTATAGCAATGTGAGAAGAAAATAATACAGAAAATCGGTACCAGAAAAGCAGGGCATTGCTATAAAGATATCTGTAAATGTGGAAGTGACTTTAGAACTGCATAATGGGCAGGGGTGGAACAATTTGGAAGGCTCAAAAGAAGACAAGAAGATGTGGTAAAGTTTGGAACTTCCTAGAGACTTGTTGAATTGTTGTAACCAAAATGTTGATAGTGATATGGACAGTGAAGTCCAGACTGAGGAGGTCTCAGATGGAGATGAGGAACTTATTGAAAACTGGAATAAAGGTCACTCTTGCTATGCTTTAGCAAAGAAACTTACGGCATTGCGCCCCTGCTCTAGAGATCTGTGGAACTTTGAACTTGAGAGAGATGATTCAGGATATCTGGCAGAAAAACATTCAAGATGTAGCATGGCTGCTTCTAAAAGCCTAAACTCATTTGCATAAACAAAGAAAGGACCTCAAACCAGAACTTATATATAAAAGGGAAGCAGAACATAAAACTGTGGAAAATTTGCAGCCCAATCATGCAGTAGAAAGTAAAACCAATTTTCTGGGGAAGAATTCAAGGCTGCAGAAATTTGCGTAAGTGAAGCAGAGCCTATTCCTAATAGCCAAGACAACTGGGAAAATGCCTCCAGGGCATTTCAGAGACTTTGCAGCAACCCCTCCTATCTCAGGCCTAGAGGCCTAGGAGGGAAAAATGGTTTTATGGGCAAAGCTAGTTAGATATTTTCCCAATTGGTGTTGCACTCTATCTGACCCTGTATTTTGTCTTAGATAAAACTATCTGAGCTTTAGTAGTCTCAGTCTTAAGAAAAAGAAAAGAAGCCTGACACCTATAACCCCTGCCATGCAGTTATAGGTTCAAATAAGTCATTTTGGCTAGACCAGAACCATGTAATTAATTTTAAGGAAAAGTGATTCTTGGATATAAATTTATGAAAAATTATTAACTATATAATTAGGGATATCTCTGAAGTTTCCAGTTTGATTTAGTAGCATCCTTTATCCACACAGATTACCTTAAACTCCTGGAATTGACCCTCATTCAAAAATGATATTCAAAAGCACTGGGTATTCATTGGCTAAGTCAAATGAGAGACACATATGTTGAGTTTAATAAATAAAAGGAGATATTCAATAACCTTGTGAGCACCTATTACATGTAAAAACTGTGCTGGGTTCTCAGGATGCAAAGTCAAAGCATTATCTTTCCTCAAGAAGCTTACATTCCAGTGGGGGACACAAACACATAAATTGATGACTACAACAGGCTAGGTGTGCACATGATAGACCTAGGCACATACACCACAGCCACCATGTAATAGAAATATAGTTTATTAGTGAGAAATTTAGTAAACAATCAATCAGGGAAGTAGTAGAACTTACATGATCCCCTGAGTTCTTGTTCTTTCATGGACTGGTACAGCTAGGCTGGTCATTGTGGGATAGGAGAGTCCACGGGACTCTGTCCCTAAAACACTGTTCATATTCATAGAGAAAGACAGTGCCCTCTAGGTGACATGGGAGCATGACACTGAGGCATTCTGGTGAAGAGAGATGCCTACAGAGGTCAGGCTTTGGATCAGCCTGTTTTGCAGCTGAGCTACTGACACTTGCTGGGCCAGCAACTTGACAAGCTACCAAGGGGACTGTAGCTTCCCTTGATAGCTCCTCATAGGCCATCTAAGCTTGCTTCTTTTTGCTCTGGAATTGCAGAGAAAGGCATGGGTATCCAGAGAAGGCTTTCTGGGGGAAAATACTGAAGCTGAGCTTTCAAGAAGTTTGCAAGATGAGAAAGGGGAAGAACATTCTGGTAAAGAGAAGAGCAAATAAGAAGGAATATAAGCATGTAAGGTACAGCATACTCAGTTGCAAATGGTCCATTGTGACTGCATAATAGAAGTGAGACTACAAGGCAGGGGGCCGAGGGGATGCCAGATCAATACATTATGCAGTTCCTAATAGTTAGGTCAAAGCAATGAGGGATTCAGCTGCATGTACACTTTCTGTATAGCCCTCATTTGTTGATGTTGTGAAAAAGTCATCACTGAATAACCAGGAAAACATAGATGACAAATCCTAGCTCTTAAAAGTCACTGGTCTAGGTTTAAAACAGAAATATTCTGATGTGTATATACATATATATATATATACAGAATACAGTGTCTTGTATTCTGAATATCTTGTTTTCTGAATACTTTGTCTGAATAAAAATAATTTGCTAAGGAAAGGAGAGAGGAGAGAGACCATGTTGACAGAGAAACCTTTAAATTCCAAGAAGACACCAAGAGTCTCCTGAGGCAGGGAGCAAAATAGATGCAAAACAGAACACAGAGACCACCTATCTAGTGGCATCGGTTGATCAACAGTATTCTATCACATACTAAATGTCCAGTAGGAATAAGGCCTGCCTGTGACCAAAGACTGGGTTTAGCTATTCAAACAGCTTATGTCTTTAAGACAACTCCACTTTTTAGAGCCTAAGACTTAAGTTCCTGGAGTCTGTGGACCCCTGCAGAGGAGTGAAGATGGTGTGGAAAAGAGAGACTCCTTAATGGCCAAAATAGAACTAAATATGTGTTACAGTATCAAATATAGGTAGCACATAAGAGGTTGTGGTGAGCTGATAAAAATAACATATTTATTTCCCAGAGTGAAATATCCAAAGTAGGATGGGTCTAGACAACTAAGAGAATGATAAACCATGCTGTGAAAACATTACCAAGACCAATAAAACTCTTGAGAGCCTTGAATACCTATAAAAATCAGCATTGCAAATTCCTCTTTTCATATATTTGAAAAAATATGAAAAAAACTTTATAAGTCTATATAAATGTATTTAAGTTAAAGAAGTATTAATGTTAATTTCTTTTGTTTTAACTTTTACTATTATGTAGTATATCACTAAATGAGATTCCAAATCCTGAATTATAATGTTTCAACCTATTTTCACTAAATTGACTTCAGTCTTTTGGATCAGATTCTTTTTCTCTTCCTGGTTATCAGAGTACTAAACATACTGTTTAAAAGAAGGGACGGGATTGGGGAGTATGAAAAAGTGGAAGAAAGTCACATGTTATTCTACCACCCCAAAGAGACCATGGTTTACCTTGTTAACCACAGGGCTTTATTCCTTCTAGTCTTTTTACCATGTAGTTGACACCATACCATGGATAATTTTTTTCTTATTTTTATTTTTAATTTTGTGGGTACACAACAAGAGTTCATGTACTCATGTATGGGGTACATGAGATGTTTTGATACAGACATGCAACATGAAATAAGCACATCATGGAAATTTTTCTTATTCTTTAACTTACTATTATATCAAAAGCATTTGTACATGTTCTTGAAACCAAGAAAAAGTTCATTTTCTAAACTTGTCTTACCGGTGGTTTTAATCATGCTTGTCTCCATTTAACTCCAGACAGGCAGTAGGAACAAGGTGAAGTTCCCGGGAAGGAGAACAGCCCCTGGGGGTGTAACAGTGACAGGAACAAGGGAAAACACGAAGTTCTGGCCTTGGTACAATGAAAGGCTCTTCAGTGGGTAATGGGCTTGGGGGAATTCTGTCTTGGATAACAAATAGAGCAGACATGTCCATC
The DNA here is from genome assembly GCF_028885625.2 of Pongo pygmaeus. Lineage (NCBI taxonomy): Eukaryota > Metazoa > Chordata > Mammalia > Primates > Hominidae > Pongo > Pongo pygmaeus. Next base: position 42,430,106 of record NC_072377.2, on the reverse strand, counting down.
TAGACTGGGGCTTCTCCTAACAGAATTAAAAGGAGCAGAAAGACACAATTACCTGTGTATAGGGAAAGTTATCTACTTATAGTCATGCTTTCCTATGAGATATCAAAACCAATGTTGCGTTTCAAAGCAACTGGTTTTGACCAGCAGAAGCTGATTAATGGCTGTGAATGTTGAGCTACTCCAGCACACCAGATTTTCACTGGAACAAACAGAAGACCCTTTCCTGACCAGTAAACAATGGGATTTATTTTAACTATTTATGAACAGAAGTAGGGACTCATTATTCTGTCCAAAGTACTGGTTTCAATTAATATCGTGATGTGTAAGCACCATGAATGCCTGTCCATATGCTAGCACTTACAAAACACTGACATTTTCCTCTTAGAGAACTATTGAGTGAATTTCTTCACAATGCCTGTTCCCAGGCAAATAAATTCTACTATTGTTTTGGTTTGCTGATTTTTTTTCCTTTGTTGCTGTTGTTTCATTCTCGTACCTACAAATCTATGGGGTGAATAAAATACATGTAACGCATACAATCGTAACTGTTTATATTTGCCTTTTGGATTTAAACCCACTATGTATGTTTCAAAATGTCTCATAAATAGATATGTAACCCAGTCAGTTATTCCATTACCCATCTCTGGGAAAGATTAGGTATTTGGTCTTAAGGGGTCTATATATTTCCTAACAGTGCATTATAAGCCAGGGATGCCATAAGCTCTGCCTCCTTGGGTTCATAGAGGATTTATTGTCTATGTAAAGTTACATCATTATTAACATCAGGGCATTAGAAACCGATAACCCAAAGTGGGAATAGCCCTTGGCCAAACACTGAAGTAAATAAAGTTCGCCTTCATTTCTCCTTTGCTCTGGATTCTCTGCAGGATGTCCTCCCCTGGGCCTCACACTTCCCAACAGGCAGCTTTCCAAGCTCCAAAACTTTCTTACTCTCTCCTTTCATCAGCTTTCAGCTTCAGGCTTACCACCCCCCTGGGTTTGGCTCCTCTTTTTCTAAAACACTCTAATGGCTAATTTCTTAGTATACTAACAAAACTTTCAAGTGGAAGTGAGTACAGCAAAGAATGAACCTTGTTAGTGACCCTTTCAACAAGAGTTTTCTAGTGCCGTGATCTTCAAACCCAAAGCAATCACACACACAGCAATATGCTGTTGGACTGGGAGTTAAGATGCTATTCTCAGTAGCGCCCCTTCTTGGAACTCTCACCACCAGATGACTGTTTACACCGATTGTGCAAAGCTCTTTCTTAAGGTATGATTAGAACATTTGTGTTTGTGAAATATTCTGCCAATTGGCTCCTAAGATTGTTTTGGAATTAAACTGTACAGCTATAGCTTATAGGTCTTTTATTGAATGGGTACATGTTATTTTAATTTTTAAAATTATCATTAACCTCATCATCATCTTAGCAGTATGTCTTTAGTATGTATTAGGTGTTCAGGGGAAACTACCCTTCTCCTTCCATGAGGGGATGGGCTTCAATGATATAACACTTCCTCTATGGGAGGGGGATGGTTTTATCTGATGGTTGGAATGGAAAGATTCTGATATCTTTTGGCCACTGTTTCTTCTTTAGAGGTGGAATAAAGAAGTACTATGCCTGCACTTTCTCTCTCCCCTTTCACAAAACTCCAAGGACTTTAAGTTTGGTGCTGGGAACTCCCTTTCCCAAAGAGCTAGGAATATGCTGCTTTAGTGTGGTTTAACCATGTTTATCAGATTTATGAGTCATTATGCTCATATTTTGATTCTTTTCCAACATCAGTTGATTCAGAACTATGAAGGATAGCAGTCAAATGGCCCCTCAGAGACTGAAACCGCCAACTAAACCCCCAGGCTCTATACTCAGAGTTTTATATGCCGTATCTCATTTTACTGTTACAACAATCTTGAGAGGTAAATAACATTACTCATTTTACAAATGATGATGAGAATTTTAGTGATATGACCAGTGGATAAGTAGGAAAGGATTGTGTACCAGGTATCTCACGTTGCTTGCTATTCTTTATACATTTACCCCTCAAGTAATTTATCCTTAAACTGTATTGTTTAGTATCACATGATTTTGAACTTCAGATAAATGGACTCGTGCTTTATGTATATTCTATTTGGTTTATTTCTCTCAGGTTGCTTATGAGATTTTTTTCATGTTGCTCCATATAGATGTAGTTTGTTTATCTAGTAAATAAAATGAAGTTGCCACAATTAGTTTCTTATACTTCTTATAGACATGAGTTGTTTACAGTTTTTTACTATTATGAGTAATATCACTATGAATTATCTTGCAATTGTCTCTTAGCACATAGATGCATTTTGTTTTTTTATTAAATCTTGTTCCACAGCCTGGCTTACCCTTGATATTTAGTCTTCCGAGTTGAGTCATCCTGGTAAGGTGGCGAGAGTATTTTCTTGTGGTTTTATTTTGAATTTCTCTGATGTCTAAAGAGAATGAACACCTTTTCATATGATGTTTTTAGTGATTTTGCTTTTCTTTGTAATAAATCCCTTTTAAGTCCCTTTGCCATTTTTCTACTAGATTTCTACTAGGTTTCTGTGTTCTTATTGATTTGTAGGAATATTATGTGTGATAGCATTCTGTCAAGTATATGCATCATAAATATTCTCTACCACTATCTGGTTTACCATTTCACACTCTTACTATTATCTTTTGATGAAAAGAAGTTTTAAAATTTATTGTAATCAAATGTACTATGCTTTTCCTTTATTGTTAGTATAGCTTGTTTCTCTTTTAATACGATGTTCACGCTACTTCTCACATTCAGTTATCACTTAGGATTTCTTTTTATGTGGTATAAGTTAGGGTTAGATTCATTTTTCCCCATAGAGAAAACCAATTGTCTCAGTACTATCTATAGAAAATAACATGTTTTGCTCTTTCTGCTCTGTAGTGCCTCCATTATCATATATCAAGTGGCTGTATATTTTGTAGGTCTTTGTGAGGTGGTGATGGGGGGTCTTCTATCTCATTGGCTAATTTGTCTAACCTGGTACTAGTTCCACATTGTTTTAATTTCTGTAGCTTTATAAGTGGTATTTAGTATCTAGTAAAATAAGTCTTTCCTCCATTTTCTTCTATTTTCCTTCTTTGAGATTATCTGAACTGGTCTTCACTCTGCATTTTCACATAAATTTAATAATCATTGTGTCTATTTCCACAAAAATAGCTGCTGAGATTTCAATTGATATTGTATTGAATCTGTAGATTAATCTGGAGGCAATTCTGTTTAGTTGCCTTTAATTTCCTTCAATTATGTATTTAGGTTTCTGAGTAGTGGCCTTATTCATCCTTGGTTAGATTTATTCTTAAATTTTTTAAATTATCTAGTAAAATTGGTGGCTGTTTCAAAATTTCTCTTTTATGTGTTGCTTGTATATGGAAATGCAATTTTTATTTTGGTATCAACTTTGGATCTAGCAATTTTGCTTGTTAGTCTTGTTAATTTGAATTCATGTGTGATTTCTCTTGAAAACTAAATAGTCATAGCATTTATTAAACATAATATATGTTACCTCCTTTTTCATCCTTACACTTTTATTCTTTTTCCACCTTACTAAGCTGGCTAGGAACTCTAGACAATGCTGAACTGAAAGTGGGAATAACAGGCATCCTTGGTTGTTCCTTATCTTGAAGTATATGTATGCACAGTGTTTCAGAATTAAGTATGATGCATATTACAAGTTTTTATAACTATCAACTAGAATTCTGCCACTCCTAAATCTTTTCATTTTTTAAATTTTGTTAGTTATTTATAATTTCTATGAGTATATGCTTTAAATGTTTCATTTAGATTTTTAGCTAGCATCATTGGAAGGCTTAGTTAGTATTATTTTAGTCGCCATTACTGGAAGATAGCCAAACCATGTATAATTTTTATGGATGATTTAAAATATTTTAAACAGTAAACCATTTTGGTAATTGTCTATAAGATATTTTTATTTTACTATGTTCTAACTTTAGAATTGAACCACTGTTTGATTGGATTATAGCTTCTTTGTAACTAAAATTTTTTAGGATGAAAAAAGAGAGAAAATGTATTAATTAATTGTTGAGTCTAGTAAAATATAATTCCACAACTCCACAAGACTAGGAGGAAAAAAAGAAGAATATAGAGTCATGTCACTTAGGAATACAGAATCAAAGGTCTTTAAAAATTTAGCAACCCAAATGTGTCAGTATATTGAAAGTACAATGTACCTTGACCAAATTGGATTTACTTCATAAATATAAATGTAAATCACTGTTGGAATATTACTGATAAAATTCACCACATTAAGTAAAAATAATAAAACATTTTATTCTTTATAAATTGTACTGATATCTTATAAAAATGTTAATGTTTTATGAAAATAAAATAGTAAGCTAGGAAAAGAAGAAAATTCCTTACTGTAATAATGAGTCTTTTTATCAAAACATAAATCATGCTTAATACAAAAACACTGGAGCATGGCCACTGTAGTCTGAAACAAGATAATGATGATTCATGATGCAAATGAATACTGATTGAATACTATACTGAATCACTATAGTATTCAATGCTTTTCTGGAGGTTCTAGTCCATGGGTTGCCAAACTACATCCTGTAGGATGTAGTTTGCACTATACACTATATAGTGTATATATATAGTGTATAGTGTATAGTGTATAGTGTACACTATAGTGTATAGTGTACACTATATAGTGTATAGTGCAAACTTTGCACTATAATGGCAAAGTTGAGTAGCTGACATAGAGGCAATACGTCTCAGAAACCTAAAATAGTACTATCTGGCCCTTTACTGAAAGTGGTTGCTGATCCCTGTTTTAACGCATACAATACATTTTTTTTAATGAAATAAGATGTTAAAACTGATAGAAAAAATATATATTATTGTCTACTTAGAAGGTCTAATTGAATCAATAGAAAGCACTAGATTGATTGCAGGGTTTAGTAAAATAAAACATTATAGGACAACTACCAAAAGAAATGCTTTTAAATAACCAATCAATAACTAATTAGAAAACATTATAGAAAAAGTGTCATTCACAAGAATAATAAAAGTTTTAATATTGTCAGTAATAATCTTCAGCCTGTGAAGACTTTAATTAAAATTACAATAATTTATACAGAAGAAAGGATGGTGGCTTTGACAGGGATAATGGGAGTAGAGATGCAGAGAGGTGACCAGATTTGATAACTATTTTAGAAAAGGAAAGTAGAGCTTCCTTAAAAGCAAGCAACACACACTTCCTTGGGGCAACAGAGTAATACAAAAGAGTCTGGGCATTGGACTCCTTCTGTGAAACACTCTCTGTGTGATCCTGGTCAAACTATGCATTCTTTCTTTGGTTCAATTTCTTCCTCTGCAAAATGGAATTAAAAGTACTCTTCATTGGTTGCTGTAATAATTTAGAAAGTAGATGTAAAATATTTAGCACAGTGTTTGAAATATAATATTCTTGATAAATGTTTAGTATTATAATTATAAATATACGTATAAATGTTAATAGTATTATAATTATTATTTTTAGTGGATTATTTTTAGGTCACATGGTTTTAGGTCCATGGTTTTATAGGAGAAGTTATGAGTCTATTAGTGTCCTGAGTAAAGTAATCCTCCATCCTAGGTCTGTATGTGTATGCTTCACTGGAAAAAAGACTCCTATATCAATATAGGCAATTTATTTTAAAATGCTTTATTTTAGACAATATGATATATATGGCCTTAGTTTAAGTTTTACATCTGCAGGCAGTCAGTTAGCACGTGATCAAGAATGCACTGCCTGGGAGTGCTCAGCCAGCGTTGTGTCAAGTACCATAACCCATGTTGGCAATTATATGTTGATTAACCCATACATTGATATGGCAATCCATACGTTGATTAATCCATATGGAGATAACCCATACTTATCTATTTAACATACTGAAAGTAAAAAAATGGATTTTATTGCTAAAAATAATGGCTTTTTCAACAATAGATGTTACATGTACCTCTCATTACTGAAATTAGAATTTTTCTCAATTTTGCATTATGTAAATATAAGGATCCATGAAGGCCTGTATCCCGAACCCATTATGAATGACACCCAAGGCTTGCTCCTTAATAGATCTTGTGTCCAGCCATTCATTGGTTTGGGAATATCTGTTTGCCTCATGCCCACTGGAAGGCACACACTTGGGAATTGCCTCATTAACCTCTGGTACCTCTGGTATACTTGGAGCATCTTAAAGGACAGAGAAATGGAACTTCATCAAGCTTACAGAAAAGATTTCTTAACCATTATCTTTGTTAATAAATATTTGTCTAAAAATGTTTACATGTGTGAAAACATTTTATTTGAGACTGGCTTTCTTCAAAAACCAAGTGGCAAGAATGTGGATGAGTAACTAACTGCTACTACCTCAAATTTTATTGATGAATTTAAAAAGAAAGAAAAAAGCACTTTTTATACCAAGAAGATATAAGAGAACTGAATGGCTTGGAACAGCTTGTAAGAACCCCACAGTTCTGTGAATCAGCTTTCCCACACCAATGTGGAGCCATCTTTCCCAAAGCGAATCACCCGGTATAGCTTTCATGGTCACTTTAGCTGCCTTAGTATCTGTGGCCCAGGAATGGACATAGGAAAAAAATTAGAAGCTCTATTATACAATATCATTGTCACTAGTGGTAGCTACAGAATCTCTGCCACCACCACCATAAAGAAAGCCTTTGTTAACCTAAACCACTGAAATAAACTTTTCTTTACAGTTGTAATCCGGAGGAAATTATAAACTGGGGTTACACAAATGACCATTGCCTTGCTCCCCCACCACTCAATTCAACCCCAGCACACAAGATAAAGATCTGTCCTGGAGCCTTATAATTTCAATACCTAGCTCTATGCAGGGCATCCCAGTGGTAAGCTACTTTTCTCCCCACTTTTCTCCTTTCTTCCTGCTCCCCGGCAAAGCAATCCAAATGATACAGGTACTGATCCCTCTACTGGGAAACACAATCCAGACCATTCCCCCAGGTGGATGGATAAAGCTACTAACCGTCACGTTTATATTCAATACCTCTAGTTTACTCAAGTCCAGTGCTTAAGCAAGAACAACAATCAGATCTGAGAAGTTTTCTGAAAATACAAATTACTTACCTTCCACTATCAGAGATCCAGGTTACTTTTCTAGGCAAGCCCAGGCATGCATATTTGGAAAAAAAACATGCTAGCACATATATAACTACATTTCAAAGCCACTGCTTAAGCCTCTGAACCACTTGGGTGAAACCCCAGTGTACTACATGGGCCACTATGCTTGCCTTGATACTCTTTTTCAAAATATTTGGTTTCCTATCCTGGGGACATGCAGCCTTAGATGTTCCCAGGTGTTTCTCTCATGTTCTTGGATGTCATATTCAAATGGTTCTTAAGAACAAGGACTGCCTCTCTGGCCCTCCTCTTTTTTTAGGTAGCCTAGCATAGACCAACCAGGACACTTTTAATCATATTTTTCTAGATCTTGGATTATACTGGTGCTATGGTCTAAGTGTGTTCCCCAAAGTTCACATGTTAAAACTTAATCACCAATATGATAGTATTAAAAGATATGCACTTTAATGGGTGGCTAAATTAGGAGAGCATAGCCCTCATGAACAGGATATGATCATAAAAGGACTGGAGGTAACCAGCTAGGCCCTTTTGCCCTTCTATCCCTTCCATCATGTGAGGACACAGCACTCAAGGTGTCATCTTGGAGCCAGATCCCTGGCCCTCACTAGACACCCAACTGCCGATGCCTTGATCTTGGGCTTCCTAACCTCTAGATCTATATACCTATTGTTTGTAAATTACCCAGTTTCAGGCATTTTTTTATAACAGCATAAACAGACTAACCACACCTGGGCTGCAGGCAGAAGTTCTACACCTCATCTGGGGAGTCAGAGAGCATATAGCTGAGAGGCAGTGTTACCTAATCTGATGGTGACAGAAAGAGATCAGTGAAAAGCAAGCAGGTCATGAACTAAGGGTTGCTTAGGGGCTCCTATGGGAGGAAGAAATGGGATGTACTATTTGTGAGAAGCTTCTGGCTCTGCTTGGCACATATTACAGTGTAGTGGCAAACTCCAGAAATATCCTGAGCTGGGGACTCGATGTTCACTATGGCTTGTTATGCAGTCCTGAGACTTCCGGTGTGAGTGTGCTGGGTCAAAAGTCGAGAGACATGATAGAGAGAAAGTGGCTTGGCTGGGCACATACAATGGGTTTTTCTGGTACCATTAATGTCAATAAAGCAGACAAAGCTGCCACAATTTCTGTCCCCTTTAGAAATAATTCCTCTATCACTAGATGTTCCAGAATCTATGGGAAATTTGATCAAATAAGACTGATTATCGAAACATCAAATATTGTTGTGTTCATTTTTCAAACATCATTATTTCTCTATTTGATAGGAAATGAACTAAGCTTTTGGATTATTCATCCTGTCACCACATAAATGATTAATTTACAGAGAACAACAAAAGTGATTCTGTGGACAAAGGATCTGGATTTTGATTATATTTGTTTCTATCTGACAAATATTGAACATCCAGGCTATGCCTGCTCTGCACTCTTTGGGGATAGGTGGGAAAGACTTGACCTGTGTGTTCTCATAAGTCAGGTGATTCTAAAGTTGCCTCAAAATAAATGAAACTTTAAATTTATGCCACAGGGTTTTATTTCCCAACAGTACCCATTAATTATCTGACTCAAACTCCTTGGACAGTAGCAATAATTTAAAATTGCAAAATGTGAATTCTTCAAGGGAACACTGGAAAACAGATATAAACCCTTGAAAAATACTTAGTTGAATTCACAACTCCAGAACAATATTTTGTTGTTGTTCTTATTCATATCATTTTGGTAGGAGTGGGCAAACTGTTACCTTGGCCACTTTTCTTCTTTTTGTACAGTAATTCATTTCCACATTTTGTTTATTCAACACATATGTATTGTGTGTTGCAATGTGCCAGGTACTGTGTAATTGAAGTGCTCATTTCCAGAGCACTCACAATGCTTTTCCTATGTCCATTAATTTTCACCTATATTTTCTTCTCTATCACAATCACCCCTGATTTTATTCTGTTTTCAATGTCCTGCTCAAATTACATTTCTCTATGAAATGCTCAATGATGCCCCAAACAGAATAAATCTTACTCTATATCCATGAACTGTGCATTTTTATTTGAGTTTATCATATTCCAGATTGTCTCATTTTTTAACATATATTTTTCCGCTTCCAAATCATGTGTACCTAAATGACAGGGATCCTATCTTGTTCTTTTCCTATGTGACCTAGCAAAATATCTTGTGTCTAGTAGGTGTCTATTAAATTCTTGTTGAATTGTGTCAACATGTGGCCTCTGTAGAAAATGAAAAGGCAAATATATTTCTTTATTTTCTTTCTAAGATCTTCTTCTACTCCTCTGCCTCCTTCTTCTGCTTCTTCTAAAAGGCAGTTGAGAACAGCAAAAGGTATTATGCAGCATTTAAAGATATATAAAGATTGAGTTATAATGTCCACATTTTTTTATATTTGGCTTTGTTGCTTCATAATTTAGAGATCTTTCCATATCAGCACACACTGATACAACTTATTCTTTTGAAAAGGTACACAGTATTCCCTTAAAAGGGAGTACTAAAATTTCTTTTCAGTTCCCAAAGGATGGACCTTTAGTTTGCTTTACAGTATTTTGTTATTTAAACATTGCCACAGTGAACATTATTGTATTTTATGTACTTTTGAAGTTTTGTTTGTCAGTTACCTCCAGCTAAAGACCACCATGAACACAGATGCCATTGAAATAAGTTTGGTTTAATTACTCATTGCAGTAATGGAGAAAGCACACTGAGCACACTGTGGGTAATTTTAGAGTGGGTTCAAGAAAGTGAGAATTAGCTTTAGATTGTGTATGGTCAGCCAACAGGAGCGCTTCTATCATTGGCTATAAACTGAAAAAGTAGAAAAAAAACCAAACAATTCAAGAACCATGAGACATCTACAAAAGGTGCAGCTTACATGAAATGGTATATTTATATCAAAACACCAATATTGTATATCATAAATATATGCAATAAAATATTAAAAGAAAAAAGAAAAAATATATTTCTTGTGGATACATTTGATTTCATAGTATTCTCTGCCAACAACAACAACAAAACTACATCTAGGCATATCATTTTCAAACCACAGAAAATCAAAGATAAAGGAAAACACTGAAGGAAGTCAGAGGGAGAAAACCCTTTACCTACAGAAGAACAAGATAAGAATGACATTTGACTTCTCTTCAGAAATTTCAAGCAATGGAAGAATGGAATAAAATATTGAAAGTGTTGGGAGAAAAAGAACACCAACCCTAGAATTCTATATTTTGCAAAATTATCCTTCAAAAGTGAAGGAGAGATAAAGACTTTCTCAGACAAAAAAAAGTTAAGGAAATTTGTTGCCAGTAGGCCTCCCTTGCAATAAATTTTTATAAAGTTCCTTGGAGAGAAGGAAAAGAAACTCAGACCTATATAAATAAAGAGCATAAGAGAAGGAATAAGTAAAAGTAAAATTAAAATTTTTATTTTTCTTATTCTAAGTTATAGCTTATTCAACATAATGATAGCAGCAATCTATTCAATTATATATATATATGCACAATCCATGAAAGAATTGATAAGCTGAATTTTATTCAAATCAAAACGTTCTACTCTGCAAAAGATGCAGTCAAGAGAATAAAAGAGAAGTTGTAGACTGGGAGAAAATGTTTGCAAAGACATATCTGATAAAGGACTGTTATCCAAAATATGCAAGGAACTCTTAAAACTCAACAATAAGAAAACAAACCACTGATTAAAAAATGGGCCCAAAATCTTATATTAAGCTGTTCTTGCATTACTATAAAGAAATACCTGAGACTGGGTAATTTATAAAGAAAAGAAGTTTAATTGGCTTATGTTTCTGCAGGGTATTCAAACATGGTACCAACATTACTTGGCTTTCGGGAAGGCCTCAGGAAGGTTTTACTCATGGTTGAAGGTGAAGCTGGAGCAGGCACATTACATGGCAAAAGCAGGAGCAAGAGACAGAAAGTTGGTGGGGGATGTGCCACTGACTTTTAAATGAGCAGATTTTATGTGAACTTAGAGCGAGAGATATTAAGCATCCCTAAGAAGATGGCACAAATCATTCATGAAGAATCTGCCCCCATGATCCCAACACCTCCCACTAGGTCCCACCTCCAACACTGGGGATTACATTTCAACATGAGATTTGCTTGGGGACAAATATCCAAACTGTATCAGTCTTCAACAAACACCTCATCAAAGAAGATATGCAGATGGCAGATCCAGACGGCTTCATATAATATGCCATCAGGGAAATGAAAATTCCAATAGCAATGAGATATCACAACACACCTATTAGAATTGCCAAAATCCTGAATAATGACAACAGCAAATGCTGCTTAGGACATGGAGCAGCAGGAACTCTTTCATTGCTGGTGAGAATGCTAAGTGATAAAACAATTTTGGAGGAAAGTTTGGCATTTCCTCATAAAATTAAACCTGTTCTTACTCTATGATCTAGTAATTACAGTCTTTGGTGTTTACAAAAAGAGTTAAAAATGTATGTCCACATAAAAACCTGCACACAAATGTTTATAGCAGTTTTATTGATAATTGCCAAAACTTGGGAGATAATTGCCAAAACAAGATGGCCTTCAGTGGGTGAATGGAGGAATAAACTATGGAATATCCAGAAAATGGAATAGTATTCACAGGTAAGAAGAAATGAGCTATTAAGTCATAACAAGACATGGAGGAAGCTTAAATACATATTACTCTGTCAAAGAAGGCAATATGAATAGGCTGCATATTGTTTGATTCTAACTACATGATATTCTAGAAAATAAAAAACTCTGGAGATAGTGAAAAGATCAGTAATTGCCAGGAGTTTTGGGGAGAGATAAGTAGGCATAGAGCATAGAGAATTTTTAGAGCCGTGAAACTGCTCTATATGATGCTACAATTGATATATGTCATAAGTTTTTTCAAACTCATAGAATGTACAACAACAATGAACTCTAATGTAAACTATGGACTCTAGGTGATACTGATGTGCCAATGTAGGTTCATCAGTTATAAAAAATGTACCACACTGGTGATGGATGGAGGAGGCTATGCAAGTGTGGAGGAACGGAATATATTGGAAATCTCTGCACCTTTCACTCAACTTTGTTGTAAACATAATACTTCTATACAAATAAATTCCACAAAATTGTAAACAGGGGTTGGAGCCAAGATGGTAGAAGCAGCTAGTGTGTGCTGCTCTCATGGAAAGAAGAAAGTATAGTGAGTAAACATTAGCTCCTCAACTCGATCATCCACGTGGACACACTGGGATTCATTAAGGAAGTAATGTGACCCATGGAGAACAGAGAGGAGCAAGACAGGACAGCTACTCACCTAGGATTCATGTAGATTGAGGGGTGGCTCCCTACCATGGGAAAATGGTGAGTGAGTGAGAGCCCCTGAGAACCCACTCTTCTGCCACGGACCATGGCAACCCTGGGCTCAGGAGCTCCTGTGCAATCTTCACCTCACCAGGGCCTGCAGACTGACATAGAGAGATGCGTGGAGTCTGGGCAGAGCTGCTGCGCAGGCATACATGGAGTCCTGGTGTCCTTGGATTCCACACCAACATCAGCTGTTGCAGCTCCAGCAATAGGGTAGGCTAGGTTTCCTCACATGCCTCCAAGATAGGGGCTAAATGCATGGGGCAAGGGGAGAAGGTACTGCAGGGCCCGCCTCCTCTACACTTCACCGGACAAGGCCCACTGGCCTGGGACCCTAAAACGGCTACCTCAGCTCCACCTGAGTTCTCCAGTCAGTAGCAGCCCTGCGCTTCTCTGGGACAGAGCTTGCCATCTTTGTTGCTCCTTTGCTCCCACCCCTACTACTCTCAGGATTGGGAAGGAGCAAAGTGATTAAGGACTTAAAGCAGACCCCTGTCACAGTGCAGCTACCTTACAGAAAGTGGCCAGGCTGTTTTCCATGTGGGCCCATGGCCCTGATATTCCTCACTCAGCAGGGCTTTCTGACCTGGGATGCCAGCCACCCTACCCCCGCCTCAGATCTTGGCTGGTAGCAGCTCCGCACTTCTCTGAGAAAAGTTTCCTGTGGTAGCAGGCAGGTCAGCAATTTTTGCTGCTCTGCAGCCTCTGCCCCTACTGCCCTCAGCCTCAGGAAGGAGCAAAGTGATTAAGGATTAACAGGAGTCCCAAGCACACCACATTTGCTTTATGGAAAAGTTGCCAGTTTTCCATGCAGGTCCCTCCTCCTGTTACTCTTCACTGGGTGGGTCCCCCAGCACTCTGCCCCTCCCTGAACACTTCAGTCAGTGTCAGCTCTCCATTTCTCTGGGGTCAAAATCCCAGAGTCAACCCACAGCCCCTCTCCCACTGCAGCTGCAGTGATACTGCATGTATTGGCCTCCAGCTAGGGAAGGAACAAAGGGCCTGGTTGCATTGCTGGTACCTGCAACACACTGAAGTCACCCTATGGAGTGGAGCTGTGTCCTCTCCATAAGCCCCGACCCCCTGCTCATCACCAGGCAGTGCCTCTGGCTTGGGACCCCAGAACAACCCTCATCCCCAACTGAACATTCTCACGGGTAGTGGCTCTGTGTTTCCCTGGGATGAAACACAAGTTCCACAAGAGGAATTAATTGTATAGCCCTTTTCACCCTGAGCAGGATGGGCTACCTGTGGATTGAAGAGAGACTTTGCCAGGGGCTGTAAAGATGTCAGGGGATACATAGCCTATGGTACAAGTTCTAGTCCAGTTAGTGGGGAGGCACTGGTGAACTGATTGGCCACAAATATAAAAGGATCCGTGGATTTTAAGGTAAGTAAACTAATTGAGGACAAGATATGTTAATGGCAGCACAGGGAGGAATTTGCTTAGCCTTGGATGAAAAGTATTGCTTTTGGGTAAATCAATCAAGAAAAGTACAAGACAACATCAAACTCCTCTTAAATCATGCCTCCAGGTTATAGGAATGAGCCTCTCAGGGTTGGTTAGATTGGGAAGCAACCTGGAAATGGTTCTCCTGGGTTCTTCCCTTTTTAGGACCACTTGTTACTCTCTAACTTTTGCTCCTTTTTGATTCATGTCTTCTAAATCTAATAACCTGATGTGTCCTCTCACCTTCAGGCCATCAAGTTCTGGATGATCCTCAGTGAGGGATACCATCCTCTCAATATTCAAGAGGCACCCTTCTACAAGGGACCCCTAGACTGCCCATCAATGTGACAGGAAGGAGGCAAAATCCTGCCCCTGACTCCCTTGAACCTGGTTAGATACAGCTTTTACCAACCCATAGAGTCAACCTCCTGCCCTGACAGCTAGCAAGAGGCCAAGACTCACAGAACCACCACTGTTCCTCTGTCAGCAGGAAGCAGTTACAGAAGATTGACCTTCATCCATTTTTCCCCAAAGATTTGGGGTCTTGGGCTCTTGAGGGAGGAATGTTACAGGTAGACAGGCATGAGTGGGGCAGGAGAGGGCTCCCCACTAATCAGGAATGTCAGGCATCAGGTGATGTTTCAACAACGATCACGTTGCCTCTCTAAAAATGATAATTCAGCAGCTGGTGCCAGGGAGAGAAAATCTCCTGTTGATCCACGGCTGTTAACATTAAAGTGTTAATTGAATGCAGGCGCATGGGAGAAGCAAAAATGGCTTCCAAAAAAATCTCAGGTATTGGGCAAGTGAGCATTATGACAAAATGGTGGAGTATGACCTTCCAGGGCACTCCACCAGAAAAGCGAAGAAAGCCTCAGATAGGCATGAATACAACTTCCTAAACCCACTGCGTGTGCTCACTTCTCAAGGGCAAGGAGGCAACTGCACATGTGGGCAGCCCAGCCTAAGGGAAGAATCACCGGGAAAAGGTACAAGACGCCAGAGGTGGGCCAGCCTATAAAGTCCTAGGAACACAGTCAAACAGGGCACTTGTACTTTAAGTCACCCACTTGGATCTCTTCCGAGTACACTTTCCTTTCTTTCCTTCTCTAAAGCTTTTTAATAAACTTCCACTCCTGCTCTGAAACTTGCCCCAGTCTCTTTTTCTACTTTATGCCCCTCGTTTGATTCTTTCTTCTGAGGAGGCAAGAATTGAGGTTGCCGCATACCCACAGGGATTTGCTGCCAGTAATTGGGATACCTTCCACCACTAACAGTACTGCCCTTGTTGCCCTCAGACTACGAAATGAACAAGAAACTCGAATATTTTACTCACACCGCAGCTTCCCTAAAGAGAAGAGGACAGTCTGTCTTCCCCCTGAGCCCCCTGCCCCCATGCTCATCACTAGACAGGGCCCCCTAACTTGGGCCCACAACAAAGCTGCCCCACCCCGGGCTGATCACCCCAATTGGTAGTGGCTCTGTATTTCTTTGGGTGGATCCCCGAGGGACAAGGGAAAGATCCTCTGCCATTGCCATTGCAAAGGTCCCTACCCTAGCTTCTCTCAAGCTTGAAAGGGAACATAAAGCGTGAGCTCACCTCAGGGCTGCGCTGTGCAGCCCAGGAGGGCTAAGCCAAGACCTGCAGCTAGCATTAGAGTTGCAGAGGAGCCCACACCCTCAGAACACTGAGAGAGAGAGAGAGCACAGCTGCACACATAAGGAAATATAGAGGAGTTATGAGGCTGAGCAAGAGCCTACTGGCTGTTAAGCTTAAGTGCCACCTATTGGATCACAGGCCAAACATCAACACGAAAAATACTCTGCTAATATGTCCCCCACTGTGAAACCAAGGACAAGAATTTTGCTACAAATAAAGACCCAACACAAAGCCTTAGCCCCTTGAAAACATCCAGAAAAGAAGCCAACTTACTATACTGAAATAATATCACAGTTAAAGAAACACCAACCCACATGGATGAGGAAGAACAAGCACCAGAACTCTGGCAGCTCAAAAAGCCAGAGTGCCTTCTTTCTTCCAAACAGCTGCACTAGTTCCCCAGCAATGGTTTCTAACCAGGCTGAAATGACAGAATAGAAATAGAATTTGGATAGGAATGAAAATCATCAAGATTAAGGAGGAAGTCAAAATCCAATCCAAGAATCTAAGGATTATAGTAAAATAATACAGGAGTTGAAAGAGGAAATGACCATTTTAAGAAATAACCTACTAAACTGATAGAGCTGAAAAACACTACAGGAATTTCGTAATACAATTACAAATATTAACAGTAGAATAGACCAAGTCAAGGAAAGAATATCAGAGCTCAAAGAGTGGTTCTCCAAACTAACTCAGTCAGACAAAAATAAAGAAAAAAGAATAAAAGACATTAACAAAAATCCCTGAGAAATATGGGATGATGAAAAGAGACCAAGTCTACCACTCATTGTTGTCCTTGAAAGAGAGGGGAGAAAACAAGCAACTTGCAAATCATATTTGAGGATATTGTCCATGAAAATTTTTGCAACCTCGCTAGAGAGACCAATGTTAAAATTTAGGAAATGCAGAAGACCCCTGTGAGATACTATACAAGATAACCATCCCAAAGACATATGGTCATCAGATTCTCTAAGGTCGAAATGAAAGAAAAAATATTAAAGGCAGCTAGAGAGAAGGGGCAGGTCACCTAAAAAGGGAAACCCATCAGGCCAAAAGCAGACCTTTCAGCAGAAACCTTACAAGCTGGAAGAGACAGGGGACCTATTAATATATTCAGCATTATTATAAAGAAAAGAAACTGTAACCAAGAATTTCATACCCAGACAAACTAAGCTTCATAAGCAAAGAAGAAATAAGAACCTTTTTAGGTAAGCGAATACTAAAGGAATTGGTTACCACCAGACCTGCCTTATAAGAGGTCCTTAATAGAGTGCTAAATATGGAAACAAAAGACCATTACCAGCCACCAATAAAACATATTTAAATGCATAGACCATTGACATTATAAGGCAACTACACCATCAAGTCAGCATGATAACTAGCTAACAACACAATGACAAGATCAAATCTACACATATCAATATTAATCTTGAATGTAAACAGGAGAAATGTCCATATTAAAAGGCACAGAGTGACACGTTGGATTAAAAAAAAACAAAAACCCGACTCTATGCTCTCTTCAAGAGGCCCATCTCACATGCAATGACATCCATAGGCTCAAAATAAAGGGATGGAGAAAAATCTATCAGACAAATGGAAAAAAAAGAAAAAAAAAAGCAGAAGTTTCTATGCTAATTTCAGACAAAAGAGATTTTAAATTTTAAGCCAACAATGATAAAAAAAGACAAAAGGGGTATTACATAATGGTAAAGTGTTCAATTCAATAAGACTTAAATATACAAAATATATATGCACCAAACTAGGAGCATAAAATAAGTTCATAAAATAATCCAGATTCATAAAATAAGTTATTAGATACCTACAAAGAGACTTAGATAACCATGCAATAATAGTGGGAGTATTTAACACCCCACTGACAATATTAAACAGATTATCAAGGCAGAAAACTAATGAAGATATTCGAGACCTGAACTCGACACTTGACCAAATGAAACTAACAGATATCTACAGAACTCCCTACCCAAAAACAACAGAATATACATTATTCTCATCTGCACATGGCACACACTTTAAAATCAACCATATGATCAGCTATAAAATAATTTTCAGGAAGAAAAAATCATACCAACTACATTTTCAGACCAATAAAAAGTGCAATAAAAATAGAAATCAATACTAGGAAGATCACCCAAAACCATACAATTACATGGAAATTAAACAATGTGCTCTTGAATGACTTTTGGGTAAACAATGAAATTAAGGCAGAAATCAAGATTTTTTTAAAACTAATATAAATAAAGATACAATATACCAGAATCTCTGCGACACAGCTAAAGCAGTGTTAATAGGAAAGTTTACAATGCTAAATTCCCAAATCAAAAAGTCAGAAAGACCTCAAGTTAACAACCTGACATCACACCAAGAGGAACTAGAGAAACAACAAACCTACCCCAGAGCTAGCAGAAGACCAGAAATAACCAAAATCAGAGCTAAACTGAAGGAAATTAAGATGAGAAACAACATAAAAAAGATTAACAAAATCAGAAATTGATTATTTGAAAGAATAAATAAGATAGATGGATTGCTAGATACACTAATTAAAAAAGAAGATCCAAATAAACACAATCAGAGATGACAAAAGGGGACATTACCATTGACCCCAAAGAAATACAAAAAATCATCAGAAACTATTATGAACACCTCTGTGCATACAAACTGGAAAACTTCGAAGAAACGGATAAATTCCTGAAAACATACACCCTCCCAATACTGAACCAGGAAGAAATTCAGTGAACAGACCAATAATAAGTTCTGAAGTCGAATCAGTAATAAAAAGCTAAAAAGCCTACCAACCAGAAAAATCCCAGGTCCAGATGGATTTACAGCTTAATTCTATCACGTGAATAAGGGAAAGCTGGTACCATTCTTACTGAAACTATTCCAAAAAATTGAGGAGGGAGTGACTCCCCCATAACCCATTTTATGAGGCCAGCGTCATCCTGATACCGAAACCTGGCAAAAACACAACAAAAAAGGAAAACTTCAGGCCAATATCCTTGATGAATATAGATGCAAAATTCCTCAACAAAATACTAGCAAACCCAACCCAGTAGGACATCAAAAAGCTAATCCACTAAGAGCAAGTAGGCTTTATCCCTAGGATGCAAGGTTGAATTAACATACACAAATCAATGTGTTATTTGTCACATATAAAGAGCTAAAAACAAAAACCACATTATAATCTCAATAGACGCAGAAAAGGCTTTTGATAGAATTCAGCATCTCTTCATGTAAAAAACCCTCAGTAAACTAGGCATTGAGGGAACATACCTCAAAACAATAAGACCCATTTGTGACAAACCTACAGCCAACATCATACTGAATGGGAAAAAGCTGGAAGCATTTCCCTTGAGAACCACAACAAAACAAGCATGCTCACTTGCACCATGCCTATTCAATATAGTAATGGAAGTCCTAGCCAGAACAATCAGGCAACAGAAAGAAATAAAAGGCATCCAAATAGGAAGAGAAAAAAATCAAACTGTCTCTGTTTGCAGATGATATAATTTTACACCTAGAAAACGTGAATTCCATAGTACACCATGGAATACTGCACAGCTATAAAAAAGAATGAGACAATGTCCTTTGCAGCAACATGGGTGGAGCCGAAGGCCATTATCCTAAGCGAACTAATGCAGGAATAGAAAACCAAACACTGCATGTTCTCACTCATAAGTAGGAGCTGAACATTGAGTACACGTGGACACAAAGAAGGGAACACAGAGATGCTGGGGTTAACTTGAGGGTGTAGGTTGGGAGGAAGGAAAGGAAAAAGAAACTACCTGTTGAGTACTGTGCTTATTACTTGGGTGATGAAATAATATGTGGCATGCAATTTATCTATAGAACCAACCTGCAGGTGTACCCCAAAACTAAAATAAAAGTTAAAATAATGTAAAAAAAAGTGAAAGGAATTTCTTCAAATGTTCCTCTTTATAGAGTTTAGTATTCTGAATTATATTATTGTTTTATGTACTTGAAAAAGTTAAAATCAACAATAAAGGCAAAAATAAAATAGAAAGAATCATAACTACGTATCAAATAGATAACTAAAAGTTAAAAAAGAATTAATCCAGTGTCACAAGCACATATATATTAATATTTGTACCAGATATGACATTTGAATACAGAAGGTTATATAAAACCACAAATGAAAATAGAGCCTTTTATGTTTTTCATTTTCTTAGGTCAGGTTGTTCAGAAGCAGGGTGTGAGATGAGATTTGTGTGCCAGTTGCCTATTAAAAGGACACTCTCAGGAAAATTCTGTATGGGAATGAGGGAAGCAGGATAGTGAAGGAAAGCAAGTTAGTAAGGAGATGATTTCTGATATAGCTTAGCCACAGCTTGATCCCATGTGGCCATCTGAAGCATAAACTATACCACAGAATTTGCCCTGCCTAGACACATTGTAGGAGTTGCAGGGAGCCTGGGCTTTTATACACTGTACCCGTCAGTGACTGGATACAGGCTATTTGAGGGGGAGGCATGTAACTCTCAGGTAACCTTGGAGAAATGGATCCAATTGTCCATGAGCAACCCTCCAGAAAAGACTGTTACCAGCAACACCTACAACAGCTGGATTTGGGGATGCAAACCAGTGAAAATGATTCCTGAGATCTCGGCAGGACTCCAACAGCCTCTGCAATACCCATATATAAGTATCTATGGGTTAAGGTCCTACTACAATTTTGTTCTAAGGAAAGCATACTGTGCAGTCTATCACAATCCAAATGCTACGATAATCATAATGATAATGATGAGAATGATAATGATGATGATTATTACACTGTGGGAGCTTAAAATGTATCATATTTTTCCCATAAGAGTTTTGCATGTATTAGCTACTTTAATTCTTATACCAACCCTATGATGGAGATGCTATTATTATCCTTATTTTTACAGATGAAAAAACTGAGGCTCAGAGGGTAAAGTTGCACAGACAATAGCAGATGGAGATTTGAACCCAGCCAGTTCAGATGTTAGGCTATAACCTGAATTCCAACTGATTGAATTGAGACAACATCAGATGCAAAGGCAGCTATCTCCAGAAAGGACATGAGGGAGGCAGGTGAGCTATCAGAGGCAATGGATGAGAAATCTATCCAGTGATACTCTACGCTGAATAGTGCTCAATCAAGTAATAATGTTTACATGGGACAGAGTCAGAAGCAGAAGCTCAGAGTTCCACACAAAAGTCAGTATGAACAGGTCTTTGAAGAATAGAAGTAGGAGCAACAGAGGAAGGTGGAAAGAGAAAGAAGGTAATGAGAGGGTGAATCACACACATATATATATGCCTATGCCTGGAGATAGAGTGGGGCAGGAGTTCTAAAGGGACTGGCAAGTAAACTGAGTCACTAGCCTGAGACTACCTAAGGTTGTTATTGGGACACTTGTCTTGCTGTGACACACCAAATCATATTTTAGTTCTTGTAATATATTTTTATTATATTTAATCCTTACCAACATATTACTCTTTTTTGCTAATTGAATGAATAAAAAAGGTAAATTCCACCTGACAACCTGGGTGTATCATTTTATCAGATAAGGAGGCCAAATAATCATTCATATTTCCTTTTATGCCTTAGCTGTTAGGAGGCATGAAACTAAATTTAGTTTTATGGGTGGAAACAATTTTATTCACAGATTCCAATAAAATATTATATCTATAAAAGGGTTGCATATGACACTTCTTTTTATCATTAATTGTTCTGCTTTAATATGGGTTTAACATTTTAAGTTTCTTCTTTGAAAGTATGCAAAGTATAAACTCCAAATAGCTATGTGGGAGAGATATAGATATTGTGTTATTTTATATCAAATCTTGGTGTAAGAATATATGACAAAGTAAAGCAATAGACATAAAACAAAATATTATTGGGTAAGAACATGTGATAGAGACAGTGGAATGATTTACATACTTAGAAAACCACACAGCCTATTAAAATGAGGCCAAGAGTGCCTAGGAAACTATTTCCTTGTATAGCAAAAGCAAAATGCTTGATATTAGGAAATGGAATGGTAGAAGTTCATACTGGTTGTGACAATTCCTATTATGTAACTTTTAATATAACCAGCTATTGTAAAAAATAAAAGGATAAGAGTAAATGCAAAGTAACCAACTAATTACATTAAATTCAACTTGACAATATTGGGACTTTGTCACTTAGTGCAGAAATTATGAACTCTAAAATATTCTCCTTGGAAATATGTGAAACATCAATGATATGCAACCTCAGCTAAGAGTGCTTGAAGTCTGGAAATTTCCAGATAATCTATATAGACCAATAAAAAAGGAAAATTGTAATCTCTCCCAAATCTTAGCTAATCAAAATTTTTAGGGAATTACATTTGTTCTTTTTAGATTTTTCTATTATCTGAGTTTACAAGCTGGACGTGGTGGTGCATGCCTGTAATCCCAGCTACTTGGGAGGCTGAGGAAGGAGAATTGCTTGAACCTGGGAGGTGGAGGTTCTGGTGAGCCAAGATCACGCCATTGCACTCCAGCCTGGGCAACAAGAGTGAAACTTCGTTTCAAAAAAAAAAAAAGAAAAGAAAAGAAAAGAAATGTTTTTTCTTGCTGCAGGCACCTTTGTAAAATACTCAACACAATGCTTAGCCCACAGTAAAAATGTTCTATTAATGTAAAATTACTATTACTATTAATTGGTCCATCCATTGTAAAGTGAAATGCAGAAAGACTACTAAGTGATTGAAGACTTCTTTATATTTAACACAAGTTATTTTTTCTACTATAAAGTTTTTTTCCTATTTATTATACAAGTACAATTTTTAAAAAATACAAAGAAGAAAAGAGTAATTAATAGATAAATAAATAATAGATGGGCAACCTTTAGTTGTGTTTTAAGAAATTTACATTTTAAAATTTATTCTTTCCTTAAAAGCATGCAAAACATTTCCACACATATTCATCATCCATCTGCACAACAGTTTGCTGTAATAATGGGCAGTTACTGTTCTCAGTGCATAGAAGGGAAAACATACAAAGGTTAAGTGACTTGCTTACTTGGCAAGAACAGAATTAGAACTTCTGTCACTTGGCATTTGACTCTTTCACCATGCGGCCTCAGACCATTTTTCTACTAAACATTATTACCTACAAGTCACTAATACATTTGTGAACATCAATCACCACTTTGATTGATTTAGGTCCTTAAAATGTGTGTGTGGTACCATTTCTTATCTCTTTGTCCTAACAACTAAAAACCTTGATTAGCTGAAATGTGCTCTTAATTTCCCCCAAATTTCAAATTTTCACCCATGATACTCTTTGAAGGTATTATTTAACTCTGAAACAGAAATGAGACTAACCTAAAGGGTAGACACAGTCTTGCGAAGACAATTACAAACCTAACACTCTACAAGAGAGATCAGCCAGCTCTCACTCATCTCCTGTTTACAAATTAACACAAAGCTAGATTCTAATAGTAGTCATGGAAATGGGTACAGTTATTAGATTTAGGTTACATTTTGGAAGTAGAATTGGAAGAGAACTTGTAAAAGAAAGAAGGTAAATCCTAACTTAGGGCCTGGGTAGCAGGCTGAAATGTGCAGTGACTTCCTGAGATGAGAAAAATAGTAAGAGCAGGTTTAGGGAAAAGAAATAAAGAATTTGGCTTGGGAAATATTAAATTTAAGGGGAAATTTCATCCAAGTGGAGATATCATATAGACAGTTATACATCTTGGACTGAAAGAAGAGTGAGCAGAGTCAGAGATAGAAATATGAGAGTCAACTTGGTGTCAGAGAACTAGATGGGATCATTAGATAGAGTTCATATTGAGATTTCTGAGGACTGAGAATTGGAAGCACTGAGTCAAGGGGATCCTATGGAGAGATGGTGGGGTCAGGGAAGTAGGAATACAGTGTAGTGTCTCAGAAGCCAAGGGATGAAAGCATTTAAAGATAAGTTCCCCAAATAATGATCAATTCTATCAAATGCTACTAAGAATTGAAGTAAGATGACAGCCTTGCCTACTGGGTTTTGCAACATTATATCTATTAATGGTCCTGAAAAGTGATATTGCTGTTGGAAATGAAGTTCTAATTGAAATCAGTCAAGAATATATGACAAATGAGAAATTGGGGACGGAGAATAAACAACCAATTCTAGTAGCTCTGCAAAAACAGTGGAGAAGAGAAAAAGAACAGTAGCTGGAGGATCATGTGGGGTTCAGCATTTTGGTTTTGTGGGTTTTTTGTTGTTGTTTAGTTAAATGTGTGTGTGTGTTTTTTTGTTGTTAAACATGAGATATAGTGCAGCATGTTCATATGCTGTTGAGAATAGTATAATAGAGAGAGAAAACTGACAGTATAGTGGTAAGGAGGAATAACTCTAGGAGCAAAGTCCTTGAGTAGAAGAGTAGCATCAAAATGTACAAGCGATATATCAGTTACACTTAGAAGCATGAATAATTCAGCTACTAAAATATGAAAGAAGGCAGAGTACACCAGTGTAGATACAGGTGGTTTTGTAAATTTTGGTGGGGAAAAATGAGGATGGTCTCTTCTGTTTGTCATTATTTTATTAGTTAAATGAGAAGAAAGGGCACCAGAGTGAGTTGAATGAAAGGGAAGTTGTGGAAGAGATGTGAAATAGTAGTCTTGGAGAATGGGAGAGTGAACTGACTAGAAGAAGTTGCAGTGTTGCCAGATAGTGCTGGGAAATCACAGCATGGTTCCATTCTTTCTTCCAACCACTTTCAGTGGCTCAGCCATGGGCACAGAAAAAGTGGACAGTTGGATTTAACCAACGCTGTTGTTTGCCGGTGAATATGGTAACAGGAGAGAAAGGCAGCAGAATTAGGCGTGCATGAAAAGGAGTAATTATAGTAAGATAAAGGGATCTAAACTGGACAAAGAGATAAATATATATTCATATTAATGAAGAAGTCAATAGTAAATGGATGGGAGATACCAGCTGGTTCAAGCGTTGAAATTCTATAGTCTTTATTTCCCTTTCTCCAATGCTATTATTAGCTTCATAACACGAGTTTTCTTAAGAATGCGACCATCATATAATACTGTATTAAAATGGTGACAGTCTACATTAAAATGATACTAATTTGGTAGAAACTCAGTTATACTGTTTTTAGACAAATATTTATAAACTCTCAGTTATGTTTTAAAAAACACAAGATCCAGTAAAAGCAGCATGACCAGTTTCCTTTGCTCAGTACCTAAATCTTTATTGACATCTGTCTGAAACTCTCTATCCAAATAAATCCCAAGGCACTTTGCAATCTTTTTTTCCAGAGTGTTTCTCTTATTCATTCCCTTCCTGTCAGGTTCATCTCAGACCCATAAGCATACAATCTTCAGCTAAAGGCTCTCCAGACTACGTTGACTTTCAAGATTAACCGTTGGACCCCCTTACACATGCTCCATTTGCAACCTAAATGTGTCTGAAACACAGCTAAATTGTCTTATTTTATGTCCTAATATAAACTGTTCACATCTATGTAATACATTCAGCTTAATCTGAAATTCCCTGGGCTTTTACACTGCTTTATGTCTTTCCCTTTCCTTCCTGTTTTCATCCCATATCCCATCCTGTATCTGCCAAAACATGCCCCTGGAAAATTCAGAGGTGTCCACTGTGCTGTGAGGGGACTGTGAGGGAGAGATCTTGAGAACTCTGGACACTAGGGAACCACAACTGGCTGGCAAAGTGTTTCTTTGGCAGCTGTGGTTTGGAAACACTTCACAGGCTGTTTCTTGTAAGCTGGGCAGAGATTGCTTTTTTGGAAATTTCCCTCCTTGTCAACTGCTTGTTGTCTGGCCTCTGTGCAAATTAAAGCATGATCCTTCAGAAGAAAGCAGTAGAAATTTGTTAGGGAATCATTTATTAAATGAGAGAACGGTTATAATTTTGTGAATTCGTATCTTGAAACCAACTTCCTTTTCTTCTTTCAAACATATGGGATGAATAAAGAGACAAGTTTAGTGATTAAGCTGAATTTACTTGCCATCTCCTTCTGCACGCCGCCCCCACCCCCTGCAAAAAAAAAAAAAAAAAAAAAAAGAAAGAAAAAGAAACGTATTTTAAAGGGAAAAGGGAAAAAAGGCCTTTGCTTATTTAGGCCATGGTGGTTTGATGGCTTAGTTGGAATAGCTGATGATCTGGCTAAATCTCTCAGAAGTCTAAGGCAGAGGGAGAAGCCAATACATGAGATAACAAGTTACTGATATTTGGTAAAGTATGCTGGAGTTGCTTTTTAGATCTATAGACTAAAGAATGGGATCAGATGTCAGACTATGAACTCTTAGCCTAAACTAGAGAACACATACTGTAAAGATCAAAGGAAGTATTAGGAAACCTGCTGATCTCCCAGGTTCTACACAAGAAACATTTATTTGTACTGTCTTTCCTTTGGTAGGATAAAAGTGATGGGCAAAAAAAGACATAGTGCAAAGATATTGATGGGAGGCCTTTTCTGAATAAAAGATGTTTCTAAGAGGCTGCAAACTGGACACTCGGAAGTATGTCACTATTTCCTCCCACATGTTCACAAGAACCCAAACAACCAAGCTGGTCCCCTCTTTGTTTCAGGTAAGGCAAGAGTCAGTGTGACTCAGGATAGAAAGTCACCGATGGGAAAGTGAAAACAGACTAACTGAAAGGATTGCAAGATCTGAAGGAAGTCATATCAAGGCTCATGAGGATGACAGAATAACCCACATAATGTATACAGTTCACCACTTTCTAATTAGTGGTGATACAGACAGGAGAGAGAGAAATAATGGATAGAAGAGGGCAGTTCCCTGACAAAGGCCTCACCCTCAATCCTGGAAACCCTTGACCCTAAATAGGAACAGGCATTCCTGCTTTCACCCCCAAACGTAGGCTTTTGGCCTGCCATGTGCCCCATCCTGTACCCATATAAACCCCAAACCCCAGGCTCCATGAGCAGAAGAGCAGATGAACAGATGAGCAGATGAGCTGAAGAGCGGAGGAGCAGAAGAGTGGTGAGGCAGACAAAAAGAGAAGAGAAGGAGCATCTGAACGTAGAGATGAGTTTGGCTGGGGATAGTCAGAGAAATCAGCCACAGGACAGTTGAACTCCAGGGGAAAATCATCTTCCCACTCCATCCCGTTTCCAGCTTACCCATCCATCCCGCTGATAGCCATCTCCATCTGGCAATAAAATATCCACATTTACCATCCTTCAATTTGTCTGTGTGACCTGATTCTTCCTAGATGCTAGACAAAACCCCAGGTATCAAGAGGGCACTGAACTGGTTAACATTTAAGCCATCTGCGGACAGCAGAGCAAAAAGAGCACTGTAACATGCCCACTGGGGTTTCGGGAGTCGCAGTCAACCACCCCTAGACACTACTGTGGGGCGGGAGCCCAAAAACGCCCACCCCAGCTCCTGCACCTGCCCATCTGCATGCTCCCCCACCCAAAAGGGGTTTGAGCATGCAGCAACCAAACAGATGAGCCACACCCCTGTCACATGACCTGTGAGGGGAGTTATGAAACTCTCCATTTCAGTAGTTTAAATACTACACAGGGCAAAGTGTCAGCCCGGTGACAATGGCATGATGTGGACCTTGCCTTCTGTAAAAACGGAAAGTTCTGCAAACTAAGCAATTTCTCCTCTGTTATATTTGGTACCTTTAGGAAGTAATGTTAATTAACACATTGTTAGAAAGTGCTCTAGTAGAAAGCAATCAGAAACCTGGAGCAAGTGTTTGTTTTGTTTTCTTATAGTATTTTTAGAAAACTCTACCATAGACTAAATTCAACAAAAGTGATACCATAAATATAGGTGGGTACACACACACACAAACACACACATACATACACACATACACATACATGTTCTGTCTTTGTGTCAGTACCATAGTCTTAATTACCATAGCTTTAGAGTAAATTTTCTAACTTTTTCTTCTATTAAAAATTATTCGAGCTACTTTAGATATTTTGTACTGCCATATAAATTTTATAGTCTACTTGTCAATTTTTACAAAAAAAAAGACTACTGGAATTTTGATGAGGATAATATTGAAACAATAGACTAATTTGTGAAAAGATGACAGCTTAACAATATTGGGTCATCCCACACATGAATATGCCATATCTCTACATTTATTTATGCTTTTTAAAATTTCTTGCAGCAAAGTTTCACAGCTTCTTGGAGAAGTGGAGCAAGATGATGGAATAGAAGGTTCCACTTATCTTCTCTGCCCCCACTCTCAAGGACACCAATTTAACAACTATCTACACAAAAAAATACCTTTAGAAGAACCAAAAATCAGATAAGCTCTCATAGTACCTGGCTTTATCTCAGCATCACTGAAAGAGGCACTGAAGAAATAGAAACAACAGTTCTGAATTGTGGGTGCCACCCCTTCCTGCTCCCCTGACCTTCCATAGCAGTCCAGCTGTGTAGTGCAGAGAGCCTCTCTGGGTGCAGGGGGAAGGAGAGCACAGCAATTGTGAGGCACTAAACTCAGTGCTGTTCTGTTAGAGCAGAAAGGAAAACCAGACCAAACTCAGCTGATGCCCACCCAGAGATGGAGCATTTAAACCAGCTCTGGCCAGAGGGAAATTGCCAATCCCAAAAAACCTCATCACCATGGGCAACAGTGCTCTGTGTCTCTAAATAAACTTGAAAGTCAGTCTAGACCATAGAGACTGCAACATTTAGGCGGGTCCTAGTGCAGAACTAGGCTCAGAGACAGTAGTTTGTGGGGGCATGTGACCTACTGAGACACCAGCTGGGGTGGCTAAGGAAGTACTGACATCACCCTTCCTCCCCTAACCCAAGGCTGCACGGCTCACACCTCCATCCCTTCCTTTCACATGAGAAAGGAGGGAAGAGTGGGGAAGACTTGGATACCAGCTCATCCACTTTGATACCAGCTATCATCTGAATAGGGCATCAGCCATAGTTGTGAGGCCCATGTTTCCTAGCTCCTGGATGGCATATCTAGACATGTTCTGGGCCAGAAGGGAACCCACTATCTTCAAGGAAAAGGATCCAGTCCTGGCAGCATTTATCAACTGCTAACTGAAGAGCCCTTGGAACCTGAATAACCAGTAGTAATACCCAGATACTATGCTGAGGGCCTTGGGTGAGCCTATGAAACTTACTTGCTTCTGGTACCAGCATGGCCACAGGAAGGGGGTCCCTGACTCTAGGATTTGACTTTTGGATTGCATTTCTGGACCTGCCCTGAGCCAGAGGGGAGCCCACTGCCCTGAAGGGTGAGTCCCAGGCCAGCTAGCATTCATGACAAGCTTGCTTAAGAGCCATTGGGACTTAAAGGAACATTAGAGGCAGTTTCGTAGTATTCCCTGTGGTCTGGAGTGGTGGTGGCTATGAAGCGAGGTTCCTCTGCCTTTGGAAAGTGGAGGGAAGAGTGAGAAGCACTGCATCTTATGGTTTGAGTGCCAGCTCGGCTGCAATACAATAGAATATCAGGTAGGCTTCTACAGTTTTTATTCTAGTCCCTGATTCCTAGATGGCACCTCTGGACCCATCTGGGTCCTGGGAGACTTCACTATCCTGAAGGGAAGGAAACAGGCTTGCATGGCTTTGCCACCTGCTGATTGTAGAGCTCCAGGGCCCCAAGTGAACATAAGCAGTAGCCAGAGAGTGGTTACAGTAGGCCTTGGACAAGACCCAGAGCTATGCTAGCTTCAGGTCTCACCTAGCACAGTCATAGTGGTGGTGGACAAAAGGGTGGTTTTGTCACTCCACCCCTAGCCTTAGATGGCTTAGAACAAAGACAGACTCTGTATGTTTGGGTAAAAGTAAGGGAATGGAACAAGAGTCTTTGCCTGGTAATCCAGAGAATTCTCCTGAATCTTGTCCAAGACCATCAAAGTCGTACTTTTATGAGTCTGCAAGAACAACTGGGCTTGGGGTGTTCTTGCAGTCTCATAGAGGTACTCATAGAGGTTCTTGGGGTATCTAAAGCAGTCCTTTCAAATATCTGGAAAGCCATCCCAAGAAGGATAGCTACAAATAAGCCCAGTGAAGACCATAATAAATAACTAACCCTTTAATGTCTAGTCATGGAGGAACATCTACTAGAACCAATCTAGGAAATCTACTAGATTCTACTAGAATCTATCTAGGAAATCGTGACCTCACAAAATGAACTAAAAAGGCATCAGGGACCAACCTGGCATAAACAGAGACATGTGAGCTTTCAGACAGAGAATTCAAAATAGCTGTATTGAGGAAATTCAAAGAAATTTAGTATAACACAGAAAAGGAATTCAGAATCCTAGGAGATAAATTTAAGAAAGAGATTGGAATAATTAAAAAGAATCAAGCAGAAATTCTGAGTGAAAAATGCAATTGGCATACTGAAGAATTCATCAGAGTCCTTTAATAGCAGAATTGATCAAGCAGAAGAAAGGATCAGTGAGCTTGAGGATAGGCTACTTGAAAATACACAATCAGAGAAGATAGAAGAAAAAAAATAAAACGCAATGAAGCACACCTGTAGGATCTAAAAAATAGCTTCAATGTGGCAAATCTAAAAGTTATTGGCCCTACGGAGGAGATAGAGAAAGAGATAGGGGTAGAAAGTTTATTCAAAGCAATGATAACAGAAAACATCCCAAACCTAAACAAAGATATCAATATCTAAGAAGGTGATAGAACACCAAGAAGATTTTTGCAAAGAAGACTACCTCAAGGGAGTTAATAATCAAATTCCCAAAGATCAAGGATAAAGAAAGCATCCTAAAAGTAGCGACATAAAAGAAACAGATAACATATAATGGAGCTCCAATACATCTGGCAGAGACTTTTCAGTGGAAACCTTACAGGCCAGGAGAGAGTGGCATGACATATTTAAAGTGTGTAAGAAAAAAAAAATTACCTTACAATAGTATACCAGGCAAAAATATCCTTCAAACATGAAGGAGAAATAAAGACATTTCCAGACAAACAAAAGCTGAGAAATTTCATCAATACCAGAACTATAAGAAGTGCTAAAGGGAGTACTTCAATCAGAAAGAAAGTACATTAGTGAGTAATAAGTAATCGCCTTAAGGTACAAAACTCAATGCTGATAGTTAGTACATAGAAATACACAGAATATTATAACATTGTAACTGTGGTGTGTAAAGTATTCTTATCCTAAGCAGAAAGACTAAACAATGAACCAATTACAAACAGTAACTACAACAACTTTTCAAGATACAGTCAGTACAACAAGATATAAATAAATAGCAACAACAAAAAGATTAAAAGTGGGGGAGATGAAGTAAAGCCATATAATTCCTATTAGTTTTCTTTTTGCTTCTTTGTTTATGCAGTGTTAAGTTGGTATCAGGTTAAAGTAATGGATTATAAGATAGTATTTTAAAGCCTCATGGTACTTTCAAACCAAAAAATGTACAATGGACACACAATAAGTAAAAAGTGAGAAATTAAATTATATCACCAGAGATAACCACCTTTGCTAAAAGAAGACAGGAAGAAAAAAGAAGGGAAAGAAGACAACAAAAGCAATTAATAAGCAACTAACAAATGGCAGGAGTAAGTCCTTATTTATTAATAGTAACATTGAATGTAATTGACTAAATTCTCCATTTAAAAGACAGAGTGGCTGAATGGATGAAAAAACATGACACATTAATCTGTTGCCTACAAGAAACACACTTCACCTGTAAAGACATACATACATAGACTAAAAACAAAGGGATGGAAAAAGTTATTCCATGCTAACAGAAACCAGAAAAGAGCAGAAGTCACTATGCTAAGATCAGACAAAATAGACTTCAAGACCAAAAACTATAAGAAAAAACAAGGAAGATTACCATATAATGATAGAGGGGTCAATTCATCAAGTGGATATAACAATTTTAAATATATATTCACCCAACACTGGAGCACACAGATGTATAAAGGAAATATTATTAGAGGTAAAGAGAGAGACCCCAATACAAGAAAAGTTGGAGACTTTAACACCTTACTTTCCACATGGGACAAATATTCCAGACAGAAAATCATCAAAAAAGCATCAAATTTAATCTCCACTAAAGACCAAATGGATCTAATAAATATTTACAGAACATTTCATCCAATGGATGCAGAATACACATTCTTTTCCTCAGCACATGAATTATTCTCAAGAATAAACCATATGTTATGTTACAAAAAATATTAAAACATTCCAAACAAATTCAAATAATATCAAGCACCTTTTCTGACCACATAAAATAAAACTAGCAATTAATATCAACATAAATTTTGGAAACTATACATGACAATTAAACAATGTGCTTCTGAATGACCAGTGGTTCAATGAAGAAATTAAAAGGGAAATTGAAAACTTTCTTGAAACAAGTGACAGTGGAAACACAATATAGCAAAACCTGTGGGATACAGCAAAAGCAATACTAGAAGGGAAGTTTATACCTGTAAGTACCTACATCAAAAAAGAGAATACTTCAAATAAACAATTTAATGATGAATCTTAAAGAACTAGAAAAGCAAGAGCAAGCCAAATCCAACATTAGTAGAAGAAAAGAAATAAAAATCAGAGCAGAAATAAATGAAACTGAAATGAACAAAACAATACAAAAGACCAATGAAACAAAAAGTTGGTTTTTTGAAAAGTTAAACAAAATGGACAAATATTTAGCCAGACTAACTAAGAAAAAAGAGAATATCCAAATAAATAAAATCAGAACTGAGGAGACATTACAACTCATACTTCAGATATTCAAAGGATCATCAGTGGCTACTATGAGCAACTATATGCCAATAAGTTGGAAAATCTAAAAGAGGCCATTATGCTCAGCAAACTAAAGCAGGAACAGAAAACCAAATACCACATGTTCTCACTAATAAGTGGAAGCTAAATGATGAGACCACGTGGACACAAAGAAGAGAAAAACACACTGGGGCCTATAGGAGGGTGAAGGGTGGGAGGAAGGAAAGGATTAGGAAAAATAATAGATACTAGGCTTAATACCCGTAATAATCTGTACAACAAATCCCCATGAGGCAAGTTTACCTATGTGACAAACCTGCACATATACCCCTGAACTTAAAATAAAAGTCAAAAAAAAAGGAAGAAAAGGACAAATCTCTAGAAATATAAAACCTACCAAAACTGATCCAGGAAGAAATACAAAACCTAAATAGAAAATGAGAAGTAACAAATTGAAGCTGTAATAAAAAGTCTCCCAGCAAAGAAAAGCCTAAGATCCAATGGCTTCACTGCTGAATTCTACCAAATATTTAAAGATGAATTAATACTGATCCTATTCAAACTATTCCAAAATATACAAAAAAGAGGAAGAAATAGTTCCAAACTCATTCTACAAAGATATTATTACCCTGATTACTAAAACCAAACAAAGACACATAAAAAAAACCAAAAAAACTACAAGCTAATATCTCTGATGAATATTGGTGCAAAAATCCTTAACAAAATACTAGCAAATATAATTAAACAATACATTAGAAAGACCATTCATCATGACCAAGGGAGATTTATCCCTGGGATGCAAGGATGGTTCAACATACACAAATCAATCAATGTGACACATTACATCAACTGAATGAAGGATAAAAATCATATGATCATTTCAATTGATGGTGAAAAAGCATTTGATAAAATTCAACATCCCTCCATGATAAAACCCTAAAAAAACTGGGGATAGAAGGAACAACTCAACCAAATAAAGGCCATATATGACAGACCTACAGCTAGTATCATAGTGAATGGGGAAAAACTAAAAGCCTTTTCTGTAAGATCTGGAAAAAACAAGGATGCTCACCACCACCACTGGTACTAAACATAGTACTGGAAGTCTTAGCTAGAGTAATCAGACAAGGGAAAGACATTAAGGGCATCCAAATTGGAAAGGAAGAAGTCAAATTATCCTTGCTTGCAGATGATATTGTCTTATATTTAGAAAAATCTAAAGACTCCACAAAAAAACTATTAGAACTGATAAACAAAATAAGCAATGTTACAGGATACAAAATCAACATACAAAAATCACTAGCATTTCTATATGCCAACAGTGAACAATCTGAAAAAAGAAAATAAAAGAGTAATATCATTTACAGTAGTAACACATAAAATTAAATATCTAGGAATTAACTTAACCAAAGAAGTGAAAGATCTGTATAATGAAAACTATAAAACACTGATGAAAGAAATTGAAGAGGACACCAAAAATGGAAAGATGTTCTGTGTTCAAGGATTGGAAGAATCAATATCGTTAAAGTGTCCAAACTACCCAAAGAAATCTACATATTAGATGTAATCCTCATCAAAATACCAATGACTTTCTTCACAGAAATAGAAAAACAAAATCCTAAAATTTATACGGAACCACAAAAGACCCAGAATAGCCAATGCTATCCACAGCAAAAGTGGAAGAATCTCTGATGGCCAGTGATGATGAGCATTTTTTCATGTGTTTTTTGGCTACATAAATGTCTTCTTTTGAGAAGTGTCTGTTCATATCCTTTGCCCACTTTTTGATGGGGTTGTTTGTTTTTTTCTTGTAAATTTGTTGGAGTTCATTGTGGATTCTGGATATTAGCCCTTTGTCAGATGGGTAGGTTGCAAAAATTTCCTCCCATTCTGTAGGTTGCCTGTTCACTCTGATGGTAGTTTCTTTTGCTGTGCGTAAGCTCTTTAGTTTAATTAGATCCCACTTGTCAATTCTGGCTTTTGTTGCCATTGCTTTTGGTGTTTTAGACATGAAGTCCTTGCCCATGCCTATGTCCTGAATGGTATTGCCTAGGTTTTCTTCTAGGGTTTTTATGGTTTTAGGTCTAACATTTAAGTCTTTAATCCATCTTGAATTAATTTTTGTGTAAGGTGTAAGGAAGAGATCCAGTTTCAGCTTTCTACATATGGCCAGCCAGTTTTCCCAGCACCATTTATTAAATAGGGAATCCTTTCCCCAATGCTTGTTTTTGTCAGGTTTGTCAAAGATCAGATAGTTGTAGATATGTGGCATTATTTCTGAGGGCTCTCTTCTGTTCCATTGGTCTATATCTCTGTTTTGGTACCAGTACCATGCTGTTTTGGTTACTGTAGCCTTGTAGTATAGTTTGAAGCTAGGTAGCATGATGCCTCCAGCTGAATGGCATCATTAAAAAGTCAGGAAACAACAGGTGCTGGAGAAGATGTGGAGAAATAGGAACACTTATAAGGTTAGTGGGACTGTAAACTAGTTCAACCATTGTGGAAGTCAGTGTGGCGATTCCTCAGGGATCTGGAACTAGAAATACCATTTGACCCAAACATCCCATTACTGGGCATATACCCAAAGGATTGTAAATCATGCTGCTATAAAGACACATGCACACGTATGTTTATTGCGGCGCTGTTCACAATAGCAAAGACTTGGAACCAACCCAAATGTCCAACAATGATAGACTGGATTAAGAAAATGTGGCACATATATACCATGGAATACTATGCAGCCATAAAAAATGGTGAGTTCATGTCCTTTGTAGGGACATGGATGAAGCTGGAAACCATCATTCTCAGCAAACTATCACAAGGACAAAAAACCAAACACTGCATGTTCTCACTCATAGGTGGGAATTGAACAATGAGAACACACGGACACAGGAAGGGGAACATCACACACTGGGGACTGTTGTGGGGTTGGGGGAGGGGGGAGGGATAGCATTAGGAGGTATACCTAATGCTAAATTATGAGTTAATGGGTGCAGCACACCAGCATGGCACATGTATACATATGTAACAAACCTGCAAAAACAAAACAAAACAAAACAAAGAAACAAAAAAAAGTTTCCTTAAAAAAAAAAAAGAGTGGAAGAATCATATTACCTGACTTCAAATTATACTAAAGAGCTATAGTAACCAAAACAGCATTGTAGTGGCATAAAGACAGACAAATCGAACAATGGAACAAAATGAAGAACCAAGAAACAAATTCACACATCTACAGTGAACTCATTTTTGAAAAAGGTACCAAGAACATACACTGGGCAAAAAAGAATCTCTTTGATAGATGGTGCTAGGAAAACTGAATATCCATGCAGAGAAATGAAACTACACCATCTCTTACTATACACAGAAATAAAAATTGATTAAGAGATAAATCTAAGATCTCAAGTTATAAAACTACTTACAAGAAAACATTGGGGGAAATCTCCAGGACATTTATCTGGGCAAAAATTTCTTGAGAAATACCCCACAAGCACAGGCAATCAAAGCAAAAATGGACAAATGGACAAATGGGATCACATCTAGTTAAAATCTTCTGCACAGAAAAGGATACAATCAATAAAGTGAAAAGATACACAGAATGGGAGAAAATATTTGCAAAGCACCCATCCAACAAGGGATTAATAACCAAAATATATAAGAAGCTGAAAGAACTCTACAGGAAAAAAAATCTAATAATTGGATCCAAAAATGGCAAAAGATTTGAGTAGACATTTATCATAAGAAGACATACAAATAGCAAACAGGTATATTAAAATGTGGTCAACATCATTGATTATCAGAGAAATGCACACCAAAACTACAATGAGATATCATCTCACCCCCATTAAAATGGCTTATGTCCAAAAGACAGGCAATAAGAAATTCTGGCAAGGATGTGAAGAAAAAAGAACATTTGTATTGTTGGTGGGAATGTAAATTAGTAAAAGCACTATGGAGAGAAGTTTGGAGGTTCCTCAAAAAAACTAAAAATTGAGCTACCATATTATCCAGCAATACCATTGCTGGATATATAGCCCCCCAAAAAGAAAATCAGTATGTTGAAGAGATATCTGCACTCTCTTACATTTGTTGCAGCACTGTTCCCAATATCTAAGATTTGGAAGCAACCTAAGTGGCCATCAACAAATGAATGCATAAAAAAATTTGATACATATGCACAATGGAGTACTATTCAACCATGAAAAAGAAAGAGATCCAGTCATTTGCAACAATATGGATAGAGCTAGAGATCATCATGTTCAGTAAAATAAGCCAGGCACAGGAAGACAAACATTGCATGCTCTCACTTATTTGTGGGATCTAAAAATCAAAATGTTGGAACTCATGGACATAGAGAGTAGAAAGAAGGATGGGCACCAGAGACTGGGAAGAGCAGTGGGGGGCTGCCAGGGGAGAAGTGGTGATGGTTAATGAGTCCAAAACAATAGAAAGAATGAATAAGACCTACATTTGATGGCACAGTAGGGTTACTATAGTCAATACTAACTTAATGATATATTTTAGAATAATTTAAGGACTGTAATTGGATTGTTTGTAATTCAAAGAATAAATGCTTGAGGGGATGATTACCCTATTCTCTATGATGTGCTTATTTCACATTGCACGCCTGTATTAAAACTTCTTGTGTACCTCACAAATATATACACCTACTATGTATCCACAAAAAGTAAAAATTAAAAAATAATAAAAATTAAATTAAATTAAAAAAGAGTTTTACAGGTTCTAATTTACAGAACGTGCACATATTTTAAAAAAATTTATCCCTAAGTATGTCTGTTTTTTTGATGCTATTTTGATTGATATTGCTTTCAATGTTTATTTTCCAAATGTTCAATTGTAGCATGTAGTTTTTTTTGTATATCAATTTTGTAGCCTGCAATCTTTCTAAATTCACTCATTAGTTATAGGAGCTTTAAGTTTCAGCTTCATAAGTATTTCCTGCATACACAAGCATATGTGTAAGCATGAACAATTTTACTTATTTTGTTCCAAATTATATATCTTTGTTCCTCTTCTATTTATTTTATTACAATGGCTACCCTCAGTACAATGTTAAATAGACATGGTGAACATGAATTTATTTACCTTGTTATTGATTTTAGTGGGGAAGAAGGATTCAGTTTTTCATCATAAGTGAAATGTTTGCTTTGTAATTTTCTTGTAGACATATTTTGCCTATTGGAGAAAGTTCTTCTTAGTTCTTAGGTAATTATGAACATGTGTTAAATTTTGTAGAATGCAGTTTCTATATCTACTGAGTTAACCATATTTTAAAAAATAATTATTCTGATAAAATAGTCAATTACAAAATTGGTTATCAAATGTTACACCAAATTTCAATTTCTGTATTGACTACTTAGCCATGATGTATTATCCTGTATTCCTGCCTTCAATTTGTCAAGAAATTTTTCTGAGGATTTTTGTATTCTTATTCATGAGACATACTAGGTTTGTAGTTTTATTCTCTTAAAATATCTTTTCCTGTTTTTGCTTTTTATCAGGTGGTATTGGCCTCATTCAACGCTTTAGAAAATATTCATTTCTTTCCTTATTTTCCAAAAGAGTTTGTGTAAGATTCATAAGTCTTGCTTAAATGTCTAGCAGAATTCACTAGTAAAGTTCTCCAGGCCTGAAGTTCTCATGGTTCAAAGATTTTACATTACAAACTCATTTTTTAAATCAACTAGGATTATTTAAATTTTTGATTTATTCTTGTGTATGTTTTGGTAATTTGTTTTGTATAAGAAATTTGTCCATTTTTCTCCATGTTGCTTCAATTTATTTGCATGTAGTTGTTCATTATATTTCCTTATTCACTTAATATCTATAGGATCTCTTTTATTTCAAATATTCATAATTTATGTATTTTTCTCCTTGATCAACATTTTTAGAGATTTATCAATTTAATCCTTCTTTTCAAAGAAACAGTTTTGGTTAAATTTATTTTCCTCTTTTATTTGTACATTTTCTATTTTATTAATTTTCCTTATTGATAAATCATTTCCTTCTTTCTTTTACTTTGGGTTTTGTTTGTATTTTTTATTCTTCTCATTGTTTTACTATAAACATTAACTTACCTCTGAATACTGCTTTATCTGTGTATGAGTTTTGATATGTTTTGCTTTTATTATCATTTGCTTCAAAATATTTTGCAATTTCTTTTGCAATTCCTTCTTTGACCTATACATTATTTAGAAGTATGTTGTTTACTTTTACAGTATTTGAAAATTTGAAAATATATTTTAGTTATGATATCTAACTCAATTTTATTTGATTAACTTAATTTAATTTTGGTCAGAGAGCATGCTCTGTATTACTACAGTCCTTTTATATTTATCAAGCCTTCTTACCATTCAGCATATTATCTAGCTGGGTGAAAGTTTCACATGCACTTGGAAGAAATGTTCTTGGCTATGTTTCTTTACCTATATATGTTAATGAGGTTATGTTGGTTGATAGTATTGTTCAGGTTATATCTGTCATCTGATTTCAACAGATTTCCATTTTACTTGTTCTATTTATCAACAATAGATGAATATTGAAATCTCAAACTGTAATAGTGGATTTTCCTATTTGTTTTTAAAATTCTGTCAGATTTTGCTGATATGTATACCAGGTAATTTTTCTCATTTTAAAGTCGGCTTTGTCTAATATTAATATAGCCATGCCAGCTTTCTTATGCTTACTTTACTGAGTGAAGGGTATATTTATTTCCATTCTTTTACTTTTCACTTTAATCTATCTGATTTTTAAAATAGACATTATACAAGTCTTTTTTGTGCAGTTCCCATTTAATAATCTATGCCTTTTAAAAAGCATGTTTAGATCATTTATGGTTAATGTAATTACCAGTATGATTATTGCTATTAAATCTACCATTTTCTGTTCATGTACCATTTGTTTTCTCTGTACTTTGTTCAATTTTCCTCTTTCTTGTCTTTCTTGGGATTATGTATTTACATTTTGGGACTCTACCTTTACTATTGACTGATTTGTTTTATATTTTGTTGATGGTATTGGGTTTATATTGAGTCTCTTTAATTTATTACAGCCTATTTTCAAATCATATTGATTTTTGTATAAGACCCTTGCAAAAATACACTTCCACTTTTCCTTCCAGATCTTTGTGTTACTGTTGTATTATATTTTATTTTGTACATTTTAATGTGTGACATTTTTGAGTTTCTAGATTTGTCTTCATTTAAAGAGTTTTGAGGTTTTGAGGCATGTGTTAAAGTTACTTATGAAGGAATTTCATTTTTTAAAGCTAGTTTTGAGCCTTTTAAGGTTAGGTCTAATTTAGTCCTACTACTAAGTTATGATTCTAATGACGTCACCACTAAATATCCTAGGTGTTCAGTAAGGTCTTCCAAATCTGGCTATTAAGAAGTCAAATATCTCTCAACCACACATAAATTCTTGGAATTGTTCAATTTATAGATCCCTGTAGTTCATTTTTTAAAACCATGTTGAGATTCACCATATACATATATATACACACCTTTGTATTCATCAATAGATTAAAGGAAAGTCCCATAAAGATTTCTGGAATGCTTTTTTTTTTTTAATAATTCTCTCCTTTCATTCCTCTGATCCAACTCTAATCTCTGTTTCTTGAATTCAGAAAGACTGCCAAACTCTGCTTTGGTTTATCTTTCCAGAGCTATAGTTCAGAAGGTACCTCCAGGCAAAAGCTGAAATAAAAGGATATTCTTAATTTGATTTCCTTTTCAGAAATTACAGCCAGTGTTGCCTTTTGACCAATGTCTAAAAATGTTTTAAAAGGTATGCCATCCCATTTTCTAGTTATTTATAGAAGGAAGGATAATCTGACCCTAATTAATCTGTCATAGCTGGAAATTCAGTTGGCTTATATGGTTATATCTGATTTGAATAGTTCTTTTGTTTTCTCCTCTGATGCTGGTTTGGAAGTTCTTATTTCTTTCTCACTTTTTTTGGTGATTCCTTTTTCATCTCACTTTGTCATGATCTTGGAACCGAAACAGGAAAACTTAAAAATCATTATAACTGAACGCTCAAAGACTACTGCTGAAAGTCTAAAAGTATCAGCCCAGTGATTGGAATTTTTGTTCATCATTTTATCTTCTTATGGTGTTCTACTTGCCATTTTTTTTCTTAGCTGCATTGTAATTATATTAGACCAGATAAATCAGAAAGAAGGGAAGAACAGTGTCTGCCATACTTGCCTCCCATCTGAGACTTACAGAATAAAATCTTCAGGGGATGGATGTGGGAGAGTATAAGCACTTTGTCTTTAGTTCATGTAGGCTAACAAAAACAAAATACTTTAGTATTTATAAACAATAGAAATGTTCTGGAGGCTGGGAAGTCCAAGATCAAGGTACTAGTAGATTTGGTGTTTGATGGGAGCTCACCTTCTGCCTAATAGTAACTTCTTGCTGTGTCCTCACATGGTGGAAGGGGAAAACAAACTCTCTTGGGCCTTATTTGTAAGAGCACTAATCCCATTTATGAGGATCGATCCCTCTTGTCTTAATCAACTTCGAAAATCCCTGTCTCCTAATACTATTACACTAAGGATTAGGTTTCAACACATAATTTTGGGAGGACATAAATAATCAGACAATAGCATACCCTAAATTATTTTTATCAGCCTATAATTTACAAAATAGTGAATTAAGACACTTGACATGTAACCCAGATGTCAGGTGGGGTTTCTCTGGCCCTTCAACTATAGATACAATTGCATTAATCCCCCACCCTCCAAACCACAGCTTGAGGAAGTTCCCTCTGCTACAATTTTTGCAGCATCTTGTCACTTATATACCCACAGTTCCTTCTGCTTCCAGACTCCTGCTTCTGTTCATCTTTTTCACCATTTTTCACAAATGACACTGACACAAAGCATTTCTAAATACAAGTCATTCTTTTATCACAAGGACAGAAAACCAAACACCACATGTTCTCACTCATAGGTGGGAATTGAACAATGAGAACACTTGGACACAGGGTGGGGAACATCACACACCGGGGCCTGTCGTGGGGTAGGGGCAGGGGGAGGGATAGCATGGGGAGAAATACCTAATGTAAATGACAGGTTGATGGGTGCAGTGGGCCAGCATGGCATATGTATACCTATGTAATGAGTCTGCATGCTGTGCACCTGTACCCTAGAACTTGAAATATAATAATAATAATAAGAAGAAGTAACCAAACCAAGCATGTCAAAAAAAATAGTCCTCTTGTCAAAAGGACTATTCTTTACCTTTGCATTAAGGATTTCCCTTGCCCCTCCACCAAGCAAGCACCTCCTTTCACTGATACCACTTGTTCTTTTCCTTCCTTTCACCTTCTATCTTTACTGTTATCTCTCCTCTTCTTTTCCTGAACAATAACAACCTCTCTTTAATAGGCCATGAGAGAGATTTTTCTTTATCCTCTGAAGCATTAGAAACACTCTTAACTCCTTGAGGATTTATTCTTTAATTA
Source organism: Pongo pygmaeus (assembly GCF_028885625.2). Taxonomy (NCBI): domain Eukaryota; kingdom Metazoa; phylum Chordata; class Mammalia; order Primates; family Hominidae; genus Pongo; species Pongo pygmaeus. Next base: position 42,388,230 of record NC_072377.2, on the reverse strand, counting down.
AAATCTTACGAATATATCATTTACGATAAAATTAAGAGTAATACTGTTATGTTCATTTAATTTTAGAAAGTAGAACATATTGACAATGTTGCTTATTGGTATGAACGGATGAGATCAATACTGCCAGTCAACCTTTGACAGCCAATTACTTCACTTCTGTGGTGTTGTAAAGACTGACCTTGGACATACCTAACAGAGAACCTGGTGCTACCAGCATTTCCACCAACTACTATGATTTTAATTCTATGAAGATTGACTATGTTTTTCATTGTTTTAGCTTTGGGCTTGGTACAGAAACCTTTAGAAACACAAAGTTACAGTAAATAATTTGTTTGGAACTTGCACCAGTGGCCTTCTTGGGTTCTCAGACCTCTGGCCTCAGACTGAGAGTTTGGCTTCTCTGGTTCTCTAGCTTGTAGATGGCCTGTTACAGGACTTTATGGTTTGATCAATCGCATGAGCTGATTTCTCTGAGAAATCCCCTCTCATCTATCATGTATCTGTCTATCTATCTATCTATCTATCTATCTATCTATCTATCTATCTGATCATCTATCTATCTCCTATTGGTTCTGTCTCTCTGGACAACCCTGACTAATACAGACTGCTTCTCATTTTTAAGCTATAATGTCAATTTTGGGCTAATTATATATTAATTTATTAAGGAATCACATCAGGATAGATTGCATACCTAGTATTAAAAAGTTCTGTTCTGTCCTCAAAGAGCTAATGATCTAAAAGTTAGGAGAAAGAGAAAGAATAAACAAACACGGCTTGATATATTTCTATGGCATGAGCTCTACAGAGAAACACAAGCCTTTTGTCATATGCCCCGAATATGAACTCTAGAAAGATGAGAATGATTGAAAGACAGGAAGGAAAATGTATCAGCTCAAAAGGAGAATATTATTTCTGTCTTCTGGATAATCAGCAATTAATACCACTTGTGTGGGCTTATAAGCAGAAGCTGAAAAAAGTTCACATTAAATACTTTTTGTCTTTAGTTCACAAGTGGCATTGTTTTGGTGTCTGGGGATGATGTATAACATAAAAGGGGCAGAAAGCTCTTCCACACCCTAGGATGGAACACTGGGTCTTGTGCTTTGAGTCTGCAGAAAATATAGCACCACTCTGGTATTTTGAGGCTGCAAAGAATCCATGGCAGCAATGGTCATGGAAACTATCATAGAGAATGAACCAAAAGCAATAACTTCTTGCCAAATATTTATATACTACTCACATTTATCCAATCCCATTGCAATTAAGTGAAATGATATGACTACTTCTGGTTAATGCTCTGTAAATAGAAGTGGTCTGTTTACTTTCAGGTCAAAGCATTCAAGAGCCAATTGAAGATCTTCTAGATATTTTTCCCCTGTATTCATGACCCGTCAGATCATTTGTTTAGTTGTAAATATAAGATGGTGGAATCCCTGTTAGATTTGGTCTCTAAGTCACAACTTGCAGGAGACCTTCCCAGGAGGGCTGTCAGATCCTCAGTGAACTATGCATGATATTTGAGGAAGAATAAAATTTCATGTACAAGGCCACTAAGATTTCAGGGTTTGTTACTATAGCATAAGTTCTCCTATCCTGACTACTATCAAGAGACTATGTCAACAGAAGGGAAGAAAATGTTAGATACCACACAATAGGCAACAAAATGCATTCATGAGACACTTGCAGGTATACCTTGAATACCTCTCAGAGACATTATGGATAACAACAGTCAGGGTTCACATTCAGCAAAATAAAAATATTATGATTTATATAATCCTTCCTCTTAAAACTTATGCTGTGTATTAAAGCTTATAAAGATCTCAGAGACGGCTTTCCTATGTCCTTTATTCTATGTATATGTCCTTTAAAGCCTCGAGGTGTTGAGCTGCTTGTTTAAGACCTATAAACTAATTAACGAGAGAAAGAAAATAAACGGCAGGTAGTCTGAGAAGTCTACTAGGTGCTAAGTGGGCATAATAAATGCTCTTTATATATGACTTCATTTTTCAACACTTCATGCTATCAGTGCTCTCAATCTGTACAGTTGCACTTATACTTCACTAAAGTTATTTCTGAATTCCACTGCACAGTGAAATCTTGGAATATAGAGATCATGTCTTAATCTTTACCTCTGCAGTGTTCAACATAGGGTCTTTGGGAAAAAAATCTCTTATCGTCTAGCCTCAGAGGTTGAAATTCCCAAAATTAGTGTATAGTTTGATTTGGCTATTAAAGGTACTTAAAATATAAATGCAACCTGGGAAAAATAGAATGATGTAACTATTTATCTGCTAACACTTTAGTGCAAATTAACTTACCATATAGTCTCGTCAGACATCAGGTTCCTGATGGAGTGGGATTTTTAAGGGAGTGGGTGCGGGAATACGGGCCGACCTGGACAGATAGGACACCAAAGCAGAGACTCTGGACTATCACGTAATAACTTCTTAAAATCATGAAGTCATGAAGAAAGGTGAAGATTTTGTCATCATTCATTTTGTAAAAATTATGTTAGCCAGGCCCCATATGTGTGTTTCACAGAGTTTCTTAGCTGTCTTTATTTTTTTCTACATTTTCTAATCCCTATCTTTACATTTTAGAAAGAGGAGAGGAAAGAAAGGAGGAATTATATTATGAATTCCCTTTTCACATTATACAATATGAGATCATTGAGGTTGACTATATATCTTGTAGGAAAATTCACTATAGTCTGTTTTGTCAGACAATGCCTAAAATCTTGGTAAGTTAAATTTGTTTTTTGAGTTGTCCCTACCAATCAAACACAACTTACATTTTTATATGTTCTAAATGAACCATCAACTTAAAATTGGAAACTATACAGACTTATCCAAGTCATTGTCTGTCTTTTACAAGTAAGGACAGAATCTAATAGTCATGGCTATGCTAATATTACTGAATTATTCCTTTCTGTTTATTTTACTCAGGTACCAGTCAATTTGATATACCCCTAGGTGAGGCACCACAGTGTTTACAGAAAAATAAACATTATCTAAGGTATGGACGTAATTCACAGATACCATACAGACAAAATAAAAAGTCTTAATAGAAGACAATTTCCTACACTTTTAAGTTCTGGCATTAGTATTTTTTATTATAATACCAATACACAGAAAAATTTATGAACCATATACATACTAAATAATGCAAAAATCTCATTTAATCACTGCCTATAGAACATTGCTAGTACCTTAAAAGCTACTTGGGGACCCTCCCTTCCTTGAACTTTGGAGATAAACACTATTCTGACCTTTAGAATAATAGCTTCCCTAAGTACACACAGACACACATACGTACACACACGTGTATGCATATACACATATAAATGTATATATACATATCTATATGTATATACATGCACATATATGTATGTATATATGTGTATGTATAATATATATGTATATGGAGGGGTGTGGGTGTGGGTGTGTAGTTTTATAACCTATATGTGCATCCCTAAATAATAGAGTTTAGTTCTTCCTGTTTTTTAAATTTACACAAAAGGAATATAGCTGTAAGTATTCTTTTGTGCCCTATTTTTTTTTAATTGAACATCACTGTGAGATTCAGCCATATTGTTTTGCATAGCTATTAGTATTCTTTAGTATGACTATATCACAACTGATTCATTCATCCCATTGATGATGAACATTTGATTTCCAGTCTGGTTAATGTATTATGAACATCTGACAAAATATGGCAAGAATCTTATATATTATAAGGAAAACAGAGTAATTTTAGAACATTTTACTGTAGCTTCCTCATAGACTCATTACTGAGTGTGGACTGAAAATATTTTTAAATCATCAATGAAGAGGTGAAATTTTTTAAAAAAGCAATTTAAACATTAGATGGAGGCCGGGTATGGCTCACACCTGTAATCCCAGCACTTTGGGAGGCCAAAGTGGGCAGATAGCTTGGGCTCAGGAGCTCAAGACCAGCCTAAGCAACATGGCGAAACTTCATCTCTATAAAAAATTAGCTGGGTGTGGTGATGCATGCCTGTAGTCCCAGCTACCTGGGAGGCTGAAGTAGGAGGGTCATCTGAGTCCAGGAAACTGAGCTTCAGTGAACCTTGGTATCACCATTGCACTCCAGCCTGGGCCACAAAGTGAGATCTTGTCTCAAGAAAAAAAACTGGATAGATCTTAAAAATTATGTAGTCAAATCTTTTAATTAAATGAGGAAACAGAGATTCAGAGAAGATTTGGCTTGGTGAAGATGACATAATTATAGACAGAGCCAAGAATGAAAATTACATTCTTCTGTAAGCCAAATTTGGTTATACAGAATTTTTTTTAACTTTTCATCCACTCAATACCATGTAAGTGATAAACTGGCAAAGACTATCTGGAAACTTCCTGATATTCTACTTAAGGAGACCAGTCCACAGTCAATAAAAGATAAAACATTTGTGCTATATTTTTTAGAAGATTAAACAAACCTTTTGAGTACCCATTTATTACAAAAAGATATGAAATTAAAAATACTTGAGGAAATCTTTTTAGATGTAGAAGATGTATTATAAAATTATAAGATAACATTATTTTGCTTTCAAAAGTTTAACACTTTTTCATTATATCTTTCCAAGTCATTTGCTATTTAAGAAACACAACAAATATAACCAAAATGGCTTGTTTAATATCTTACAGAAAGTTGATTATAAATTGGGAACCAAAATCAAGCTTTGTTTTCTTTCAAAGGATGAGAATTCGGAGGAAAAACAACCATTTCAGAAGAAACATTCTCGGTGGCAGTCATTCACAAAACATATTGGATGAGAGACTCTATATTGCTCCCTGCAATATAAAAAAAAAATGACTTTTTTTCCTGAGAGTTTGAAGTTTCAATAGTTTTAGAAAGAGAAATTTCAAATGTTCTACCATTTATGCAAAAGTTCTGATAAAAAAAAAGTAGATACATTATATTAGTTCATGCTCCCACTGCTATAAAGATGTACACAGGACTGGGTAATTTATCAAAAAAAAAGAGGTTTAATTGACTCATGGTTCTGCAGGCTGTACAGGTGTCTGCTTCTGGGGAGGCCTCAGAAAACTTACAATCATGGCAGAAGGTGAAGGGGAAGGAAGCACATCTTAGATGGCCGAAGCAGAGGAAGAGAGTGAAGAAGGAGGTGCACACTTTTTTACAACCAGATCTCATGAGAACTCTGTCACGAGACAGCTTTAGAGGTATAGTGCTAAACCATTAGAAACCACCCCCATGATCAAATCATCTCCCACCAGGCCTCACCTTCAACACTGGGGATTAAAATTCAACAGGAGATTTGGGTGGGGATACAGAGCCAAACTATATTATACATCAATGTAAATGTCATGGCATGGCATAAGATATGTATCAGATTATTTGTGGACTCTCTTCACTAGATCATGTAACTTGATATTCAATGCTGAGTATGAGCTTTATCTAGTCCTTTTGAGTATGAAACAGAAAGACAATGCATATGTAACAAGGCAACTGTAAGTGGAGAGAAATGGAGTGAATCAAACATAAGCAGCAATCTATATGTACTAACAGGTGGCGGCTGGCAAAACCTATGGATGATTTAAGGAGCTTAGTTGGTGGATCTTTTTCCTCAAAAAAGTTTTCACTGTGTATCTTTATGTAGTGTTACAATTTTTATATTCTCTCTCTGTGTGTGTGTGTGTGTGTGTGTGTGTGTGTGTGTGTGTTGTTTATTTGGTTAGGAGTTGGCTTACTTCTAAATAAAATTTCATTTCATTTCAATTCTTACCTTGAGATCAGACTTTCCAAACAAAAATATCCTACTGTGTTTCTTTTCCTAAAACATCCAGAAATATAGGGAGGAACAGAGGTTTTATCTTTCTGGAAACTTGCCATATTAACTTGTAATGCAAAATTTTTAATTGCTTACATTTAATCTTCTGTATTATCACCATCACCAAACTACATGGATGGCTAGTTTGGTAATACATGGATGGTCACTCTTTTATATTAAATGATTTGTCCTCTCACATAAAAATGGCTGTTGTAGCAATTATTTGGAATTTATTTAGATATTTTCAGTTGCTTCTCATGGTTCCACTGGAAAAAATGCCTTTTTGAATGAGTGGAAGAATAAAATATCTCATCAATGAACTTGAATTTACCAATACTGTATGTCAGTCTATTATCCCACAAGTCTACTAACCTTGAGCCTCATAGAAATAGGAAGAAATAAGAATTTAGTTTGCAACTCAGTGTAAACTACCATATTTTAATGGACTAGATTATTTGTGTATATGAAAAATAAACCAGTCTAATGCTTGCTTTTACATTCTTCAGATAAAAATCTACTGCAGAAATCCCAAAAATGCTTCAATAATGTTGACATACTCGTAAAAGAAGGCTTTTGCTACTGGAAGTAAAGCTGTGGCAAGAAACATGACATTAAATTCTGCTGTCACTGAAGGTATTTTCCATAGAGACTAAGTGATATACATAAGGGTGCTTGGCACCAATCAAATAAACTGTGAAGGTATGATACTATTATATAGGAAATAAAATAGAACATGTGAATTATGCCCAGTGAGGCAGCCAAATCTAAAGAATTTTCTGTGTAGAATGGTCTGGAGCTGCATTAATGCTCTGTTATCTGGAAAAGCAAAACAACAAAACACTGGAAAATTCAGTAGTCTATAAAAGATAGAAATAGAACTATTTCCACTGGAAAAGTTATTTAAGTTGGAAAAGTTATTTCCTAGTGTTACAGCATTTCATTATATGCCTATTCTTTCAGCTGGAACTGCTGTGCAAAATTGTTTGACAGCATGATAGGTTTACATGGAGAATGAGGGAGAAAAATACTGTATACGTTCCTATGATGAGAAGGAACAAAACAGTGAATTAGGTTTTAGTCAGTTTTGAAGACTCTTTCAAATCTTTTGTAGAATATACATCTTTTTACTCTACCTCAAAATAATTAGATATGACTTGAGTGAAATATAAACTCAGCTTGTCTGGTTACAAAATTAATAACTTTTAGACATGTTAATGGCTATAACATGAGCTGACAATTCAAGCTGTGTCGTAATCCTAAATCTGTAAACCACTCCCTGCTTTGTTGGTTTTTGATAGCCTAGGGTCTGGCCTCCTTCTGGTGTTAGGGAGTCCTCACTCTGTGCCACGGTGGTGGGAGGCATAGACGGCCTCTGACCTAACAGCCAAACAAGTCAGATGCCATCTTCCACTGGAGTGTAGTTCTGGGAGTAGCCAGATGTGCTCTTTCCAGTTCAGAGCAAGATGTAAGATTCTCATGACCCAGAGAAGCAGGAGAAGCTACTACAGTGAAGGCAAGAACAGTTCAGATATGCCATTTCCCCATGGCTGCTAATTCTCTTATCATCTGAACAACAAATTCTTTCTCGGTCGGAAGCTTCCTGATGATTTCCCTGTCAATAAGGGTCATGAGACTGTCAGCAGTCTAGTGAGCATTTAGTGTGCTGTGCTGAATAAAACTTCTTCTAAATATCAGGATTTGGAGTACTTAATGTGCTTGCTGTGCATACAGTGGCAAATTACCTAGTGTCTCAGAGACAGTTTCTCATCTGTAAACTGAGGGAAATAATAGTATCTAGCTTACAGATACATGGGATTAGTAGAGATAATTCATTAGAAGAGATATTCACTTTGCATGGTGCCTAGCTCAGGGTTAGACTGTAATAAATGGCAGCTATTATTATTGCTGTTGTTACATTTCTATTAGTGATTCTATGGCTATTTCCATTAATACTGTATCTTGCTTCAACCAGCTTGTGATCTGTCAGCCTTCATATCCAGTTTCTTCAATTAAGCAGTAGCTAGCCACCTCTGACAGCAGTTTCCTTTTTGGGCCTCTTGTTTTTTCGCTATTAAACTACTTTCATTTTTGTCAAATATAGAGGTTTATGTGAATGTATATGTCATCTTCTAGGACATAAATGAATATATGATATTGACATTGGTGGTATTTTTATTTTTTGTTCTTAATTTTTGGATGTTGGAGGGGGTTGAGCAAAACCAACATATTACTTTAATAAACAAAAAATAACAACAAATAATAAAGCTGTTTTAATTATATCTTTTTGTTTTCTTTTTGAGACAGAGTCTCGCTCTGTCACCCAAGCTGGAGTGCAGTGGTGCGATCTCTGCTCACTGCAAGCTCCGCCTCCTGGGTTCACACCATTCTCTTGCCTCAGCCTCCCGAGTAGCTGGGACTACAGGCGCCCGCCACCACGCCCGGCTAATTTTTTTGTATTTTTAGTAAAGACGGGGTTTCGCCATGTTAGCCAGAATGGTTTCGATCTCCTGACCTCATGATCAGCCCGCCTCAGCCTCCCAAAGTGCTGGGATTACAGGCATGAGCCACCATGCCGAGCCAATATCTTCTTGACATATAGTGCTATTCCATCTTTATTTCTAATAGACAATTATTTTGAATAATGTACACCTTTATTTGTCATATTTCTATTTTATTTTAGCCAGTCAACTCTATATAATACATAATAATAGTAATAATCTCTTATTTTCTACTCTGTTATGACTGATATTCCAATGAATTATATTTATTTCTCCTATCCTGTAGTGCAGTATGTATATTTCTCGGGATCCATGACTTCCAAATATGTCAATGCTTTCACATATTCATCTTCTCATATAATGTCCTCTACCTTATGCTTCTTTTTCATGTTTTAGAAGATGTTGGTCATAATATCTGATCTTTAAGTGATAACAGCATTTGTCAAAATCAGAAATCAGATGCCTCCTGGGGAGCTAACTGAGAAGTGATCATATAAGCTAATGCTTTCTCAAGGTCTTACAAGAAAATGAGACACAATTCTATGGGAATTAAATTTTATGAATGTATAAAGCTAAGACAGTAGTCATTCCTCTCTTTAGAAAGAGAGATCAGAAGTTTTCAAATTAAACTCATATTTTGGGCAAGATCACATTCTTGCACAGGGTGGACTCTTGGAGTTTCTGAACAGGAAAAAATGCTATTGTGATGCTTTGTTATTCTGAGTGAGAAGATAAATCGTTGTTCTTGTAGTTGACAAAAAACTAATATTCTAGTAATTAAAATTTTTAAATGAAAATACTATCAGATTAGTGTTATGATTGCCCATTTTGTTTTCTGTGGGCTGCTTGAATAATCCCAGAGTGTAGTGCGATAAATTTAGTGACAATATATTAGCTAACACTTTTCTAACAACTAAGCTTTAAGTCATATATGCATCATTAAAATATGAATCAACTAGACTCTTTTTGCTAATATAGGCATAGTTATAAATTCCCTAAATTCTGTTGATTTTATCCTCTGGCTTGTCCCTTCATAGATCTATTTACTTTTTGGGAGTACTATAGCATACTGGTTAGGAGCATAATTTTGGGATCAAGGTGGCTGGATTTAAATCCTGGATTCTCTGCATACTCAGTCCAGCTTCATGTAATATACTTAAACATGAGGTCTTTTAGATTCTGCATGTAGAAAGGGGATAATCAGAGTTTCTATTTCACAAATGGAGTGTGGTGGTTGATGAGGCGATATATTTAAAGCAATAGGTCTGACTCCAAGCATACACTATGATCCTCAATCATTGTTAAAGATTATAATAACTATGAAGTAGATTCATTCTTCAATTGGAAGAAAGAGTAAAACACAGCAATTGTGTACCCAGGAGACCCTCAATTTTCTGCCCAAAATTTCCCAGTGCAGAAGGGACTTCCTTGTTTCTTCCCTTCTTATATTACTAAGTCCCATGTGAATCAAGGGAAGTAGATAGCTATCATCAAATGAGTTCATCTTGGCAGGCCTTTTGAAGCATTCTGAATATTCATTTCAGAAAAACAACATGCCTCCTGAATGGATAAATGAGATTTGCATGCCACTGCCTTTTATTTTTCTATTTCGCATGATGTGTTTCTTCCTCCCAGGTCCAGAGGCATCCTGGACTTTACCAGTACTCTTTTTTCTCATAATGTGCTTCATATGATTTGGCTCTGTGTCCCCACCCAAATCTCACGTTGAATTATAATTCCCAATGTTGGAGGAGAGACCTGATGGAATGTGACTGGATCATAGGAGCAGATTTCCCCATTGCTGTTCGCATGATAGTGAGTGAGTTCTCATGAGATCTGATGGTTTAAAAGTGTGTGGCACTTCCCCATTTACTGTCTCTATTCTGCTGCCATGTGAAGAAGATGATTGCTTCCCCTTCACCCTTCCATCATGATTGTAGATTCCTGAGGCCACCTAGTCATGCTTCCTGTTAAACGTGTGGAACCGTGAGTGAATTATACCTCTTTTCTTCATAAATTTCCCAGTCTCAGGTAGTTACAGCAGTGTAAGAATGGACTAACACAGTACTATATTCAGTCACAGTCAGCATTAGGCCTTCATCTAAACCATCCAGCTTGGCCAAGGAGGTGATATTGGATTGTTCACAAATGGAGAGCAAAAAGGAAAGCAAGATCAGTAGGTGATCCCACTAAATTTGTGGAAAATATAGAAATTAATTGTGGTCATGCTGCATTTCTCTATAAAGTATTGATGTTTAACAAAAGCTTGAATTAGAAATCAGATATTTTCTCTGTTCCCCACTTCACTCTTCATATCTTATCAATGGTGAATGTTGACCACTGTCAGTTCATAAAACTTTAAGATATATGTTATATATGACAGCTATATCATATATAGATATAGTGAGCACCCTCCAACTTCCTAAAATAGAATTGAACTAAAGGAAGAAAAAATGGAGAATCAACCAGAGTCCTGGTAGAAAACAGATGGCACGCCTAAACAGGGTAATTGCAGATAATTTAATAAAATGTCTGTTTACAGAAATGTCAGTAGAATTAAGGGAAACCAACAAAAGGGAAAATGTTCATTTTGCTTTGTTTTTATTAATTGGTTATCTGTAAGAGATAATGTGTTAAAAGGCAATTTTTTTCCATGAAAGAATTTAGTTCCAATAACAATCTAATCTTAAGGTTCATAGCTATTTCCTCCTTTGTGTTCCCATGGAACTTCATACTCAGCCCTAGCACTTATGATATTATCCACTTGTCTCACTACCTAGCAATCTCCTCCAAAGTAATTATCCAGTATTACTTACAATTGTGCTCACTTCACCATCTCTTTACTTCTCAGATACAAAACAGAATTAAAAAGTTTTTTTAAAAAAAGCTTGGAAATAAATATTCATGTTTTGTAAGTTAGACAAAAGAGAAAAAGAAGAAAAGGAACAATATATACCAAGTACTTTAGTTAGGCAACTATGCTAGATGCTTAACATCTTTTTTCTCTCCGTTGCAATTAAGGTTTTTCATTTGGAACTATATGATGACCCTCTGAATTCTGAGCAGTGTTGAAGTACATTGCACTGAATTGCTTCAGTATAGTAACATATATTCTTAACAAGATTATATATCTATTATTATTATTATTATTATTATTATTATTATTGAGACAGGGTCTGGCTGTGTTGCCTGGGCTGAAATGCAGTGACGCAATCTTGGTTCACTGCACCCTCTGCCTCCCAGTCTCAAGCAATGCTCCTGCCACAACCTCCCAAGTAGCTGGGACTACAGGCACCTGCCACCATGCCCAGCTTATTTTTTTATTTTTAGTAGAGACAGGGTTTTGTCATGTTGCCTAGGCTGGTCTTGAACTCCTGAGCTCAAGCAGTCTGCCCACTTTGGCCTCCCAAAGTACTGAGATTACAGGCGTGAGCCACCGCACTGGGCTTAAGATTATATCTCCATTATGAAACAGTGAAATCAGTTTGAATCACACTCTGCACTATGACATTGGACTTCCCTTCTTTAAGATAAGGTTTGGCACTGAGTATGCTCTTCCCAGACCTCAGAACCTGGCCGTTTTATGCTAAGCTTGGAGGAAAATTTATCACTAGTTGACATGGGAGTTGGAAGACTAAGTACCCTTCTATTTATCATTAAAACTCTATAAGGGACATCATTTGTCTTCAAAGAATTGTACTTCTATCTTCAGCAGTCCTGTCAAAATTTGTTGTATACACAGTTGTCATGTTGTTTGTAATGCTGCATTTACATTATGGGAAACTGGAAACACTAAATATTTACAAGGTTGGGGAATGAGCAAGAGTTTTCCAGAATAGCTTGAGTTCAACCAAAAGCCTAAAGGATAGTACAGTAGGTGATGTTTTCTACTTTTTCTATTTGAAAAAGATCAGAAATGGTTATTGGACTTTTTCAAAGTAATATTCCTAATCATACTGCTTGGAAAATGATCGTATTTCTTCTATAAGTTATAGAAAAAATAAATCTCAAAGACTACTGAAATGTTGTTACGGAGTATGCTATTATGTATTTCTGTCTTCAAAGAAATCTGTAAGAATGAAATGCCTTGCCTGCATTTACTAAAATCCTCATAAATGGTTAAGAATTTACATTCCCAGAGTTTTCAAAGGAAATGCATTCTTTTCATTGCAGTTGCTTGAAATGACTGATTTTTCTGTTATTTTTCCTAATTTCATTCTCATTTAATTTATCTGAAAGTTTGGAAGAAATAAACTATTCCACACCGGTTAATTTTCCAGGTAATGAGTCAAAACTATTTATTTTGGCGACATTGGGAAAAAATTAAAACTTTGTTAAGAACATTCCACACAGATCAAGTTCATCATTCTAAACTGCACCTCTTAGCTCTGCTGATTGTGAGACAATGATGTCTTGTTCCCCCGAGTATTCTTGGCACTCAGTGCTGTACAAGCAACAGTCGGTCAGTCACCACTTACTGTCTGCTCTGTCACTGCGGTAGCAGTGCCTAAACGATTTCTCCCTTCATTGAGTTTATGCATTTAGAAGGTATTCAACACATATTCATTAAATTAATGAATATGAATTAGTAAGACAAATTCCTCAGGCTTCTCTGTAGTTACAGACATATGAGCAGCAATTCTCCCAGTTCTTTAGGGGTGTCCCCAAGGAATTCTTTTTTTGTGCTTAGAAATAGATCTGTTTATGTTCTTCCCTTTTTATAATTATAGAAAACACTATCCTTACTATATGTCAGACCTGTTCTAAGCACTTAACATATACTAATTCACTTTTTTTTTTGAGACAGAGTCTCATTCTGTGGCCAAGGCTGGAGTGCAGTGGCGTGATCTCGGCCCACTGCAACCTCTCCCTCCTGGGATCAAGTGATTCTCCTCCCTCAGACTCCTAAGTAGCTGGGATTACAGGTGCCCGTCAAAATGCCCAGCTAATTTTTGAATTTTTAGTAGAGACAGGGTTTCACCATGTTGGCCAGGAAGATCTTGAATTCTTGACCTCAAGTGCTGCCTGCCTCAGCCTCCCAAAGTGCTGGGATTACAGGCATGAACCACCATGCCTGGCTTACATTAATTCACTATTGTCCTCACAACAACTATAGGACAAGATCTACAGAGCAAATTGTGAAAGAAGAAATTTTCCTCCACCTTGATTTTTGCTTTACTGGTCCTTAAAGCATGAGTGTTTCATGAAATTGCTTATGAAACAGTAACTTGAGTTCTGCTTTTAAAGAACAATCCAGCAGACCAGAAGATGAGGAGAATTTCCCTGTCATTCCCTTCTATTGTCCACCTCTCCTTTCTCCCTGCATATCTTTGCCTTGATTGGATCCTTCCATCAATCAAAAGCAAAAATTCTCATATCAATTTGTAAATAAATACTAGAGCAGTCACAAGAGCCAGGAAGGAAATTTCCATTTGTGCTGAAGTGGAACACCTGTTGAACATTAAAGGCTATTTCAAAATCCACTTTTCTACCCCTTCTTATTAGCTTCCTTAGTCAATTTTGGGATGGGAAAACAGATTACTAATCATCTATATTAGTTACTATATTATTTCCTATTGTTACCATAAGAAACTATCACAAACTGGGTGATTTAAGGCAATACAAAGATGTTCTTCCACAGTTCAGGAGTCCAGAAGTCTAAAGTCAGGAGGATGGCAGGGTTGATTCCTTCCTGGGCATCCAGAGTGGGAATCTGCTCCATGCCTGTCTCCCAGCTTCTGGTTATTAACAGTCATCCTTAGCATTTCTTGGCGTGGAAATGTGTCACTACAATATCTGCCTATGCCATCACATAACAATCTTTCTGTGTGTCTGAATCTCTGTGTCTGAATTTTTCTTACAAGGTCACAGGTCATAATGGATTTAGGGCCCGCCTGAATCCAGTGTAAACTCATCTTAACTTGATGACATCTCAAAGATTCTGTTTCCAAATAAGGCCACATTCATAGATTCTGGGAAGACATGAATTTGCAGCTGTACTATTCAACCCACTATAGCAACTAAGTTTGTCAAATTGGAGTAAGAACCTGTCACCTTTATAATGGCTATAGGTAACTCTTTCCAAGGCTGTGAGGAGTTCTCTTTTCTGGATTGGAAAAAATTGAGCCTAGAAAAAGACTAACCTTCAGAAAAGTCAGATATTATTGTAGATTGGGTGCCTTTCACCTGACTATTTACCAATAGATCAATTGATCAACCGAATGAGAGAGCTAGTAATCTTATCTAGTCACAGTACTGAAAAAAGACATAAGGCTTACTGATTATGTAGCTGACATTTTGGGGGAAATGACCTGGTTGACACACAGAATGCAAAAGATACTAAGTCACTCAGCCTTCTTCCTGTTGTATTCACTATTGTGTCATGCAACCTTCCCTCTGAGGGGAGTTTTTTCCTTTTAAAATTTACTTTTTCAGTGTCTTTCTATTACAACTAAGAAATCTGTTAGTCAAAATATGGATGTTAACTTCCAAATTTTCTTATATGGAGTGCATATATTTATAGAATATTTTACTTGCAAGACTGAGCACTCATATTAGACATTTTAAGCAAACAAATGGATTTAATATTTTCCTTGAACTTCACTAAATGGGCACAAGGGAGCCAGCACTAATATGGAAACTGGAATAATAACATTGCGTTTTTATTTCCACAGCAAACCTATGTTGTTATCTGGATTAAGCACATAACTTGTAAAATGTATTTTGTTTATTTGTATCATCTAACTCTATTATCCAGTAGCTGAAGAGCATCTAAAATTTACCATTTAGTGTGAAATTATCATCTGTTTTAATATACCCAAGAATACTAATTTTGTGAAACAAAGAGTTATCCTAATGGTTGAATAGGGTATTAGATTAACTGAGTTTAATTAATATAAAAGCTGCATGAATGGTTGGTTTATAAAGAAATAGAATACAATAAGGTACAGAGTATACTACAGGCACAAAATGAGGCAAATAGATTCTTTCGGCTATGATTATAACTATCACTTAGTGCTCTTTTAATCATTCAGAAAGCTGGTTACCTGTTTTAGTATCTTATGGTCAGCATTATGAACTTATTACTGTTAAATAATATTACCAATGAACTACATATAGTACTTACTACATGATATGCAATGATCTAGCATTTTATGTATATTAACTCATTTGTTTCTTTCAATAATTCTATTAACATAGCTACAATAATTATCTCTATTTTGGAAATAAAAAAACTAAGGTACAGAGGTGCTAAATGACTTGCTGAAGTAATAGGCTGGCAAGTGGCAAAGACAGAATTTGAACCCAGGTAGGCTGGTTCTGAGGTCATGCTCCTACTGCCATACTACATCACCATTTTAAGGTGTGGAGCAAGGGAGTTCTGCATATTGGAAATCACACACTACAGAATTTGAACCATGTGCTCTATCTGTCCTTGAAGACCTCTTTCCTTGATTATATGTCCTTGGAAGCCTCTATCATATTGGCAAAGTCAGTATAAAAAAAAAGCATCCTGGAAATTATCTAGGGAGTATTAAAATACCATAACTGGAATCCATCTTTTATAATCTTAGTAAATCAGCTTTTATGAAGCATATTCTCAGTCCTAGCAGAGGCATGAGCACAGCACTATCAGAAGAAATACACCTTGCCACAATGCCTCTGAACTGACCAAAATTTCGTTTAAATAATCAGTCTCCTTGGATGGCAAGCAATGTAAGCTAAGTGCAGTTCTCAGACTGCATTGTAGGACATTTTGTACATCAACTCATTTGTCTAAATATTTGTTTTGAAAAACCTGCTATCCCATCTGGGAATCTGCAGACACTGCAGGATATTACTCTTAGCTGGAGAAATGCTCATACTTAGGGACCTCTCTTCGATTCTGTGGAGGTAGACAATCTAGTGCTTGGTTGATCACAATGGCAAGAGCTTAACATTTCATAGAAGCCATGCCTTTAAAGTCTGAGGAAAGAATTACTGTAGGATAATGAAATAGGTCCTTTTCTGTAGCCACAATGATTTGTTTATTATTAATTAGTGCTTACTGGGAATAGGTCAGTGCACTAAGCATCTTATATGCATCATTTCATTTATTCTTCACAGCTTCCCTAAGAGGCAAGGACTCTTAATTATCTTCATTTTACAAATGATAAAATGGAAGCTTAAAGTTTGCTCAAGGAATTGCCAATAGGAAGTGAAAAAGCCAGGACTAAATCCAGATCTATCAGAGTGCAAGGTTCATACCCTTAACTACTGTGCTGCTCTACTGCCTTCTGGTTTTTTCAAGAGGCAGTATTAAAGCGTAATCATAACTTCTACCGACAAAATGAAACCCTCATGGTACAGTGTATGGAAAGATGGTACCATAGTGCTGTATTATAAGGAGCAAGGCCCTCCATATTCCAATGGCTATCCTACCTTCCACCTGTAATATTTAAATCTGTGGACAGTGTCCATGGTGTTAATGAGTATAATTATAGTAATCCCATCAATCTAACAAATGTCTTGTCTCAAATGAAAGGTCAAACCTCAACATGGAATACATCTGGGCCTCCTAGACTGCCAGGAAGTCAGCAAGAATCAATGACTTTATTATCTAGGACACTTGGTAGCTATTGTTTCATTTGAAGGTAACCATCACCAAGCTGGAAGTAAAAGTAAGAAAGGGGAAAACATAAATTACAGGGTAGTTGGATATTTACTTAGAAAAAGAACTGTTGTGTTAGGTTTGAAGAACTTGAAGTTGTTAGTGAAATCATAATTTTTGAACTTATCTAAAATTTGTTCTGTTTCCTGAGAAATGCAAATATAACAAGGCATTTTAAAGAATATTAAGTTTTCATTAAATGTATAGTGTATACATTATGCATATAACATTTGGAGTAAAAAGTGGTTTATGCAGAGATTATATTTATAGGGACACACATGGAAAGAAATTAGTTATTAGAAGTCTCAAGATGATCACATACCTTCATGAAGTACATGGAGATTCTGCACTCAAATATTCATCTGTGCATTAACTCATCCGGTTATTCTTTTGACAAACATTAGCTATTAGGCAGTCCATTCATGGAGTACCAATACAAAATAGTAAACCATAATAAAAATTTTTTTAAATGTAAGATGGTTTGTGGATTTTAAGGTAAATAGATTTCAAGGTCTTTCTTTTACTTAAAATTAAAAGAATTTAGGGTCTGGATCCCAAGTTTATTACTATGATAAAAATTACCTATGCAAACTTGAATAAATTAACATCGTTAAGCCTCATTTCCTCATCCATAAAATGAAGATATTGGACAAAATAATTTCTAAGGTCTTTTTGGCTCCAAAATCCTGTAATTCTTTTATAGACATTCCATTTATTTGCATTAAAATAAAAGTGAATCTTAAACATTTTAAGAAGTCAAGTAGTCAGAAAATTTTTATGAGCAATAAATATGAATAGATATATGAATTGAAAGATAAATATACTGAACATTTTGAGAGGAGAGGGAAAAATGGAGTTTCCAGTCTGGAGAAAGAACATGGGCAAAGGTTTTCAGGTGAAATTGTGTGGGGTGTGTTTAGGATAACTGAGGAGACTCTGACAGAAAGAAATCTTCATATTAAAGAATAATGAGAAATGATATTGGCTGGAGGATGATGCCTTAAGTTTGGAGATTGAGCTGTGGACAATGGAAAATAAGTAGAGATTTGTGGGCAGCTAAGTATGGCACTACCTGGATTTCATGTAAAAATACAAGGGCTGCTGATAAGTTGATTAATTTGAAGTGTTTGAAGGACTGTTCACAGTCTTTTGACCACAAAGAAAAAGAAAGAGGAAAGGAGAATGTGAACGAGAATAATATAGAGATATATGAAATAACCCTCCTACATATAGATCAACAGACCTTATTTCCATATATAATTACGTAGAAGCCAGTAGCATT
The DNA here is from genome assembly GCF_028885625.2 of Pongo pygmaeus. Lineage (NCBI taxonomy): Eukaryota > Metazoa > Chordata > Mammalia > Primates > Hominidae > Pongo > Pongo pygmaeus. Next base: position 42,369,985 of record NC_072377.2, on the reverse strand, counting down.
GTGGCTAGGAATACATACATGCATACTTGAATTTCAGCTCCAACACTTTCTAGCAGATGCCTTTATAAAATGCATTTTCACTCTCTGAATCACAATTTTCTCTTCTGTAAAGTGGTAACTATACTTTTGGAGTTATCATGAGTATTAAATGAAATAATACTTGTAAAATATACAGCCAGCTCTTGACATGTAGCAAGTGCTCAATAAATGAATTATATAATAATAAATTTTATTAATATCATCACTCTTTAAGTAAATGTCAAACAAATGGGAGAGATAATCAGGGTATCCAAGAGCCAAATATGGGCAAGAGGGCAGTTGGGTTTGAGTAAGTTTTTTTTTTTAAATGATTGATCAGAGTTGTAAAAGATTTATTTGAAATGCGTGTCATTTGACAGGTCTGGTTTGGTTTGGATTCAGACAGGTAAGTCTGGTTTGGATTCAGATAGATGATGTTAGGGACAGGAAAATTAAGGCTCAGGGATTGAATTGATCAATACATCACCTGAGAACAATGTCTTCTTTTAGACAAGCAAAATTTTGTACAACTCACCTCTCAGCATGTTGAGATAGTGTAACAATGTTGAGAAAGTGTCACAGCTGGAGACAACAAAATTAAATAACTGATGGCAGGACTTAATCCAATGAAGTATAGACCTAACCTAAAGGGAAAATTGTATTACAGTCAGCAGACATAGTATTTATTTCAGCTCTGCAATTCAGAGTAGTGTGACGTTTGCTTTCTTGGGCTTGAGTTTTTTAAAACATTAGCTCTATAGGTCTTTTGAGTTCCAAAGATGCATGGGTTTCTGACATAGATAATTGTGATGTATCTTTCTAAAACTAAAATTGTCTGGAAGAATTGACCCATATTATATCAAAGCAAATCAAAGTTTTGACAGGGCTACTTAATTTACATATGAATAACTTGAAAAAGAAACAGCATGACTCTATGCAAAATATTACAGCAAAAACCAAAAAAAGAAACAAAGAGTGGAAGAAAATCAATTCTGCAAAAACAAAGGAAAGTAAAGCAAAGCAAAACAAGACAATTTAATCTCAAAGAAAGAAAAACCATCCCTATAGTTATTTTTCTAAAGAAGACCTGAAAGAAAATGTGAATTTAATAAAGTGTACATCAAAAATGAGATGATAAAACAACAAAATACAACAAAAAGGGAGAATAAAAAGCCAAGAAAACAAAGAGCAAAAATATGTCAGGACTGGTCTAAAAGCTCCCTCCATGGGCACTGGATGAGTTCCACAAGTGCTGGTTTCCGCTGTCACAAGGCAGCACTGAGTTACAATGCAAAGTTGTACAATCACTGTGCTCTGCCTCCTTCACATGCACGGATTCTCTCTCCATGCCACATGGCTGCTGCCAGGGGATGAGGGAGGGTTGACGTTGGCAATCCAAGACTTTCTTTCCTACTCTCTCTAGTGCCTCTTTCAGTGCTATGAAATTAAAAACAGGCACTGTGATCACTCACCTGATTTTTGGTTCTCATGAAGGTGTTTTTTGTTTTTTGTTTTTTGTTATCTGTTTTTTTTTTTGTGCATTGTTGTTAAATGTGGTGTTCCTGCAGGGAGGACGATCAGTGGAGGCTTCCCTATGGTCATCTTGCCTTGCCTCCTCTCCAAAATCTATATTCTGATAACATTTTAAGCGGCCTTTCCCCACAAAGTAGAAATTACATGAAACATTTTTTCAGTGTATTATGCATCAAAAGTAGAAAATAATATAGAGACCAGAATGTTACTGAGGAAATTAACCACAAAAATACTTTTAGATAACTTCTAAATCAAATAAAAAAAACAGAATTTATAGCACAACTAGAAAATATTGGCGAAAGAAAATAATAAATATCACACTCCTTGAGCTCAAAAGAAAATATTCAATCTTAGACATGTATATTACCAAAGAAAAAATATTAAATGATTTAAATATTAAACTCATGTGTATTAAGAAAAGCATAGGAGAGTAAATAATAAAAGAAAAAATAAATTAAATTTAAAACAAAAATAGTGAAATAAACAAATAAACCCAAGGTGTTATACTGCTTTAAAAGGAAAATAAAATGGCTACTCTATTCCAGAAAAAAGAGAAAGTATACATTTACACAATTATAAATAAAAAGTGGAAATAACCAATAATATATTAAAAAATAAATGAATCAGAAAGAGTACTTTTAAAATACTATAAAAATACATATGAAAACCCCAATGTCCAAGAATAAATGACATAATAAACAATGAATATATCATAAACTCGAGTATACATGTCTTTTCTTTTCTTTTTCATATTCTTTTACAACTGCTTTATTTTTTATTTTTTATTTTTTTAAATTTTTTTTATTATTATTATTATACTTTAGGTTTTATGGTACATGTGTGCAACGTGCAGGTAAGTTACATATGTATACATGTGCCATGCTGGTGCGCTGCACCCACTAACTCGTCATCTAGCATTAGGTATATCTCCCAATGCTATCCCTGCCCCTCCCCCCACCCCACAACAGTCCCCGAAGTGTGATGTTCCCCTTCCTGTGTCCATGTGTTCTCATTGTTCAATTCCCACCTATGAGTGAGAATATGCGGTGTTTGGTTTTTTGTTCTTGTGATAGTTTACTGAGAATGATGATTTCCAATTTCATCCATGTCCCTACAAAGGACATGAACTCATCATTTTTTATGGCTGCATAGTATTCCATGGTGTATATGTGCCACATTTTCTTAATCCAGTCTATCATTGTTGGACATTTGGGTTGGTTCCAAGTCTTTGCTATTGTGAATAATGCCGCAATAAACATACGTGTGCATGTGTCTTTATAGCAGCATGATTTATAGTCCTTTGGGTATATACCCAGTAATGGGATGGCTGGGTCAAATGGAATTTCTAGTTCTAGATCCCTGAGGAATCACCACAATGACTTCCACAAGGGTTGAACTAATTTACAGTCCCACCAACAGTGTAAAAGTGTTCCTATTTCTCCACATCCTCTCCAGCACCTGTTGTTTCCTGACTTTTTAATGATTGCCATTCTAACTGGTGTGAGATGGTATCTCATTGTGGTTTTGATTTGCATTTCTCTGATGGCCAGTGATGGTGAGCATTTTTTCATGTGTTTTTTGGCTGCATAAATGTCTTTTGAGAAGTGTCTGTTCATGTCCTTCGCCCACTTTTTGATGGGGTTGTTTGTCTTTTTCTTGTAAATTTGTTGGAGTTCATTGTAGATTCTGGATATTAGCCCTTTGTCAGATGAGTAGGTTGTGAAAATTTTCTCCCATTTTGTAGGTTGCCTGTTCACTCTGATGGTAGTTTCTTTTGCTGTGCAGAAGCTCTTTAGTTTAATTAGATCCCATTTGTCAATTTTGGCTTTTGTTGCCATTGCTTTTGATGTTTTAGACATGAAGTCCTTGCCCATGCCTATGTCCTGAATGGTAATGCCTAGGTTTTCTTCTAGGGTTTTTATGGTTTTAGGTCTAACGTTTAAGTCTTTAATCCATCTTGAATTGATTTTTGTATAAGGTGTAAGGAAGGGATCCAGTTTCAGCTTTCTCCATATGGCTAGCCAGTTTTCCCAGCACCATTTATTAAATAGGGAATCCTTTCCCCATTTCTTGTTTTTGTCAGGTTTGTCAAAGATCAGATAGTTGTAGATATGTGGCATTATTTCTGACGGCTCTGTTCTGTTCCATTAATCTATATCTCTGTTTTGGTACCAGTACCATGCTGTTTTGGTTACTGTAGCCTTGTAGTATAGTTTGAAGTCAGATAGTGTGATGCCTCCAGCTTTGCTCTTTTGGCTTAGGATTGACTTGGTGATGCAGGCTCTTTTTTGGTTCCATATGAACTTTAAAGTAGTTTTTTCCAATTCTGTGAAGGAAGCCATTGGCAGCTTGATGGGGATGGCATTGAATCTGTAAATTACCTTGGGAAGTATGGCCATTTTCACGATATTGATTCTTCCTACCCATGAACATGGAATGTTCTTCCATTTGTTTGTATCCTCTTTTATTTCATTGAGCAGTGGTTTGTAGTTCTCCTTGAAGAGGTCATTCACATCCCTTGTAAGTTGGATTCCTAGGTATTTTATTCTCTTTGAAGCAATTGTGAATGGGAGTTCACTCATGATTTGGCTCTCTGTTTGTCTGTTATTGGTGTATAAGAATGTTTGTGATTTTTGTACATTGATTTTGTATCCTGAGACTTTGCTGAAGTTGCTTATCAGCTTAAGGAGATTTTGGGCTGAGACAATGGAGTTTTCTAGATATACAATCATGTCGTCTGCAAACAGGGACAATTTGACTTCCTCTTTTCCTAATTGAATACCCTTGATTTCCTTCTCCTGCCTAATTGCCCTGGCCAGAACTTCCAACACTATGTTGAATAGAAGTGGTGAGAGAGGGCATCCCTGTCTTGTGCCAGTTTTCAAAGGGAATGCTTCCAGTTTTTGCCCATTCAGTATGATATTGGCTGTGGGTTTGTCATAGATAGCTCTTATTATTTTGAGATACGTCCCATCAATACCTAATTTATTGAGACTTTTTAGCATGAAGTGTTGTTGAATTTTGTCAAAGGCCTTTTCTGCATCTATTGAGATAATCATGTGTTTTTTGTCTTTGGTTCTGTTTATATGCTGGATTACATTTACTGATTTGCGTATATTGAACCAGCCTTGCATCCCAGGGATGAAGCCCACTTGATCATGGTGGATAAGCTTTTTGATGTGCTGCTGGATTCGGTTTGCCAGTATTTTATTGAGGATTTTTGCATCAATGTTCATCAAGGATATTGGTCTAAAATTCTCTTTTTTGGTTGTGTCTCTGCCAGGCTTTGGTATCAGGATGATGCTGGCCTCATAAAATGAGTTAGGGAGCATTCCCTCTTTTTCTATTGATTGGAATAGTTTCAGAAGGAATGGTACCAGCTCCTCCTTGTACCTCTGGTAGAATTCGGCTGTGAATCCATCTGGTCCTGGACTTTTTTTGGTTGGTAAGCTATTGATTATTGCCACAATTTCAGCTCCTGTTATTGGTCTATTCAGAGATTCAACTTCTTCCTGGTTTAGTGTTGGGAGGGTGTATGTGTTGAGGAATTTATCCATTTCTTCTAGATTTTCTAGTTTATTTGCATAGAGGTGTTTGTAGTATTCTCTGATGGTAGTTTGTATTTCTGTGGGATCGGTGGTGATATCCCCTTCATCATTTTTTATTGCATCTATTTGATTCTTCTCTCTTTTTTTCTTTATTAATCTTGCTAGCGGTCTATCAATTTTGTTGATCCTTTCAAAAAACCAGCTCCTGGATTCATTAATTTTTTGAAGGGTTTTTTGTGTCTCTATTTCCTTCAGTTCTGCTCTGATTTTAGTTATTTCTTGCCTTCTGCTAGCTTTTGAATGTGTTTGCTCTTGCTTTTCTAGTTCTTTTAATTGTGATGTTAGGGTGTCAATTTTGGATCTTTCCTGCTTTCTCTTATGGGCATTTAGTGCTATAAATTTCCCTCTACACACTGCTTTGAATGTGTCCTAGAGATTCTGGTATGTTGTGTCTTGGTTCTCGTTGGTTTCAAAGAACATCTTTATTTCTGCCTTCATTTCATTATGTACCCAGTAGTCATTTAGGAGCAAGTTGTTCAGTTTCCATGTAGTTGAGCGGTTTGGAGTGAGATTCTTAATCCTGAGTTCTAGCTTGATTGCACTGTGATCTGAGAGATAGTTTGTTACAATTTCTGTTCCTTTACATTTATTGAGGAGAGCTTTACTTCCAAGTATGTGGTCAATTTTGGAATAGGTGTGGTGTGGTGCTGAAAAAAATGTATATTCTGTTGATTTAGGGTGGAGAGTTCTGTAGATGTCTATTAGGTCCGCTTGGTGCAGAGCTGAGTTCAATTCCTGGGTATCCTTGTTAACTTTCTGTCTCATTGATCTGTCTAATGTTGACAGTGGGGTGTTAAAGTCTCCCATTATTAATGTGTGGGAGTCTAAGTCTCTTTGTAGGTCACTCAGGACTTGCTTTATGAATCTGGGTGCTCCTGTATTGGGTGCATATATATTTCGGATAGTTAGCTCTTCTTGTTGAATGGATCTCTTTACCATTATGTAATGGCCTTCTTTGTCTCTTTTGATCTTTGTTGGTTTAAAGTCTGTTTTATCAGAGACTAGGATTGCAACCCCTGCCTTTTTTTGTTTTCCATTTGCTTGGTAGATCTTCCTCCATCCTTTTATTTTGAGCCTATGTGTGTCTCTGCACGTGAGATGGGTTTCCTGAATACAGCACACTGATGGGTCTTGACTCTTTATCCATTTTGCCAGTCTGTGTCTTTTAATTGGAGCATTTAGTCCATTTACATTTAAAGTTAATATTGTTATGTGTGAATTTGATCCTGTCATTATGATGTTAGCTGGTTATTTTGCTTGTTAGTTGATGCAGTCTCTTCCTAGTCTCGATGGTCTTTACATTTTGGCATGATTTTGCAGTGGCTGGTACCAGTTGTGCCTTTCCATGTTTAGCGCTTCCTTCAGGAGCTCTTTTAGGGCAGGCCTGGTGGTGACAAAATCTCTCAGCATTTGCTTGTCTGTAAAGTATTTTATTTCTCCTTCACTTATGAAGCTTAGTTTGGCTCGATATGAAATTCTGGGTTGAAAATTCTTTTCTTTAAGAATGTTGAATATTGGCCCCCTCTCTCTTCTGGCTTGTAGGGTTTCTGCCGAGAGATCCGCTGTTAGTCTGATGGGCTTCCCTTTGATGGTAACCCGACCTTTCTCTCTGGCTGCCCTTAACATTTTTTCCTTCATTTCAACTTTGGTGAATCTGACAATTATGTGTCTTGGAGTTGCTCTTCTCGAGGAGTATCTTTGTGGCGTTCTCTGTATTTCCTGAATCTGAATGTTGGCCTGCCTTGCTAGATTGGGGAAGTTCTCCTGGATAATATCCTGCAGAGTGTTTTCCAGCTTGGTTCCATTCTCCCCATCACTTTCAGGTACACCAATCAGACGTAGATTTGGTTTTTTCACATAGTCCCACATTTCTTGGAGGCTTTGCTCATTTCTTTTTATTCTTTTTTCTCTAAACTTCCCTTCTCGCTTCATTTCATTCATTTCATCTTTCAGGGCTGATACCCTTTCTTCCATTTGATCGCATCGGCTCCTGAGGCTTCTGCATTCTTCACGCAGTTCTCGAGCCTTGGTTTTCAGCTCCATCAGCTCCTTTAAGCACTTCTCTGTATTGGTTATTCTAGTTATACATTCTTCTAAATTTTTTTCAAAGTTTTCAACTTCTTTGCCTTTGGTTTGAATATCCTCTTGTAGCTCGGAGTAATTTGATCGTCTGAGGCCTTCTTCTCTCAGCTCGTCAAAGTCATTCTCCATCCAGCTTTGTTCCGTTGCTGGTGAGGAACTGCGTTCCTTTGGAGGAGGAGAGGTACTCTGCTTTTTAGAGTTTCCAGTTTTTCTGCTCTGTTTTTTCCCCATCTTTGTGGTTTTATCTACTTTTGGTCTTTGATGATGGTGATGTACAGATGGGTTTTTGGTGTGGATGTCCTTTCTGTTAGTTTTCCTTCTAACAGACAGGACCCTCAGCTGCAAGTCTGTTGGAGTATCTGGCTGGCCGTGTGAGGTGTCAGTCTGCCCCTGCTGGTGGGTGCTTCTCAGTTAGGCTGCTCGGGGGTCAGGGGTCAGGGACCCACTTGAGGAGGCAGTCTGCCCATTCTCAGATCTCCAGCTGCGTGCTGGGAGAACCACTGCTCTCTTCAAAGCTGTCAGACAGGGACATTTAAGTCTGCAGAGGTTATTGCTGTCTTTTTGTTTGTCTGTGCCCTGCCCCCAGAGGTGGAGCCTATAGAGGCAGGCAGGCCTCCTTGAGCTGTGGTGGGCTCCACCCAGTTCAAGCTTCCAGGCTGCTTTGTTTACCTAAGCGAGCCTGGGCAATGGCGGGCGCCCCTCCCCCAGCCTCGCTGCCGACTTGCTGTTTGATTTCAGACTGCTGTGCTAGCAATCAGTGAGACTCTGTGGGCGTAGGACCCTCTGAGCCAGGTGCGGGCCACAATCTCCTGGTGCACCGTTTCCTAAGCCCGTCAGAAAAGCACAGTATTCAGGTAGGAGTGGCCCGATTTTCCAGGTGCCGTCTGTCACCCCTGGAAAGGGAACTCCCTGACCCCTTGCACTTCCCGAGTGAGGCAATGCCTTGCCCCTGCTTCGGCTGGTGCACGGTGCACTCACCCACTGACCTGCACCCACTGTCTGGCACTCCCTAGTGAGATGAACACGGTACCTCAGATGGAAATGCAGAAATCACCCATCTTCTGAGTCGCTCACGCTGGGAGCTGTAGACCGGAGCTGTTCCTATTCAGCCATCTTGGCTCCTCCCCCCTACATGTCCTTTCTTTCTACACAGTTGAGTCTGGTAAAGCCTTTATTGTGAGAGATGTGTAGGAAAGTGAATGTTCATTGTGCTGGGCCCCTTCCCTTTTCTCTAGCATCTGGAACATTTATGTGATCCTCAAAAGTGGGAGGAGAAATCTCTCTCCTAATTATGCCCCATTATACTTTTTCAAGCCCTGGTCTTTTAAAAAATCTGTTATTAATAGACTTTATTTTTTAGAACAGTTTCAGGCTTACAAAAAAATGAGTGGAAAATACAGATAGTTCCCATTTACTCCCAAACCTCCAATACTAACACTAGTTTTCTCTATTTTTAGCATCTTGCATTAGTGTGGTGCATTTCTTACAACTGATGAACCAATGTTAATATATTATTATTAAAAAGTATAGTTTACATTAGGGTTCATTTTTTGTGTTGTATCATTTTATAGATTTTGACAAATGCATAATGTCATGTATCCACCATTAAAATAGGATACAGAATATTTTCATTGCCTTAAAAGTCCGCTGTGCTCCACCTATTCACCCTGCCCCATCTCCCCCAACCCCTAGTCCCTGGCAACCACTAATTTTTTACTGTCTGTATAGTTTTGCTTTTTCCAGAATGTCATGTAATTGAAGTCAGTTTGATTTCTTTACTTTGTAATATGCATTTTACTTTATTCCATTTTTTTGTGTGTGTGTGGCTTGATAGCTCATTTCATTTCAGCATTGAATAATATTTCATTGTCAGAATGTACCACACTATTCATTTACTTGTTGAAGGACATCTTGATTTTTTTTAATTATTGGCAGTTATAAATAAAGCTTCTATAAACATTGGTGTGTAGTTTCTGTGTGGACATAAGTTTTCAACTAATCTGGATAAATAGCAAGAAACACTATTGCTGGATCATATGGTAATAGTATTTTAGTTTTGTAAGAAACCACAAAACTGTCTTCCAAAGCAGTTGTATCATTTTGCATTCCTATTAGCGATCAATGAGAGTTTCTGTTGCTCCACATCCTCACCAGTATTTGGCATTGTCAGTGTTTTGGAGTTTGACCATTCTAATAAGTGTGTAGTGGTATCTCATTGTCATTTTACTTTGCACTTCCCTAATGACATATGAGGTTGAGCATCTTTCCATATCATATTTGACATCTTTATATTAGGTTGGTGCAAAAATAATTGAGGTTTTTAACATTAAAAGTAATTGCAAAAACCACAATTATTTTTGCATCAACCTAGTATCTTCTTTGATGACATATCTCTTCAGGCATTTTGCCTACTTTTAATTGGATAGTTTTTTTTTTTTTTATTGTTGCATTGGTAGCCTCTTGCTCTCAGTAGTTTGCTGTTATGGTGTCACATATGGTGCATTGAACCTTTACCGAGACTGGGCTCCTGGCACAGAGAATTTTTTTTTTTTTTTTTTTTGCTTTTTCACAATCATATTTTTAAAAATATTTTATTTTACTTTAAGTTCTGGAATAAATGTGCAGAATATGCAGGTTTATTACATAGGTATACATGTGCCATGGTGGTTTGCTGTACATATCAACCCATCATCCAGGTTTTAAGCCCCGCATGCATTAGGTATTTGTCCTAATGCTCTCCCTCCCCTTGACCCCCACCCCCTACAGGCCACTGTGTGTGATGTTCCCTGCCCTGTGTCCATGTGTTCTCATTGTTCATCTCCCACCTATGAGTGAGAAAATGTGATATTTGGTTTCTGTTCCTGTGTTAGTTTATTGAGGATGATGGTTTCTAGCTTCACCCATGTCCCTGCAAAGGACATGAACTCATTCTTTTTTATGACTGCATAGTATTCCATGGTGTATATATGTGACATTTTCTTTATCCAGACTGTCATTGATGTGCATGTGGGCTGATTCCAAGTCTTTGCTATTGTAAATAGTGACATAATTTTTTCCCTAGGAAGGTGCACCTGCAGCCACCCAGTCACCTCCATGCCCCTCTTTCCTCTCTGCCCTCAAAGGTCTCCTTGCATTTAAATGAAATCTTCCAAGTTTTCTGTGTGGTAGTTCCTGGGATAATTATCCATTAGTCACACTGCCTTCATTTTGCTGCTTTCAATGGTTTTCCTTCTCTTTTAATTGTCTCTCAAAGATACTTAGAATAATCTCTTCAATTGTTTGTCTTTTAAGAAAACAAAGGCCAGAAACAATTTTATCTTTGAAATCAGAAATGCAGGTAGAGGAAGGCAACAGAAATACTTCATTTTATAACTTTCTGTACTAAGTAAATTTTTTTCCATGTGCATACAATCACTTTTAGCTTTCAAATAGGTTAAAAAACAAAACTGCCAGCCAGCTGCGGTGGCTCATGCCTGTAATCCCAGTACTTTGGGAGGCCGAGGCGGGCAGATCACAAGGTCAGGAGATCGAGACCATCCTGGCTAACACAGTGAGACCCCATCCTACTAAAAATACAAAAAATTAGCCGGGCATGTTGGCAGGAGCCTGTAGTCCCAGCTACTCGGGAGGCTGAGCAGGAGAATGGCGTGAACCCAAGAGGCGGAGCTTGCAGTGAGCAGAGATCATGCCACTGCACTCCAGCCTGGGGGACAGGGTGAGACTCCATCTCAAAAAAGAAAAAAAAAAAACCAACAAAAAAACTGCCATAATGACAAGAGAAGAAACATTCATTACAAGAAGCCAATGGCAGAAAACCTTACTCCTGTCAAATGTGACTTCTTATTTGCTTCTTAATTTTGTTGTCAGGTAGTGTCAAAATGAGGACATCACAAAAAAAGAAAGTAAACAGCGAGAAAACCAAATCACATTAGCAAGGTTTAGAAGAGGAAATAATAATTTAAAAATAGATTCCAGAAAAAGATTTATGTATTATACAGTGAGTCTCCTATTCAGCTTCTCACCTGAGCCCTCAACCAACCAAACCTACTTCTCATAGCTGAAGCATGGGAAATCTTTTGATGTCCCACTGAGTATAGAAAAACATGGCAGAGGAAATCAAATAAAAGAAGGTTTTATTAGTTCCTGGTTAGTCCTAACCAATTATTGACTAAAGAAACAATAACACAGTTTTATTCATATTGAACTAAATACTTAAATACTCTTGTATACTTCACAGAATATAATTTAAAAAAAATTTAACTATGAGCTCATACAGATATCCAATGTTGCAATGTGATTTAGCTTTTCCTAGAATAAAGAGTGATATGGTTTGGCTCTGTGTCCCTACCCAAATATTACCTTGAATTGTAATTCCCATAATCCCCACATGTTGTGGGAAGGAGCCCGTGAAAGGTAATTTAATCATGGAAGCAATTACCCTCATGTTGTTCTCCTGATAGCGAGTGAGTTCCATGAGAGCTGATGTTTTTATAAGAGGCTTTTCTCCCTTTTGCTTGGCACTTCCACTTCCTGCCACCATGAGAAGAAGGTTGTGTTTGCCTCTCCTTTCACCATGAATGTAAGTTTCTTCAGGCCTCCCCGGCCCTGCGGAACTGTGTCAATTAAACCTCTTTCCTTTATAAATTACTCAGTCTCAGGCAGTTCTTTATAGCAGTGTGAGTATGGACTAATACAGTAAATTGGTACCAGGTAGTGGAGTGCTGCTGTAAAGATACCCAAAAATGTGGAAGCAACTGTGAAACCGGGTAATAGGCAGAGGCTATAACAGTTTGGAGGGCTCAGAAGACAGCAAGATATGGGAAAGTTTGGAACTTCCTAGAGACTTGTTGAACCATTTTAACTGAAATGCTAATAGTGATATGAACAATGAAGTCCAGGCTGAGAGGGTCTCTGAGGAAGATAAGGAACTTGTTGGGAACTGGAGCAAAGTTGACTCTTGCTGTGCTTTAGCATTTTGCCTCTGCACTAGAGATCTGTGAAACTTTGAACTTGAGAGAGATGATTTGGGGTATGTGGTGGAAGAAATTTCTAAGCAGCAAAGCATTCAAGAGGAAGCAAAGCATAAAAGTTTAGAAAATTTGCAGCCTGACAATGCAGTACAAAAGAAAATTTTATTTTCTGAAGAGAAATTCAAGCCAGCTGCAGAAATTTGCATAAATAGTGAGGAGCCAAATGTTAATTGCCAAGGCAATGGGGAAAATATCTCCAGGGCATGTCAGAGACTTCCATGGTAGCCCCTCCTATCACATGGCCATAGGCCTAGGAGAGAAAAATGATTTCTTGGGCCAGGGCCAGGGCTCCCTTGCTGTGTACAGCCTAGGGACTTGGTGCCTTGCATCCCAAACACTGCTCCAGCTATAGCTGAAAGGGGCCAAGTTACAGCTCAGCTCATGGCTTCAGAGGGTGCAAGCCCCAAGCCTTGGCAGTTTACCTGTGGTGTTCGGCCTCTGGGTACACATAAGTCAATAATTGAGGTTGGGGAACATCGGCCTAGATTTCAGAGGATGTAAAGAAATGCCTGGATGTCCAGGCAGAAGTCTGCTGCAGGGATGGAGCTCTCATGGAGAACCTCTGCTAGGGCAGTGCAGAAGGGAAATACAGAGTTGGAGCCCCCACACAGAGTCCCCACTGGGGCACTGCCTAGTGGAGCTGTGAGAAGAGGGCCACACTCAACTCCAGCCTTTGAAAGCATCTGGAAGGGGGCTGTACCCTGCAAAGCCACAGTGGCAGGGCTGCCCAAAGCCATGAGAGACCACCTCTTGCATCAGCATTACCTGAATGTGAATCCTTTCACGTGGAGTCAAAGATTGTTTTGGAACTTTAATGTTTAATGACTGCCCTATTGGATTTCAGACTTGCATGGGGACTGTAGCCTATTTGTTTTGGCCAATTTCTCCCATTTGGAATGGGTGTATTTACTCAAGGCCTGTATGCCCCTTGTATCAAGGAAGTAACTAACTTACTTTTGATTTTGTAGGCTCAGAGGCAGACAGGACTTGCCTTGTCTCAGATGAGACTTTGGACTTGGACTTTTGGGTTAATGCTGGAATGGATTAAAACTTTGGGGGACTGTTGGAAGAGCATGATTGTGTTTTGAAATATGCGGGCATGAGATTTGGGAGGGTCTAGGGGTAGAATTATATGGTTTGACTCTGTGTCACCATTGAAATCTCACTTTGAATTGTAGTTGCCATAGTCCCCACATATCACATGAGGGACCTGGTGTAAGGTAATTTAACCATGGGAGCAGTTACCCTCATGCTCACTTGTGACAGGGAGTAAGTTCTTATGAGATCTGATGGTTTTTAAAGGGGCTTTTCCCTCTTTTGCTTGGCACTCCCCTTTTCTGCTGCCATGAGAAGGACATGTTTGCTTTTCTCTCTGCCATGAATGTAAGTTTCCTGAGGCCTCCCCAGCCCTGTGAAACTGTGAGTCAGTTAAACCTCTTTCCTTTATAAATTATCCAGTCTCAGGCATTTTTTTTTTTTTTTTTTTGATGGCATCTCACTTTGTCACCCAGGCTGGAGTGCAGTGCTGCAATCTCGGCTCATTGCAACCTCTGCCTCCTGCCAAATTCAAGTGATTCTGCTGTGTCAGCCTCCCAAGTAGCTGGGATTACAGGCACGTGGCACCACGCCTGGCTAAATTTTTTTTGTATTTTCAGTACAGACAGGGTTTCACCATGTTGGCCAGGCTGGTCCCGAACTCCTGACCTCATGTGTTCTGCCTGCCTCAGCCTCCCAAAGTGCTGGGATTAGAGGCATGAGCCACTGCACTGGCCTCAGGCAGTTCCTTATAGCAGCGTGAAAACGGACTAGTACAGAGTCAGCATAGAAATGAAAATTTCTCTCACCTGGGGTCTGCAGCAGCTGCTGCTATGAATGGAATTGGGTGTCAAGTCCTCCTGGCTAGCTGCTTTTGCCTTTTCCAAATCATAAGCCAAAGAATGGGAAGAAGGCACAACACTAAACCACTGCTGAGAAAAGTGCCAAATTTCTCTCTTCTTTCCCCTTCTATCTCTCATTTTAAAAAACAAACAAACAGAAACAACCACAGCAAATCTCAAAGCCTGCCTATGGCTTGTATATATCTGTTAACACTTTTATCTTGGAATAAGAAATGAGCAAAGTTTAGAGCTCTACTATTTTTAGGAGTAGTGGAAGAAAACATTATGTCCCTTTTGGTAAGTTTCTTTCTGAATATTTTCTTGAAAGTAAGTCCAAATGAAGTGCATGTGGTTTGTTTTTAAGCAGACAATCTTTACCAAAATATTGCATGTAGTGGTAGAATTGATTTTCCCTCATCTTTAATTAAACAAATAACTATAAATAATGTTCTGGGTAAGTTATGTCAGGGCCCTTATTATTTTCCAGATTAGGGAGAAAATCCTAATAAAGAAGCGATTTTAGTGATACAGTTTGGCCACTGGTATTATCTCTTTAAGATTCAACTGAGTTTCTCTGAAAGTATCACTATTCCCTGTATGCCCTCTGCTCTGAGACTCAAATCCAGCTGGGTTTTGGTCCTGCTTTCATTTAAAAAACTTCCTAAAGTTCATGGGTGGATTTGTTAATGACTCTTTGAGTCAGAGCTCTGTGATACAAAAAAAGGTGAAGTCTTACTCAATTCAACAGTTTTGATGCAAAGTCCTCACAGGGGAAGACACTGATGCCCTGCAATGCCTCAGGACTCTCCAGAATGTTTTCACCAGCAAAAAGGCCCTCAGCAGATGCAGCCTCTAGACCTTGAACTTTCTAGCCTCCAAAATGGTAAAGAAATAACTTCATTTTCTTTATAAATTATCCAGTCTCAAGTATTCAGTTACATCAACAGAAAATGAGCTAAGAGAATTACTGATTATTTGAAGGGCAGTCCACAGTTGATGAAGCTCTATACAGACATGATCTCATGCTCTCCTCACATCCACTCTGTTACATACCATAAAGCTGAGGATTACAGAAGTTAAATAATTTGCCCGAGGTCCCAAAGCTTAGTATTTTTCCTCAGATTTCTTGATTCTCAATTCTAGCTCTTTCTTCTCCAATGTTGTCACATAATGAATGTATTACATGTTTGCAAGACATTCTACATCTGTAAGACTCACTGCCAGATATTACAGAGAAAGCAAATGTATCAGAAACATGTTTTCATGAGGTTATGATCTAATAGAAAAAACAGGACACAGAAAAGATATCTAAGAGTTCAAGGTTATACTTAAATATCAAGCCAGTAGCATAAACAGAGGATTGTATAAATATTGAGAAGAAGGAAAGTTAGCTGTGAAAAAAGGTGGTCGTGAAATGATGATCTGATTATAAGAGAAGGAATCAGGGAAAGAAGGACAGTGACATGGCTGTCGTGTAGAGAAGAGGAGGGTGAATCAAGGAACCAAAGTGACATCAAACCAGCTTCAGTTCTTTTCTATTTTCTGCATAGAGATTTTCTCATCTTATTTCTACTATAAACTGTGTAATAAGTAAGTAATCACATAAAGTTTTGTTTTTTGTTCTTGTGGCTTATCACCATGAATTAGTTATTGTATACTTTTCACCTTCATTATCTGAGATGATGACTTTTCACTATTCAATACTTTATTCAACCAGCTAACATTTCCTGTGCACCTCTGATGAGCCAAACACTGGCAATGATATGGCACTGAGTATGAAAAGAGTAACAATACACTGCTCACTACCTTGAGAAGTGCCTATGTTGCAGAGAGAGAGATTCATATATAAAATACTTACACTTATTTGCATAGTGATAAAGATAGAAACTCAGCAATTTATGACATATAGGAGGAGTATCTACCATGCATGATTGGAGATGTGGCATTAGGAGGCGCTGATTAGGGATACATTGAAATTATCAGGCAAGGAAGGGAGAAGGAGCCATTCCAAGCAGAGAGGGCCACACGGCCAAAGTTAAGAAAGAAAGGAATGGCTGATGAGCTGAGAATTACTAGCAATTTGGTATTTTTCGTGATTATGATGCAAGGCAAAGGAGATACAAAGTTAGGGAGGTAGAAATTAGCAGGTGAAAATAGGTCTTGTAAACCATTTTAAGGAACTTGATTGAGCTTTAATCTTACAGACAGTGGGATAGCACCAACAAGTTTAAAGCAGAGGCATTGTATGTAATTAGTAATTAATGAATTAACTAATTAGTTAATTAACTTATTAGTTAACTAAATTTGTACACAACTAATTAATCCTGATGAGTGACAAGAACAAAAGCCAAAAACTTAGTTAATTACTAATTACATACAATGTAACTAGTAACATCATTGCTACAATATACTATACATTATCTAGTACACCCAAAATATTTTTTCAGATTTTATGGAAAAATCCTTTTAATTTTTTAGAAATAAACAATATGAATCCGAGGAAATTTATGTAAATTCCTTTGTCAATGCCTCAACTTATATCTTATTAATAGAAAATTAATATTTAGGAAAGCCTGATTAAATGTACTCAGTATGACAGATGATTCTTGTTTGCCCTGCACTAAGATTTAGAGCCTGTTCATGTCACATGAGGACTGTAACCCAGCATAGGTTTATATGGAATATTGTTCAGCTGTTTATCTAAAAAAGGAAGGATGAATATATCTCAGCAGCAAGAACCAATTAAGGAGGATAAATTGTTTTTTAACTTCTATGAAACACTCCTTTAAAGAAAAACTCCCATTCTGTAGGCTGCCTGTTCACTCTAATGGTAGTTTCTTTTGCTGTGCAGAAGCTCTTTAGTTTAATTAGATCTCATTTGTCTAATTTTGGCTTCTGTTGCCATTGCTTTTGGTGTTTTAGTCATGAAGTCCTTGCCCATGCCTATTTCCTGAATGATAATGCCTAGGTTTTCTTCTAGGGTTTTTATGGTTTTAGGTCTAACATGTAAGTCTTTAATCCAAAGGGCTAATATCCAGAATCTACAATGAACTCCAACAAATTTACAAGAAAAAAACAAACAACTCCATCAAAAAGTGGGCGAAGGATATGAACAGACATTTCTCAAAAGAAGACATTTATGCAGCCAAAAGACACATGAAAAAATGTTCATCATCACTGGCCATCAGAGAAATGCAAATCAAAACCACAATGAGATACCATCTCACACCAGTTAGAATGGTGACCATTAAAAAGTCAGGAAACAACAGGTGCTGGAGAGGATGTGGAGAAATAGGAACACTTTTACACTGTTGGTGGGACTATCAACTAGTTCAACCATTGGGGAAGTCAGTGTGGCGATTCCTCAGGGATCTAGAACTAGAAATACTATTTGACCCAGCCATCCCATTACTGGGTATATACCCAAAGGATTATAAATCATGCTGCTATAAAGACACATGCACATCTATGTTTATTGCAGCACTATTCACAATAGCAAAGACTTGGAACCAACCCAAATGTCCAACAATGATAGACTGGATTAAGCAAATGTGGCACATGTACACCATGGAATACTATGTAGCCATAAAAAATGATGAGTTCATGTCCTTTGTAGGGACATGGATGAAACTGGAAATCATCATTCTCAGCAAACTATCGCAAAGACAAAAAACCAAACACCGCATGTTCTCACTCATAGGTGGGAATTGAACAATGAGAACACATGGACACAGGAAGGGGAACATCACACTCTGGGGACTGTTGTGGGGTGGGGGGAGGAGGGAAGGATTGCATTAGGAGATATACCTAATGCTAAATGACGAGTTAATGGGTGCAGCACACCAGCATGGCACATGTATACATATGTAACAAACCTGCATGTTGTGCACATGTACCCTAAAACTTAAAGAATAATAATAATAAAAAGAAAAACTATGAAAGAAAACAAACACAAACATACAAAGTTTTTGCATTTTTATTGCTTTATTGTTAGTTCTTTAAAAATTATTTATAAGTCAAAAACATATTTTCCTAAAAAACATGAATGGTCCAGTTACCTGGACTCAGGACTAGGAATTATGAACTTAGCCCTGTTCCTGAAGCCGATTTTTCATTAAGTGTTCTGAAAAGCAGTAGCCTGTCTATGACTCAGCTTCTGTTAAAATCAGATTTTGGAGTTGTCCTGTTTTCTTGAGTAAAAAAAATGGAAAGAGTCCCACATTTCCTAAATGCAATCATGAGAGATACCAGTAATCAAAGAATTTAGATTCTGAGGATAGGACTATATAGGTTATCTAAGTCAATATTCTCTTTCGACCATTGCATTTGAGGCCCAGAGCAATGATGTTCCATGTACGAGTACACTAGGAATTTGCAGAAGACCTACAATAATCTAGTTGGTCTAGGTGGGGAGCAAGGATCACACAGATGAAAGGCAGCACCAAAAAGAGAAAAGGATGCATTCTGAGTGAATGAAGTGAGTTCTTCATGTGATAGGAAAAATGGGATAGGGAAAAACTAATGATTATGTTAACACTAGACTCTGCCTGCATGGTGATACTTCCCCCCTTAAGTTGGCCCTCATGGTACCAGCAGGTAAGTCTAATTTGAAACCTCTATTTTTAGAACCATCTGTTTTTTAGTTTTACTGGTAATAGCAACAGTGTGGCATGAATATTTTAATTCCCTGCTCTCTTTCCATTAGTCTTCAATAACTGGTCCTGGCTCATTTCCTCCTTGTGTCCAGGACTCACCTTTAGAATTTCTTACAGTCTAGCACCTTGGGCAGCCATGGCCGGCCAATGGGTCAGACTTAGCCCACCAAATAAAATTTCTTTGCCGTCCCTGGATTAGAATTGGGCATATTTGTTCCAAAAGTTCCCTGTTACACTGAAAAGATAGTGAGATATTTTTGTTTAATACATTCTTTTCGTTGAATACTCAATTTTCAGTTGAGACTACTTACTCAGGCAAGTGTTTCCCCACTTAGCTGAGAGAAGGTGTCAAGATGCCTTCCTCTGTGCCTTAACTCTGGAAGCTCTTATCCCAGTAAGCTGACTTTCTTTGGTATTACTTTGCTCTCTACTGGTTACTTTCATCATCCTACTCACAGGGAGGAAGATATTAATACTAGCATATAAGAACCTCACTTTTTTAAAACCTCGGTTTGTAAAAAATGAGCAGTAAAAGCCCTGCCCTTTCCCCTGGCTTTATACCAGGTGCCTTGGTAAATGTGGCTTGTGTGAGGTTTTGCTTTCTTTAGTTGGTTGCCAAAGTTAACCTTGCTTTTCACTGTTTGCCCTGTATGTTTGTGACCTTTTCCATGGGGTGCTATTATAAGTCTTCAACATAGGTTTGAATAAGATGAATTTGCCTTGTCCTCTGTCTGGCTGTTGAAGCTGTCTCCGCATGACTGCCATATCCCCTGTGGGGGAGCAGGTAGAGAAAAGGTGATTCATTCATTCAGCAAACAAGTATTTACTGAATGCCCACTATGGGCCAGTATCTATACTAGAAATCATAGATGCTGTGGTCAAACAGAAATAGTTCCTGGCTTCATAGAGAGGCAAGCAATAAGCAAATAAACAAACAAAAATGACATATTTGCATAGTGTGACAAATGTTTTGTAGGACAAGAACACAGGGCTATGAGAGAATATATCTGGAGGATCCATTTGAATTGGGGTGATTTAGGGAGGCACCTATGAGGAGGTGGCCTTTAAATGGAGAACTAAGGATGTGATCCATGAGGAGTAAGGAGGACAATTGTCCCAGGCAGTGGGAAAAGCATGAGAGTAGGTCCTAAGGTGGTGTCTGTATGTGAACAACGATCCCAACTCCCCTGTGAGGACTATCTCTGACTCTCAAAAAGGCATATTAGCTTTGGCAGGCATATAAAAATTCCAGTCCAAGAAAGAAGAAGACCACCTCTAGAGCAGGTCTTATATAAGAAATATTTTCCATCTCACCTAGGGTAACAATATGCCCATTAATTAATTTATAAATGTCTCACAGCAATATGCATGGACCAGGAATGAGGCTTTACAGTCACAGTAAAAACTTACTTTTGGGACTGCCATCTGTGAGCATCTGCACTGCAAAGGCCAAAGTCGAGGCTGGAATGTCCCCTTACATTTTGGTGTCCTTGCTGCTATAGATAAAATGATTTTTTATCACTTTGTTCTTTGGGAACTAACATGCTATATATTCTGAAGAGAGTATTGTCCTGATACAGAAAAAGCATGCAAACACTGAGTGTTTTAATTGTAGAACATAAGAGAGAATGGTGGCAATGTTTTGGTTTGGTCTGGTTTTCCTTCAACTTATTCTACTTTTTAGACCGGATCATCTGGATATTGACAGTCATGTTTTCACACTTCTCTTGGGCATTTTGATTGCAATTCCAGAGCTAGAAAAAAAGTAACATTAAAAAAAATCCAGGCAGGCTCTTATAAATAGTTGAATTAGTCCTATATTCAAAAAACTTTTTTTTCCTAAATAACCACTACTTGAACTATAACTTAAATGACCAGATCTGTCTAGTTTGGAAGTTTTTAAAAAGAAATAATAAAAAAAAAAGACGAAGTTTTGTCCTGTATTGAAATTAGTCACATAATATGAGGAATAGGAAGAATTTTTCCAAGTCTCCAAAGGACGAGGTAAAGCATAAAAAGGAGTTAATTGCCGATGTTTTTACCAAAAAGAAGTTGCTACTAATTGTTCTACATTTTTTCAAAAAAAGATTACAGGTGGTTGTTTTCACTATTTTCAAATAGACTTAAAAAGAAGCAGGGGAAGAGGACAATACAAATAATTTATTTTATTTTGTAGAAGAAAAACAAATGATAAAGAAGGAATATTTCCTTTGCAACTACCACTCCAGTTTTTACTTCATCCATCGCACTTGAAAATTAAATAAATATCTATTAAGTATTTAGAATAATGCCAGGTCCATACTATGTGCTGCACAAGTATTTGTTAACTAAAAAGACAAGGAAAAACATGAAGGTAAAAAAGAAAATAAAGAAGGCAAAAAAGGTAAGCAATCCTAGATAAACTGTGGAGAAAATTCTAAAATGTTCAGAATTTCAAAAATAAAATTCTTTCAGAATGTTTCAAGAACCTCTATGATCTTCCTAAATTCAAGTTGCATCAATAGGGACTCTTAGATGAGTCCTATAGAAAGCAAAGTGCAATTAAACTACAAATTTCTAACTTAAATATGTCGTAAGCCTGTTCCCCTAAAGCATATTACATTCGTTACAAAAAAGTGCCCAACGCCTCTTGGTTTTGATTACTACGTTGTAATGGGTACTGGACTAGCCCATCTACATTATACACATGTAAAACTAGACAACAGGCTATACATGACTGAAGTCTTTGAAAGAATGGAAACTACCAAAGGGAATCTCACATTTCTCCTATCTCCCTGGCTAGGACTATCTGTACTGAAACCCAGCAAGCTGAAATCAGCAAAACAAGATGGTCTTGCTAACTTGAGGAAGCTGTAGCAGCTGGAAGCTCCAGAGAGGAGGGGGCTGCAGAGTCTGCACGTAAATGGGGGTAGGAGGAGTTCTGCATAAGTTTTTGACCAAGGATAGGGCTTCACATGAGCAAGATGAATTGTGTGAGGCTTACCAAAGAGTGGAGAATGGAACAGAGATGCTAGTGAGCCAGAAG
This sequence comes from Pongo pygmaeus, assembly GCF_028885625.2. Classification (NCBI taxonomy): domain Eukaryota; kingdom Metazoa; phylum Chordata; class Mammalia; order Primates; family Hominidae; genus Pongo; species Pongo pygmaeus. Next base: position 42,348,157 of record NC_072377.2, on the reverse strand, counting down.
TGCTGAGAACATTGAAGTGCTGGCCTAGCCAGACTAGAAAGAGATGTTCAACACCTTAGTAACACGTCAGGCATTCAAATGAGTCACCAGAAAAACCATGGTAGAGTATTGTAAGGTTATTCCATGGCTGAACTGGAAAGTGTGAAGTGTAAAATGGTACAGTATTCACTGTTAATAGACTTGAATAAGTTAAGAAATATATTATTAACTTTAGAGAAACCACTAAAAATAATAATGTATAGATAATAACAACAAAAAATAAAATAATAAAAAACTGATAAAAACAAAAGAAGACAGAAAAGGAACAAGAGAGAGACAGACATACAGATAGGACAAATTGAAAAGAAATAGCTAGATGGTACATATAAACCAAATCATATCAATAATTATAGCAAATATTAGTGGCCTAAGCACTCCAATTCAAAGGCAGAGATTGTCAGGCTGGATGAAAAAGTAAAACCAAATTACATTCTGCCTAAAAGAGACACGCTCAAAATTTAAAGACACGAATAGATTGAAAACACAAGGAAGTTGGGCAATTGTATTAATATCAGATAAACTAAACATCAAGACTAAAAGTTTTGAAAATGATAAAGGGCCATTTAATAATGTAAAATAAAATCATCAGGAAGATTCAAGAATCTTAAATATGGATGGTCCAATCAACAAAGTTTTAAAATTTATAAATAAAAAATTTATAGATCTTAAGACAGAAATAGAAAAATTTACTGCCATAATTGGGAATTTTAATAAGCCCCTCTCAATAACTGATAAAATGACTAGACCAAAGACATGATTATGGATACAGTAGATCTGAATAACACTATGAGACAATTTCACTTAATTGATGTTTATAGAACATATACCTAACAGCTCCAGAATACATAGTCTTTTAAAGTACACATACAGTGTTAACCAAGAAAGACAATATCTTAGATGAAAAACATATCTCAATAAATTTTAAAAGATTGATATTCTCTGACTACATCATAATTAAATAAGAAATAAAGTCTTACTAAATATATTTTCTTTAAATTCTCAAATATTTTCAAATAAAATGATGTATATCTATGGGTCAAAGAAAAAATCATAAGGAATTATGATTTCTAACTGAATGATTATGAAAATACAATATGTCAAAATTTGTAGGATGCAGCTGAAGCTCCAGTACAATCTGGAGTTCATCAAGAGAAATCAGAAGCCAAATCTACCTCTGCCTATAAGCTCATTGACACTGATGACCTACCAAGGAAGCTGACAGGCTTCGTCATGAAGCTGCACAGGCACCTGACTCAAGAGTCAGAGAAACTGCCTAATCGAGAAAATAAGAGAGAAGATAAAATATAGGAAATTAGAAATGAAAAAAGCGACGTGACAACTGATATCACAGAAATAAGAAAGATCAGCAGATACTATTATGAACAATTATATGACAGCAAACTGGAAAACAGAGGAAATGGATAAATACCTGGAAACATACAACCTGCCAAGATTGAATCAGGAAGTAATAGAAAACCTGAATAGATTTATCACAAGTAGTAAGAATGAACTGGCAATTAAAAGTCTCCAACAAAGAAAAGCCCAGGACCAGATGGATTCACTAGTAAATTCTACCAAGCTTATGGAGAAAACTATACTAGTCCTCCCCAAATTATTCCAAAAAGTTAAACAGGAGGGAATTCTCCTTAACTTATTTCATGAGGTCAGCATTACCCTGATTCCAAATCAGACAAGGATGCAAGGAAAAAAAAAAAAAAGAAACCTATGGGCTAATATCCCTAATGAACATAAATGCAAAAAGTTCTCAACAAAATATTAGTAAACCAAATCCAACAGCACATCAGAATAATAATACACCACAATGTAGTAGGGTTTATCCCAGGGATGCAAGGATAGTTCAACATGTACAAACCCAAAATGTCTCAACAAGTAGGTATATAAGGAATATACCTCAACATAATAAAGGCTATATATGGTAAGCCAACAGTCAGCATTTAATTGAACAGGGAAAAGCTGAAAGCTGTTTCCCTAAGAATTGGAACAAGAAAAGGATGCCTGATTCACCACTCCTGTTCAACCTAGTGCTGGAAATCCTAGCCAGAGAAATCAGGCAAGAAAAATAAAAGGCATCCAAATTGCAAAAGAAGTCAAACTGTCCCTCTTTGTTGTTGATATGATCTTATATGTAGAAAAAACAAAAGACTCCACCAAAAAACTCTTATATCTAATACATAAATTTAGTAAACTCTTATATCTAATAAATAAATTTAGTAAAGTTGCAAGGTACAATATCAACATACAAAAATGAGTGGTCTTTCAATGTGCAAATAATGAAGTAGCTGGGAAGGAAATTAAGAGAGCAAGCTCATTTATAATCTAATTTATAATAGATAAATAAAATAAAATAGGTAGGAATAAATTTAACCAAGGAAGTGAAAGACCTACACAAGGAAAACTACAAAACACTGAAGAAATTGAATAGTACACAAATAAGTGAAAAGACATCTTATGCTCATGAATTAGAAAAATTAGAATCATTAAAATGACTGTATTACCCAAAGTAATGTACATATTCAGTGCAATTGCTATCAAAATACCAATGTTATATTTTACAGAAATTTTAAAAAATCCTAAAATTTGTATGAAACAAAAAAGAACTCAACTATCTAAAGCAAAAAGAATAAAGCTGGAGGCATCACACTACCTGACTTCAAAATATATTACAATGCTATAGTAACTGGATATCTATATGCAGGAGAAAGAAACTAGACCCCTACCTCTCACCATGTACAAAAGCAACCAAAGATAGATAAAGACTTAAGCAAAAAAACTCAAAACCATTAAACTACTGGAAGAAAACATAGGGAAACACTTTAGTTCATTGGTCTAGGCAAAAATATTATGATTAAGACCTCAAAAACACAGGCCACAAAAACAAATGTAGACAAATTGGACTGTATTAAACTAAAAAGCTTCTTCACAATGGAAACAGTTAATGGAATGGAGAGACAACCTATTGTTGAATGGGAGAAAATACTTGCAAAGTATTCATCTGACAAAGGACTAATGAAAAGAATATACAAGAAACTCAACAGTAAAGAAAAAAAAACCCAATTAAAAAGTGGACAAAGAACATCAATAGACATTTCTCAAAAGAAGGGATACAAATGGACCACAGATACATGTAAAAATGATCAACATCACTAGTCGTGATGAAAATGCAAATCAAAACCACAAAGAGATATTATCTTATTCCAGTTAGAATAACTATCATCAAAAAGATTTTGAAAAACATGCTGGTGATGATGTGATGAAAAGGGAACTCATACACTTTGGTGGGAATGTAAATTAGTACAGCCAGAATACAAAACAATACAGATTTTTCTTTAAAAAACTAAAAATAGAACTACCATATGGTCCAGCAGTCCCTCTACTGATTACGTATCCAAAGGAAAATAGTGTACCAAAGGGATACCAGCATCTTCATGATTTCTGCAGTACTATTGACAAAAGCAAAAATGTGGAATCAAGCGAAATGTTCATCAATAGACGAATGGATAAAGGAAATGGGATATATATACACAATAGAATACTGTGTTATCATTAAAAAGAATAATATGGAGAATGAAATCATGCCATAGAAAAGAATGAAATTACGTCACTTGCAGCAACTGAGAGGAGTGTCTCAGAAGGAGAGGGAGTGTTAAGAGACATTGGTTAATGGGTACAAACATAGAGTTAGATAGAAGAAATAAGTTCTAATGTTTGATAGCAGAATAAGGTGACTTTAGTTAACAACAATGTGTTGTATATTTCAAAATAGCTGGAAGAGAGGACTTGAAATGTTCTCAATACATAGATATGATAAATATTCAAGGTGAGGGGTATTTCAAATACCCTCACTTGACCATTATATATTTTATGCCTGTAATAAAATATCACAGGTACCCCATAAATAAGTATAATATTATATACCAAGAAAAAATAGTGTACAAGACTTCCACATTAAATCTATAAAATATTACTGAATTATTGAATATCTATCTAGATAAATGAAATTCTATATCTTATTGATAGACTAGATCCCTTAATACTGTTAAGATATACATTTCCCCAAATTGATTTATAGATTTCTATAATACCAATCAAAATTTAAGAGGCTTTTGAAGTAGAAATTGACATGCTCATCCTAAAATGTGTGTGAAAATGCAAAAGACCTTAAATAGTCAAAACAATGTTGAAAAAAAAGAAAAAAGTTGAAGAATTTATCCAACTGGATTTCAATAATTAACTATAAAGCTTAAAAGAACAGTATGGTATTGGACTATATTAAACTAAAAAGCTTATGTTCGGAGTAGAAATATAATTCGATGGAGTAGAATATAATCTAGAAATCGACAAACCCACATATAATCATTTGGTTTTTGACGAAGGCACACACAATACAATAAATAGCACTAGAAAAACTGAATATGCATGTGGAAATAATAAATCTTTACTCTTGGCTGGGTGTGGTGTCTCACGCCTGTAATCCCAGCACTTTGGGAGGTCAAGATGGTTGGATCACCTGAGGTCAGGAGTTCGAGACCAGCCTGGCCAACATGGTGAAACCCCCTCTCTACTAAAAATAATAATACAAAAATTAGCTGGGCATGGTGGTGGGCGCCTATAATCCGAGCTACTTGGGAGGCTAAGACTGGAGAATTGCTTGAACCTGGGAGGCGGAGGTTGGAGTGAGCCGAGTTCATGCCATTGCACTCCAGCCTGGGCCACAAGAGTGAAATTCCATCTCAAAAAAATAAAAAAATAAATCTTTACTTTTTTCTCATGCCACACATAAAGGTAATTTGATAAATATCATATATCTAAAATGAAAGCTAGAATTATGAAAATTCTGAAAAAAAACTTCAGAGAAAATATTTCCAACCTTTGAGTAGAAAAATATTCTTAGGACACAAAAAAGCATGAACCTTTTTTAAAAAGCATTGATAAATTGGACTTATTTAAAATTAAAACCTTATCCTCTTCCAGACACTGTAAAAAAATATGAAGATGAAAAGGCAAGTCTTCAACTGATGGAAAACTTTAAAGTAACTCTCTTTCTCAACTCAATAATTAGACAAAAAACAATCTCAAAATGTGCAAAGGCATGAATAGACATTTACAAATTAAGATGCTTGGATTGGTAATAAGCACATAAAAACGTGCTCGGCATCATTAATAATCTGGGCCAGGTGTGGTGGCTCACTCCTGTAATCCCAGCACTTTGGGAGGCTGATGCGAGTGGATCACGAGGTCAGGAGATTGAGGCCATCCTGGCCAACATGGTGAAACCCTTTCTCTACTAAAAATACAAAAAAATTTAGCTGGGCATGATGGCGCACGCCTGTAGTCCCAGCTACTTGGGAGGCTGAGGCAGGAGAATTGTATGAACCTGGGAGATAGAGGTTGCAGTGAGCCAAGATCAAGCCAGTGCACTCCAGCCTGGCGACAGAGTGAGACTCCATCTCAAATAATCATCATCATCATCATCATCATCATCATCTAAGAAATGAAAATGAAAACCATAGTAAGATACCATTTCATGCCCATCAGAAGACATAAAATTTAAAAGACTGAAAATATCAAATGTTTGTGAGGATGTGGAGTAATTAGAAATCAAAAGAAATAAAAATACATCCTTACAAAACAATTGGTACATAAATGTTCAGAGCAGCTGTATTCATAATAGCTAAAATGTGGAAACCACTCAAATGTTTATTAGTAGGAGAATGGAAAACAAAACATGACATATCCATTCAACAAAATTTCATTCAGCAGTTAAAAGGAACAAACTAGTGATAAATGCAACAACATGGGTGACTCTCAAAAATTTTATTCTGTGTGAAAAAAAAATACAAGAGTACACTCCCTGTTTTCCACCTATATTATATTCAAGAATGTGCAAAATCAATCTGTAGTGATAAAAATAATATCAGTGGTTACCAAAAGTGGGGGCAGGAAGGGTGAATTTATTGCAGAGGAGCATAAGGGAATTATCTGTAGTGATAGACATGTTCTGGACAGATAGATAGATAGATAGATAGATAGATAGATAGATAGATCTAGATATATATATATTAGAGACAAGGTCTTGCTCTGTTACCCAGGCTGGAGCACAGTGGTGCTATCATAGCTCACCGCAGCCTCAAACTCTTGGGCTTAAGGAATCCTCTCTCCTCAGTCTCCTGAGTAGTTTGAATTACAGGTGCACATAACCACAACTAGCTTTTTTTTTTTTTTTTTTTAAAGTGTCTGTACAGATGGGGTCTCACTATGTTGCCCAGACTGGTCTTGAACTCCTGGCCTCAAGTCATACCTCCCATCTCAGCCTCCCAAAGTTCTGGGATTACAGGATGAGCCACTATGCCCAGCTCTGAGTCTATATAGTTTTAAACCCTCATTGAACTGCACACATAAAATGTGCATTGTTGTGTAAATTGTACTTTGTTCATGTTATCTTAAAATGGTGACTTTGGGCCATTATTCATGCAAAATCTCCAGGCATTGTTCATTTACTTATTTATTCCCATAATTATTTAGTATTTGTCATAAACAAGACAGATATAGGCCGTTTCCAAAGCTTTCAGTCCAGCAAGGACAAAAATTGAAGTTCTTTGATCACAAATAAAAGTGATGAGTATTTAATAAGGAAATTCAGAGTGCTTTGGTAATATACTTCAGGAGCACCTAACTCAGTCTAGAATCAGAAAATGATGCCCAGGTGAGGTGAAGTTTTAGCTGAGACTGAGAGAATGATTAAGATATAGCTTAAGACAAACAAGGGCAAGTCAAATCCTGGATGTGAGAGAGTGTGGGGGTGTGATAAAGGAATATGAAGAGCACAGTATGTGTGTGCAAATAGTGGCCATACAGGACCACTATGTAGATATAGGAGAGAATCAATAGAGATGCTAAGGCATTTTAGAGTTCATTCACTGAATGATTGGAAGTATTAAAAGATTTTAAAAGAGAAATGTGATCATACTTTATTTTAGAGACATCATTCTGGCTGCATTATGAATGGATAGTTTGGAGGAAGAATTTGGATAACTAAACAAGAATGAGAGTAGAAAGAAACTACTCTTAAGACTATTGCAATATCCAGGTAAGACATGATGGTGGCTTCCATAGGGGATATAGCAAAGAATGATGAAGAGCAGGGAATGAATCTGAGAGATTCTAAGAAAGTCAATTAATTGAGATTATACATTGGGATGAGAGAAGGAAGCGATGGTGCCCAGGTTCTGGCTTAAGCAAACTGAATAAATGATAGTGCTGTTTCTTGAGCTAGGAACTTGGGAGGTGGAAAAGTTCATATGGCAAAAATGATGAGTTTGGTTTGGAGATTATAGAGTTTGAAGTGTCATGTTTCTTTTTATTTTCCTTACTGTTATCTCAGGACCAAGGAATTAATGGTAAGCTCTATCTATTTCATTTAACTGACTTCATGCTATTCAAGCAATATGTTCAGTATTAAATGATTTGTCAGATTATACCCCTAAATTAATTGACTCTGGTTAATTCAGTGTCTAATTAGGCCACATATTCCCACTGGGAAGAATTTTCTTTCTTCCCTTTTTTCTGTTAAGACCGAGCCTATAAAGCAAAGCACTGACTTCCCCATTGATTCCAATGGTCTTCACACAAATGCAAGAGCAGATGGCTTGTAAAAGTAAAATATAAAATTGTCATGTTCATTCTGTGCTCCCAAGGAGCTCTCTCAGGCTGGGAGAATATGGCCAGGCATGGCGGAAACTAACAGTCTAGACAACTGTTTTTAGAACATGGAAAAAATAATGAGAGGTGATGAAAGACAATTTCATTCTCACACATCACCAGTTCCTTAGGAAGGCCAGCAAAGAGCAACACTCAGCAGAAAGACAGTCTGCATTGCTCAGGAAACCTTCTGTTTCAATAACTATTTACAGCTAGGGCAGAACAACGGGGCTGTGGCCTTACTATACTCACTGGGAAAACTACTGGGGCCTAGATCATGCCTTTCATTGTTGCAGTTCTTCAATCAATTGATCAGGTGCTTTAGTTTCCTTTTTACTTCAAAATCCCAGAATAACTCCTTGGTGTCAGAGTTGGAAAACCTACCAGCAAAAGGGCCTTCCAACCCACCATGCACATTGTCAGATTCAGTTGGTACAGACACCAAGTCTTGCAAAATTGGAAGATATGTGATGTTGTGCCCCCAGTTTCCCTTGTCCCCATTTTCCTAGGTACCTAGGGCTCTTATGCTGTCCCTTCCATAATGGAAGGAGAAGTTGTTCAAACAGAAATGTTTCATTCACTCAATTTGTTTTCAGGCCCAGTTTATTTTAAAAGATAAGTTTGGAGAAAAAAAATTTATCTAAAATGAATTAGCCACTAATATACTATGAAGAAATTTCTATAGGAATAGAAAAGTGAGAAATATTAAAAAGCAAATGGACCTTCTCTTCACCCTCATAAAGGTTCTAAGTGGGATTTGGTGCTGGGACTCTTACAGTTTAGGGCCAACAGCTCATACAAGGAAGTGAATCAAAGGAGATAACGTATCAACTTTATCACTAGGCAAGTTTGTCTGGGTAGCCTTGCAGAGTCTCTAACTGTGCAGAGACTTTTGTTACCCTCCCCCCCTGAATCATGAATGTAGAACCTGGAAATTTGCAACTTGAGGCATTTACTGCAAGGGAGAAGTAGGCCATATGAAAAGACAAGTAAAACATTATTTTTACAAATAAAACTTTACAAGAGACTTCAGATGTTGGAAGAATTGACTTATCAAATAAAAAAATAAGATATTTAAGTTATAAAACCACCAATTTCCCAAGGTTATAATAATCTGTCAATGGTGAAGAAAATGGTATATAATCATATAATTACTAAATCTGCAAAGTTGTTACATATCAGTACTGCAAAATGACAGGGATAGAGTTATTTGTGTTAGAAAATCAGCACTTTGAAAAAAAGGAATCAAGGTTTCATCTATGAGGGACCTGTGCCAGACAGAATGACTCATTTTGATTGTTTGTTCTTTCCAGGTGCAATGTGCTTTTTTTCTGACTGCAGACTATAATGTTTATTCCTACTGGGGCAAGATTTCAGTTTCTTTTCTCAGCAACAAGAAAGTACTCTGTCTGAAATCAAGCAGCTTCTGGGAAGACCAACAGTGATGGAAACTAGAGTTACAAAGCAAAACCCCTACATCCTGAATGCCCAGCCCGGTCAATGAGATTTTTCTGTCTCATCTGTCAGCTAACTTGGTCCTTTTCCCCTGGGAACAAAACTGAGAAGGGTTAAGAGATAATATGGAAACAAACCCCCCAGAACTTGCCTAAGAGGGTAGCTGTGTACCCAGACCTTCTTTCCTCTATGACATTTTACTAGAAAGAGAGAGTTCCATACTTTTTAATCTGAATAGTTGGCACTCACTTAAAAAAGAATGCAGCCTGATTCCTCTCTGCCCCTCTAGCTATTTCCAGAAATTTGTTCATGGGATGAAATGGTAAGTAAAGAATTCAGACACTGGTTCTGATTAAGGGATCTTATAAATGATTTATAACCTTTGGGAACATCAAAGACAGCACTCATGAGCCAGGCAAGCTAAGGGGTGTTCAGGAGTAAAATGCACCTCCCCATCTCACAAATCCATTGTTTTGATGAAAGGATAAGAGGCAGTTGGCTTGGGAAGGTGAAAAGGCAGGAAAAGAGTGGGAAGTCAGCTCTTAGGATAATAATCACATCCACAGACATTGTCTCCTTTCATATATTTACAGCTTTTCTTTCTTATCTTTCCACACCTCTATATTCAGTTATGTATGACCTACTAGCAATTTACAGCTGCTTTAAATGCATACATTTCAGGTTGGGTGTGGTGACTCATGCCTGTAATCCCAGCACTTTGGGAGGCTGAGATGGGTGGATCACTTGAGGTCAGGAGTTCAAGATCAGCCTGGCCAACATGGCGAAACCCCATCTCTACTAAAAATACAAAAATTAGCCAGTCTTGGTGGTGCACAGCTGTAATCCCAGCTACTCGGCGGGCTGAGGCAGAAGAATGGCTTGAACCCAGGAGGCAGAGGTTGCAGTGAGGCGAGATCGCACCACTGTACTCCAATCTGGGCAACAGAAAAAGACTCCATCTCAAACAAACAAACAAACAAACAAACAAACAAATAAATGCATACATTGTTTCAGAAATTCTCTCCCATATTGATGAGTCTTCCATAGGCATCTAATTTAAATATTTTTTTCTGAAAAGCAAAAGGTGCTCTATTATGTTGCTGGTGAGAGTGCAAAATGGTATAGCCTCTAAAGAGATTAATGTGACAATAACTGTTAGAACCATATATGCAATCACCCTTTGACCTAGCAACCTCACCTCATGAATTCATCTTGAATTCTTCTCTCTATATATATGTGGGCAAAATGGAAGCTATTCAATGTTACATTGTTAGTAATAGCAAGTTAGTGTCTATTTTTATATCTTTCAAATAAATGTCTATTTATGTGAAAGGAATAGAATAAACTGTGGTTTATCCACAAAATGAATTTTTATGAAGTTGTAAAAAAGAATGAGGGACATGTCCATGAACTGTCATGGAGTGATTTCCAGAACGTATTTTTAACTGAAAAAAAAAATCAAAGTGCAAAAGGTGTATGTGCTATGCTATATGTGTGTAAGAAAGAAGGAGGAATGAGAATAGATATCACAAATTTGCTTACTTTTGTGAAAACAAAAAACAAATACGAAAGTAGAAAGGACAGATAGAAACTAATGAAAATGGTTATCCATTGGGTAGAAATGGGAATGGGCGAAAAGATAAAATTTTTCAAATATTATTTGTAATTTGAGTTATGCAAATGCTGTACATATTGAAACAATAAAACTGAATTATTAAAAATAAAACTAAGGTTAGAAAAGCAAACTCTAAAATTGAATATGAAGATAAAAAATGAATCTGACTTCATATTAAATTGATAATATAGCTATGCCAGGAGAGGAATTAATTCACATACTTTTGAAAACATTTGTTTTATCTTAGTAGGGTCCATTATAAAAGAAAAAAGAACTGTAAAGAAATATTAAGCTTTACATAACAGTTTATTGCAGGCTGTAATATTGTTTTAATTCTGAAACTGTTTGATTTATAGTATGTGAAATAAGTATATTACTAAGAGGAGCCAAGGTTTTCACTGTGAGAGATAAAGAAATATAAATATAACCTTTGAATAGCTAAAGAAAAAACCATGTAATATTAAATTTGAATTAAAAATATCAGTATGAGTTCTTTTTAATGTCCTTTGTTGTTGTGCATTAAGTACAAAACTTCTGTAAATTAATCTTGCCAGAAATGTTTAACCTGAACCTAAGCATGAGAAACCAGTTAGACACATCCAACATGTTGGATATTATACAAGACAATTGGTCTGTTCACTTCTAAAAAAAAGTCAGTATCATAAAAAGCAAAACTAAAAACCAAGGAGACTACTATAAATTAGAGGAAGTTAAAGAAAAATATACAAAAGTTTACTCAAATGCATCATAGGACTAAATATAAAACAAAATTATAAGACTTTTATAAAAATACAGGAGAAATTATTTGTAACCTTTGGCTAGGATTTCTTAGATATGACATTGAAAGCATAACCTTTAAAAGAAAATGTTTATAAATTCTACTTTATTGAAATTAAAAATTTCTACTATTCAAAAGACAATATTATGAAAATGAAAGTGAAAACACGAGCCATAGAAGGGAGGAAATATTTGCAAGACACATATTTGATAAGACTTGTGTCTATAATAAGTAAGGAAGTCAATAATAAGAAAACAATTTTTTTTTCTTTGGAAGACGTCTCTCACTTTGTGGACCAAGCTGGAGTGCACTGGCGTGATCACGGCTCACTGCTGTCTTGACCTCCTGGGTTCAAGCAATCCTCCCACTTCAGCCTCCCAAGTGGTTGGGACTACACCACCATGCCTGGCTAATTTTGTTGTTGTTGTTGTTTTTGTAGAGATGGAGTTTTACCATATTGCCCAGGCTAGTCTTAAACTCCTGGACTCAAATGATCTGCCTGCCTCGGCCTCCCAAAGTGCTGGGATTACAGACATGAGCAACCACACCTGGCCAACAGTATTTTTAAGTGAGGAAAAAATAGAACATTCCTATTGTCAAACATTTGGAAATCACAGACATAATTCACCCATAATAAGAGTTAATTGCTTTTAAATAAAAATGTAAAGGGTAAGTCTTCCAGATTTTCAATGAATACATATATTATTTATATTTTAGTTTATATTATCTTACAATTTGCTTTCTATTTATTCAACAGTAATATACAATATTGAACATTTTTCTATATCCTTTGATATCTGCAAACCTGATTTTCAGTAGCTGGAAATGGAGGGGCCAAATTTATTATCTAATTTTATACATTAGGACATGTGTATAATGTCCAATTTTACACTGTTATAAGTCACACTATGATGAACACTTTTGTACATAACTAACCATATTTCAGTTCATTTCTTTAGGTTATTATATATACCCAAGATATGACATTCAATTCTATAAAACTTATGTACATTTTAATTTATTTTATTTTTGTACATGGGAAGCTCCTATCTTAACTCACAAAATTCAATAAATTTTGTATTTCTACAACAGAAAGCCAACAAAGGGAGTTGTCAGTACATATTTCCAGGGATGGAGTTGTCTGGATGCAGCTAGTGCCTCCATAGAACTGACAGTGCTAAGTTTACAAAATGGAAAGAGTTCTGGAAAAGCAAGAAAAAAAAGTCTTGTTTGAAACTTCATGTCTACTGTAGGCACAGAAGGGAATGGAGGCATCTGAGCGTTTTATTTTCCATCACTACAGCACCTCAGAACATCTACATTTTATTTTTTTTTTCTTCTCAGAAATGTCTTAATAAGAGGCCTGCAGTGCACTCAAGTTTCCCAATGACAGGTTGGGGATGCCAACCTTCTTTTACATTGGCAGCTCATAGTATCCAAGTTTCTCAAAATCCTGAGCCATCTTATTTGTTCTTTGCAATTTTGTGGCCTACCACAGTGCAATTCTCATTTGGTGTTTAATAAAATATTTGTTAGTTCTTTTCTAATTGAGAAGGTTCTGTTCTTTTTGCCTCAAGAAATCACTTAGAAAACAAATAGCAGTGCACAATAATTAGATTTCATTGAATGTAATTGATTTGAATGTTCATGAAACAGTGCCTCCAGTATGTTTTGTTTCACTTAAACTTTGATGACAATTGAGCAGTTGCCTTGCCTTACCTACCTGTCACCCCACCACTCCTAAGCATCCGACAGGCGGCTGTTCCTGTGCCATCACTGTTGTTTGTCTGAAAGCCTTTTAATTCGCTGTGGGTGAAGTTGAATAGGAGTGCTCAGATCTTCTAGCTCTACCACCTCACATGTTAGTTGCCAAGGGAACCATCTCCTTAGGTCAACAATAAAGAATAATTAAATTTGATTTTTTTCCCTTGATGAGAACCACTAAAATGTCCTTTTGCTTCAGAGCCCTAGCACTACCCTTTTCTCCCATTTCTTCTCAAGCAATCTGAAAGCAATCTTTATTTATAGTAAGAAATGAAAGAGGAGAGTTTAACAAGCCAGAGTTGGGAAAGTTTGCTGAGGTCAATGCCATTGAAGCAATGTGCATTTGCTCTTTGAAACAAAACATTTTAATTTGATATTGAAATATGTTCGTCGAATTCTTTGGCTGCCTGTCTGATTTGATTGAGGTAGAGTAAATCGGTTTGTATTGTATTCTAACTAGTATCTTGATATATCAATGAAGCAAATTACGAGCCTGCCTCTCAGGCAGGTTGGACTCCAAATTTCCTTTGTATCTTTCTATACTATTCTCATCCACTGGAAGAAGCATACATCTCAAAAACTGTAGAGAATTGCTTACCCATGGCTACTGCCAACCTATGGAAAAATCCTCTGTGCTGTTTCAAAATATCACAGCAACTTGCTGTCTGGAAACAATTAGAGGCTGGTGAGGAGGAGTATCTGCAGCCCTTCTTTTCAACACTCTCTCCCTTTATCTCTTTTGAGTTAGAGGCAGTACAGTCCATGAACACACGGAGGAAAAGAAGGTCCTTTGCAGAAAAACAATAGGCCCAAGGCCCACTTTGTGAGAGTTTGGGGTGAAAAAGAAACTTCTCTGTCTACCCAACATCATCCTCAACCTTTTACATGGAAAATATGTAAAATGAGCACTGGGGACAATTATAATTGAGAAACATAAAAATGGTGTTCCAGGATGGCAAAGCTGAACAGAAGAACAGATAGAGCAAGGTCTGGAATGAAAAAAACCAGCCTTGCTTTTCATGTCTGAGTTTCCATCTGGTGAAGGAAAATGGGTTGATTGCATCAACTATTTTTTTAATTTTTAATTTTTGTAGGTACATATTAGGTGGGAATTCACTAAATGTTTATATTGGTGGGTTACCTCCTTCTCTCTGTGTCACTGCCTTGTTTCTCAAGTGTGATCATTTCTCAAATTATGATCATGCATCACCTGCATTAGCATCACCTGAGGATCCTAAAATAATTGCAGTGATCTAGGTGGAGGCCAGGGATCTACACGGTTAATAATTATCTGCAGATGATTTTGTTTTTATAATGTGTAAGGTCTAATGTAAGAGTGCCTGTGGTAGCAAAAAAACCCTGAAGGGAGGTGTATTAGTCCATTCTCACACTGCTATAATGAACTACCTAAGACTGGGCAATTTATGAATAAAATAGGTTTAATTCATCAAAAGCAATTGCAACAAAAGCAAAAATTGACAAATGAGATCGAATTAAACTAAAGAGCTTCTGCACAGCCAAAGAAACTATCATCAGAGTGAATAGACAACCTTCAGAATGGGAGAAAATTTTTGCAATCTATCCATCTAACAAAGGCCTAATATTCAGAATCTACAAGGAGCTTAAACGGATTTACAAGAAAAAAACAAACAACCTTATCAAAAAGTGGGCAAAGGATACGAACAGATACTTCTCAAAAGAAGACATTTATGTGGCCAACAAACTTATGAAAAAAAGCTCAACATCATTGATCATTGGAGAAATGCAAATCAAAACCACAATGTGATACCATCTCATGCCAGTCAGAAAGGTGATTATTAAACAGTCATGAATCAACAGATGCTGGGAGGCTGTGGAGAAATAGAAACACTTTTACACTCTTGGTGGGGGTGTAAATTAGTTCAACCATTATGTAAGACAGTGGGGTTATTCCTCAAAGACCTAAAGACCTAATACCATTCCACCCAGCAATCTTATTACTGGGTACATACCCAAAGGAATATAAATCATTCTATTATAAAGATAAATGCATGTGTATATTCATTGCAGCTATATTCACAATGGCAAATACATGGAATCAACTCAAATGCCCATCAGTGATAGACTGGATAAAGAAAATGTGATACATATACACCATGGAATACTATGCAGCCAAAAAAAATGGGATCATGTCCTTTGCAGGGACATGGATGAAGCCTGAAGCCATTATTCTCAGTGGACTAACACAGGAACAGAAAACCAAACACTGAATTTTCTCACTTATAAATGGGAGCTGAACAATGAGAACACATGGACACAGGGAGGGGAATAACACACACTGGGGGCTGTCAAGGGGGCAGAGGGAGGGAGAGCATCAGAATAAATAGCTAATGCTTGTAGGGCTTAATATCTAGGTGATGGGTTGATAGGTACAGGAAACCACCATGGCAAACATTTACCTATGCATCTTGCACATGTATCCCAGAACTTAAAATAAAATAAAAAATTTTTAAAACAAAAATAAGTTTAATTGACTCACAGTTGCACAGGCTTAATGAAAAGCATGACTGGAAGGCCTCAGAAAACTTACAATCATGGTGGAAGATGAAGGGGAAGTAAGCATATCTTACTATGGTGGAGCAGAAGAGAGAGAATGAAGCGGAATTACCACACACTTTCAAACAACCAGATCTGATGAGAGCCCACTCGTTATTATGAGAAGAGCAAGGGGGAAGTCCACCCGCATTATTCAATCACCTCCCACCAGGCCCCTCCTCCAACATGTGGGGATTACAATTCAAGATGAGATTTGTGTGGGGACACACAGCCAAATCATATCATTCCCCCCCCTCCCCGGGCCCTCCCAAATCTCATGTCCTTTTCACATTTCCAAACCAATCATGCCTCCACAGTAGTCTCCAAAAGTCTTAACTCATTCCATCATTAACTCAAAAGTCCAAATCCAAAGTCTCATCTGAGACAAGGTAAGCTCCTTCCACCTATGAGCCTGTAAAAATCAAAAACAAGTTAGTTACTTCCAAGATACAATGTGGGTAGAGGCATTGGGTAAATGCTCCTATTCAGAAAGGGAGAAATTTCCCAAAACAAAGGGAATAGAGGCCCCATACACATCTGATACCCAGCAGGGCAATCATTAAATCTTAAAGCTCAAAAATAATCTCCTTTGACTCCATGTCTCATATACATACTGATGAAAGGGGTGGTCTCCCAAGGCCTTGGGCAGCTCTGCCCCTGTGGCTCTGCTCGGCACAACCCCACCATCTGCTTTCACAGGCTGGTGTTGAGTGCTTGCAGCTTCTCCAGGTATAAGTTGCAAGCTTACAGTAGATCTACCATTCTGGGGTGTGGAGAACCAGGCCGTCTTCTCACTACTCGACTAGGCAGTACCCCACTGGGCATCTGTGTGGGGACTCCAAACCCACATTTCCCCCCTGCACTGCCCTAGTAGAGGTTCACCATGAGGGCTCCGCCCCTGCCACAGACTTCTGCCTGGACATCCAGGCATTTCCATACATCCTCTGAAGTCCAGGTGAAGACTCCCAAACTCTTGCCTTCTGCACACCCACACACACAACACCACATGAAAGCTGCCAAGGTCTGGGGCTTGTACTTTCTGAAGCCATGGCCTGAGATGTATCTTGGCCCCTTTTAGCCACAGCTGGAAGTGGAGCAGCTGGGACACAGGGCACCAGGTCCTGAGGCTGCACAGAATAGCAGAGCCCTGGGCCTGGACCATGAAACCATTTTTCCCTCCTAGACCTCTGGGTCTGTGATGGGAGGGGCTGTTGTGAAGGTCTCTGATATGACCTGGAGACATTTTCCTCATGGTCTTGGCTATTAACATTCAGCTCCTCTTTACTTATGCAAATTTCTGCAGCTGGCTTGAATTTCTCCCCAAAAAATGGCTTGTTCTTTTCTATCACATGTTCAGGCTGCAAATTTTCCAAGCTTTTATGTTTTGCTTCCCTCTTAAACATAATTTCCAATTTCAGACCATCTCTTTGTGAATTCATAAGACTGTATGCTGTTATGAGAAGCCAGGTCACATCTTAAATGCTTTACTGCTTAGAAATTTCTTCCACCAGATATCCTAAATAATTTATCTCGAGTTCATATTTCCACAGATCCTTAGAGTAGGGGCACAATGACACCAGCCTCTTTACTAAAGCATAGCAAGAGTGATCTTTGCTTCAGTTCCTAATAAATTCCTCATCTCTGTCAGGCCATCTCAGCCTGGACTTCACTTTCCATATCACTATCAGCATTTTGGTCACAACCATTCAACAAGTCTCTAGGAAATTCCAAACCTTCCCTTATCTCCCTATCTTCTTCTGAGCACTCCAAACTCTTCCAGCTTCTGCCCATTACACAGTTCCAAAATTGCTTCCACATTTTCAGGTATCTTTATAGCAGTACTCCACTCTACTGGTACCAATTTTCTGTATTAGTCCATTCTTACACTGCTATAAAGAACTACCTGAGACTGGGTAATTTATGAAGCAAATAAGTTTAATTGACTCACAGTTCCACACTTAAGAAACATGAGTAGGAGGCCTCAGAAAACTTACTACCATGGCAGAAGGTGATGGGAAAACAAGTACATCTTACCATGGTAAAGCAGGAAAGAGAGAGTGAAGTGGAAGCGTCACACACTTTCAAACAACCAGATCTCGTGAGAACTCACTCACTATCACGAGAATAGCAAGGGGAAAGTCAACCCCCATGATTCATTCACCTCCCACAAGACCCCTTCCCCGACATGTGGGATTACAATTTGAGATGGGATTTGGTGGGGGACCCAAAGCCAAACCATATGAGAAGGCATACATTCTAAATTTGGAAGAGCTTTTGGGTGGCCTATGATGGACTGAAGTTTCTGGAAAATCTTTGTTTGTATGTGTGCCTACATTCATTTTTCCAGTAACCTAGTTTAAATCTTTAATCAGATCCCTAAATGAATTCTTTTTTTTTTTTTTTAGAAGAGTCTCGCTGTGTTACCCAGGCTGCAGTGCAGTGGCACAATCTTGGCTCACTACAAACTCCAAATCCTGGGATCAAGTGATTCTCCTGCCTCAGTCTCCCAAGTAGCTGGGACTACAGGCACCCTCCACCATGTCCAGCTAATTTTTCTTTTTGTATTTTTACTAGAGATGGGGTTTCACTATGTGGGGCAGGCTGGTCTTGAACTCCTGACCTCGTGATCCACCAGCTTCAGCCTCCCAAATTCCTGAGATTACAGGCTTCAGCCACCATGCTCGGCCCCTAAATGAATTCTTACTCCCCATAGAATGTTAAGAACCATTTGTTCTTGGAATGCTCAAGTTGATATCAGGAATAGAGGCAGCTTTCCTAAAATAAAATGTCTTGAAAAACCTCCTCACCTACTCTTATTCCATTTCTTCTCCCCTGCAGCAACCCTCCAACCTCCAAATTGGACATCAAAAATGTCAAGACTCATGAAAATCTGAATTACTAAATCTATTTAGTTTGTAAGCAATCCAAATGATTCAGTGTATATATTAATGGCTTTCCTTTTTGAGGTAAATGATTGCCTCAAACCAGAAAACAAAAGGTTAATTTTATCCTCTGCTCACATTACAAAAACAAAATCAGTGTTGAGGCAGTCATTCCACTTCTGCAAAAACCAAAGTGGTTTCTGAGAAATCTCTTGCCACTTTGAAGAGTGAACAATTATAACACTCATGATTAGAGAAATGAGATTAATTGGCCCAGAGTGTGATGTGAGAGTGTGTTCTTTAATGAAGATGGCTGCGCGGAGTGGATGCACACAAACTTATGTCCAGAATGGTTCAGAGGACATGGGTTGTACTTCTCAAAAAAAGTGTGCTTACAAAACTCTATGACTAGAATATCTTGGGAAATCTGTTAAAAATGCCAACTCCCTATACTCATCCAGTCCTTAAGAATCAGAATTGCTGGTGATGGGGTCAGAGATTCGGCAAGTTAGAACAAACGCCCAGAAAATTAATTTCTGTGAAACATTCTGGAGTTTGCCAGTTTTGAGGACAACATTTCTTCTGAGTCATCATTACATAATGATAAGGGTCATGGAATAGAGAAGGCAATGCTATTGAGCCCAGAACCCAGCTTATTATAGATAACTAACAATAGAAGACCTAGTCTTACCCATGGGGAATTTATAGTCCTATCCAGATGTTTATTTCAGAAGGTTGAGAATTGAAGAATGACTCTGTAATAATAAAAATTCCATTTTGGACACAATTAGGAAACATATTACACCTTTACAAGTAGTGGATATTTTTAAACTTCATTATCCTACATTTGAGACATCGCAATTAATTTCTCATTCTTGCAACCAAAGAGCCCAACCTAGGTGTGAATAAATAAATCTCAAAATTATATGGCAGTTTAAATTCCATCTCTAAGGCTTTCCAATTGATGAGGGATATTCAGAAGTGAATCAGTTCATCCCCTGGTCTGTAGACAGGCTTTCGGAGGGGTGGAAACTCCATGAATTATGGTTTACTATTCTCAGAACAATGTGTCTGTGAGACCAGAGAATCCGTTCCGAGTTGGTCAGTCTTAAGGGAAACAAAACATTTCTGTTTTTCATTATTTTCGTTTTATTAGTCTCTGATATTGTCAGTGCCCAGAGCTCAGGTTCAGATGTTTCTCAGATGGTCAACGTTTTCACACCAAAGCATTTTTAAGGAAGTTGCGAATATATCCGCACCCATAAATAACATAATTCACTTGTCATCAGATGATTAGTGAGATTGTTTGCTATGACTTCTTGTCTATTTTCACTCCCTCCAAATGACTATGCAAAGCAGAGACCTGCCTCCTGGAAATAAACTTGTTGTTTAACATTTGCTTCATTTAAAAAAAATAAAAAAGATTGTCAAAGCAAGGCAGTATATCCACTGGAACATGTAAACAGATTAAATAGCTATAAACTGATGTCAAAGACTCACGTGCACCTCCCTGCAGCCACAAACTTCTGTGGCAACAGTGTCAGAGCAGTATGGGCTGAAAGACCTTTTACTAGTCTCTCCATCAAGTTAATGGGCTTATTTATTTTTCTCCCCAAAAGACTGAGGTATTAGAGTATAATACATGTGCTAACTCATCTCTGATAATATAGGCAGCAACCCCTAACTTGTCATTACTGTGGTAAGCAGAATAGTAGTCCCCAAAAGACGCCCATCTCCTAATCTCAAGAACCTGTGAATACGTTATTTTACATAGCAAAGAGTAAAGATAGCAGGTTTACTCCAATTAAGATTGCTAATCAGCTGACCTAAAGAAAGGATTATTCTGAATTAGCCAAGCAATACCAATGTGATCAGAAAGGAACTTAAAAGAGGAAGAAGGGGGCCAAAGAGTCAGTGTCAGTGATGCCATATGAAAAGAACTCAGCTTTCCATTGCTATGAGCCATGCAATATCACCACCCTCTAGAGGCTGGAAAAGGCAAGGAAACAAATTCATCTTTAGTGCCTCCAGAATGCAACACCCTGCCAATACCTTGATTTTAACCAGTGTGACCTATTTAGACTTCTGATCTACAGAACTTTAAAATAACAAATTTGCATTGTATTAACCAATTATGTGGTAATGTGTCGTTACAGCAGTGATAGGAAACTAATACATTCATCTAGATATTTACATCTTTTTTGCCATTTCCCTTTCAGAAAAAAATAATTATTTAATTAAAAAATTAACCTGAGTTTTTCTCAAATGGAGAGGAGCTTTCAGATTTTTTTCCTTGTTTCTTTTTAATTGCTCCTAATATCTAAAGATTGCTTTACATAACTCTCTTGGAGTAGATAGACAATGACAATAATGATGAGATAAAAAGAAAGAAATCTGGAGCACTTAAAGGGATTCAGCTTTTGGCAGGGAGTAAAGCTCAAATCTGGGCTTGTAACATTAGGTGCTCTGGATATCTGAGAGGAAAGCAGGATATAGAATAAAAAAGATGCCCAATCAAGAGAAAGTTCAGCTTCCAGCATTGGCTATGAAGAGAACGTATTTTGACTGTGTTCATGGCATTCAAAACCTCTTAGCAACAGTTGAGTTTTGATGAAGTATAAGTCTCCTGAGGCTTTATATAAAGGAAGATAGCATTTATAGATTTAACTTCTTATTCTGTTGCTTATTTCTATATGAAGAACTAGCTGAGATTTTATTCTCTCCCTTGCCTACCAGCTTTACTGTTGGTGTTCAGAGGTGCTGGTTTAATAACTCTCCTTTTCTTACCACTTTCTCCTGCTGACTGTAAGAGTCACCATACTCTCCACCCTGAAATTGTCAATTCCTGTTTCTTTGAAAATGAAGGTTCTTTTAATTTCATTAATTCCACAAAAATATAACATTTTAAATTAATTAAGTGCTTTTTTTGCCTTTGTCAACTTTGAAAAATTGTCAAAGCAACCTTCTGTAGGACATAAAATCTTAGGACAAGTCCTGAAACAATTTAACCTAGATAAAAGCATTAATGTTGGCCAGGCATGGTGGTCAAGCCTGTAATCTAAACACTTTGGGAGGCCGAGGTGGGCCGATCGCCTGAGGTTCTGAGCTCAAGATCAGCCTGGCCAATGTGGTGAAACCCCATCTCTACTAAAAATACAAAAAAAATTAGCCAGGCATGGTGGTGGGTGCCTATAATCCCAGTTACTCAGGAGGCTGAGGCAGGAGAATCACTTGAACCCAGGAGGCGGAGGTTGCAGTGAGCCGAAATTGTGCCAGTGCACTCCAGCCTGGGCAGCAGAGCAAGACTCCGTCTCAAACAACAACAACAACAACAAAGAGAGCTAATGTTTATGAAGTAACTAATAATATGTGTCATGTTCTCTACTAGGTACTTAAATATTATCCTATATAATACCTATAATAATTCTATAAGTTATACATGTATACAATGTTTATTTTTCACATGAAGAAACATTGGCTCAGATAAGTCATATAATTTTCCCAATATCACCTGAACAGTAAGCAGCATAGCTGGAATTGAAAAACAGGTCTGTCTGATTATCTTTCCTTCTCTTTCCTCAGCAGTATATTGTTTTAGTGCTAAGCAAGTGATAAATACGAGAGTGAAGCTGATACCTTCATTGTAGGGGCTGGTGCAACATATATTTTTTAAATATAATTTTTAAATAGACTTTATTTTTTACAGCCATTTTAGGCTTCCAGAAAAAAGAGTGTAAAATACAGAGTTCCCATATGCCACTCTTCTGCCTCCGCCATCTTCCCATAGTTTTTCTATTATTAGCATCTTGCATTAGTGTAGTACATTTTTTACAATTGATGAGCCAATGTGAATACTTTAATGTTAACTAGTGTCCATAGTATCATGGTTCACTCTGTCTTATGTAGTTCTTTGAGTTCTGGCAAATGAGTAATGTTCTACAAATCATTACAATATCATATACAATAGTTTAACTGCCCTAAGTGCCCTTTGTTCAATCTATTCATCCCTCCTTCCTTACCCCGAGGCCCTTAGCTAGCACCGATCATTCACTGCCTCTATTGTTTTGCCCTTTTCATAGGTAATATTGTTGGAATAATGTTGTATGTAGCTTGCTCAGACTGGCTTTTTTCACTTAGCAATATGCAGTTAAAGTTCTTATGTGTCTTTTCATGGCTTGATAGATCATTTCCTTTTCTCTGAATAATACTCCATTGTCTGGATGTACTACAGATTGTTTGTGCATTTATTTATTGAAAGACATCTTGGTTGCACCTAATTTTTGGTATTGATGTATAAAGCTGCTATCAACATTTGTGTGCAGGTTTTCGTGTAGGTATGTTTTCAATTCATTTGGATAAATGCCAAGGAGCATGATTGCTGGATTATATGGTAAGCCTGAGTTGAGCTTTTCAGAAACTGCCAAATTGTTTCTCAAGCAATTATACCATGCTGCCTTCCAACTAGCAATACATAAGTGTTCCTGTGCTCCGCAATCCTCATCAGTATTTGATGTTGTCAATGTTTGGAATTTTAGCCATTCTAATTGATATTTAGTGGTATCTCATTGTCAATGTAATTTGCAATTCCCTAATGACATATGAAGTTGAGCATATTCTTCTTTGCTATCTATATATCTTCTTTGATAAGGTGTCCATTCAGATCTTTTATCCATTTTGTAATTAGATTATTTGCTTTATTATTGAGTTTTAAGAATCCCTGTCATATTTTGGATAACAGTCCTTTATCATATATCTTCTGAAGGTATTTTCTTCCAACCTATTGTTTGTCTTTTCATTTTCATAACAGTATCCTCTGCAGGGCAGTAGTCTTTAATTTTAATAAAATCCTACTTGTCAATTTTTTCATGGATTGGCTTTTAATATTAAATCTAAAAAGTTATCACCAAACCAAAGCCACCTAGATTTTCTCCTATGTTATCTTCTAGAAGTTTTATATTCCCTGTCCTTTGCAGCAGGGAATGAGAATACCTTTTTATACTGAGCAGATATTATTTGTTTACAAGGTGATTATTCTTCTTATGTAGCATTTTATGTATTACAGAAGGCAATTGTTTCTACTTAGTGTTGGTCTCTTGGGTACCTTTAGGTATTTCTTTTCTCTTTCTCTTTCTGTATCCGGAAGGAACATGATTGTTTTGGATTAAAAACAATTAATTAGTCATCAAGTAGGTTGAGTTACAGGTCAAGCAAAAAATAGAGAATTAAAAAGTGTGATGTGTCATTTGTACTCCTTTTTCTCCAATACTGAGATACCTTCTTCTCATATTCATTAGAGGCAAACCAAATGTTATTCTCATTTTGGATACATACTTCCACACCATCCAAGCATTCAGACAAACTCTCTTAGGCTCTTTTTTTTTTTTTTTCAGACAGAGTCTCGCTCTGTCACCCAGGCTGAAGTGCAGTGGCGCGATCTTGGCTCACTACAAGCTCTGCCTACCGGTTTCACGCCATTCTCCTGCCTCAGCCTCCCGAGTAGCTGGGACTACAGGCGCCCACCACCATGCCTGGCTAATTTTTTGTACTTTTTAGTAGAGACGGGGTTTCACCGTGTTAGCCAGGATGGTCTCGATCTCCTGACCTCGTGATCCACCCTCCTCTGCCTCCCAAAGTGCTGGGATTACAGGCGTGAGCCACCGCGCCAGGCCCCTCTTAAGCTCTTGAACTCTTTTCTGCTTATTTAAGACATTTCATGTAGTAACATCAGTGACTTTGCTTAGAGTTTCAAAAAGCTAAGCAGGACTCTCTGCTATTTTCACTCTCAGCATTTGAAGCCAATCAAGACTCATACAGCATTTCTTTACAAAAATTAATGTAATTTTCCAGAGCTCTCTGCTGGCATTTAGAACTAAGGCCCTGGTAGCAATAAAATATAACATTTTTCTTGCTTCTTCTTTTCACCTTGAGGTGAGGCACTGATGGTTGAAAGTATGATTCAGAAATTTATGGGATACTTGGACAAATTTCCTAATACCTTCTACATTGCACATGTCTAACTGCTAAAATATTCATAGCTCTTCATGTTGATGCAACTTAACCATGAAATTAAAACTTTGGCAGTTTGGCCCATGTTAGTTGGGTGCTCCATAAACTAAAATTACTTTTTTATTTGCATAACTAGCCAAATAGATATTTATATTCATATAGATAGGATTGACTCATAAAGATATTTATAACCTATCTATATAATGCATTATATTCACAGTGGCTTTTCACCATTTAAAAGGAGAATGTATAATTTTGACTTTAAAACACATAGCAATCAAAGTTCTGCATGTGAGCTTGCTGATTTTAGAACACCTCTACTACATCAGCAGCTATGCATACAATTTTATTAATTCCAAAAGGCCACTTCATATATGTTTGGCTCCCTTTTCCTCTATAAGAAAAAAAGTTCAGGTTATACACAGATTCCCTTCTGGCTAACTCATTAATTCCTCAAACGCTTCTTGAAGATTTATTTTGTTTCTGGTTGTTGTTGTTGTTGTTGTTTGAGATGGAGTTTCACTCTTGTTGTCCAGGCTGGAATGCAATGGCACAGTCTCGGCTCACCGAACCTCCACCTCCAGGTTCAAGTGATCCTCCTGCCTCAGCCTCTGGAGTAACTGGGATTATAGGCATGCGTCACCACACCCAGCTAATATTGTGTTTTTAGTAGAGACGGAATTTCTCCATGTTGGTCAGGCTGGTCTCGAACTGCTGACCTTAGGTGATCTGCCCGCCTCAGCCTCCCAAAGTGCTGGGATTGATGAGAGAGCCCAGATGAGTGAGAATAGTTCCTTTCCCTACTTGTAAATAGAATTTATAGCTTATACAGAAGATAACTTTTTAGTATGATGCCAAAGAAGACCTGTCTTCAATACATAAAACATATGTACCTTAATTGCCAAGCATGGTCAATTTTATATGCAACCTGAAAAAATGTTTAATCCAACACATCTAATATGGTTTACAGTCTCTCCTAGTTTCAATAATAAGCCTTTCAAAAATAAATCATAGCAGTTCTCTATTTACATGTCTGCATGATCAGCGATGGACTCTTGGGTCTCTTTTTTTTTTTTTTTTCTGAGACGGAGTTGCTCTGTCGCCCAGGCTGTAGCACAGTGGTGCAATATGGGCTCACTGCAAGCTCCGCCTCCTGGGTTCACGCCATTCTCCTGCCTCAGCCTCCCGAGTAGCTGGGACTACAGGCGCCTGCCACTACGCCCGGCTAATTTTTTGTATTTTTAGTAGAGACAGGGTTTCACCGTGTTAGCCAGAATGGTCTCCATCTCCTGACCTTGTGATCCGCCCGCCTCGGCCTCCCAAAGTGCTGGGATTACAGGCGTGAGCCACCGCGCCCGGCTCTTGGGTCGTTTTTTGAAACTGGTGTTGTTATCAAAGGGCTGTGACTCATGTGTCAACTGGGATTTGAATTTGGTAGAAATGGTTTGGTGAAAGTTGTAACTTCTCTTAGTATAGAAAGAATCTTAGGCTCTAAGGAAAACGGGAGGTGATCATGAATATGTGGATGGGATGGAGACTAGTAAGTATGTACCTCAATTGATTAGTTTCTAAACCCTTGCATGATTAATTAATAATGGCTTTTCTTCAAATTAACACAATAGTAAATTCACCCTAATCTACAATTCAAATAGCTAAAAATAAAAAGGACTCTACATCTTTTATGTATTGATAATTTACAATACGCATGACAGCACTGATAGTGAAGAGGAAGAGGTATTTCCTGCAGGCATAAATATAATCTAATGTAGGAAAAGAAGAAATAAAGTAAACAATTCCCTTGAAGAACACTGTGTTGTTGATATGAAAAGAACACAAATTAAAAAGAAAATTTGGAATATATCATCTGAGAACTTATTACATAGAATATTTTACATTGTTCATAACGGCAAGAGTATAATTAGGAAGTGCATCTGCTGTTTGCTTTATGAACTCTTTACTCACCTTTGAACAATTGTACAAGCCAGTGCAGCTAATACTAAACACAACTGAAAAAGAGCATGAAACAATTTGAATAGAAGAGCCAGGAAAGTGTAGACAATTAGAAGAGCCAAGGAAAATTACTGACAATTGTATAAAAACAGGAACAAACATAAGTAAATGAAGCATCACTCAAGAGAGGAACCATGCAGACACCCAACACTCCTGTGCAGCTGGTCTGGTCTCTTTTCGAAATATGAGACAAGAAAGTAACTTGGCAGCTATTCTTGACTTCAAATGGGGAATACAACCCTGGCAATTTGTGGGGATGCTCAGTGTTGATTACTACTGGCTGGGAAATGTCAAATAAGCTAGAGCCTGCCTGAAAATTCCAGATATTAACATTGGTTTTCACATGTTTCCATATGGTTACATATATTTCCATATCAGAAGTTTATATATAGTTATATATGTTTTCATATGTGTCCTTTATGTAAAATGCAAACATATATAATTTAATTTTATGTTAATCTTTGTGTAATTCATAATTTTAAGTTCTATGCTCAGCTACTGAATTATTTTATCTTAAGATGTACATGGCTATTTACTCCCAGTTTTTCTTTTCATTTTTTGTTTAAAATATGAATCTAGTTTATAGATAAACTCAGTTTGAGCTGAGTGCTTATTATTGGCAGATCCTGTAATATACATAGAAGATGAAGTAAAATATAGGACTTCTGGGCCCTTAAAGTGTTTTGGGAAACAGTATTGCAATGTAATGGACTCAGAGCTGAAGCTTTGGTCATGTTCCTTTTTCTCACAAGGAATATTTTATTTTCCCTTCTCCCTAAAGTCTAAAATACAAAAAGGAGAGACCTATGGTTGGAATAAATAAAAAGGTGAGCACATTTTACTACGAAGGTTATCAAGTGGAAATAAAACAACATGATTATCACCTAGGTTCTATGTCCCAAACAAAATGTTTATATTGTGAAACTTTCAGAAATCTGCAGCACAACACTTAAGCTCCTGCATTATAAACACATTCAGGAAGTTGTTTCGAAAAGTAGCATAGTTATTCTCTAACAGGTGCATGTTCTCCTTACCTTTTTTCTTGCCTGCTTCCTAAAAAGAACAGTGGCTTTGGTTAACTTTTTCTGGTTTTGATATGGGAAGGGGGCAGGGAAGTGCTGGGTAGAGAAGGGCAGTGTCCCTGGCAAGGGCTCCACCCTTGGGCCTGTGCCCACGGACCTAAGTGTGAACAGGCACTCCTGTTATTCACACCCCAAAAGTTGCCTTTTGGCCCGCCATGCCCCCCATCCTGTGCCCATCAAAACCCCGAGACCCTAGCGGGCACACACACACACAAGTAACTGGATGTGGAGAGGAGGACACCAGCAGAAGAATACACTGACAGATGCCGGTAGGCCATCAATGGTGGAAGGATGCAGATGCTGAGAGAAATTCGATCGGGCTGGTCAGAGAAGAGTCCGGCCTTCTGGACTCTTCCATACTGCTATACTGTCTTCCATACTGCTATACTAATTTACATTTTTTACCAACAGTGTATAAGAATTCCCCTTTCTCTGCATCTTCATCAGCAGCTGTTTTTTTGTTTTTTTGTCCTTTTGATGATAATCACTCATCTAGGGTAAGATAATATCTCATTGTGGTTTTAATTTGCATTTTCCTGATGATTGGAGATGTCGAGCATTTTTCGTATACCTGTGAGCCATTTGCATGTCTTCTTTTGAGGAATGTCTATTTCTGTCCTTTGCCAAATTTTTAATGATTAAAAAACTTTGCTTTTTTACTGTTGAGTTGTTTGAGTTCTGTGTATATTCTGGGTATGCTTCCTTTGTTGAATAAATAGCTTGGAAATATTTTCTCTTATTCAATAGCTTGTCTCTTTGCTGTGTTGGTTGTTTCCTGTGCTGTGTAGAAGCTTGGTTTAATAGAGTCACATTTGTCTATTTTTGGTTCTGTTACCTATGTTTTTGAATTCTTAGCCATAAGGTATTTGCATAGAACAATGTCCTGAAGTGTTTCCCTATGTTTTTATCTAGCATAGATTGGGGGCTTACATTTAAGACTTTAATCCATCTTGAGTTGATTTTTGTATATGGTGAGAGATAAGAGTCTATGTTCACTCATCTGCATGTGGATATCCAGTTTTATCAGCATCATTTATTGAAGATGTTGTTCTTTCCTAAATGTATGTTCTTGGTGACTTTATCTAATGTCAGTTGGCGATAAATATGTGGATTTATTTCCGGGTTCTCTGCTCTGTTCCGTTGGTCTATGTATCTGTTTTTATGCCAATTCCATACTTTTTGGTTATAACAGCCTTGTAATATATTTTGAAGTCAAGTTGTGTAATGCCTCCAGTTTTGTTCTTTTTGCTCTGGATTGCTTTGGTTATTTGAGCTCTTTTTGATTCCATACAAATTTTAGGAGGTTTTTTTTTCAATTCTGTGAAGAATGACATCAGTATTTTGATAGAGATTACATTAAATCTGTAGGTTGCTTTGAGTTGCATGGTCGTTTTAATAATTTTAATTCTGCTCCATGAGCCCAGAATGTTATTCCACTTGTTTGTGTCCTCTTCAATTTCTTTCTTCAGTGTTTTGTAGTTTTCTTGTACAGCTCTTTTACCTCCTGGTTAAATTTATTCCTAGTTATTTTGGGGGTTTTTTTGTAGCTATTATAAATGGAACTGCTTTCTTGATTTTCTTTTCAGCTAGTTCATTTTTGGTGTATAGAAACACTACTCCTTGTATGTTGATTTTACAGCCAGCAGCTTTACTGAATTTACTTATCAGCTCTAAGAGGCTTTTGGTGGACTCTTGGATTCTCTAAATATAAGATCTTATCATGCCAGGCGTGGTGGCTCACGCCTGTAATCCCAGCACTTTGGGAGGCTGAGGCGGGCGGATCACAAGGTCAGGAGATGGAGACCATCTTGGCTAACACGGTGAAACTCCGTCTCTACTAAAAATACAAAAAATTAGCTGGGCGTGGTGGCACATGCCTGTAGTTCCAGCTACTCGGGAGACTGAGGCAGGAGAATGGCGTGAACCCGGGACGCAGAGCTTGCAGTGAGCCAATATTGCGCCGCTGCACTCCAGCCTGGGCGACACAGCTTGACTCCCTCTCGGGGGGAAAAAAAAAAGAAAAAAATCTTATCATCTGCAAAGAGAAATAATTTGACTTACTTAATTTAGATTCCTTTTACCTCTTTCTCTTACCTAATTACTCAGGCTAGAACTTCCAGTACTATGTTGAATAGACATGTTAAAAGTGGAATCCCTGTCTTGTTCCAGTTCTTAGAGAAAAGACTTTCAGTTTTTCCTCATTCAGTATAATGTTAGCTCTGTGTTGGTCATATTTGGCCTTTACTATATTGAGGTACATTTTTTCTATGCCTGGTTTGATGAGAGATTTATCATGAAGGAATGTTGAATTTTATCAAATGCTTTGTCTGTGTCTATTGCGATAATCATA
Organism: Pongo pygmaeus; assembly: GCF_028885625.2. Classification (NCBI taxonomy): domain Eukaryota; kingdom Metazoa; phylum Chordata; class Mammalia; order Primates; family Hominidae; genus Pongo; species Pongo pygmaeus. Next base: position 42,317,883 of record NC_072377.2, on the reverse strand, counting down.
TGGCTTTATCCTTCATTCTGTTGATGTGATGTATCATGTTTATTGATTTTCACATTTTGAGTCATCCTTGCATCTCTAGGATATACACCACTTGGTCAGACGGTATATATATATTTTTTTTTGACATGCTGTTGGATTCAGTTTGCTACTATTTTGTTGAGAATTTTGAGTCTAAGATCATCAGGAATATTGACCCTAGTTTTCTTCGTTGTTGTTGCATTTTTTGTCAGCTTTTGGTATTAGGGTAATGTTGGGCTCATAGAGGAAGTTAGGGAGAATTCCTTACTCTTCATTTTTTTGGGAATAGTTTGATGAGAATTGATGTTTATTCTTCTTTGAAAGTTTGATAGAATTTGGCACTAAAGTCATCAAGTCCTGGACTTTTGTTTGTTGGGAGACTTTTTATTCCTGACTGAATCCCATTACTCATTACTAATCTGTTCAGGATTTCTGTTTAAGATTCAATCTAGGTAGGTTGTACGTGGCCAGGAATTTATTTATTTCCCCTGGGTTTTCCAGTTTGTTGGCATATAGTTGTTCACAATAATCTATAATGATCTCTTGAATTTCTGTAGTATTAGTTGTAATGTTGCATTTTCATTTCTGATTTTATTTGGGTTGCCTTTTTTTCCATAATTAATCTAGCCAGTGGTTTATCAATTTTGCTTATCTTTTTTAAAATAGCAACTTTTTGTTTCACTGATCCTTTGTATTGTTCCTTATATGCTATTTCATTCAGTTCTACTCTGATTTTTATCATTTCTTTTCTGCTGCTAATTTTGTTTGATTAGTTCTTGCTTTTATAGTTCCTTGAGGTGTACCATTAGATTGCTTATTTGAAATCTTTCTACTTTCTAATGTAGGTGTTTATTGCTATAAACCTTCCTCTTAGCACTGTTTCTGCTGTGGTATCCCACAAATTTTGTTATATAGTGCTTTCATTTTCATTTGTTTCAAGCAAATTTTTTAAATTTTCATCTTAACTTCTTCATTAACCCATTGGTCAGTCAGGAGCATGTTTAATTTTAATGGTTTTGTATAGTTTTTATATTTCCCTTTGATAATAATTTTTACTTTTATTCCATTGTGGTCTGAGAAGGTACTTGACATGACTTCAACTGTTTTTCAAGAGAAACAATTTTTTTGATTCCCAGTGAATAATCAGGGCCCTACAGACACTCACTTTAAGTACGAACATGATTTTTGTTTAATTTGGTTGAAGTTATTGCCACACTCACTTGCATAAGTTTTTAGAGAACAACATTTTATAAGAAAAAAAGTATGGAAACTTTCTTCTAATCTGTCAAATTATTCATAATTCTTCAGTTATCACCAAAAATGGGTCTGGAATAAACATTTCAATTTATTTGCTTCTTTCTTTTTTAATAATTTCAACTTTTATTTTAAATTCAGGGGATACATGTGAAGATTTGTTACATGGGTATATTACATGACATTGAAGTTTGGGGTACAAATTATTCCATCACCCAAGCAGTGAGCATAGTACCCAATAGGTAGTTTTTCAGCCCTAGTTCCCTCCCAATTGCCTCCCTCTAGTTAGTCCCTAGTGTCTAATCAAATACTGCTTATTCTCATTTATAAGTGGGAGCTAAACATTGGGACATATAATTTCAATGTTTTACAAATTTGAAACTTGTTTTGTGGCTAAAGTGTGGTGGTCTATCTTGCAGAATGTTTCACGTGCTGATGAGAAGAATATATATTCTGTAGCTGTTGGATAAAGTGTTCTGTAGATGTCTGTTAATGTCCTTTGGTCTAAAGTCCAGTTTTAATCCAACGTTTCTTTGGTTTTCTGTCTAAATTATCTGTCTAGTGCTGAGTGTGGGGTGTTGAAGCCCTCAACTATTATTGTATTACAGTTTAATCTCTCTCTCTTTAAATCTGGTAATATTTGCTTTGTATATTTGGGTTCTCCAGTTATAGGTGCATATATATTTAGAATTGTTCTATCCTCTTGCTAAATAGATTATTTAGATTACTTTATCATTATGTAACAACCCTCTTTGTCTCCTTTCAATGTTTGTTGATTTAGACTCTGTTGTATCTCACATAAATATAACAACTCCTGCTCACGTTTGGTTTCCATTTGCATGGAATATCTTTTTCTATTCCTTAACTTTCAATCTATATGTGTCTTCACAGGTGAAGGGAGTTTCTCTTAAGCAGCATACAAGTGAATCATTTTTTAAAATCCATTTAGACATGCTGTATTTTAATTGAAAAATTTAACCTATTTACATTCAAGGTTGTTATTTATATGTGAGGATTAGTTCCTGTCATATCATTAATTGTTTTCTGGATTTTTTTTCTCTCTCTCTCTTTTATTGTTATCCTTGCAGTTTGGTGGTTTTCTATTGTAATAACATTTGAGTCCTTTCTCTTCCTCATTTCTGTGTTTGCTTTACCAATCAGTTTTATTCTTTTGTATGTTTTCATAGTGGAAAATATTACCCTTTCACTTCCAGGTTTAGGGCTGCCTTAAGCATTTTTTGTAGGGTTGGTCTAGTGGTAGTGATGAATTCCTCGGTTTTTGTTTGTCTGGGAAATACTTTATTTCTCTCAACTTATATAGAATAACTTTGCTGGCTATAGAATTCTTGCCTTCCAGTTTGTTTGTTTGTTTGTTTGTTTGTTTTTTAGTACTTTGAATACATCATCCCATTCTCTTCTGGCCTGTAAAGTTTCTGCTGAGAAATCTATTCTTAGTCTGATGGGAGTTTTCTTATATGTGACTAAATGTTATCCTCATTCTGTTTTTAGAATTCTCTGTCTTTGATTTTTGATAGTTTGACTGTGATATGCCAAGAAGATCTTTTTGGGTTGTATCTATTTGGGGATCTCTGAGCTTCCTATATTTAGATGTATAAATCTCACTTGACTTGGGAAGACTTCAGCTATTATTTTGTTAAATAAGTTTTCTATGTTGTTGGCCTTCTCTTCATTTACTAGAACACCCAAAATTCAAATATTTGATTGCTTTCTGGTGTCTTATATGTCATGTAGAATTTGTTCTTTTTTTTTCTTTTTTCTTTGTCTGCCTGGCTTGTTCCAAAAGACTTCTCTTCAAGTTATGAAATTCTTTCTTCTGCTTGATCTAGTCTATTGTAGAAGCCCTCAAATATATTTTTACTTTACATATTGAATTCTTCAGTTCCAGGATTTATGTTTGGTTCTTGTTCATTATATCCCATCATTTTGGTGAATTTCTCATTCATATCCTGAATTACTTTTCTAATTTCTTTGTATTGCTTATCTTTGTTGTCTTATATCTTACTGAACTTCACTATCATTATTTCAAAAATTTTCCAGCATTTTATAACTTTTTTTCCAATTAGAATCTGTTGTTGAAGAATTATTGTGATCCTATGGAGCTGTCCTTGATTTGTGCTTCTGGGGTCCTTACATTGGTATCTGTACATCTGGTGTAACAGTTGCCTCTTCCAATTTTTGCACTGACTTTTGTAGGGGAAGACTTTTTCCTGAAGATGTGTCTATGGCAATGGTTGAGAAGGATACTTTCACTTTGATTCTGGGTGCATGCAATAGTGTAGGCTCCATATGATTTCTTCAGTTGTGAACAGCATCAGTGGTGCCTGATTTCCTCAGTGGCTTGACTATAGTTGTTAGTGGAGGTTGAGATGAGGCTTTGGCCTAGACAGGGATGCCTCATCAGCCAGTCCTGGGCCCTGGTGGTGACAGTGGTAGGTGGGCTAAGTGTTCTTGTCCTTGGACCCCCAAGCAGCATATGTGAGCACCCATGATAGCAGGTCCAGGTGGGCTGATTCATGGTCCCCTACATGGCTTGCTCAGGTGCCAGTAGTAGCAGTGGTTGACCAGATGAGTGAGCAGCTCCTCAGAGCCCTGGCAGTGCATGTGGTAGAGACAATGGGAAGAATGGTGGCAGGACAATCCTTGGGCTCCCAGATAGCACTGCTTAATATTAACAGTGGCCAAAATGGGCTAGGTGAGCCAGGCTTCAGGCACCTGGGTGGCATGTGCAGGGAGTTCCAGTGGTGCTGTTGGAGGCAGGCTGGATTGACACACCTTCAGGTCTTTCAGAGGAGTGCACAAATGCCAGAGGCAGTAGACTAAGCAGAGTCATCCCCAGTTTCACAAGCAGTGTGCTCAGGCCTGGGGAGGGGAGAGGTAGTGTCAGGCTTGGCATGCCTGGTATCAGACCTCCCAGTGATCCACACAAGTGCAAGCTGTAGTAGGCGAGGCAGGGTGATCCCTGGTGATATTTGAGAAGAGCCGGTGCTATGGCTTGGATATTTGCCCCTCAAAAGCGCCTGTTGAAATTTCATCCCAATATTGGAGGTGGGGCCTACTGGGAGATGTTTGGGTCATAGGATTGAACACCTCATGAAGGGCTTGGTGCCATTCTTGAGGGAGTGAGTAAATTCTTACATGTAGTTCCTGCAAGAACTGGTTGTTGAAAGGAGCATGGCGCTTCCTCCTCTCTTTTCTTTGCCCCTCTTATTTTGCCTGCTCCCCTGGAAGCAGTCTGAAGCTCTTACCAGATGCAGATGTCAGCACCATGCTTCTTGTTAAGCCTGCAGAACCATGAGCCAAATGAACTTCATTTCTTTAGAAATTACCCAGTCTCAGGTATTCCTTTAGAGTACAGCCTGTCTTCAGGGCCTGTGCTAACTCAGGCGAAAAGTGACCCTACTGCTTGTGGAAGTAGGGTTGCTGTCAACCGCCCCAGGCAGGCAGGAAGTTCTAAGGCTCAGGGGATTAAGTGTTTCAGGCCTCAGTGGCAGCATCAGTAGCAGCAGCCGCGGTGTGCAGGGAGAGCCTGAGCTCAGGATGCATGCTAGAGCACTGAAGCCATGCTGTTGGTGGAGGTGGGGTTGCTATAAGCAGTCTCAGGCAGGCAGCTCTCAGGCTCAGGAGAATGCATGCTTCTCTCCCTGTGGCAGCACTGACCACAGTGCATTTTTAGTTTTTTGAAGAACCTTTATACTGTTTCCATAATGACTTTATCAATTTACATTCCTACCAATAGAACACAAGAATTCCAATTTTTCCACATCCTTGTCAATACTTGTTATCTTTTGTTTTTAGACCATTGCCAGCCTAACACGTGTGAGGTGATATCTTATTGTGGTTGTGATTTACGTTTCTCTGATGATTAGTAATGTTGAACATCTTTTCATACACCTGACATCTCCTTCAAAGAAATGTCTATTTACTTGTTTTGACCATTTTAAAATCAGATTACTTATATTTTGCTATTGAGATGTAGTTCCTTATATATTTTGGATACTGACTCCTAACTCCTAATACAATATGTAGTTTTTTTTTTTTTTTTTTTTTAGGTGGAGTCTCACACTGTCGCCTGGGCTAGAGTGCAGTGGTGCAATCTCGGCTCACTGCAAACTCTGCCTCCCAGGTTCAAGTGATTCTCCTGCCTCAGCCTCCCAAGCAGGTGCCTGCCACCATGCCCAGCTAATGTTTTGTATTTGTAGTAGAGACAGGGTTTCATCATGTTGGCCAGGCTGGTCTCAAACTCCTGACCTTGTGATTCACCCCCACCCCCTCAGCCTCCCAAAGTGCTGGAATATTTTCTCCTATTCTGTAGATTGCCTTTTCACCTATTGACTGTTTCCTTTGTAATGCAGAGGCTTTATAGTTTCATGTAGCCCCTCTTGTCTATTTTTGCTATGGTTTTCTGCACTTTTGGTGTCATATCCAAGAAATCATTGCCAAGGCCAATGTCATAAAACTTTACCCTATGTTTTCTTTCAAGAGTTTTACAATTTCAGGTTTTATGTTTACATTTTTAATCCATTTAGAGATTGGCTGTACAACTTTTTGCCTAAACTTAATTTAAAAAAGAATTACTAAATATGTGTACGTGTATATATTTTTATTTATAATATCTAATTTTATGTTGATTACAACTTGAAATACTTTAGATGTATTAGGTTACATAACATATTATTAAGAAAAATAATTGCGCTTTTACCATGTTCTTCCAGTAGTTCTGCTGCCCTTTTTCATTGAAATTTTTCTTTGCCTTAGAGAAATGGCAGATTGGACCTTAAGAATTTGGGCTTAATATGTTTGCATTATATTTTTGTTTATTTGTGTTGAAGAGTGTGATGCTAGTTCAGGAACCATTTTCAGTCTCAGAGGAAGCATTGCTAACATCACAATGTTTCTCTTTTACAGTAATGAAATTCTTAAACACCAAATACTTTTTACTTCCCTTTAATAACCTATCGGTTTTGTTTTGTTTTTATCTCAAAGAAAGATGTTTATTTCATAAGGAGAATCTTCTCTAAAAAGCTAAAAAATACATTCAAGCTTCCTAAATCGTGACAAAATAGGAAGACACCCAGAAATCAATTGCTTATCAAATTCATTAAATTAGCACTTTTTAAACAAATGTGGGTGGGTTAGACAAACCTTACTAACCAGGAACTGTGTGTTCAGAAGACCACCACATTAACCTAACAGAAATACATGAACATATTCTCAAACATTATTCAAATGTTAAAGACAGCAATAGAAAATTCCATTTTGGCTTGGATTCAAGTTTGTTGATATGCCAGAAGTACCTTATCACTAACTAGCTTTAGCTATTAAGCTTTCTCATAATGTGAATTCAAAAGGATTTTAAAAAGATATAATGAAGTAATAGGGTAAAACCTTCCATGAAAGTAAGAAAATGAAATCATTCAGGATTTCTCTGACCCTAAAACTTAGCTGTGCTTGCAACTATTACCAGGTATCCTTTCTAGACTGGTAAACAGTAAGGGATAATCTAGATTTCAGAAGGACATCACAGACTTTTCTAAACATTCACACACTAAATAAAAACTATATGGAAGATCTATTATGTTATAAAAGCTAATTTAAAGTCTTGAGATGTAACATTCAAACATGCTCCCTCTCTTCACACACACACACACACACACACACACACACACACACAGATTTTTTTTCCTCATCCTCACATCTGACAAGTAAACTTGTCCACCAGGCTAAACACTCTTCCCCTCTTGATCAGTATCATTTCCAGTCTGAATCAAGTCTTCACCTGTTCTTCCTGAATGTGGTATTATCAAATATTTGGCTAAATATGCTTCTGACCAAATTGATTCATGTTCTCATAGCAATATTTTCACCTAGTGTCCTTTCTTTCCCTCATCCCCCATTTGGTTTTTAGAATCCAACAGTGTCCCTTAATTATATGAAACGACTATGATACTATTATAAAGTCAATCAGCCTGTGGCATTTGCTGTTTCAAAGCATTATTGGTTACAGAGACAAATTGTTAGGAAAACTGGGCAGAAGGGAGATGGAGAATGAACACTTTTAGCAAGTGAACATGGGCTGCAAATGTAAGTGCAAATAATCCCGATGTTTAGCCCATGAAACAGTGCTATTATCCATTTTCTATTTTGGAGCTCCAAGCTAAGATCACTCAATGATGCCTACAACATAGTCTTCAAATTTAGTTAAAGTTTGAGGTCTTTTTTAGAACTGAGGCTGTGAGGTGTACCTATGTATTCTGAGCACATATCAGTGGCCTCCATCTACTGTATATATTCTAAGATACCATTGTTTAAAAATGTACTCTTATATACCACTAGGAAAGAAAAAACAAAACTACCAATTAAACAAATGATTTCATCCTAGTATAAGGGCTGCATGAGACTTAGATTTTTCATTCATTGCTCGTATCAAATGAAGTAAGTTGGCTAAATGATTTCTAAAACATCTTAACATCCAGATGCCATAAACTGGAAGGTGCATCTTTATTTCAGAAATGCTAAAATCTGGAAAAGATGTATACTTTAGACTACAGAAAATGAGAGATGGTGTTTAACACCTCTCATGTTTACTGCTGCTCCTAACAATGGTGATGATTATATTCAAAATCATGACCAAAATGATCACCCCAGTTACATTTTCCATTAGGTGTGTGGCTATTCAACTAATGTCCATCTATATAACTTGACTGTAAGCTCCATGAGAACGGTAAGTATATCTGCTTTTCTTATCATTTTCCTCAGCTTGTAGCTGACTTAAAGTTCTGTAAATGTTTGAGAAGTGTTTGTTCATGTCCTTTGCCCACTTTTTGATAGGGTTGTTTGTTTTTTTCTTTTAAATTTGTTTGAGTTCATTGTAGATTCTGGATATTACCCCTTTGTCAGATGAGTAGGTTGCAAACATTTTCTCCCATTTTGTAGGTTGCCTGTTCACTCTGATGGTAGTTTCTTTTGCTGTGCAGAAGCTCTTTAGTTTAATTAGATCCCATTTGTCAATTTTGGCTTTGTTGCCATTGCTTTTGGTGTTTTAGACATGAAGTCCTTGCCCATGCCTATGTCCTCAATGGTAATGCCTAGGTTTTCTTCTAGGATTTTTATGGTTTTAGGTCTAACGTTTAAGTCTTTAATCCATCTTGAATTAATTTTTGTGTAAGGTGTAAGGAAGGGATCCAGTTTCAGCTTTCTACATATGGCTAGCCAGTTTTCCCAGCACCATTTATTAAATAGGGAATCCTTTCCCCATTGCTTGTTTTTCTCAGGTTTGTCAAAGATCAGATAGTTGTAGATATGCGGCGTTATTTCTGAGGGCTCTGTTCTGTTCCATTGATCTATATCTCTGTTCTGGTACCAGTACCATGCTGTTTTGGTTACTGTAGCCTTGTATTATAGTTTGAAGTCACACTTCTCAAAAGAAGACATTTATGCAGCCAAAAAACACATGAAAAAATGCTCATCATCACTGGCCATCAGAGAAATGCAAATCAAAACCACAATGAGATACCATCTCACACCAGTTAGAATGGCAATCATTAAAAAGTCAGGAAACAACAGGTGCTGGAGAGGATGTGGAGAAATAGGAACACTTTTACGCTGTTGGTAGGACTGTAAACTAGTTCAACTATTGTGGAAGTCAGTGTGGTGATTCCTCAGGGATCTAGAACAAGAAATACCATTTGACCCAGCCATCCCATTACTGGGTATATACCCAAAGGACTATAAATCATGCTGCTATAAAGACACATGCACACGTATGTTTATTGCGGCACTATTCACAATAGCAAAGACTTGGAACCAACCCAAATGTCCAACAGTGATAGACTGGATTAAGAAAATGTGGCACATATACACCATGGAATACTATGCAGCCATAAAAAATGATAAGTTCATGTCCTTTGTAGGGACATGGATGAAATTGGAAATCATAGTTCTCAGTAAACTATCGCAAGGACAAAAAACCAAACACCGCATATTCTCACTCATAGGTGGGAATTGAACAATGAGAACACATGGACACAGGAAGGGGAACATCACAATCTGGGGACTGTTGTGGGGTGGGGGGAGGGGGGAGGGATAGCTTTAGGAGATATACCTAATGCTAAATGACGAGTTAATGGGTGCAACACACCAGCATGGCACATGTATACATATGTAACTAACCTGCACATTGTGCACATGTACCCTAAAACTTAAAGTATAATAATAATAAAAAAAAAGTTCTGTAGATGTTAATTGCCTATTGATGGAAGTGATAAGGGAATGATAATGATGAGAGGTGGAAGAAATGCCAGCCACATATATAAGAGCAGCCTGGGTAATTTTTAAATGAGACTTTAGTAGGTAGATCTTTTCCTTCAGTCAATTTGTGACATGTATTCTCTAGAATGCCAAGGTTATATCCAATAAAGCCACTGATAAACTGTAATGGTAAAAAAATTTTAAGTAAATTTGAGATAGAAAAATCATAAACCAGATAAATGTATTAAATACTGTAAAGCTCTAGGTTAAATTTATATCAATGACTTATCAAGGTAAATCTTCTTTAAAATTTGCCCTCACTGGGGATGAGAGCATAAATGAAAAGTAAATAGAAACACAATATTTAAGTGTGATAGCATCTAAAATAGATTTGAGAGTTTGAGTCATATCCATGAATATAACTGTATAAGTGTATCAGATTTTGCTTTAAAACAACAATGGTAATTTATTTTATATGAAACAACACTTTTACAGTGTGTTAAAAGTAAAGTTTATCACTCGTTTTGGAAAACACCAATCAATGGGATCTGATTCAGTATCTATTAAAAGGTACGCTCCATGAGATTAGAGACTTGGTCTCATTGGTGGCCATATCCCCAGCACTTACAACTATATTTAACAAATAGTAATTGCTCAATATATATCTGTTGAGTAAGTGAATTAATAAGTTTTAATTATGCTGAAACTCCTTCTGCCATCCACACAGTGGTTAAAAAATTGTAATGGAGGAATCCTGGTGCCTATGATCTGGTGTAAGGAAGATTTAGGAAGCCTGAATTTGAATCTTGGTTCTTCCGTTAGTTCATTCTCAGGCTAATCACATGACACCCTTGGGCCTCAGTTTCCTCATCTGCAAAGTAGAGGTGGTTCCAGGGTAATCTTTCTTGAATCTAATTAATAGATAAACCATGTGTTAGACATTATAGGCTGAGTTATAATGCAATAGTAAATTTATTTACAAACTTTAGAACATTAACACAAGATTTTGTTTCTCATTTATGTTTCATGTCCATCGGTGATTTCTATGGGTCTGAGCTCCATATAGTCACTTAAGGACCCAGGATGATGGAGGTTCCATCATCTCATAGATAAAACTGTAACATGTACATTTAATTATTTAATTATTGCAGCAGAAATAGAAAGATTGGAAATATGTGCATTTCATAGGCTAGAAATAGTCACATATCTCAGCCTAACTAAAGGGAGAAAAAAAATAAGGACAAGTGGTGGAATCTGTTGCTGTCCTAAATTTCACCATGAGGCTGGTGAGCTCATCCCTTGGCTGCTGTAGATGTTGGTTGTAAGAGCTCATAGCTGTCCCCCTTTTTTCAGAATTGCCTCCAGCTAAATGGAAACGATTTGCCTGGCAGGTTTTCCCCATTGCCCAGGGGCAACACACAATGACTGACTGATATTGGCATACAGAAGTCAGGCCCTTTGATTCAAAGTGAGACCAACTCTATGGTGAAAGTCATGCTGAAGTTCCCCGTGGAATCAAGCTGAAGGTAGACTCCAGCTAAGACTGGATCCACGATTAGCTTTCCCCACCTATCTTTGTCAGCTTTTCTCATTCCAGTTTTTCCTGGAAGTACTCCATCAGTAAATCACTTGCACACAAATCTTCACCTCAGGCTCTGTTTCTAGGAAACTCAGTCTGAAGAACCCAACCTAAAAGAGTGTGTACCATAATTTGTCCTAGGAAGCTTACTCTAAGGATGGGCTTCTGGGGATGTATTAGTCTGTTCTCACGCTGCTAATAAAGACATACCTGAGACTGGGTAATTATACAGGAAAGAGGTTTAATGGACTCACAGTTCCACATGGCTGGGGAGGCCTTGCAATCATGGCAGAATGCAAGGAAGAGCAAGTCACATCTTACATGGATGACAGCAGGCAAAGAGACAGCTTGTGCAGGGACACTCCCCCTCATGAAACCATCAGATCTCTTGAGACTTATTTACTATCAAGAGAACAGCACAGGAAAAACTCACCCCCATGATGCAATTACCTCTCACTAGTTCGTGCCACCACCCTCCCCCCCACCCTCCACCACAACATGTGAGAATTATAAGAGCTATAATTCAAGATAAGATTTGGGTGGTGACACAGCCAAACCATATCAGGGGATAAGATCATTGACAGCTGTATAGTAATTAACACCCCAGCCTCAATGGCAGGTGGAGAATTGCCAGACCCTGGCATCTGCAGTGATCCAATCACTAAGGCTTTCACCTGTGGTGAATTGGCGTGGAATGCAGGTACAATACCATTCACCTATAGGTGTATCTGGCTTTTGAGATATGCTGAGGAAATAGTAGCTATAAAGACTTTTGGAAACATTTCAATGCTGCTAAGTGACACTGATAGATTAAAGAGAGGAAATGGCCAGCTCAGATCTATTAATTAATTATTATATAAAATAAAATGTGAGAATTGGAGGCCTCTTTGGCAGCATTTAAAGATAATTCCATCTCTTTCAGCCAAGGGAAGACAGAGCTAAACACTAGGCACAATACTTCTCATAAAAGTGTCAGAATATCAAAGATGGCTGAATTCTCAGGCTATGCAAGTCTCCTATGCAGCATTCTGGGCTCTGATAAGGAAGAAGTTGAAACCTGAGGTAGGAATACCTGGATAGATGCACCAAAATCTTGAACCTTCAGATTTTTTGCAACCTCTAGGCTCGTAGAATGTGTGCACTAATTTTTGCTAGAAAATACAAGCTTTCATCTTGTTTGAAGACATTCCAGAGACTTTACCTGAGGTATGTGCCTAATAAGACAATGCTTGCCCTTCTCAACATCTGCTCCCACCTTTCCTAGTGACCTCAAGACCCATAAGTAGGATGAAATTTCCACATTATGTGACAAGGCAGAGATTTAAAGGTATCTAAGATCATTTACTTGAATAGTTGTACTAGGAAAGGGAAATACTAAGATCTTTAGAAATCTGTTGAATACAGCATTTTGACATTGATACCAGAAGGCCCAAGGAACTACTATGGCCCCCACTGTAGTAAGAACATATGTTACTCTGTGATATGGTTTGGCTCTGTACCCAAATTTCATGTTGAATTGTAATTTCCAATATTAGGGGAAGGACTTGGTGGGAGGTGATTGGATGATGGAGGTGGATTTCCCCCTTGCTATTCCCATGATAGTGAGTGAGTCCTCATGAGATATGGTTGTTTAAAAGTGTGTAGCACTTCCCTCTTGGTTCTCTCTCTCCTGCTCTGCTGTGGTAAGATGTGCTTGTTTCCCCTTTGCCTTCTGCCATGATTGTAATTTTTCTGAGGCCTCCCAGCCATGCTTTCCTTATAGCCTGTGGAACTGTAACGTCAATTCAACTTCTTTTCTTTATAAATTACCCTGTCTCAGGTAATTCTCTGATAATCAATAGAGCCCTTGTTCAGGTCTATTTCATAATTCTACCCAGCTGTTATTTTTCTGGTTTCTGAACATATGATCAGAATAAATATCCTTAACCATTGGCAGAATTCCCATATTGGTGCCATAACCTATAGAGTAATAACATTTATTGTGGGCGACATAGTTTTGATGTGTGTCCCTACCTAAATCTCATGTTGAAATGTAATTCCCAGTGTTGGAGGGGGGCCTGGTGGGAAGTGGTTGGATAATGGGGGCAGATTTCTCATGAATGGTTTAGCACTATATCACTGGTGTTGTCCTCGTGGTGGTGAGAGAGGTCTCATGAGATCTGGCTGTTTAAAAGTGAAGCAAAAAGGGTGGTTGGGAGGAGAAAAAGCTAATCATGGATCCAGTCTCAGTTGGTCTACCTTCACCTTCACTTTTAGCACCTCCCCCTACTTTTTTCCTGCTCTGGCCATGTGACATGCCTCGTCACTCTTTACCTTCCAACATAATTGCAAGTTTCCTGAGGCCTCCTTAGAAGCTGAGCAGATGCCAGCCTCATGCTTCCTGTACATCCTTCAGAACCTTGAGCCAATTAAAATTCATTTCTTTATAAATTACTCAGTCTCAGATATTTCTTTAAAACAATGAGAGAGTGAACTAATACAGTGGGAAAGGCCAACATGCAGGGGTGATGATCCCCATCATTTCCATCACTTACTTCACCAATGTAGTTCCTGCAAAAATTCTATAGATCAAAACATAACAAAGGACTACTGGAATTTAACCAACTGTAGCTCCAACTGCAGTTGCTATGCCAGTTGTGATATATTTACCAGACCACATTAATACAAATTCTTATTATGTAGTATATGCCCACTGATCTGAGAAAGCATTCTTTTCCATACGTACCAGAATAAAAGAAAAAAGGATCACAAACAGATTTTATTTAGATCTGGTAGTACAGAAAAAAAGCCTGAGGTTGGTTCAAAGGTGGCTTGTCTTGGTATGTGGGTACGAGCTGAAAATGAACTGCTATTATGCCACATTCCACCCAGGGATGGCGCTGAAGACAGTGATGAGTGAAAAATCTTCCACTGGAAGGAACTTAAGCAGTGCATCTTGTCATTTACTTTGAGAAGACAAAGAAGTATTTTACAGTAAGGGTAAAAATTGACTCATGAACATTATAAATAGCTTGTATGGTTGGTTAGAGACCTGAAAGGAAAAATATTAGGTTAGGGACAAGGATGTCTGAGAAAGAAGCATTGGGATGGAACTGTGAAAGTGAATGCAATACATAATGATCTTTGTGTCATAATTCATTGTTCACAAAAGGGAATTCATCATGGAAGAGAAACTAAATTATAAAGTTGACAAAACGACTTGGCCAGTAGATGGCAGCCAGCATCTGTTCTTGCCAACTCTGCTTGTGCAATGGGCTCTAGAAGAGAAGCAATTCTAGTTGAGGTAAGAGCCATGTAAGGACCCAAACAGCATGGGTTCCCTCTCATGACAGCTGACCAACTGCTGCCACCATTGAATGTCCAATATGCTAGCAACAGATAGCAACAGTGAGAACACAGTATCATTCTTCAAAGAGACCCATAAGTCATTTGGTGGCAAGTTGATTACCCAGAACCCCTTCTTCATTGCAAGGAGCAATACTTCATCCAGACTGTCAATCAACTGCCAGTCCCTGACCACACTGCCCAACTGTCACCACTCCAAGGGCTCAGAGTTTCTGATCTATCATTTCACACAAATAGCATTGCCATAAAGATAAAATTTATGGCAAAAGATGTTCAGTGGCAGCATATAGCCATGGGATCTATTTATTGATCCCACCATATATTAAATCACTCAGAAGCTTATGCCTTGATAGGGTAGTGGGAAGTCTTTAGTGCTTGATTGAAGCTCCATCTCAAAGAAGTCACTTTGCAAGGAAGCAGTATATGCCTTATCCTTCAGGATGAAGTATTTACCCTAAACCAAAGACACTAAATAGTGCTATCTACAGTAAGTAGAATGCAAGAAATCCAAAGGGTGAAAGTAAGAGTGGTTCCACTCATCATTCCTCCCAGACACCCACTCAGGAAATTTTTGTTTCCTTGCTCCTGCTTTCAGGCTCTGCTTGTCCTGGTTTTCTAATAAGAGTGGATTATTCTATCAGGAGACACGGAAAATCCCAATAAAGCTCTGGCTGATTCCTGATTACTTTGGGCTCCTCAAAACAGTAGGTCATCAGACAAAAAATAGTTTCTCAACTGGCAGGGGTAATTGACCCTGCTCAGTAGGAAGAGGTAGAGCTACTGCCATCTAATGCAAGCAAGGTAGTTCACTGGACTATTTTTTGTATTTCCATGACCAATTTTACTATAATGAGCAGCTCTAGTAACCATAAACTGGTAAAGGTATGATAACCAGAGCCTCAGATGCCACAGGGGAAGCCAATTAGTCCAGTAGCGGTGCTAGCCAAGGGAGAGGGCAGTCAAGAACGGGAGGTAGAGGAGATAGGTTATGACTATCTAAGAACCAGTCAATTGCAGCAGCAAGAGATGTAGTTTATCTAAATAATCTCCTTGTAAGTTTTCCCAGAAAATTTACGTTTCATAAACCTGGAAAATCTGTGCCTAGATAGAGTTAACAATTTGAGAGGCAGGTGGATCTGAGAATTGCAAGGTGGATACTACAAGAGGCCTTATTGTTGCTCTGCCCAGATTCACCATACTAAACGGGAACGCCTATCCCCAGTTCCCACGCCTTAGCAGCTGTAAGAGGCTCACAGTCATTTCCCTTCTTTTAATGGGAACCTCTAAAATCACCCCAGCCTGCAACCCCTGCTGACACTGGGAAAACTATGGTAGAATTCATGTTCCGTAGCTTCCCGTGGACCAGATTGGTTCCAGCTGGTCTCCAGCTGCGACCACATCCTTGCTTACCTCCTCCCCCTGCTCCATCATTCTCTTTTCACTCCCCCTCTCCTGAAATCACTTCCTCAATAAATCGTTTGCATAAGAATCCAGTTTTATGTCTCTGTTTGTAGGAAAACCCATGGACAACAGGGAGCAAATGAATCGTTGGTAGACAAGCCTTTCTCAGCTACAGATGCCTTTAAAAGGAAAACATTTCTTCTAGACTCTTGCTGTTGACTAAAATCACTTGTATTTTAATATTAATGAAAGATACTCCATTTAAAAGTGTTTGTAGATTCGTTATGTGATTAGCTCTAATAAAACTATAAAAGCAAAGCAAACTTATCAACTAAATTAACCAATGCCAAAATAAAATTTAAATTTACAACATTAATGTGATACATTTGTTTTATTTCTGGAGCTAGATGACTGATGTTGAATTCAAAAACAAAAAGATACAGCCCAGGGCTTGTTTCTGTATTTAGTCTGTTACTGTATTTTATCTTCAACTATACAAATTCAGAGCACACTCGGTATTGTTTAAGTGTTAAACACAAAATGTCATTAATAACTTCAAGGCTTTTTTTGGCTAGTATAGGACTATCAGCTCTCATTCTTAACTAAAACTCAGCTAGCAAAAAATTCTCTAATGGCAGTAGTAGTAAGTTTTCACTTGAAAATATTTTAAATCTTTCTCTGTTACTTGGTAATAAACATTGTCGATTTATTGAAATATGTATTAAATGGTATCTAGCTAATATTTTACTGAACTCAGAACAGAAGTATTTTTCATCAGAGGTATCTTCCATCTCCATACTTAACTGCTAACTAATTGTTGCAAGTTAATAATGTGCAAAACCAAATTCATGGAAGGTACCTGTTTATATTGGAAATATGGGTTTAGTGTGGTATATCTGTTTTGTGTGCCTCATAAAGATTCAGTGCTCCTACTAATTTTATCAGTTTAATCTTCCATGACACATTTATTAATGGCATGCACTGTGATATCATTTAAGATTTCTTGGCTGAGCATACTATCAAAAACAGAAATGCAAATATGACCACTGAAACTAGGGATCTTTATAGAAGGCCCTCTCATAGTCCCCAGTATGCTTATATTACACTAGATGTGATCAACAAAATGAAAATAGTTTAAAATTTCTTTTGGAAAATTCATATACCCTATGATGTTATACTGAACACACTAGCCCCCTCAGTTTATATACTATATTTGGGAGGAGTTGCACTAAAAGGATTCTGAAATTATTTCTTTTGTAAAATTGTATAAATTTTGCCAGTTTCAGAGATTGCCATAGTTGTGGTGGTTTATCTCAAAAATTTTTTTAAAAATTGCTCATCAATTAACTTCTTCCCACTGGAATACACTACCTTTGCTTAATCAGTGAATTAAAACAATTACTGGTTTTCTCTCATAGTTCAGCCCCTACTTTAAGAGGCTTATTCTCCATTGAACTTTAAGGTTTTCTTTTATTTTTTTAAGTAGTAAAATTTTATGAATGAAACCTACTCATGATTTAAAGTGATAAAATAACATTTCTTTATTTAAGAAAAAATGTCTCTTTTGAGCTAAACATCAATGACACCAATTCATGTTAACTAACAATAAAAAAATAAAGAATAAATCCTCTCCATCTAAAGTGTCTCTTTGAATGGATGACTTGGATACGAATAAAGTGGCTGTTCCAACTTGATGTTTGTGAAGGATGAATCTTAATCAAATGCCTTTAAAAAAAAAACAGCAACAATTAATTGGCTCAAAGGATAGGACAGCTGCCAACTCACAGGCAATTTCTGTATCTCTGTGTTAATTGCCTTCTCTGAAACATGAAAGCAAATTCGGATAAAGGGAACATTGTGGAAATGAATTATTTTGATGTTTTTACACAATCTCATAGTAAACTTGTGCACAGCTGCAAGCCACTGGATTTGCAATCTCTTTAAAAGCTTTTGTTCATCAAATTATCTATGCCTCAAACCTATGTGTTTTAGGCATTGGCTGTATCTAACCTCTCATTTGCGATTTCAGGGGCACAAGTATTATTGAAATTATATCAGCTTGCTTTAATCACAGGGAAGGATCACTGAGTAAATGAATAGCATAATATGTAAAATACCTAGGATAATGTCAGTTACATAACGGGCTACCTACTTAAAAACAAAAATTATATTTTCTATCTTAAAATAACTCATCCTAGGAGAGTTAGGAACAAGTGTTGCCAAACACCATTCCACAACTGGAATAGAAGACTCCTTATTATTTCTCATGGGCAAGTATGTGATTAACCTATCCACCCTTTGTCTCCAAAGCCAATGACTTAAGCCCTCACCAACTGTTGGGCATTCCAAATGTAAAACAAGGAAAGTGTAATTGCCATGCTGGGCTTTTATGAGGATAAAATAACCCTAACAAGTATATGGAAGAATTTTATAGGAAATAACATTTCATTATCATTATTCATTAATATTATTTTACTTTGGGATAGAAATTATATGATTATCTTTAAGAATAAATGGCTTTATGCACATATCCTGTTCATAACTCATTAGAACATGGAGGATTTTCTGATTGAAGGGAATTATGATATCTGCTTCAGTAATTGTGGAACTATAGCAGGAGTGTCGCTCTCTGAGACTATTTTAAGTAACATCCATTCTAAAGGCAGGGGTTATATGACTTCTCAGTGTTCCTTAGAACTTACAGTTTGGTAATCTAGAAATTTTTTTTCATTTTTTTAAATCACCGTATTTATCTACTTTCAATATATTGAACATGCAATTCATCAAGAACCTGCTTTCCATGTCTACATATGCCAATATACACTTTATCATTAATGAGTAAGGACATTTTGATGATTGCCATCATGGATAAAGAGATATTTTCCCTATAAAATACAAGTGCAATGTTAGCAAATTACAACACTGATTTATTTTCAATCAATTACATCATGTATTTTCATCATGCTTTACATTATTTGTTTACATTTCTGATGTTCTCAGGAAATCAAGTTTTTTGAGATATCAATACATACTTAATATGTATCCTCACTTGCAAAATAAAGAAGGCACTGACTTTTTCTTCTAGTATTTATGCTCTATTACTTTTAAACTTCATGGGGACCATATATTAATTTTTCTAAGTCAAATAAATACTATTTATATTCTTCAGCATCTTTCCACCAGGTTTCGTTTTTCCACCAGGCTCCATTAGAGTGCGTAGTAAGAGATGTTCTCTTCTAACACAATTTTAAAGAAAGTCAGAAAAAGAAAAGCAAGACTTGCTTAGCTATGTATTTTGTAGTTAGACAAAATTTGTGTTTCAAGTTACTAAAAGCAGTAGATATGATGGTGGCACAGATAATCTATTTTGTCTCTGTTCTTTTCACATCTTTGGCCTCTAAATATTTAGAACGTGTTTTCAAGATGTGAAAGAGGCATCTTTTTTTTGCAAGGACTATGCCTCAGGGGCCTCATCTTCAAGCTACATTCACCTGAAGAGTGTGGCACTCTTCCCGTTGCACTAAGCCTCTCAGCTCTAAAATCTATCACATACTCCAGAAGTTAGAAATATAAATTTTTATATTCCTGTCCTATCCATAAGCTTCAAGTATCTATTTTTCTTAGAAATGGTTCCATGTCAATGATGGAAGAAAATAAATTTCAAGCTAATCCATTCAACCTCTAGGCTTATAAATCTCTATTTCATATTTCAAAGTTATGTATCCTATTAATGTGTCAGGAATTGGTGGGTTCTTGGTCTCGCTGACTTAAAGAATGAAGCCGCAGACCCTCGTGGTGAGTGGTACAGTTCTTAAAGATGGCGTGTCCAGAGTTTGTTCCTTCTGATGTTTGGACGTGTCTGGAGTTTATTCCTTCTGGTGGGTTTGTGGTCTCAGGCTGACTTCAGTAGTGAAGCTGCAGACCTTTGCAGTGAGTGTTACAGCTCTTAAAGCCGGCATGTCTGGAGTTGTTCATTCCTCCTCGTGGGTTCATGGTCTCGCTGGCTTCAGGAGTGAAGCTGCAGACCTTTGCAGTGAGTGTTACAGCTCATAAAGGTGGAATGGACCCAAAGAGTGAGCAGCAGCAAGAGTTATTGTGAAGAGTGAAAGAACAATGCTCCCATACCATGGAAGGGGACCCCATCAGGTTGCTTCTGCTGGCTTGGGTGGTCTGCTTTTATTCCCTTATTTAGCCCCAGCCACATCCTGCTGATTGGTCCATTTTACAGAGAGTTGATTGGTCCATTTTACAGAGTGCTGATTGGTCTGTTTTACAGAGTGCTGATTGGTGTGTTTACAAACCTTTAGCTAGACACAGAGTGCTGATTGGTGCATTTACAATTCTTTAGCTAGACAGAAAAGTTCTGCAAGTCCCCACCTGACCCAGAAGCCCAGCCAGCTTCATGTCTCAATCCCCCCTCTAAACAGGACACCCCAACTGCTGTTGGGAATTTGGCCAATGACCACTTAGCTACTTCCTGCTGGATAGGGGCAAAGAAGGGGCCCTGCAGTTGTAATGCCCTCCAGAGGGCAACTCTTTAGGCCAGTGGAAGGGCACGTGGGTTGGTCCAGGGGTCCTCGGTAGAAGTTGTTAGTTGAACTCATTTGGGGTTCCATTTGTAAGACCATCTGTAGCTTGATGGCCTTGATTCTAGAGGAAATGAATTTAACAAGAAGGTTAAAGATACAAGGCCCAAAGGTGAGTAACAGCAAGATGGCTGCCATGGGACCTAGAAAGGGGAGAAGCCGTGTTGCCCAGCTCCAGAGGTTGGTATAAGAGTTTGAAAGGCATTGTCTGATTTCAGAAGCCTTTTCCTGTAAATGCCAGGCAGCATCTCATACTATCCCTGACTGGTCAGTGTAAAAACAACACTCTTCCCCTAAGAAGGTACAGAGTCCTCCTTTCTCAGCCGTGAGGAGGTCTAGGCCTAGGCGGTTTTGGATAGTCACTGCTGCCAAAGAATCTATTTGGGATTGTAGAGTAAGGATAGATTTAGTTATTTCTTGTAATCTGTCTTAGAGGCAGATATCGGTTGAAGTTCCATGTAAGAAGAATATGCCTTGGCGGGGTAGACAGAATTTTACCCTGGCTTTTAAAGGAATAGGGTACACTGTTTTTTCTTCATTGCTTTTCTTTCTCTCTTTCTTTGACTCCTGTTTGTCTGTCTCTCTCTTTCTTTCTGACTTTCTCTCTGACTCCCCCTTTTTCTCTTCCTCTCTTTCCTTCTGACTTTCTGTCTCTGTCTCTTCCTCTGTCTCCTTCTCTTTGTCTCTCTGTTTCTTCCTCTCTCTCTCTTTCTCTGACTTTCTGTCTCTTTCTCTCTTTCCTTTCTGCTGGTCTTTCCCTGCCTCTGCCAGCCATTTATGCTGCTGTTCTGCCCTCTCCTTCCCCTTTTGATGGCTTCAGCAGTGTAAGACTGCCACCTCCTTGGGTTTTTGCACTGCATGCAATAACTCCATGGTTTCCTTCTGATACTCAATGGGGGTTCCCCCCGAGGTTAGGAACTCCCTTTCTTTCCATATTGCAGCATGAGCATGTAGGATTAGATAAGCATACTTGCTATCTGTATACACATTTATTCTTCTTCCATTTCCCAGTTCTAAGGCTCAGCTAATTGCCACTAGTTCTGCTAACTGGGCGCTGGTCCCTAGGGGAAGAGGCTTACTTTCAAGTATGGTTACATCACTAATTATGGCATAACCTGCCCTTTGTATCCCATGTTCCACAAATGAATTTCCATTGGTATATAGGTTAAGGTCAGGATTAGCTAAGGGGACTTCTAAGAGATCATCTTGGGTGGCATAAGTCTGGACTATAATTTATTGGCAGTTATGCTCAATTGGTTTCCCCATCCTCTGGGAGAAAAGTGGCAGGGCCACGGGCCGCACATGTGTGTATTTGAAGCACCAGTCCCTCAAGGAGTAGCACCTGGTATCTAAGCAGGTGGTTGTCTGATAGCCATAAACTTTCTTTGGCACCTAGTAAGCCATTTACATCATGAGTAGTCCAGACAGTGAGATCCCTTCCTTGTATTATTTTGGTAGCCTCTGACACTGAGACGGCCACTGCTGCAACTACCCTTAAACAGTGAGGCCAGCTTTTTCTACTACATCAATTTACTTACTTAAGTATGCCACTGGTTGTGGGATTGTCCCACAAGTCTGTGTAAGGACTCCAAGAGCTATCCCTGCTCTCTCTGTGACGTATAAAGAGAAGTTTTGTCCTGTCGGAAGGCTTAAAGCTGGAGCTTGTACTAGGGCCTGCTTTAAGGTTTTGAAGGCTGTTTCTACCTCTGGTTCCCATTCTACTAGATGAGTATTTGCCCTCTGGGTTTCCTTGATTCGAATATAGAGGTGCCTGACTCTCTTGCTGTATCTGGGGATCCATGGTCGGCAAAAGCCAGTGATTCCAAGGAACCCCTGCAACTGTTTTAATGTCTTAGGGTGAGGATAAGCCTGTATAGGCAGTATTCATTCCTTGCTGAGGGCCCTGATCCCTCTGGCTAAGATTAGGCCTAGATATTTGACCTGCTGTAGGCCAAGCTGGGCCTTCAACCTAGACACCTTGTACCCTTGATTAGCTAGAAAGTTCAAGAAATCTAGAGTAGCCTGCTGGCATGAGGCTTCCGAACCAATAGCCAAAAGTAAATCATCCACATACTGAAGGACCAGAGTGCCTGGACTTGAGAAGTGGCCTAGATCCTGGGCCAGTGCCTGACCAAACAGGTGACGGCTATCCCTAAACCCCTGGGGCAAGACCATCCACGTAAGTTGGGACATGCGGTCTGTGGGATCCTCAAAGGCAAAGAGAAACTGGGAGTCAGAGTGCAGGGGAATACAGAAGAAGGCATCCCTTAGGTCCAGAACCATGAACCATTCTACTTTCTCTGGTATTTGAGAGAGCAGGGTATAGGGTTGGGTACAACTGGATATAGAGGAATTACTGCCTCATTGATGAGTCTAAGATCTTGCACTAGTCTCCACTGACCTTTTGTTTTTTGTACTCCTAGAATTGGGGTGTTGCCGGGACTGCTGCATTTCCTTACTAAGCCTTGAGCTTTTAAATGTTTAAAATATCCTGTAATCCTTTATGAGCTTTAGGCCTTAAGGGATATTGCCTTCGATAGGGAAAAGTGATGGTGTCTTTTAGCCTGATTTGGATTGAGCAGGCATTTTTTGCCCTTCCAAATTGTCCTTCCAATGCCCATACTTCAGGGTTGATTCCCTCCTCAAGTAGGGGACAACAAATGGGTAACTTTTTCCCCATATTCATGTAGATAATAGCTTCAGCTTTGGCCAATATATCCTTCCCTAATAAGGGTGTGGGACTTTCAGGCATAACAAGAAAGGCACGTGAAAAGAGCAAAGTCTCCCAGTTACAACTGAGGAGGTGGGAGAAATACCTGGTTACAGGCTGTCCCAGGATTCCTTGGATGGTAATGGATCTTGAGGACAGTAGTCCAGGACAGGAGATTAACACTGAGAAGGCCATGCCAGTGTCCAGGAGGAAGTCAATTTCCTGGCCCTCAATGGTTAAACAAACCCAGGGCTAAGTGAGGGTGATGACATGAGCTGGTGCTTGCCCCTTGAGGGAGTTGGGTCACAGGGAAGTATATTTCCTTAAGGCCTCTCATAGCTGCTCGAGGAAGGCAGAGGGATTTTCTTCCTTTGCCTGAGTTATGGTGGACATCATTGAATAATTCATGGGCTTTTCCCTAATTCTCCTTAGTCCTTCTAGAACACAAATCAACAGATGTTTATGACTCCAGTCCCCATGATCTGAGTCAAGGTCCCAGTGGGGATTCATACTGGGGACAGCTTGCTGACTGGTAGGGAATTTGTCCCTTTCTTTGGCTGTCATTCTATCATTTACTTGACTAAGATACCAGGTATCTCCAAACTCTCGGGCTGCAGCTAAAGCCACATTCTTTTCATTAAAGGCCATGGTTTGATCTAACAGTAGCATGACATCTCTCCAAGTGAGGTCGAAGGTTTGCCCTAGACCCCTTAGGACATCTATGTACCTATCAGGATCATCTGAAAACTTCCCCAGGTCTGCCTTGATCTGCTTTAAATCAGACAGGGAGCAGGGGATATGTACCCAGATTGGGCCAAATTCCTCTCCCTCTACAGCTTGAAGGGGACATAACCGATAGCCCAGGAGTTTTTGTGGGCCTTTGGAGATTTCTTTGCTTATTTCCTTCTTGGCAGGGCAGATTAGAGGAGGCTTATCATTAATAGGAAGCGGAGACATAGGGAGGCTAGGATATGGGGGTAAGCTTAGAGGTCCTCCTGTGGGATGTAAATTGTAAGCTTTGCATTATTTGTGTATTCTCCTTCAATGAAAAGAAAGCTTGGACATAAGGTATTTCATTCCATTTGCCTTCCCTCTTACAGAAAAGGTCAAGCTGCAGGATAGTATTGCAATTTATTCTTCCTCAGGTGGCCATTTTTCCCCATCACAGAGAGAATATCGGGGCCAGGCCAGGCCATAGTGCAGAAAAAAATGAGCTGCCTCTTTTTCAGCGTTTGTGGGTCAAATTGGTCCCAATGGCTTAGGATGCATTTCAAGGGTGAGCCTGTTGATGCCTGAGTGTTTCTCATCTGAAAGACAAAACCTCCTGTGGTTTTTTTTTGTTTTGTCCTGACCCTGCCGATCAGAATAGTTGTGCTCACCGATGCAGCAGCAGAAATAACCCCTGCCCAAAAACCTGCAATGGTCCCTGGACCCTGCTGATTGGAATAGTTGTGTTCACCGACGCAGCAGCAGAAACACTAGTTTTCCTCCCAGACCACAAGGAAGACCAAGGAAGGTCAGATTTAGTGGCCCTTACTGATGCATTCTCAAAAACCTGCACCCTTGCCTGTCTTCCTAGACCACAAAGAGGACTGAGAAAAATCGGATTTAGTGGCCCTTACCAATGCATTCTCAAAAACATATTAGAGTCCTAAGAATTCTCCTGTTAGTATTGGGACCTTACCTGTGTCTTATAAAGATGTTATGCCCCAAAAATGAAGTGGAGGGTCATACCCTGAGGGAGGGAAGGGATCTCCAGGGTTGGAAGAGTGACACCTTTTTCCTCACTTATATGAATAGGAAGGATACAATTTCTGAGGCTCCCCATATCCCAGCTTCAGGAGTAGCTTTTGCTAGGCCTGCTAGTCTGAGGAGGTATCCTAAAATTCCAGATAGTCCCCCCTATGATGGGGCTTTGGGCAAAAATTATTTATTTCTGATTGGTGAGCCCGTGTGCCAAAAAAGGTAACAGAGTCCTGAAGTTTATAATAGAAATCATTCTCATAGGAGAAACTAGAAAAGCACCAGAGACAGGGAGTGATCCTTAGAAGTGGGACTAGCCTCGGAGAAGAGAGGCTGGAGGACATTTGTCTGGCAGGCATTAGGACCCAGGAGGCAAGGGTAAGGGTAGGTAGAATAGATGCATGAGTCTCACTTGGGCGACATGCCTTTGAGAGTTCCGCTCATGGCCACAGGGTCGACCAACTTGTTGTTAGGAACCTGGAGCTGAATGGCTTTACTCTCTGTTGACCCTCGGCCCAGCCCAGAAGTACAGGAAAAGTGGAAGCTGGTTCCAGGCAAACCAATGCTCCCAACTCCAAAGAGTCAGGGGTTGTTAGAGAGCCCTTTCCCAGAAAGCCTGACACCTGTGTCTTTATCCAGCTGCCACACTAGTCACTTTTAACTGGCTGACAGGTGTCCGGTATTTAGCCCCCGAATTCTAAGGAAAAATAGGACAGAATAGCAAGTGAAAGGGGTCCCATGGTACTCATCGCTTGGCAATAGGCAATAGTCTTACCACTTGGCAATAGGTGATGGTCCCTTTGCAGTCATCAAAATATGTCCAGAATTGGTGGGTTCTTGGTCTCACTGACTTCAAGAATGAAGCCACGGACCCTCGCGGTGAGTGGTACAGTTCTTAAAGATGGTGTGTCTGGAGTGTGTTCTTTCTGATGTTCGGACATGTCTGGAGTTTCTTCTTTCTGGTGGGTTCATGGTCTCACTGAGTTCAGGAGTGAAGCTGCAGACTTTCACAGTGAGTGTTTTACAGCTCTTAAAGGCAGCAACGTCCAGAGTTGTTCATTCCTCCTAGTGGGTTCATGGTCTCACTGGCTTCAGGAGTGAAGCTGCAGACCTTCACAGTGAGTGTTACAGCTCATAAAGGTGGTTCAGACCCAAGATTTAGTGGGTGGTGCAGCAAGATTTATTGCAAAGAGCTAAAGAAGAAAGCTTCCACAGCATGGAAGGGGACATGAGCGGGTTGCTGCTGCTGGCTTGGGTGGCCTCCTTTTATTCCCTTATTTGGCCCCACCCACATCCTGCTGATTGGTCCATTTTACAGAGAGCTGATTGGCCCATTTTACAGAGTGCTGATTGGTCCATTTTACAGAGTGCTAATTGGTCCATTTTGACAGAGAGCTGATTGGTGCATTTATAAATATTTAGCTAGACACAGAGTGCTGATTGGTGCATTTACAATCCTTTAGCTAGATGGAAAAGTTCTCCAGTCCCCATCTGACCCAGAAGCCCAGCTGGCTTCATATCTTATTGATATATGAAATATGGAGAGTTCTCTATTTATTATTAGTGAAATTATTCTTAAGAACGTATATTGGCCATTAGTGATTCAACAAATATTTGTTGAATATCTGGTCTGTGCAGGGCCTTTTACTAGGTGCTGGGCATCCAGAAATCAGAGACCCTTCTGGAGTTTTATAAAAGGTCACAGTGAAGGACACAGGTAAGCACATAGACATTACACTACATTGTCATAAATGTTGTGATAGAGATGAGTAAAAGGGAGTTGCGAAGCACACCAAAAAGACACTTGAACAGAGAGGTAAAAAATCGTAAACAGGGTGTCTTGTAATCTGGATTCTTAGAGATGAGTAGCTGTTATGAAATAAGGCAGGCAGAGAGAGTTGCAAGCAGAAAAGCACTGAAAGGGGGAAGAAGAGCTTACAAAATTACAGACAGCACCATGCGTCTTGAACATCATGCTCTAAATTTCAAATTGGAAGAAATGAAATGGTAGCAAATGGAGCATTCTTTAATCAGAGCAGAGAAAGGTTCACCTGAAAGTAATACTACAGCTTAAAAATAATGACTTAAAAATAGACTGCATCACTTTTCTAGAATTTTTTTTTAATCCACCAAGTTTGGATAAGATTTTGAGCTTTAAAAAGTAAAAGTAAAAATTGAATACTGTTGTCAGAAATAGTTACAGTACACAAACTTAATCAAGCTTTTATTTTTTAAACAAAGAGGTTTATTTGGCTCATGGTTCTACAGGCTACATGCAAAGCACCCCATGTAAGGTTTCTGCCTAAGCACACAGACTTTCTGATATATCCTCTGAAATCTCGGTGGAAACTGCCAAATTTCCACCGTTCTTGCATTTTGCAAGCCTATAGACTTAACACCACTTAATATCACTAAGACTTACTACTTGAGCTCTCCAGTGTGGTGGCCCAAGCAATAGTTGGAGCCTTTTGAGCTGTGGCTGGAGCTGGATCAGCTAGGATGGAAGGAGCAGCATCCCAAGGTGGTACACAGCATTCTGAGGTGGTACAGGGAAGTGACATCCTGGGCCTGTCCCCTGAAACCATTCTGCCCTCCTAGGCCTCTGTACCTGTGATGGGAGGGGCTGCCTCAAAGATTTCTGAAAAGCTTTCAGGGATTTTTTTACCCCATTGTCTTGACTATTAGCACCTGGCTCTATTTTAGCCATGCCAATCTCTAGCAAAAATTCTCAGCTGCATCCTTGGATTTTTCTTCTGAAATGCTCCTTCATTCTCTACCAGTCTGTGCATTTTCCAAATGTTTACACTCTGCTCCCCTCTTAATTAAAAATTCCACCTTTAGGTCATTTTTTTGCTGCAGTATCTAATTGTAAGCTGTTAAAAGTAACCATTCCACTTCTTGAAGACTGCTGCTTGGAAAGTTCTTCCACCAGGTACTATAGGTCATTACTCTCAAGTTTGGACTTCCACAAAGCCCTAGGGCATGGACCCAATGGAGCTAAGTTCTTTGCTACAGCATAACAAGGGTGACTTTGCTCCAAGTCCCAGTCAGTTCATTTCTATTTTGTGGGGGTCTGTCCTGTAGAACCTGACCCAACAATGGATGAATAAAGTACACTGACACACAGATATTCTGCTTTGCCAGTCCAGTTGAGTTTCTGGGCCTCTTACAGACTCCACACAGAGTGCTGTAAACAGTTGTGACAGGGCCCCGACCAGCCACTGAGACTCACATTTATTCAGTAAAGATTAGTTGACAAAGGCTTGAGCCAACACCGCTAGAGGGTAATTGACATTATGGACTTCCCAAGTAGAAAGCAATTAAGCACCCACTGTAGAACAAAGGTTAGTCTTAAGGCCACATGTGTAAACAAGTTAGATAAATTCCCCACATTCCTTTATTTCTACTCTAATTTATTTCACTAAAGGTAAGGGGATCAGGCTGCCTTCAGCCAGATGTATTACAGAAGTTATACAAACTCTTAGGCCTTCCAAGAGGGTTTATGGCTATTATAACTAAAATTTTTCCCACCAGCCTGACTGAACACCCACACTATCTGAGACCTCATTGTGACCATTATGGTCTATATTTCTATCAGCATTTTAGTCACAACCACTTAACTAATCTCTAAGAAGTTCCAAAGTTTCCCCATCATTTTGTCTTCTTCTGAGCCCTCCAAACTCTTCCTGTTACCTAATTCCATATTGCTTTAACATTTTTTTTTTTACAAAATTCTTCTAAATTTGAATATAAATTTATTGGTAAGTGGTTTGCATGGTAATTCTTTCACATGATTTTCAGCTTGGCTCCTTAATGCTAATTGGCACATTTATTTCTAAATTATAAATAAAGCTATTCCTAAGAATTTGGCTTTAATCCTAACCCTTGCTTTAACCCTAATGTTTGTCAAATAGATAAGGATCTGTTTATTTAAGAGATATCAAATAAAAGCCCTTTGGTAAACAACCGTCTATGTGCTCACTTACTTATTGGATGATTCATTCATTAAACAAGTACTTAATGAATAGCAACATGTATCAGACAGTTTTATAAATCCTAAGGATACTGCTATGAATGAGTCAAAGTCCCAGTACTTTTTACCATTCTGACTAGCATATGGCAACCAAAAAATGGCCATGTTAGTAAATAAATAAATTAAACAAATTTCCATATTTGTGTATATATTTTATATTAAATTTAAGAAATTAATGAATTAATATGTAAATAATTTAAATTCAGCAAGTGATAGAAAATGAAGTATATGGGATAGAGGAGGTTGGTTTCTTGAGCTAGAGTTATTTACAAAGGCCTCACTGGGAGGTGAAATTTAATCTATAACTTAAAGAATAAGAGAGAACTACATAAGAAACTGGGAGAAAAAATAGCAAACTAGATTTCCTGAAAAAACTAGAAAAAATACCTAGGAATGCTGAATAAAATGCCAGAAGATTTCTTTTTATTTATATAATTGAGTTTTTAAAAGTTAAGGAACTCTTCAGAGATTAAAAAAAAGAAGCTCTATACCTGAATCTATGCCTCAAGGACATTATCTGATAAGAGGAACCTAGAGACTTGGTTTTGTTGGCTCGAGGAAAAAATTCCCATAAAGGTTGTACAGTTGGAACTGAGTTCTCAACATAAAGCTGGACACATTGAAAGACCATACCTCAGTGAAAGGTTAAAAAAAAAAAGCTTCCTTCTTAGGGAGATAAAAAGGTAACTTGTCTTTTTTGGTCCTTGTTTGGGCAGAGGAAAATATTTGTTATCATATATAAAATACTGCACCTAGGTTACCAAGATGATGGAAGGTAACTTGCTCATATACCCCCATAAGAAAAAAAATTCTGTATACATCCACAGACAAAAGTCTCTTTATGGGAGCCTCAGGATTCAGATAGAAGTTTGTGAAATCCTACTGGAGTCCAAGTTCTTGAAGGGTCATTTTGAGAATGCAGACCAATACTTGGGTCACTAATCCTCCAAGCTTGCTCCCAGGCTCAAGCTCAGAAGCAGCCTAGTTCTCTAAGGGGCTTGGCTAGAAGCCTGTTTGCCTTGAGCCTACAACCAAAACCATCTGCCAAAGGGTCCAGAAAGAATCACACACACTACTGCCTTGGCAGAAAGGCTTCTCTGTCCATTGGTAGCAGTCACAGGAAAAAACTTGAAAGTCGCCTTGTGACTCAGCTCCAGCGTGCCCTCAGCTGAGCTCCCTGCTCATAGCTGCTTGCACAAGGATCCAAAGGGAGTCTCACCTGTATCTTGCAGCCCGGGAATCTGAGCCACCCTGATAGGCTCACCAATCTCCATCCCACAGCAGATTCCAAGAGGCACCAGTCCCAGCTCTGGCCTCCCCTGTTGCAATCAAGAATCTACCTATCCAGCCTTTGCAGGAACCTGCTGGGTAGTACCTAAAAATCTGGGCCAATAAAACAGTCCCACCAACCTCATTTCCACAGCATATTCTGAGGGGTCTCAGTCTCAACCCCAGCCCATCTCATTGCAGTCAGGAATCTATCCCACCCATGCAGATACCTGCTGGGAGGTATGCCAGTATGAGCCACTGAGGCAGTCTTCTGGACTCAGGTATTTGTCCAGTGTTTGCTCACAGCCTTGGATCTTTCCCAGGTTCATCTGGCTGGAAAGCCATGTCAACCTCAGACTTCTCATAAGACACATGGCAAGCATGGACTTAGAGGGTCCTTCAGTGCTGAGATAGCTGCAGTGTTCATAAGGTTCAGAGAACTCAACAGTCAGTCTGCTTAGGATCACTAGAAGGATGTCTGAAGAAGGATAGTCACAAGCAAAGCCAGACTGTGAAGACTAAAATAAATATTTAATCCTTCAATACATAAACAATGTCACATGTCCATAAGCATCAAGAACATTCAGGGAAATATGACTTCAAATGGACCAATAAAGTATGAGAGACTGAACCTAAAGTAATGGAGATGTGTGATCTCTGAAAGAAAGAATTCTAAACAGCTGTTTTAAGAAAGTTCAACAAAGTTCAAGAAAATACAAATAACCAATTCAGAAATTTAGGAGAGAGATTGAAATAATTTCAAAACAACAAGCAGAAATCCCTGAACTGAAAAAGACAATGAATAAAATAGAAAATGAAACAGAGAGAGAATCAGCAGCAAAATTTATCAGACAGAAAAAATAATTAGTGAGCTCAAAGGCAGACTATTTGAAAATGCAGTCAGAGGAGAGAACAGAAAAATAACACAAAGGAGTAAAAAAGCTTACAAGATCTATGGGACAACATTAAAAGAGGAAACATTTGGGTTATTGGAGTGAAATACAGAACTGAGAAAGACAATGTAGTAGAAAGTTTATTTAAAAAAATAACAGAAAACTTTTAAACCATACAGAAAGATGTAAGCATCCACATTCAGCATTCAGGAAGGTCAAAAGTTACAATCAGATGCAACCCAAATAAAAATTTCCCAAGATATTTTATAATCAAACTCTCAAAGATCAAAGACAAGGAGATAATCCTGAAAGTAGAAAAAGAAGCAAATAATATATAAAGGAAATCTGATACACCTAGCAGCACACATCTCAGCAGAAATGTTATGGCCTGGGGGCAGTGGGAAAATATATTGAGTGCTAAGGTAAAAAATCACCAATAAAGAATACTATACTTAGAAAATGAAGGAGAAATTAAAACTCCTGGACAAACAAAATCTGAGGGAATTTATCTGTACCAGACCTGTTCTACAAGAAATGCTAAAGGC
Organism: Pongo pygmaeus; assembly: GCF_028885625.2. Lineage (NCBI taxonomy): Eukaryota > Metazoa > Chordata > Mammalia > Primates > Hominidae > Pongo > Pongo pygmaeus. The sequence goes on along the minus strand of NC_072377.2, from coordinate 42,286,239 downwards.
AGTTTTTTGAATTAAAAGGAAAGGACACTAAAATGAGGGTGACACTAATATTGTAATTCTGATGTGTAAACCACTTGTATCTTTCCTAAGACAACTAAAAGGCAAAACGATTAAGAATAAAAATAACTCCAACAATTTATTAACAGATAGACAATATAAAAAATCACATTGTAGGACCCAATTGCATGTTGTCTTCAAGATACTCATCTCACATGCAATGATTCTTACAGGTTAAAGGTAAAGGGATGGAAAAAGATCTATCAAGTAAATGGAAAACAAAAAAGAGCAGGGGTTGCTATTCTCATTTCAGACAAAACAAAACTTAAACCAACAATGATCTAAAAGAACAAAGAATGGCATTATTTGATAATGACATTACTTGATAAAGCATCCAATTCAACAAGAAGAATTAACTGTCCTAAATATTTTTGGCCAGGCGCGGTGGCTCATGCCTGTAATCCCAGCACTTTGGGAGGCCAAGGTGGGTGGATCATGAGATCAGGAGTTCGAGACCAGCCTGGCCAACATGGTGAAACTCCATCTCTACTAAAAAAAAAAAAAAAAAAAAAAATTAGCCAGGCATGGCAGCCCATGCCTGTAATTCCAGCTACTCAGGAGGCTGAGACAGGAGAATCGCCTGAACCTGGGAGGTGGAGGTTGTGACGAGCCTAGACTGCACCATTGCACTCCAGCCTGGGCAACAAAATGAGACTTCGTCTCCAAAAAAAAAAAAAAACAATTTATGTACCTAACACTGGATCACCCACACAATAATAGTGGGAGACTTCAACATCCCACTATGGTATTAGACAGATCATCTAATGAAGATATTTGGGACCTAAACTTGACATCTGACCAAATGGACCTAACATATATATACAGAACATTCCACCCAACAACAATAGAATATACATTTTTCTTATCTCCACATGGCACATACTCTAAAAGTGGCCATATATGTGGTCATAAAGCAATTCTCAGAAAATACAAAAAAAACCATAAAATTATACCAACCACATTCTCAAACCTCAGTATAAGAAAAATAAAAATCAATACAAAGAAACTCTCTCAAAACCATAAAATTACATGAAAATTAAACAACCTATTCCTGAATGACTTTTAGCTAAACAATGAAATTAAGGCAGAAATCAAGAAATTATTTGAAACTAACGAAAACAAATATGCAATATACCAGAATCCCTGGAACACAGAGAAGTGTTCAAAGGGAAGTTTATAGTGCTAAATGGTCACATCAAGAAGTGAGAAACATCTCAAATTAACAACCAAACCTCACACCTACAGCGATATGGAGAATAAGAGCAAACCAACTCCAATGCTAGCAGAAGAAAATAAATAACCAAAATCAAAGCTGAAATGACTGAAATGAAGATGAGAAAAGAATCTACAAAAGATCAACCAAACTGAAAAGTGATTCTTCAAAAGAATGAATAAGATTGATAGCTTACTAAATAGACTAACAAACAAACAAAAAAAGAAGATAAAAATAAACACAATCAGAAATGACAAAGGGGCCATTACCATTAACCCTACAGAAATACAAAAAACACTCAGATGAACGTAGTCTATTAGGAACACTTCTAAGCACATAAACTAGAAAATCCAGAAGAAACAGATAAATTCCTGGAAATAAACAACTGCTCAGTATTGAACCAGAAAGAATTTGAAATATGGAACACAATGTGGTCTGAAGTTGAATCAGCAATTTTGAAAACCTACCAACCAGAAAAAGCCCTGGACCAAATGGATTCACAGCCAAATTCTACCAGACATATGAAGAAGAAAAAGAACCAAATCTAGTAAAACTGTTTCAAAAAATTGAAGGAGAGGAACTCCTCCATGAGTCATTCTACAAGGAAAGCATCATTCTGATACCAAAACCTGGCAGAGACACAACAAAGGAAGAACATGTCAAGCCAATATCCCTGCTGACTATAGATGCAAAAGTACTCCACAAAATGCTAGCAAACTGAATCCAGCAGCATATCAAAAAGATAATCCACCACAACCAAGTGGCTTTATTCCTGGGAAGCAAAGTTGGTTCAACATACATAAATCAATAAATGTGATTCATCACATAAACAAAACTAAAAACAAAAGCTACATGATTATCTCAATAGATGCAGAAAGTCCTTTGATAAAATTCAACATCCCTTCATGTCAAAAACCTTCAAAAAACTAGATATTGAAGGAGCATTACTCAAAATAATAAGAGCCATATATGACAAACCCACAGCCAATATCAGATTGAATGGGCAAAAGCTGGAAGCATTCCCTTTGAGAACTGGAACAAGAGATGGATACCCACTCCCATTACTTCTATTCAACATAGTACTGGAAGTCCTAGCCAGAGCAATCTGGCAAGAAAAAGAACTTAAAGGGCATCCAAAGAGAAACCAAGGAAGTCAAATTATCTCTGTTCTCAGATAATATGATTCTGTACTTAGGAAACCCTGTAGTCTCTGCCCAAAGGCTCCTAGAGCTGATAAGCAACCTCGGTACAGTTTCAGGCTACAAAATTAATGTATAAAAATTGTTAGCATTTCCATACTAATACTGTTCAGGCTGACAGTCAAATCAAGAACACAATCTCATTAACAATAGCAACAAAGAAAATGAAATATCTAAGAATACAACAAACCAAGGAGGTGGAAGATCTCTACACAGAGATCTTACAGATCGCTGCTGAGAGAAATCAGAGACAACAAAAATGAAAAAATCTTCCATGCTCATGAATAGGAAGAATCAATAATGTTAAAATGGCCATACTGCCTGAAGTAATTTACAGATTCAATGTGATTCTGATTGTATTAGTCCGTCCTTATTGCCCAAGAGTGGGTAACTTCTATAAGAAAGAGGTTTAATTGACTCACAGTTCCACAGGGCTGTGGAGGCCTCAGGAAACCTACAATCATGGCAGAAGGAGTAGCAAACATCCTAATTTACATGGTGGGAGGAAGGAGAAGAGTGAGAGCTGAGCAAAAAGGAAAATGCTTTATAAAACCATCAGATCACATGAGAACTTACTCACTATCATGAGAACACCATGGGGGAAACCACCCCCATGATTCAATTACCTCCCATGACACGTGGAGATTATGGGAACTATAATTCAAAACGAGATTTGGGTGGGGATGTATCCAAACCATATCATTCCACTCCTGGCCCCTCCCAAACCTGATGTCTTTACATTTCAAAACACAATCATGCCTTTCCAGCAGTTCCCCAAAGTCTTAGCTCATTGCAGCATTAACCCAAAGTCCAAAGTCTCATCTGAAACAAGGCAAGTCCCTTCAGCCTATGAGCCTGTACAACCAAAAGCAAGTTAGTTACTTCCTAGATACAATGGAGGTACAGGCATTTGATAAATACACCCATTCCAAATGGGTGAAATTGGCTACAGGCCCCATGCAAGTCCAAAATCTAACGAGGCAGTAATTAAATCTTAAAGCTCAAAATAATCTCCTTTAATTCCATGTGTCACTTCCAGGTTACACTGAAGCAAGAGGTGGGCTCCATGGCCTTGGGCAGCTCTGCTCTTGTGGCTTTGCAGGATTTAGCCCCCATCCTGGCTGCTTTCATGGACAGGCATTGAGTAGCTGCAGCTTTTTCAGGTGCATAGTAAAAGCTGTAGGTGGATCTACCATTCTTGGGTCTGAAAGACAGTGGATCTCTTCTCACAGCTCTACTAGGCAGTGCCACAGTGGGGACTCTGTGTGGGGGCTTTGACCCCACATTTACTTTCTGCACTGCCCTGGCAGAGGTTCTCCATGAGAGCTCTGCCCCTGCAGCACACTTCTGCCTGGATATCCAGGCATTTGCACACATCCTCTGAAACTAGGTGGAGGTTTCCCAACCTCAATTATTGACTTCTGTGCACCCACAGGCCCAACACCACATGTAAGCTGCCAAGGCCTTGGGCTTGTACCCTATGAAGCAATGGCCTGAGCTGTAATTTGGTCCCTTTTAGCCATGGCTGGAGCTGAAGCAGCTGGGACACAGGGCACCATGTCCTGGGGCTGCATAGGGCAGGGGTGCCCTGGGCCCAGATCATGAAACCATTTTTTCCCTCCTAGGGCTCTAAGCCTGTGATGGGAGGGGCTGGCATGAAGGTCTCTGATGTGCCCTGGTGACATTTTCCTCACTGTCTTGGTAATTAACATTTGGCTCCTTGTTACTTATACAAATTTCTGCAGCCAGCTTGAATTTCTCCCCAGAAAGATGGGTTTTTCTTTTCTATTTCATAATCAGGCTGCAAATTTTCCAAACTTATGCTCTGCTTCTCCTTGAACACTTTGCTGCTTACATATTTCTTCTGCCAGATACCCTAAATCATCTCTCTCATATTCAAAGATCCACAGATCTCTAGGGCAGGGGAAAAATACCACCAGTCTGTTTGCATAGCAAGAGTGACCTCTACTCCATTTCCTAACAAGTTGCTCATCTCCATCTGAGACCACTTCAGCCTGGACTTTATTGTCTGTATCACTATCAGCATTTTGGTCAAAGCCATTCAACAAGTCTCTAGGAGGTTCCAAACTTTCCCACATCTTCCTGTCTTCTGAGCCCTCCAAGTCTCTAGGAAATTCCAAACTTTCCCATATTTTCCTGCCTTCTGAGCCCTCCAAACTGTTCTAACCTCTGCCTGTTACGCAGTTCCAAAATTGCTTTCACATTTTGGGATATCTTCACAGCAGTGCCCCACTCTATGCAGTACTAATTTACTGGGTTAGTCCATTCTCAGATTGTTATAAAGAACTGCCTGAGACTGGGTAATTTATAAAGGAAACAGGTTTAATTGGCTCACAGTTCTGCAGCGCTGAGCAGGCCTCAGAAAACTTACAATTGTGGTGGAAAGGGAAACAAACATGTACTTCTTTACATGGCAGCAGGAAGAATGAGAGTCAAGCAAAGTGGGAAGCCCCTTATAAAACCATAAGGTCTTGTGAGAACTTACTCACTATCACGAGAATAGCACTGGGGAAACTGCCCCCATGATTCAATTACCTCCCACCAGGTCCCTCCCACCACATGTAGGGATTATGGAAACTACAGTTCAAGATGAGATTTGGGTGGGGACAGAGCCAAATCATATTATGTATAAAACTACCAACAGTTTTTTAAACCAAATTAGAAAAACTATTCTAAAATTCATTTGGAAACGAAAAAAAGCCTGCATAGCCAAAGCAATTCTAAGACGAAGGAACAAAGATGGAGGCATCACCATTACCCACTGCTACAAGGCTACAGTAACTACAACAGTATGCAACTGGTGAAAAAACAGACACATAGACCAGTGGTAAAGATTAGAACTCAGAACTAAAGCCACACACCTACAACCGTATGATCTTTGATAATGCTGACAAAAAGATTAAAGGACTCTATTTAAAAAATACTGGGATTACTGGCTAGCCATATGCAGAAGATTGAAACTTGACCCCTTCCTTTCACCATGTGCAAAAAAAAAACTCAAGATGAATTAAAGACTTAAATGGAAAGTCTAAAACTATAAAAACCCTAGAAGAATGTTGGGGTGATCAGACTCAACACCAGGCCATGGGGGCTATGAAGTCCAGCGGAGTCAAAGGAATGAGAAAAGACAAGGTAAGAGTAAAAGTGGGACCAGGGGGCCAACACTAGTATGGAGGCTGTAAAGGCCCCAAGCCCTGGAAGCCCACACTATTTATTGGTGATCAAATAAAGAAGCAGGTGGTGAGGATGTGGGGGTTGAAAGAAAGTGATGTATCAAGCGCATGATCTACAGCTGTGTCAGTTCAGCATTTTCTTTGGAGCATAGGGAGCATGTTCTGCTACTTGAGATAATGGGAAACATGTTCTTCTACTTTAAGATACAATTGTTTTATGAATCTGGGAGTGCTAGAAGCAAGGAGCCAGCAAGTCTATACACATTCCAGAGGCCATGAGGGGTTTTATGCCCTGAGCCCTCGATTCCATCCAAGTCACGAGGGATTTTATACCCTGGGCTTAGATTGTGGTGTGGCAGGGCAACCTTCCACCCTTTGGCACAGAGCTTGGTGTTCCAAAGGCCATGAGGGGTTTTAGACCCTGGACCCCGGACATGTTCCAAGACTCTTTTACATTATGTCAGACATGCAAGCCCTGCCTCAACTTTTTTCCCAACACTCAGCTTTTCCCCAACAGAATAAACCTAGCAAATATTATTCTGGACATTGGCCCTGGCAAAAACTTGGTGATGAAGACTCCCGAAGCAATTACAATAAAAACAAAAACTGATAAGTGGTACCTAATTAAACTTAAGAGCTTCTGCAGAGCAAAAGAAACTATCAACAGAGTAAACAGACAACCTACAAAATGTGAGAAAAAATTTCCAAACTATGCATCCACCAAGGGTCTAATATTGAGTACAAATAAGGAACTTAAACAAATCAACCAGCCCAAAACAAACAATCCTATTGAAAAACCGAGCAAAGGACATATACAGACAGTTCACTAAAAAAACACATGGGTCCAAGAAACATATGAAAAAAATGCTCAATATCACGAATCATTTAGGTAAATGCTTCAAAACCACAATGAGATACCATCTTACACCAGTCAGAGTGACTATTAGTAAAAAGTTTAAAAATAACAGATGTTGGCAAGGTTACAGAAAATAGGGAATATTTATGGACTGCTGTTGTGAATATAAATTAGTTCAGCCACTGTGGAAAGAAATTTGGAGATTTCCTAAAGAACTTAAAAACAGAACTACATTTTTACCCAGGAATCCCATTACTAAGTATATACCCAAAGGAATATAAATCATTCTACCATAAAGACACATGCATATGTTCATTGCAGCACTAGTCACAAAAGCAAAGGCATGGAATCAACCCAGATGCTGAACAATGGTATATTGGATAAAGAAACTGTTGTACATATACACTGTGGAATACTAGGCAGCCATAACAAATAATGAGATAATGTCCTTTGCAGCAACATGGATAGAGCTGGAGGCCATTATTCTAAGTGAATTAACACAGGAACAGAAAACCAAATACTTCATGTTCTCACTTACAACTGGGAGCTAAACACTGAGTACACACAGACAGGAAGAGTGGAACAATGGACACTGGGGCCTACTTGATGGTGGAAGGTGGGAGGAAGGTAAGGACTGAAAAATCTCCCTATTGGCTATTATTCTGATTACCTAGGTGAAAACATTATATGTATTCCAAACCCCCACAAAATGAAGTTTACCCAACAATCCTGCACATGTACCCTTTGAACCTAAAATAAAACTTAGAAAGAAAAAAAATCAAACTGTGATATTACTAATTCAAAATGTAGGTGGAGAAGGGAGTTAATTTGTACAGGTTATTTTTGGTTATTTATTTTCTCCTTTTTTTCCACAATCAAAGTTAAGTTTGCATCTGTTTTAAATAACTTGTTTTAACTATAGGATATATTTTTGTAAGGCTCATGGTAACCACAATACAAAAATCTATAATAGATATGCTAAAAATGGAAAGCAATGAATCAAAACACACTAACAAAGAAAATCACTTAACCAGAAAGGGAGACAGTAAGAAATGGAAAAAATGAAAGACAACAGTTATGAAACAACTTAAAAAGAAGGTAACAAAATGGCAATAGTAAGTTCTTACCTATCAATAATAATATGTATGTAAATAGACTAAATTCTTCCATTAAAAAAGATACAGTGGATGAATGGATTAAGAAACAAGACCAAATTAAATGCTCCCTACAAGAAACTCACTTTGCCTATGAAGCTATAGATGGACTGAAACTGAATAGATGGAAAAAGATATTTCATGAAAATGGAAACCAAAAAAGATTAAGGGTCACTTACTCATATCAGATAAAATACATGTTAAGTCAAAAATTTTAGCAGGAGATGAAGAAGGCCATTATATAACGACAAAGGGGTCCATTCATCAAGAAGATATTATAATATATGCATCCAACACCGAAGCACCAAAATATATGAAGCAAATATTAATAGACCTAAGGAGAAAGACTGCAAGATAATAATAATAATAGAGGATATCAATACCTCACTTTCAGTAAATCAGCAAACACTGGAGTTAAACTAGCCTAGACCAAATGGACCTAACAAACTATTACAGAATATTTCATCTAACCGCTGCAGAATACAAATTTGCTCATCAACACATAGAATGTTTTTCAGAATAGACCATATGTTAGGCCACAAAACAAATCTCAACAAATTTTTAAAAGTTGAAATTATATCCAGTATCTTTAGTGACTCCAATGGAAAAAAATAAACTAGAAATCAATAAGAAGACAAATTTTGGAAACTACAAATACATGGAAATTGAACAACATGCTTTGGAATAACCAACGAGTCAATGAAGAAATTAAGAAGAAATTTTCAAAATTTCTTGAAACAAATTAAAATGAAAATACAACATACAAGAACCTACAGAATATAGCAAAAGCAGTAAAAAGAAGGAAGTTGGCTGGGCACAGTGGCTCACGTCTGCAATCCCAGCACTTTGGGAGGCCAAGGCAGGTGGATCACATGAGGCCACAAGTTCAAGACCAGCTTGGCCAACATGGGGAAATTCTGTTTCTACCGAAAATACAAAAAAAAAAAAAAAAAAAAAAAAAAGATTAGCTGGTTTGGGTGGCGAAAGTCTATAATCCTAGCTACCCTGGAGGCTAAGGCATGAGAATCGCTTGAGCCCAGGAGATGGAGGTTGCAGTGAGCTGAGATCCAACCACTGCACTCCAGTCTGGGCAACAGAGTCAGACTCTGTCTCAAAAAAAAAAAAAAAGGAAAGTTTATAGCAATAAATACCTACTTTAAAAATAGAAAGACTTCAGATAAACAACCAACCAATGTATCTCAAGGAACTAGAGAAGGAAGAACAAACCAACCCAAATTATTAGAAGAAAATAAATAATAAAGGTCAGAGCAGAATAAATAAACTCGAGACTTAAAAAAAGTACCAAGATCAATAAAACAAAAAGTTGATTCTTTAAAAATGTAAAAAATGTCAGCAAACTTTTGGCTAAATCAACTAAGAAAAAAGAGAGAAAACCCAAATAAATAGAATAAAAGATGAAAAAAATACAACTCATACTACAGAAATACAAAGAATCATTAGCGACTACTGTGAACAATTATACAATAACTAATTGGAATAACCAGAAAAAGCAAATAAATTCCTGGGTGCATACAACCTACTCAAGATTGAACCATGAAGAAATAGAAAACCTGAACAAACCAATAAGAAGTAATGAGATGAAAGCAGTAAAAAAAAGTCTCCCATCAAAGAAAAGCCCCGGACCTGATAAATTAGCTCCTGAAGTCTGCCAAACGTTTAAAAAGCAACTAACGCCAATCCTCTTCAACTAGTTCAAAAATTGAAAATGAAGGAATTTTCCCTAACCCATTCTATGCAGCCAGTATTATGTTGAGGCCAAAACTAGACAAGGACACAACAAAAAAAGACAACTACAGCCTAATATCCCCGATGAACAGAGATGCAAAAATTTACAATGAAATACTAACAAATCAAATTTAACAACACATTAAATAGATGATTCACCATGATCAAGTGAGATTCATCCATGTAAATCAATAAACATGACACATCAAATCAACAGAAACAAAAACAAAAACAAAAGGATTATTTAAATAGACGCTGAAAAAGCATTTGAAAAAATTTAACATCCCTTCATGATAAAACTTTCAACAAACTGGGGATAGATATTTCAACATGATAAAGGCCATGTATGACAAACCCACAGTTAATACACTAAATGAGGAAAAATTAAAAGCCTTTCTGCTAAGACTGGAAGAAAACACAGATATCCACTTTTACCACTTTTTTTTTCAACATAGTACTGAAAGTTCTAGGCAGAGGAATTAGACAAAAGAGAAATGCAAGGTGTCCAAATGGAAAAGAAAGATGGCAAATTATCATTGCTTGCAGATGACATGGTCCTATATTTAGAAAAACTGAAAGACTTCACAAAAAAATTCTTAGAACAGATAAACCAATTTATTTAAGTGGCAAGATACAAAATAAACATGCAAAACTTACTACCCTTTATACACATTAACAGCAATCACTGAAAAAGGAATCAGGAAGGCAATCTTGTTTACCATAGCTACCCCCCAAAATACCTAGAAATAAATTTAACCAAGGTAGTAAAGAGTTCTACAAGGAAAACTATTAACACACTGATGTAAGAAATCTAAGGGAACACAAAAAATGAAAAAATATCTCCTGCTCAAGGATCAGAAAAAATATTCTTGTTAAAATGTCTATACTACTCAAAGCAGTCTAAAGATTCAATGCAATTCCTATCAAAATGTCAATAACTTCACAGAAACAGAAAAACAATCCTAACTTTCGTATGGAACCACGAAAGAGCCCAAAGAGTCAAAGCAATCCTGAGCATAAAGAACAAAGCTGGAAGCAGCACACCACCTGATTTTAAAATACACTACAAAGCTATAGTAACCAAAAGAGCATAGTATTGGCATAAAAACAGACACATAGACCAATGAGACCAGTGAACCCATTCATTCATGGGCTTTCTATGCTGTTTCATATCTGCAGCCAACTGATCTTCAACAAAGGCACTAAGAACATACATTGTGTAAAGGACAGTCTCTTCAATAAATGGTGCTGGGAAAAATGGATATCCATATACTGAAGAATGAAACTAGATTCTTGTCATTTGATGTACATAAAAATCAATTTTAAATAGATTAAAGACTTAAATATAAGACCTGAAACTGTGAAACTAATACTTTAAAAAGCATTGGAGAAATGCTACAGGACATTGGTCTGGGCAAAGGGTTTTAGGTAAGACCTCAAATGCATAAGCAACAAAAGCAAAAATAAATAAATGGGATTATATCAAAATAAAAATCTTCTGCACAGCAAGAAAACAAACTATGAAATGAAGATACAGCCTATGTAATTGTAGAAGATAGTTGAATTTCTCCATCTGACAAGGGATAAATAACCAGAATATATACTTCAAACAACTCAATAGCAAATATATAAATAATCTGATTTAAAATTAGGCAAAATATTTGAATAGACATTTCTCCAAAGAAGACATATAAATGGCAAATAAGCATATGGAAAAAAATGCTCAACACCACAAATCATCAGGGAAGAGAAAATCAAAACCACAATTAGACATCATCCTACCTTCGCTGGAATGGCTATTATCAAAAAAATACAAAAAATGATAAATGCTGGTAAGGATGCAGAGAATGGGGAATTCTCATACATTGTTGATGGGAATGTAAACTAGTACAGCCATTAAGAAAAACAGTTGTTGAGGTTCATCAAAAAACCACAGATATGATTCAACAATCCCACTGCTGGATATATAGCCAAAAGAAATGAAATCAGTATATGGAAGAGATGTCTGCACATCCATGTTTATTGCAGCACTGTTCACAATACCAAAATATTGAGTCAACCTAAGTTTCCAACAACAGATGAATAAAGAAAATATGGTACATATACAATAATGGAATATTATTTGTAGCCATATCTGATATAAGGACATTTCAGATATTAACAAGTAAAAGAGAAGATGTGTATTTTAAGTTTTCAAAAATGTTATCAACACCAATAGAAAGAAAGGGGAAGAAAAATCTCGGTAATACATTGAAATAACACCAAAGTTGACCATTGCCGACTGCATCAAACTGTGCTCCATTCCTCTGCATTTAAAATAGATAGGATTATTATTGGATAGAAATCTGGTATTTATTCATTTACTTTTCAAACATTTTTCAAATGTTTAGTATATATCAGGAACTCTGCTAGGCACTTAGGCTATAATGAAACTATTTCTGCAATACACAACCCATCCATGGAAGTGATATATTTCATTTACTTGTGTATTTTTGTCTTGGGTCATCCTTAAAAGAACTAAAGGCTTTTAGTATGGACATAAAGCTCAGGAGGGCAGAAAAGAAAGCAAACACATAAAACAAAAACCCACAGAAAGAGTTGTTAGGTGCTATGGTCTGAATGTTTGTATATCCCCCAAAATTTATATATTGAAATCCTACACCCCTAGGTGATGTTATTAGGAGCTGAGGCCTTTTGAGAGGTGATTAAATGATGAGGGTGGACTCGTATGATTGAGACTGGTGGTCTTATAAAGACAGACTGCAGAGAGCTAGCTAGTCTCTTTCATTGTGTGAAGACACAGCAAGAAGTCACCATCTATGAATCAGGAAACAGGCCTTCACTAGACAGCAAATCTGTTATCATCTTGATCTTGGGCTTCCCAGCCTCTAGAACTGTGAGATATAAATTTCTCTTGTTTATAAGCCACCCAGTTTATGGTATTCTATTATAGCAGCCAGAATGAACTAAGACATTAGGTTTTCGGGAAGGGAGGTGCAGTGGTGTGGGGGTGGTGGCAACAACTTCAGATTGTTGGAAACTTGAGGCAGTCCAGGTCAGAGCTGGGAGTTACAAGCTAATCAAGTGGTTTAAAAGATTCTACGGGAGTTTTGTTAGGTCTGAAGCTCTAATTAATGATTGAGGGTTGCTGACCTAAAACAGGCAGAGCTTAAGGTATAAAAGTAAGACTATAGAATTGCACAGATCCAATTAGACAGTAGACTTGCCTGACGCAGAGAAACAGGACTTGATGCTGAAAAAGCTGAAAGTAGTGCTTCAATATACTGATTCTGGAGAAAATAGCCAACACTTTTTGGGTAGATAGAATGTGTTATCTCAGGGGCTGGTCAATGGTACAAGGGGAAGGCATCCCCTAGTTTCCAAATCCAGGTAACAAAAAACTTAATAGCAGCAAATTCTATTAGGTACATTTAGATGACAACAGTTGCAATCTAAAGACCTGAGCATATTCTAAGGTAGTGATTAGAGTAACAGACTACAGTTTCAATGGTTATTGTGAGAGTGAACCTCCCACAGCAGTTAGAGGGTTTTGTAATCTAGTCCAATTGTATTTCAATTAATTCTCAGTCCTTTGGTAACTTCTTGTAAACACTGACTGGGGATTTATTTGTATATGCACAAGTTGAAATATTCACCTTTGCTATATTCTTTTGAAGAATATGGCATTAAGAGAATGGACTTGGTATCAGCCAGATTCCATATTTGAGTCCCACACCTTCTGGGTAGCCATGGGCATGTTATTTAATGAACTAATCCTTAGTTTCCTTATGTGTCAAATGAGGATAATAATGTCCGGTTCGTAGGGCTGTAGCAGAAGTCAAACATGACAATGTAGTACATGGTGCCTTTGTAAGTGCTCAGTAATCATTAGCTGCTATTATTATCCTTTAATAGTTCACAGATGAGAACACACGATCGTTGAGGACTCCACTGCATGAGAAACTTGTTTCACATTAATTTATAGCTGATGATAACTGAGGTTTCCTCCTGATACATTTCTAAGAAATATTATTACAGCAGAACTTGAGTATGTCTGTTCAGGAACCCATCAGCACATCCCTAATTGGTAAAGTTGTCATCTCAGTTAGAGATTATAAACGTAAAAATCAAGGAAATGCAAATGTATGTTGTATAGAATAGTTAACATACTGAGATGCCTCCTAAAAACTCAGAAGTAAGGCACAAACATCGGTAGTGCAAAGCTTCAAGGTATACAGACATTGAAGAAAGTCAGGAAGAAGCACAGAGAGTTCCAAATGGAAGATACATCAGGTCACTTAGATGCGTTGTATGTACATCTTTGTCATTTAACAAGGTTCAATAGTGGCAGACAAGGCTTCCAGTGAGGGTGTGCCATTGGGGTCAAATTAGACTGAAAAATAAATAGCTGGGTGGTAATAAACCAGGGCTACAAATAAAAAGTCTGTTATTGAATGTGGTTAGCAATGAGTGGTTACCACGAACTCACAGATGGACTGACAATTCTTATGGGAGAATTCCAAAGTCTAAATTGGAACAAAATAGAACTTGACATAGTTCTGGTCAAAATAAGCTAAATTTCTATGGATGTAAGAGATGAAGGCTTTTTCTGAAGGTCTCAAGTCTTCAGGGAGAGTCTCTCCAAGAAGGAGAATGTCACATCTAAAACAATGCTACCTAAGAACTTTTCTGAGGACAGAAACGACACTGATACTTTATAAAATAAATGTATTAGATCAGTTTAGCTTCAGCTGAAAACAGCAAATGAGGACCTCAGGGGATAAGATGGTAACCAGTTCTAGATTTAGGTTCATGAAAAATGTTTCTCTCTTACTCTTTTTTACAAATTTAAAAGTTTGGTCCCAAAAAATTACCCTTTGAAGGTTGAAGTTGATCTGTATGGCAATTGCAAATGAACAGAAATTCGTAACAAAAACTTATGATAAATGCATAGCACTTCGTCTCTCAGAAACACAAGATTTCAACATGGTATAAGCAGACCAGTATTCATAAAAGTAAAATATTTTACTATTAACCATATTCTTATCTATTTATTTATCTATCTATCATCTATTGCTTAAAATGGAAACAGATTCATATAAGTTTATATTATTCTAAATAATGCAGAAAAGCAATTAGAATTGGAAATAACCCCAGTGAAGTTGATCCTATCATATCAAGAAAAACCTTTCTCAAAAAAAAAAAATCACTCAACAAATGCAATTTTGGGCTTTTGGGAGCTCCTAGAAGAAGGAACAGAAATAAACTGACAGGGAAAAAGGATCAGGTAAATACAGACCATGTAGATATTTCTAAATTTTCCTTCTTGGAAAAACTTTCACAAGCTCCATTAGTCAACCAAAAGAATTAAAGGGATTAGTTTGGCTTTAAGAAAGCCTGTCTGTTGTTCAAACATAGCCCATCAAAAGAATTGCCTTAAAACTACATTTCAGATACACTGAAAGAAAAGGTTTCTGAAACTTGCATTATGTCCTAATTGATTTGCTTTAAATAAAAGAAAGTGGTACTTATTCTATAAATAGAAAACTGTTCTGCATTGTTATCTTGGTTTGCTCAAATAAGTCTGATCCATTATAATTTACTAGCAGCATATGAGACTGGGGAAGAGGGGAAGGATCTGAAAATTTTTTATACTAATACTGCTGCTGTTGAAGTCACAAACAGTACTTGTTTTGCATCCTTTCATACATTTGATAATAATCAGAATGGAGGTGTAAATATCCTGGAATCCTCCAGAATAATAAAGGTGTATCAAACAGATGATGACCCCTGAAAGAGACAAAATGCACAGGACAATTAAATAAATAAGTTTGTTTAGGCTGCTGCAATAGTAAGAATGTTCCATAATGAGAAACATCTAAAAAGGTGGTGGTGATGAGTGGCAGGGATTTTATGAAGGCAGATAAACAAGGAAGTCATCAGTTAGTTAATGAGGGTCATGAAGAAGGATGGAGATGAGTCTGACCTCAGTCAACTGAGAAATAATGGAGATAGGTTATATATCAGTCATTAAAAAGGGATGGAGATGGGTCCTATCTGAGTCACTGAGGAAGGGTTTACATGGGTCCTATCTTATACATGATAAAGAAAAGTTATTGGTCCTATCTGAGTAAAGAAGAAGGATGAAAACGGGTCCTCTGTGAGTCGTGATTAAGGTTGGAGATTCGTCCTATTGTTGGAGCTACTGAGGAAGAATGAAGATGGGTCCTCTCCAAGATACTGAGGAAGGACAAAGGTGGGTCTCAGGCTGGGTGAGGTGGCTTATGCCTGTAATCCCAGCACTTTGGGAGGTCAAAGCAAGAGGATTGCTTGAGCCCAGGAGTTTGAAACCAGCCTGGGTAACATAGCAAGACCTCATCTCTACTAAAAATAAAAACAAAAAAATAGCCAGGTGTGGTGGCACACACCTGTAGTCCCAGCTACTTGAGAGGCTGAGGTGGGAGGATTTCTTGAGCCCATATTGGTTCTATATAAGCCCCTAAGGAAAAATAGGACCATGTCCTATCTGGGTCACTGAAGAAGATTGGAGTAGTGTCTTATATGTCACTGAGGAAGGATGGAAATAGGTCCAATCTGAGTCACTGAGGAAAGAGAGAAGGGTCCCATCTGAGTCAATGAGGAAGAGTGAAATTGTTTCTATCCGAGTCACTGAGGAAGGATGGAAATGGATCTCATCCCGTCATTCAGGTAGGGTGAAGATGATTCCCACCTGAGTCACTGAGGAAGAATAGATATGGGTCCTATCTGAGTTACTTAGGAAAAATGGAAATAGGTCTTATGTGAGCCATAGAGGAAAGGTAGAGATGGATCCTATCTGTTTTATTGAGAAAGAATGGAGATGAGTCCTACTGGAGTGACTGAGGAAGAATGGAGATAGGTTCCATCTGAGTCACTGAGGAAGGGTGAAGATTTGTGCCATATGAGTCATTGAAAAATAATAAAGAAGGGTTATATCTGAGCCACTAAGGAAAAATGAAGATAGATTGTATCTGGGTCATGAAAGAAATGTGAAGAAGATAAGTTCTATCTGAGTCACTGAGAACGAGTGAAAATGGGTCCTATCTGAGTCTTCGAGAAAGGATGGAGTTGGCTTCTATCTGTGACACTGCAAAAGAATAGAGATGGGTAATATCTTAGTCACTGAGAAATGATGAAGATAGGTCCCAATTGAATCACTGAGGAAGGATTGAGTCTGTTACTTCTGATTCATTGAAGAAGGATGGAGATAGGTTCTATCTTAGTCACTGAGGAACTGTGGAGATGGGCTCTCTCTATGTCATTAAGTAAGGGTGAAGATGAGTCCTATCAGGTCCTAGAATGGAAATGAATACTATCTCAGTCTTTGAGGAACAATAGAAATGGGTCCTATCTGAATCACTGAGGAAACATGGAGATGGGTCCTAGCTTAGACGTTGAGGAAGGTTGGAAATATGTCCTGTCTGAGTCATTTAAAAAAGATGGAGTTGTGTTCCATCTGTCGCTGAGGAAGGATGGAAATAGGTCCCATCTGAGTGGTTGATAAAGGGTAGAGATGAGTTCTATCTGAGCTCCTGCAAATGATGGAGATGGGTACCATCTGAGTCACTGAAAAAGGATGGAAATATGCCCTATGAGTCCCTGAGGAAGTGTAGGGTTGTTTCATCTGAGTCATTGAGGAAGGGTACAGGTGACTCTTATCTTGGATTATGTAAGGGCAATAGAGTGGCCTTTTTAGGTTTGCCATTTCTTAGAACAGAATATAGTGGAAGCACAGGGCTCAGATAAAGTCCGACATTGTTACCCCCTTTTTTATTCTTTAAAAAAAAACAACAATAACAAATTCAATTGGTAGGTTTAGGTTTCAGTAAAAGAGTGATTTTTATTTTACATACTGCCAAGTTAGTCTCACAATTTGAAATAAATTGAAATAGTAAGCAGTACTACAAATATTACAAATAGTACATGTAGAAACACTGTGATTGAAATGCTTTTAAGTTTATAGTTATAAACAATTAAAATAATAAGAAAAAAGCAAGATCCTTCCAAATATTTATTTAACTTCTATAATTTTTTAAATAGATGCTTAAAACCAAAGTACTGGAGTAACAAAGCCAACATACATTTTTTTTCTGTCAACTAGGACAAATAATCCTCAGACCTGTTCCTTGCCCAATAGTACCTTTTCTTTCAGTAACTTTTTTTTTTTTTTTTTTTTTTTTGAGACAAAGTCTTGCCCTTTCACCCAGGTTGAGTGCAATGGTGCCATCTCGGCTCACTGCAACTTCTGCCTCCCGGATTTAAGTGATTCTCCTGCCTCAGCCTCTCTAATAGCTGGAATTAGAGGCACGTGCCACCACACCCAGCTAATTTGTTTTTTTGTTTGTTTTTTGATTTTTTTTTTTTTTTTTTTGTAT
Organism: Pongo pygmaeus; assembly: GCF_028885625.2. NCBI lineage: Eukaryota > Metazoa > Chordata > Mammalia > Primates > Hominidae > Pongo > Pongo pygmaeus. The sequence goes on along the minus strand of NC_072377.2, from coordinate 42,268,406 downwards.
CTTTAGTAGAGACAGGGTTTCACCGTGTTGGCCAGGCTGGTTTCAAACTCCTGACCAACCCTGATCCCCCAACCTCGGCCTCCCAAAGTGCTGGGATTACAGGCATGAGCCACTGCGCCTGGCCTTCAGTGACTTTTTATAACGGAAACTTTCAAACGTACGCAAGGTCAATATGATAGCATAATTAACAGTCATGTACCACCACTCAGCTTCAAGGATTGTCACTACTATACTATTCATAGTTCATCTATTTCCCTGGGGAATTTTGCTGAAGTATTTTAAAGCAAAACCTAAGTATCATATTATTTAACTAATGCTTTAGAATGGATATTTAACAAAGATTTATTTTTAAACAAAGCCACAATGCCATTATTACAACCTAATAAAGTCAATAATAATTCTTTTTGTGTTATTTTTATTATTTTTTTTTTTTTTAGAGATGGAGTCTCACTCTGTTGCCCAGGCGGGAGTGTAGTCACGCGATCTCGGCTCACTGCAACCTTTGCCTCCCAGGTTCAAGCAATTCTCCTGCCTCAGCCTCCTGACGAGCTGGGACTACAGGCGCAGGCCACCATGCCCAGCTAATTTCTTTCGTATTTTTTAGTAGAGACGGGGTTTCACCATGTTGCCCAGGCTTGTCTCCATCTCCTGAGCTCAGAAAACTGCCCGCCTCAGCCTCCCAAAGTGCTATATGTATTATTTATAAAATAAATTATTTAAATTGCTATTTTAAATCATTTACATACGATTTTTAAAAAATCCTTCTGAAGCTGGAACTAGTATTATTTGTATTTTACACATAAGGAAACTGGGACATAAAAAGCTGAACTTGCCAAAGTTAAATAGCTAATAACTACTCAGTATGGGAAGTGAACATATGTTGATCATTGCTAGGTCCAAACCTCTCAACTGCTAGACTCTGCTTTGTGTCCACACAGTACCAGGTGTGCTCTGCGTTATTCATAGAAGGCATTATCTGAATAGTCATTTAATCACTATTCCTATCAGGCATAAGATTTTGTCTTCTATGTTCAAGGTGGGGCCTGTTTCATAGAATAAAAACTCTTTCTTTAAATCTTCTTTCTATAAAATATGGTGTGTAATTTTGGAGGAGAAAGCATTCCTGGTATATTTATTTTCAGCAAAAAAAGATAGAGTGGTTCTCAAGAAGTAGAAATGTTCTGCCAAGTTTAGAACCAGAAGACAGAACTTCAAGACCCCAATAGCCTCCAACATCATAGCTCCCTTTTCCACAAATCAGCTCATTTTGGAAATAATTTTGGTGCAACACCAACAGGGAGCAACATTATGCAGAAAGGAAAACCCCGGATGTTATACACAGATTTATTCAGGTAGTGCTGGGGTGTAGAACCTTATTCAGTAAACATCTGCTATCATAGGATATATGTAGGTTGCTTATGGGCTTAAAATCAGAAGATAAAGAGGATTTTATTTATTATGTTTACGGTTATGCTAGGAGATTTAGAATACATTAATTTCATTTCAATGGCAATGTAAGGAGGGATGCTTGGAAGAGTGATTGGGATGTTAACTAAATAACTTACAATTATTGTTGCATTGCCTCATTTTATTTTGTCCAACATTAGGATGTTAACTAAATAACATGCAATTGCCGCTACGATGCCTCATTTTGTTTTGCTCACATTATTGAAGGGATAATGTAGAATCCATATATGATGAGGTACCCATCAAAATTGGCTTTCAATTAATAGTCTGGGCAAAAATGAAGATGGAATGCAGAGATGCCAATATGGAGGCACGATGGTATGTATGTGAACTGGGTTGAAAACCAGTGGACTTGGATTCCAGCTCTGCTACCACATTCATGTGTGACCCTCAGCAGACAACAGAGGGGCTGAAACATTGGGGTTTAACTTTTGTTTTAGATCAGAAATTGCTCAAATAAAATCTTATTCAAGTTGTGAGTATATTAAATACATTTTTAATTGATCAAATTTCCTGAAGCACAGGTAAACCTTTAAAACCCTCGCCTCATTTACTGGGCCTCTCTGTTTCTCACTATCCAAAGTGAAATCCTAAGAAACCATTCTGAAATTCTATGCCTCTGTCCATAGAGAAAAGTATGAAAATACATGAGACTGATGATCTCTAAAGTACTTCCTTTAATTTGATGTAATAGGGTCTAGGCAGAGAGAGATGCAAAAGCTAAACTTCAAGAGAGTTGATGCCCACATTCACTTCTAGAGTGCTGACTTGAGGTAAATGCAGGCTTTTGTCTTCCAAGGTAGTCATCAGTCCTTTACCCTGTTTCAATTTTTGATGTGAAAATCACTAGATAGTCATCATTTCCTATTGACAATTTATCCTTTTCAAATATAGGCTCTCTTAGTATACTCTGAAGCATTGAATCCAAAAATTACTTCCAACTTCCAGATACTATTAGGCTCTAAAGCAATGTGCATCTTGGTGAAGGTAAAGCAATACTTCTGACTGTGATAAGAGCACATTAGAGAGTCTCTAGGACAGATCTTTAGGGCAATGAAAAGGTTTCCCCAGAAGGCAAGAATAAGAAGGAAGGGGGAGAGGAAAGACAAATCACAAGTTCTTCATAGGCTGGCCAAGGTTTGGCCACACAAACCTTTTATCAACTTGATTTGTGTAGACCCTCAAAGGAGATCACTTTGTTGCAGAGAAATTTAAGATTCATAAGGCAAGAACATCAAACAAGCACCCTATGCTTTTTATGGGATTCACAAATTACATCTGAGTAAAAACGGGAACAAATATTCCTTTTAATTTATCGTTTGCTCACATCACTTCCCTCGGCATCAGCACTTTATTTTCTGAATAAATTTTTATTCCTTTTCTGTGCTTGTATATCAATTTAGATAATACTGGCATGACTTTCCATTCTAGCAAGGTCATTACCAGTTCCTGGTTCTATTTGTTTTGCTTTTGTATTTTATCCATTTCCCACAGAAAGACTGTAACATCTAAATCATTCATTGGTTTTGGTAGCAAAGTAAACCTTTGCTTTTTATGCAAATTTTTTAGTTGCTTAGATTCTGACTAACTTTATTTATTAAGATGAATAGAATGTGGTAGAAGAGTTCTGTGCTAATAGCTAAGAAAGCTAAATTTTATTTGTGCAAAATGATCCAGGGTAGAACTCAAAATTAAGATCATTATTATTTGTCCTAGATTTTAAAACACAGAACATTGGTAGTTAACTTACCAGGAAACAGAACAAATGACTGGTCAACATCACTCCGATTTTAGACATTTATGGGTTGGTACATCTTGTTTGTTGAACTGAGAGACCACTTAACACTAATGGCTGTTTTCAAGGTTGGATTTGTTTTAAACCTTCAGTCATGGAAATGCTGGAAGTAAATTTGTATAGAATGGTGGGCTTTTAAAATGAACATGATAAGAAAAGAGGTGCCCATTTGACCTAACACACAAGGAAACCATAATGTTGAGCCTACTCTGAAGATAACGTGGCTTACTGTGACTAGGCCGCAGGTTTAGAGAGTCTTTGCTATTATTTGACTAAACCTACATAAGCAATAGAATTGTGATGTGGATAAGCTTCAATAGTCTTACCATACTGGAGTAGCTTGCTTAAGGATCAATTCAATAATAATTAGCATTCTGTTTATGACATTAAGATATTCAACTCACAGAATTATTTCTACCCACTGAGAGAGTGAAAATGGCAACATTTTCAAATAAGAAACAAATTTACTTAAGTTGAGAGCATTTAGTATAATATTTAAAACACAGCTAAGGTATTCTTATATTCAAAACAAAAGCAAAATGCGTAAGGAAGATTTAAAAGGAGTTAAGGTCTTGAGATGACTTCTAATACTAAAATATTTGGCAGGCTATTTTGTAATTAGCATTTGATAATGTTATCAAGACATAATTCATATAACATAAAATTTATCCATTTAAAATATACAATTCAATGTATTTTATATATACACAGGGTTGTGCAAATATCAACACAATGTAAATTTAGAACATTCCATCTCCCCACAAAAGAAAACTCATACTCATTAGCAATCACTGCCCATTTTCCCCTTCCCTCAGTCCCTAGCAACCACTAATCCTCTTTCCATCTCTACAAATCTGCCTATTCTGGATAATTCATGTAAATTAAATCACACAATATGTGGTGTTTTGTGACTGGCTTTCATTTAGCATGTTTTCAAGGACCATCTATGCTGCAGCATGAAGAATTAATTCAATTCTCTTTATTGCTAAATAGTATTCCATTGTAAAGATCGAATACATTTTGTTTACCCATTCATTAGTTGATGGAAACTTGCATTATTTTTACTTTTTGGCTATCGTGAATAATACCACTAAGAATAGCTGTAAAAGTTTGTAAATTTTTTTGTGTGGAAATTTGTTTTCAAATCTCCTGGTTATATACCTAGGTGTATAATGACTGGGTAATACGGTATCTCTATATTCTTAACATTTTGGGGAACTGGCAGTTTTCCAATGTGGCTGCGCCATTTCACATTCTCACCGCATTATAAGATAATTCCAGTTTCTCCACATTCTTACCAACACATATTATTATATATCTTTTAAATTATAGGCATTCTAGTAGGTATGAAGTGTTACCGCAATGAATTTTTGTTTTGCATTTTCCTAATGACTAAGCATATTATCTTTTCATGTACTTATTAGCCATTTGTGTATCTTCTTAGAATGAATGTCTATTCAAGTTCTTTGATCATTGGTCTAACTGAGCAGTTTTTCTTTTTGTTGTTGAATTTTAAGAGTTCTCTATATATTCTGGATACAAGGCCTTTATCAAATATATGATGTGTAATATTTTCTCCCATTCTGTTTTTTTTTTATTTTCTTGAGAGTGTCCTTTGATGCACAAAGATTTTTAATTTTGATGCAGTCCAGTTTATTTACTTTTCTTTCGTTGCTTGTGCTTTTCATGTCATAGCTAAGAATTCAATATCAGGACTTCTAATCCATGAACACAAGCTATATGGAATGTTTCTCCATTTGTTTGTGTTATCTCTGATTTCTTTGAGCAGTGGTTTGTAGTTCCCCTTGAAGAGGTCCTTCACTTCCCTTGTTAGCTGTATTTCTAGGTATTTTATTATTTTTGTGGCAGTTGTAAATGGGAATTCATTCATGCTTTGGCTCTCTGCTTCCCTGTTGTTGGAGTATAGGAATGTTAGCAATTTTTGCACATTGATTTTTTATCCTGAGACTTTACTGAAGTTGCTTATCAGCTTAAGCAGCTTTTGGGTTGAGATGATGGAATTTTCTAGATATAAGATTATGTCATCTGAAACAAAGAGTTTTACTTCCTCTCTTCCTATTTGAAAACTATTTATTTGTTTCTCTTGCCTGATTGCCCTGGCCAGAACTTCCAATACTGTGTTGAATAGGAGTGGTGAGAGGGGGTATCCTTCTCTTGTGCCGGTTTTCAAGGGGGAAGCTTCTAGCTTTTTCCCATTCAGTATAATATTGGCTGTATTTGAGGTATGTTCCTTCAATACCTAGTTTATTAAGAGTTTTTAACATGAAGGGATGTTGAATTTTATCAAAAGCCTTTTCTGCATCTATTGAGATAATCATATGTTTTTTGTCTTTAGTTCTGATTATGTGATGAATCATATTTATTGATTTGTGTATTTTGAAACAACCTTGCATCCTGGGGATGATACCTACTTGACAGTGATGCATAAGCAGTTTGATGTGCTGCTGGATTCAGTTTGCCAGTATTCTACTGAAGATTTTTGCATTGATGCTTATCAAGGATATTGGCCTGAAGTTTTCTTTTTTTGTTGTATCTCTGCCAGGTTTTGGTATAGAATGAGGCCAGCATCATTCAATTTTCAATTTTTTGAAATAATTTCAGTAGAAATGATACCAGCTCTTCTTTTTAACTCTGGCAGAATTCAGCTGTGAATCCATCTGGTCCTGGGATTTTTTTTTTTTTTTTTTTTTTTTGGTTGGTAGGCTATTTATTACTGCCTCAATTTTAGAACTCATTATTGGTCTATTCAAGATTTCAACTTCTCCTAGTTCAGTCTTGGGATGCTGTATGTGTCCAGGAATTTGTGCATTTCTTCTAGATTTTCTAGTTTATGTGCATTGAGGTGTTTATAGTATTCTCTGGTGGTGGTTTGTATTTCTATGGGCCCACAGGCTGAACTGACTGGGAAACCTGAACAGCCAAAGTGGTGGCCTGTCCCACCCCCAGGCACTTTTTCCCAGGGGGAAATTAGAGCTCTGTTCATGGAAAACTGGCTGGAGTGGCTGAAGCCCTGGCTGGGAGGTCTTGTCCAGTGATGAGGAGTGAATCAGTGTCTCACTTAAAGAAGCAGTCTGGCCACAATCTGGAAAAGCAGCTGTGCTGTGTTGGGGGAGACCCCTCCTCATCTAGGCCATTTGGACTCTTCAAAGCCAGCACGCTGGAACGGCTGAATGGACCAAACCACAGAGATGACGGCCACACTTCCCCTTGGGAGCTCCCACCAACCTCAGGCAAATTCCAACCTGTTGCCATTGGCTGGCTAGAATTTCAAGCCAGTGAGTCTTATCTTGTGAGGTGACATGGAAGTAGGGACCACAGAATGATGTTGCTTGGCTCCCTAAATTCAGCCCCCTTCCTAGGGGTATGCACGGACCTCCTGCCTTGCCTGAGTTGCAGACACCATTGTTGGGGATCCTGGGGATGGAGTATGTAAAGCTCTTGGGTCTCTGTGTGTGCCTGGTAAGCTGCTCTGCTGAGACTCCACACAGCTCTGTGTGTCAGACCCAAGGCCCTGGTGGCACAGGATCATGAGGGGATCTCCTGATCCATGGGTTGCAAAGATTTGTGGAAGGAGTGTGGTTTCCCAGGTGGGGTTGCACAATCACTCACCATTTCCCTTGGCTGGGGGTGCGGGTTGCCTTGGCTCTGTGTTGCTCCTGGGTGTGCCATAGCCCCACCCTGCTTTTCTTCCTTCTTCACAGGTCACGGGTCAAGTTGTTTGGCTAATCAGTCCCAATGCGAGAACCTCGATATTTCAGTTGAAGGTACTGTATTCACTTGCCCATTTCTTTCCTCTCCATGAGTACCATGGACTGCAGCTGCTTCTTATCGGCCATCTTGACCCCCCTCCTATTTCAATGTTTAACATTAGAAGTGTTTTGGGTCTTTATTTAGAAGTTTGGTGATGATTATTTTACCAAAAATATGATGTAAGAACTTAAATCTTGTTTACATCAATTAGCCTATGGTAAAATTGATTTTGTTATATGTCATTTCACTTAAACTTACAGCTTCCAAGAACTTATCAATTATGTTAATGAGGACTGACTGTACTTTTCCAAATCTATTGAGATCATCATGAAGCATTTTTCTTTTATTAATATGATGGATCACACTAATTAATTTTCAGATTTTAAACCAACTTTGATTTCTTGGGGTAAATCTCACTTTGTCATTGTGTAAATCATTTTTATATGTTGCTAGATTCAATTTGCTTATGTTTTTTTTGCAGATTTTTGCTTCTATGTTTATAAGAATATCAGTCCATAGTCTTCTTTGTTGAATTTTGGCCTAAGGGTACTAATGGCCTTGTAGAATGAGTCAAACGGTGTTCTTTCTTCTTCTGCTTTTTTAATCTTTTGTGAGTAATTGATATTAACTCTTCTTTAAATGTCTGATAGAATTCACTATTAAATCTCTCTGGTCCTGGGTTTTGTGTGTGTGTGTGTTGGGAAGAGAAAATTTGTTTAAAATTACTAACTAAATATCACGTTTTGTATTTCTTATTTTATCAGATTTCTATTCCTTTTGAGTCAGTTTAGTAGTTTGTGTCTTTCTAGTAATGTCTCAATTTCATCTGGGTTATCAAATTTGCTGGCATATAATTGTTAACAGTATTTTCCTACAACACATTTTACATCATAAGTATTTTTTTCTATTTTTCTTGATCTGTTATGCAAAAAGTTTATCAGTTTTGAAGTTTTCACAGAACACTTTTAATTTTATTATTTTTTTCTATTGTTTTTCTATTTTATCTTTTTTACTTATCTCTGCTCTAATTTTTATTATCTTCTTTCTCTTTATCTGCATTGGATTTGGTTTGCTCTTCTTTTTCTAATTTCTTATGGTAAAAGATTGGCTTATTGATTTGAGATTTGCCCTCTTTTTTGATATAGACATTTCCAAATACAAATTTCTTTCTAAGCAGTGATTGTCTGCATCCCATAGGTTTTTATGGATTGTGTTTTTATTCTTCTGAAGGGACTTCCACTGTGATTTTTTCTTGACCTATTAGTTGTTTAGGAATGTCTTGTTTAATTCCCACATATTTACAGATTTTCTGAATTTTATTCCGTTATTTTTGTCTATTTTAATTGTTACCATGCTCTGAGAACAAATTTTGTATAATTTTAATCCTTTTATATTTGTAGAGGGTTCTTTTACAGCCTCATATATGATCTATCCTGGAGAATGTGAGAAGAATGTCTATTTTGCTGCTGTTGGATGAAGTATTCTATAGATGTCTGTTAGGTCTAGTTGGCTTATAATGTTCATGTCTTCTGTTTGCTTGTTGATTTATGCCTAGTTCTATTTTTAAGTAAAAGAAGATATTGAAGACTTCAACTATTATTGTTGAATTGTATATGGATCACATTTTTCTATTTCTATATGTGTTTTAATTTTTTGTTTAAGACTGGGTATTTAGATAAAATTTAGCAACTCTGAATACAATGTCTCTCTTCAGTAAAGGGGAAGGATACTGTTGTTGATGGTTTGGTCATTTGTTTATTTGTTTAGTGACTGTGCTGAACTCTTGAACTCTTTCTGCAAAGTCTATTTTCTCTGTCATGTGGAGTCTCTGTTGTCCCTACTCAGATATTTTCCCCCTTGTTTTATCCTTTATCTTGGGTATCTAAGAGTTATTTCTAGGTTAAAGGTTGTGTTTAAGCCCCATTACCTAATTATATTTTTACCCTTTTAACATTGGATGTGTGTGTTCCTTCGAGGCTGCTATTGCAGTTGAGTTTACTTTGTTTGCCCAATGTCATCCAGGGACTATTAGTTTGGATGTCCCCTCTCCAATTGCTCCAGAGAGGAAACAGTTTCGGACATGCAAACAGTCTTCCAGACTCCCAGGGATGCATGAAATTTTAATTTTAGGCCTGGCTTCTTAGGAGTTGTCTCTGCATTTGGGTATCTTACTGTTATTCAATGTTTTGTCAGAGGTTGTGTTTAACCCCTTTTGTCAGTGAAGTTTTTCCCCTTTGTGGACGGATCTACATGTGGCTTTGGGAATGCTATCTTGGCTGCCCCACATCATGCTGTAATTTCTCCCCAGTGGGTGAAGCCCGGGACATAGTACATAGCCTCTCAAATCCCCAAGGTTAGCAGTTGTCATGGGCATTTATGTCCCCGACAAATTAATATTTGAGGTCCTAATCCCAAGTACCTCAGAATGTGACTATATTTGTAGATATGACCTTTAAAGAGGTAATTAAGTTTAAATGAGATCATTAGGGTTGGCCTTAATACAATATGACTGGTGCATTTATAAGAACAGGAAATTAGTAAGCAGACAACACAGACAAAAGGATGATCCTTTGAAGACACAGCAAAAAAGGTATCTATCTGAAACTCAACCCTAATAAGGAACCAATCCCACCAACACCTTGATCTTGGATTATTAGCTTCTTAAAGTGTGAGAAAATAGTTTTTGTTGTTTAAGCTGCCCAGTCAGTGTATTTGGTAATGGCAGACTAATACAGTAGTGATAGTAGGGGGCTGTATCTTTCTCTGATTCTATTAAACTTCTGGCTGCTGAGCCATTTTGCTCTTATCATGGTGCTGTTAGCCTCCTCTTAACTGCTCTTCACCAACCTCTCTATTGCTTTTGACAACACTTTTAGGTATTAAGTTCTCTGAGCTCTGTTCCTAATAAAGTCATTCTCCTCAGGCAGAGTTATGAAACTTCTTCATCTGTACTTATACCTGCCTTTCCCCTGGGCAGAACTCCTATGTACCACTATTCCCAAAGTGAGAGCCCTTCTCTACAAGAAGGTATTGGGGGTGGTGTCCCTAGTCTTCCTGGATTGACTCTCCTGGCATGGAACCCCTACCCTATGAGTAAATTGGGATAATTGGGACCCCAGTATTTTTGGCCTGTCATGTCTGGGGTAGAGCTTTCACCCTATAAATAGGGGCTGCATTGGAGGGAGGTGGGATCTTTTTCATCGTGCCAACTTGAAATAGGGTTTCTGCAACACAGAGCTGCAGGGGTGAAAAACATTTGGAAGACTCCTTCTCCTAGGGTGAAACCATAATCCAAGACTAGGATCTGGGAGAGAAGAGCCCCCATCTTCTTGGCCACCGCTGGAGTACCTCATCGAAGCAGAGCTAACAAAGAGCTGGGGAAAGGCTATAAAGGAGTGGGTCATGGCTCAAGTTCCATAAAATCTTGCTATTCTTACCAAGGGTTAATAAGTTTTCTTGAATGAATATTTTTCCATTTGCTATATGTCCTTGGAATGACTTTCAGAGACTTTAAATAATCATATTTTGTAATCTTCACCAGTTAAATTGTTTTGCTGATTAGAGGGTCAGCCAACCGCCTCATTTTACCATTTCAGAAGCTCCATTCTTTGTAATTCACTTTTGTGCCTTAACTTAATTCACTTTTCTTTCCTTAACTGCTGAAGAGATAATTTATTATAAATTTGTTCCCAAATTATTATAGTGCAATGTGAAAAATATTTTGTTTCTTACATATCTATGGGAGTTACAGACAACTATCAATTCTAATAAAATTCAGAGAAAAAATGGCTGTGGCTTTCTAGTTCAGAAAATTTGTTCAGAAATGTTCTTATATGGGTTAATGCTTTGAAGTTGGAGGTCTTATGTTATTTATGGTCACTTTTTTCACAGCCATTCTCCTGTCAGTCATCTTTGAACAAGGGTTTTGTAGAAGAAAGTGGATGGTCTCAAAGCAAACATAAGTTGTCACTTACCACCCTTAAATTTATTCATCTGTTTGTTTGGGGGTTTTGTTTTTTTATTTTTTAAGGATTCTTTTCAAAATCTCTACCTCATAACTTACCCTTCCTACTTCATAGAGAAAACAGATCACATAAGAAAGGAATTCAGTGTATCTTTCGATACCAAACTTTCAGTTACCAGAATAGTCATCTGTCCTTTCTGCTCTCCATTGTTCCTTGCCTTACCTCTTCTTGTGTATGTACAATCTCCCCACTTGTAATGTGGATTTCAGTTCACTCCCAGGGATAGCTATCAATTAATTATCCCTCTCAATTATCTGCAACACCTCCCTGCCCCCCGCATTCTGGCTGTTTCCCATCAGTGTTTACATATGCTCAGACCAGTAATTGTTAACATTTGGTTGTACACCCAAATCACCACATGTTCAGCCACACCCAGGACAGTTTAAATAGAATATCTGAGATTGTTTAAAAAGCTCCTCAAGTGATTATAATATACATCTAGGGTTGAGAACAATTACTGAAGAATTAATTACTCTTTACACACACACACACACACACACCCCACTATTATCAACAAAAGTGACAACAATAGCAAACAAACAAAAATTAGCACAGATCTCTCTTAAACTACTGATGTATTCCTCTTTTGCCTTTCATAACCAAGGTGAATGCTATTGGCACCCTTGCCTGACCAATGTGCTCTTCCTCTAGATCTTGTGAGTTTTGTCTTATGCTAATTCATAGCATCCACCTACACAGGATAATTGCCCTTTTACAAACAGGAACCATGTCATTTTCTTACTTCTTGAACATTTCTTATTCCACTGGAATCTTGATGCTACTCACTGACACTCTCAGTGTCATTTAGCATTTAGAGGAATGGATACATTCTTCTAAAACTACTGGCTCCAAAATCACCAATTACCTCCTTGTTTTAATTTCCAGTATTTATCTTATTTTACCAGTGTGCACCATGTGACTCTCAACCTCTCCTCTCTTCTTTATTTGGATTCCCTGAAATCACACTCTTCTGATTTTCCTCCTACTTATAGCTATTTTCAATATTCTTTGAAAATACATGTTTGTTTCTTGACCATGCTTTACCTTTTGGTGTTCCACAGAGTTTTGTGATAATCACTAACTCCCTGGGCAAGCTCATCCATATTTATATCCAGGCATCAGTTACCAACTAAATGCTAGACTCATGAATTTACGTCTTTAATCCAGACTCCTCTCCTGAGTTCCAGACTCATATACATAACTTTATCTTGAACATCACCACATGGATGTCCTAGAGTTAACTCAAACTCAATCTGTTCACAGTTGGTATAACATCTTGCTTCTAAGCCTATTCTTCTCTTGTTTAATTCCCAACTCTCCCTTCTCATGTCAATAATTGTTATTGATGTAATTTCCTTAATAACTCTCCATTCAATCCACTTCTGTCTAGTTTTACATCTACTACCTTAGTTCAGGCTACCAACATTTCTAGCAGAAATGATTGCTATAGACTCTGGAAGGTTTATTCGGTCTCTGGTCTTGAGGTCATCTCTATCCCTGATTTATTTTCTCCACTAAGTAAGGGTAATCTTTCCAAAGTGAAAACCCAATTATATCACACTCCTCTTAAAAATTTTCATGATACCTAATGCCTTTAGAATAAGGCCCACAGAAAGCATTCAAGAGCCTTTATGATCTTGCCTCAGGTAACCTATAAAAAATCATTGGACTTAATTTGCACTATAGACCAAAGGGGCCTAACGGACATTTACAAAACATTTCATCCAACAGCTGCAGAATACACATTATTCTCCTCAGCACAGGAATCATTCTCAGGGATAGACCACATGTTGAGCCACAAGTCTTAAAAATTTCAAGAAAATTGAAATCATATTAAATATCCTCTCTGACCACAATGGAATAAAACTAGAAGCTAATAACACTTTTCAAATCAATTTAAAAATTTCTTGAAATAAATGAAAACGAAAATGGAAATATAACGTACCAAAACGTATGGGATATGGCAAAAGCCATGCTAAGTGGAACATGTATAGCAATCAGCACCTACTTCAAAAAAGTAGGAAAATGTAAAATAAACAACCTAATGTTGCATCTGAAAGAATCAGAAAAGCAAGAGCAAAGCAGACCCAAAATTAGTAGAAGAAAAGAAATAATAAAGATGAGAACAGAAATAAGTGGAATTGAAACAAAAAAATAGAAAAAGTCAACAAAACAAAAATGTGCCTTCTTGGAGAGAAACAAAATCCACAATTATTTCACCAGGCTAACGGGCTAAAAATAAGAGAAGATCCAAATAAACAAAATGATAAATCAAAAGGGAGACATTACAATCGATACCATCAAAATTCAAAGAGTCAATAGGCACTACTAAGAGCAACGATATGTCAATAAATTGGGAAACCTAGAAGAAATAAATAAACCCCTAGACACATCCAACTTACCAAGATTGAACTATGAAGAAATCCAAAACATGAATAGAGCAATAACAAGTAATAAGATCAAAGAAGTAATAAAAAAAAAGTCTTCCAGCAAAGGAAAGCCCAGGACCCAATGGCTTCACTAATGAATTTTATCAAGCATTTAAAGAACTAATAATACTCAAACATTTCCAAAAATAGAGGATCAGAGAATACTTCCAAACACAATTTACAAGGCTGGAATTACCCTGATACCAAAACTAGACAGAGACACATTCAGAAAAGAAAACTACAGACCAATATCCCTGCTAAACATTGATGCAAAAATCCTCAACAAAATACTGGCAAACTGAATTCAACAATCCATTAAAAAGATCATCCATCATGATCAAGTGGGATCTATCCTAGGGATGCAAGGATGGTTCAACATATGCAAACCAACATGACACATCATATTAACGGAAGGAAGGACAAAAATTATATAATTGTTTTGATTGCTGCTGAAAATTATTGGGTGTATTTCTGGGTTTGATAAAATTTAACATTCCTTCATGATAAAATACTCAAAAAATGGAGTATAGAAGAAGCATACCTAAATACAATAACCATATACAACACAGCTAGTATCATACTGAACAGGGAAAAACTGAAAGCCTTTCATCTAAAATCTGGAACAAGACAAGGATGCCCACTGTCACCATTGTTATTCAACATAGTACTGGAAGTCCTAACAAAAGCAATCAGACAAAAAGAAAGAAAGAAAGAACGAAAGAAAGACAGACAGACAGACAGAAAGAAAGAAAGAAAGAAAGAAAGAAAGAAAGAAAGAAAGAAAAAGAAAGAAAGAAGGAAGAAAGAAAGAAAGAAAGCAGGCATAAAAATTGGAAAGGAAGAAGTCAAATTATCCCTGTGTGGAAAAAGTATGATCTTATGTTGGGAAAACCTAAAGACTCCTCCAAAACTTATTAAAATTGGTAAACAAATTCAGTAAATTTGCAGAACACAAAATCAACTACAAAAACCAGTAGGATTTCTATATGCCAACAGTCAACAATCTGAAAAAGAAATCAAGAAAGTAATCCCATTTACAATAGCAACAAATAAAATACCTAGAAATAAACTTAAGAAAAGAAGTGAAAGACCTTTATAATGAAAACTATTAAACATTGATGCAAGAAACTGAAGAGGACACAAAAAGTTGGTGGGTATTTTATATCCATGGATTGGAAGAGTTAATATTGTTAAATATCCATACTACCCAAAGAAATCTACAGATTCTGTGCAATTCTCATCAAAATACAAATGACATTATTTATAGAAATAGAAATAGAAAAAAAACCTCCTAAAATTGATATGGACCCAGAAAAGATCCAGAATAGCCAAAGCCATCCTAATCAAAAAGAACAAAACTGGAGGAATCACATTACCAGACTTCAAATTATACTACAGAGCTATTATAACTCAAATAACGAAACAGCATGATGCTGTCATAAAAGCAGACATATAGACCAATAAAACAGAATAGAGAACCCAGAAATACATCCATACATCTACAGCAAACTCATTTTTGACAAAGGTGCAAAGAGCATACACTGGGGAAAGGACAGTCTCTTCACTAAATGATGCTGAGGAAAATGGATATCCATAAGCAGAAGATTGAAACTATATCCCTATCTCTCTCTCACCATAGACAAAAATCAAATTAAAATGGATTAAATACTTAAGTCTGAGACCTGAAACTATGAAACTTCTAAAATAAAACATTGAGGAAACTCTCCTGGAAACATGTCTGGGCAAATATTTCTTCAGTAATACCCCAAGAGCACAGGCAACCAAAGCAAAAATGGACAAATGGGATCACATCAAGTTAGAAAGCCTCTGCACAGCAAAAGAAGCAGTGAGCAAAGTGGAGAGACAACCCACAAAATGGGAGAAAATATTTGCAAATCATCTAATAAGGATATAAAAGGAGCTCAAAAACTCTATAGGAAAAAAATCTAATAATCTGATTGAAAATGGACAAAAGATCTGAATAGGCATTTCTGAAAAAAAAAAAAAAGACATACCAATGACAAACAGATATATTAAAAGGTTCTCAACATCCTTGATCATCAGACAAATGCAAGTCTAAACTACAATGAGATATCATCTCACACCTGTTAAAATAGCTGTTAGCCACAAGATAGGTAACACCAAATGCTGGTAATGATGTGGAGAAAAGGCAACCATGTACACTGTTGCTGGGGATGTAAATTAGTACAGTCATAATGGAGAACAGTATGAGGTTCCTTAAAAAAACTAAAAATTGAACTATCTTATGATCCAGCCATTCCACTGCCAGTTGCACACCCCTAAGAAAGGAAGTCAGTATATTGAAGAGATATCTGTACTCCCTTGTTTATCGTAGCACTATTCACAATAGCCAAAATTTGGAAGCAACGTAAGTGTCCATCGACAGACAAATGGATAAAGAAAATGTATATATACCCAGTGGAGTACTATTTAGCCATAAAAAAGAATGAGATTTAATCATTTGCAACAACACAAATGGAATTGGAGGACATTATGTTGAGCGAAATAAGCCAGGCACATAAAGATAAATTTTACATGTTCTCATTTATTTGTGTGAGCCAAAAATTATAGCAATTGATTTCATGGAGCTAGAGAGTAGAATGATGGTTACCAGAGTCTGGGAAGGGTAGTGAGTGGGGGATAGGGAAAAGTGAGATAGTTAATGGGTACAAAAATATAATAAAATAGAAGGAATAACATTTAGTATTTGATAGCACAGCAGGGTGATTCAGTTAATAATTTTTTACATGTTAAAAAATCTAAAAGAATATAATTGATATGCTTCCAGAATAAAGAAATAAGTTTGTGAGGTGATGGATACCCCATTTATCCTGAGGTAATTATTATGTATTATATTTTTGTGTCAAAATATCTCATATATCCTACAAGTATATACACCAACTATATACCCATAAACATTAAAAAATTTTTTTTAATCTAATTATGCTACCCTTTATTCTCAGCATAAATAATAAATTCTTTACTATGAGCTACTGGGCCTTATTAATCAACTCTATTCCAAGTCAGCCTCTTAAGACATATTCAATAATATACTCCTTAAGTAAGCATTCAAGACTAATTTTTTAGTTCCAATGAGTTTTTCCCCCAAAATCAGTATAAATTTAATGAGTCATAAGAAAAAACAAGGCTCAATGGCACTTCTGGATCTTTCTAGATGAAGTGATTTTATGTCCCATTTTTCCAGGATAGTATTTGTTTACATCCATTTTATAATGACTTAAAAGAGGATAGTTTGTTTTGAATGTACCTTTTAAGTTCTTATTCCAACTTTGAAAATGGATTTTTTTATGAATTAAAAGAAATATTAAAATATAGATTATAAATATATTACCTGGTTCAAAAGTGGCTACAGAAAGAAACTACATAGGAAATATAGAGCATGACATTATGAAAAAACAAAAGTGAGATAGAGATCTAAATTTTTTACCAAAGATTCAGAATATCTCAATTGTTTATATCAAAGAATGAGGGAAAATGTAGCTAATGAGAATGAAAGCTAGGATATTAAGCCCTGCCTCCTATCCGTTATGTTGCTACTGAAAGTATATCCACCAAAAAAATCATATGATGATAAGAAGACAAAAGATGTTCTACAGCATTTGACACCTAATTAAAGTGCTTAGAAAGCTAAGAATATCAATTTAAATGCAACAGCTGCATCATGCCTACTAGTAGAATACTGGAGCCAGTCCTATTAATATCATTTATAAAAGAAGGAGCTTGCTCCCATCATTACTATTTAACTTAGTATTACATGCCCAGAACTCAAAAGAGTCAACTACAAAACTGTTGAAATTTATTTAAAAGTTTAGTGAAGTGTCTACTATCAAGATAAAAGTTTAAAAATTGATCATTTCCTTCTATCCCAATAATAACTAGTTACAATAAATGAGAGGCAGGATAATATTTCCTTCACAATAGTAACAAAAATACAAATAATATAGGAATACATCTATCAAGACATATGTAGGACTTTATTAAAGAAAAGCTTTCTAATGGTTGTAAATTGTTTTAATACGTGGCAGGTATACTTCCTTATAGGAAGACTAAATATTATAATATATCAGACCTTTTCTAAATAAATTTCTAGCCTTTCCATAGTCCTATCAAGGCCTATAGGCCTTTACAAAATGATTCTAAAGATATTTGGAATAAAAATTGGTAAGAATAGCTAAGCATATTTTCAAGAAGAAGAGAAATATGTGAAGAGTTTCCTCAGTAAAAACCAAAATATAAAATTATAGTGTTCTTTATGACTGTAGGATGACTATAGTTAATAATAAATTATATTGTTTCAAATAGCTAAAGAGGATAGTGAATGTCCCAAGCACACAAAAAATGATAAATGTTTGAGATGATGTATATGACAGTTACTCTGATCTGATCACTATATACTATATGTATTGCAACATCACTGTATACCCTATGAATATGCAAAATTATTATCAATTTAAAATTAAATTAAGTTTTAAAAAATAAAATAATTAGAAGGTTATAACTTGGCACAAGAATTAATAGTCAAATAAATGGACCAGAATTTCCAATATCCAGCCCTGAAAACAGTCCAACAGTCATATGTACACACACACACACACACACACACACACACACAGAGTATTCCCTTTCCAAGACCCCCAGTAGATGCCTGAAACCATAGATTATCCAAACCCTATATGCACTATGTTTTTTCTTAAACATAGATACTGAGGATAAAGTTTAACTTAAATAAATTATCCACAGTAAGAGACTAACAACAATAACTAATAACAAAATAGGACAATATGGCAACATCAGTACTCTTGCATGTTGACAGCATTAGTGAGAAAAATAAGGTTTATTTGAATACAAGCACTGTGATACCCTGACAACTGAGAAGACTAAGTGACTAACCTGCAGTTGGTGTATACAAGCATGGATACTGCTGGACAAATGAATGATTCAGGTCCTGAGTGGGATGGCACAATATTTTACCATGTTACTCAGACCAGCAAGCAGTTTAAAACTTACAAATAGTTTATTTCTGGAATTTCCCATTTAATGTTTTTGGACCACAGTTGACCACAGGTAACTGAAATTGTGGAAAATGAAACAGTAGACAAGGAATGACTACTATATGTGTTTGTGTACATATACCTATGAACACAGAAGTTACTCTGGTTGGAAAGCGGAAAGTAGCAAAGTAACATAGATTATTTAACATATAATGCTTAAAAATTGGCTGCATGGTGAACAATTATGCTAGATGTTTACTCCACATGATAGATGAAAGTACATTCCAAATGGATTGAAGAGCTAAACAAAAATACCAAAATCATTAAAAAAAAAATTAGAAGACTGTATTGGTGACCTTTAACCTAATTTTTAAGATGATAGTAGTAATAATTACTGTATCCACAACTGTCATCTATTGAATGATTACCATGTGCCAAAGTATTATGCAAAGCAATTTACAGATATTATAATACCAAATTACATGTGGCAGCAGCAATTAGCATCTCTATAGGAAGGCCATGTGGGAAGGCCACAGAACCAACTAGATGTTAGTTGCAGTTTGAAATGAGAGCTGTATACCTCTAAATCGAGCCTCATCACCACTTAAGGTTTGTTTGTTTGTTTGTTTTTAATAGGATTAATAGAATTATTAGATGCAAAATGCCTACAGCACTGTCTGGTCCTGTATGAACATGAGCAATTATTCATTTAGCTATAGTAGCTAAGAATGCAAACTATTGACCATGTACTTGACAGCTTGTTCACTTTGCTTTTTCTTGAAAACACTGTAACTTAGTTTATCCCTCTATAAATAGGTATAATAATAGTACTTCTATCATATAATTATTGGAGTATTAAAAAGTTAATATATATAGAGAGAGATTGCTTAATCTGTGTCTGGCATGAAGTAAGTGCTCTGTCAATATGTGATACTACTAACTGTTGGGCTTTGCTATCTTCCCTCATCAAAACAGTAGAAAAAGAAGGACCACAAACGGCCAACAAAGGGGTAATCATAGATTTAAAAGACTATAACCCAATATTGGAATACTATTCTACCATTAAGAAGCATGGTTATAAAGATTATGTAGACATAAGACAATTCTCATGATAGAATGTTAAATGAAAAGCAGGATTCAAAAATCTCAGGGGAATATTTTCAATATTGTTATATATACATTATTTGTATGGTTGTACATACAAACACATAGACATATATAGTGTATAGAAAACAGATAATTAAAGAAATATACTTCATGTAAGTGGAATCATGTAGCATTTGTCTTTCTGAAACTGACTTAATTTACTTAGCATAACATCTTCCAGGTTCATCCTTGTGGTCACATATTGCAGGATTTCTTTCTTTTAAAGGCTAGGTAACATTGCATTGTGTTTGTGTGTGTGAATATATATATATATCACATTTTTAAAATCTATTAATTGGATGGACATTTTTGTTGTTTTTACATTTTGGCTATTGTAAAGGGTGCCTCAATAGACATGTAAGTGCTAATATCTCTTTCAGATCATGATTTCATTTCTTTTACATAAATACCCAGAAATGGAATCGGTGGATTATATGGTAGTCCTATCATTAGTTTTCTGATAAACTTTCATGCTATTTCCCATAGTGATTGCACATAACTGTTGCCTGTGAACAGTGTGCAAGGGTTTGAGTTTTTCCACAACCTCAACACTTGTTATCTTGTGACTTTTTGATAATAGCCACCCTAATAGGTTTGAGATGATACCTCATTGTGGTTTTCATTTGCATTTCACTGCTGATTAGTCACATTGGACATCTTTTTATATACCTATTGGCCATTTATGTTTTTTTGTTGAAGAAATGTCTGTTCAAGTCATCTGCCCTTTTTTAACCCCTCATTTTGAAGAGAGAGCCTGTAAGTTGCCTTTTCATTCTGTTGATTGTTTCCCTTACTGTGCAGAAGCATTTTAGTATAACACAATCACATTTGTCTATTTTTGTTTTTGTTGCCTGTACTTTTGGTGTCATATTCATGATATCATTGCCAAAACCGTCAGGAAGCTTTTCCTATTTTCTTCTAAGAGTTTTGTTTCAAGTCATGACATTTAAGTCTTTAATCCATTTTGGGTTTACTTTTGTGTATGATGTGTATATACCACACAGTATGAGAGCCCAATTTTATTATTTTGCATGTGTATATACAATTTTCCCAGCACCATTTCTTGAAAAGGCCATCTTTTCCCTGTTGTATATTCTTGGCACCCTTGTCAAAGACCAGTTGACCATATGTGGGTGGATTTTATTCTGTTCCATTGGTCTATATGTGTCTCTTTATGCCAGCACGATACTGTTTTAATTACTGTAACTTTGCAAGATATATTGAAATCAGGAAGTATGATGCCTTCAGCTTTGTTCTTTTTCAAGATTGTTTTTGGCTAATTGGGGTCTTGTGCGCTTTCATATGAAGTTTAAGATTTTTTTTATTTCTGTTTAAAAATGCCATTGGTATTCTTTTTCTTTTTTTGAGATGGAGTCTCACTCTGTCACCCAGGCTGGAGTGCAATAGCGTGGTCTCAGCTCACTGCAACCTCCGCCTCCCAGGGTCAAGTGATTCTCCTGCCTCAGCCTCCTGAGTAGCTGGGACTACAGGTGTGTGCCACCATACCTGGCTAATTTTTGTTTTTTTAATAGAGGTGGGGTTTCACTATGTTGGCCAGGCTGGTCTTGAACTCCTGACCTCATGATCCACCTGCCTTGGCCTTCCGAAGTGCTAGGATTACAAGCGTGAGCCACTGCACCTAGACTGCCATTGGTATTTTTATAGGGATTGCATAGAATCTTAGACAACTTGGGGTGTTATGGAGATTTTGACAATAATGTTTTACAATCCAGTAGCACTGGGTGTCATTTTGTTTGTGTCTTCTCTAATCTCTCTTACCAATGTTTTAAATAATATCCTTTGAAAATTTTTTATGCCTTCAAGCACCTTTATAAATAGTCTCTAAAATTTCAAAAGTGAAAGTATTTACTTCCTAGTTTGCCACACCAAGACATTTGTATAACGTAAGTAGAAATTCTTTGTTATGATCAATTTTTTGTCTGACATCAATATAAATAAAAAATTATATGAATGAAACTGTTGAGAGACAAAGAAGTGGCTTTTAAATGTGACAAATAGAGATTAATTTATCAAAATACTAAGGGCTTTTTGACAAGGAATTTCAATATTATTTATATTTTACTATGGTTATAAGTGACTTTTCTAGCTCACTTAAATAGTTATTTCCAGGGTCATTCACTTAAGAAGTATACATTTACAAAAGTCAAGGCACATTTCAAGTTGCCAAAATAAAATTGCTGATGCTGTTTAGCTTGATTCATGTCAAATCAGTGAATTATAGCTTTGGTATTTTTTACTCCTCTGTTTTCAGTTTTACATCACCTCAGGAACAGATTCTCAAGCACTTTGCTGCCTCAACATGCCTTCTGTGGCTCAGTGACTTTGTTTTGCTCCAAATTACACAAGGCTTATTTCTGCCACAATTACCAGTGCTCAAATTTATTTGTCTTGCGTCTCCACATCTGGGACATCAACCAGAACATGTGGAAAAGCATGTCTGCATCATTATGGTATCAGTAAAGCTGAAAGAATTAGTGGAAAGAATGTTGGACTTGGTTTCCGACAGCTGTGAAAGTGATCATGGGTTCTTCTATGGAAGCCTTCATTTTCTCATTATAAGATAAAAACAACAAAATGTGTTCTATCTTGCAGGGTTAGTTATGAGTATGCAATAATGAAGTATTTATAAATGCATTTTGTAAGGCTAAGTATTTTTTACAAATATAAGATGTTATAACTTATTTATAATTTTTTAAGCTTTCATTTTAGGTTCGGGGTATATGTGCAGATTTATCGTATGGGTACACTTGTGTCATGGGGGTTTGTTGGGCAGATTATTTCATCACCGCTGCTAAGCCTAGTACCTGATGGCTATTTTTCTCCTCCTCTCCTTCCTTCCACCCTCTACCCTCAAGTAGATCCCAGTGTCTGCTGTTCCCTTCTTTGTGTTCATGAGTTCTCATCATTTAGCTCCCACTTATAAGTGAGAACATGCAGTATTTGCTTTTCCATTCCTGCATTAGTTTGCTAAGGATAACGGCCTCCAACTCCACCTATGTTCCAACAAAAGATGTGATCTCATTCTTTTTTATGGGCTCAACAGCGAGCTCTCAGGAGCTAACAGCCCCAGCAGCAGGGAAAATTGAAATGGAAGAGTTCCCTGATTCCCATTGCAGGATGTGCAACAGGGGTGTGACTCACCTGCTTGGTCACCCCACAGCTCAGACCCCTAGGGGAAGCATGCAGATGGGCAGGTACAGAGGCCAGGGAGAATGCTTTTGGGCTACAGCCCCAAAGCAGAGTCTAGGGATGGGTGTCTGCAACTCCCACAGCTCAAGTGGGCATGTGTTACCAAGCTCTTTCAGTTTTGCCATCTGCTGACGGCTTGTGCATTAATCAGCTGAATAGACCCTCTGCCTTATCGCGAGGGCAGAGGGCAAGTGTGACAGCCTTCTGTATCCCGAGCTCTTGCCCAGTGTCCCAAAAGAATTGGAACACACACAGGCTTGAAGGATGAGTGCAAGGTTTTGCTGAATGGTGGAGGTAGAGCTCTGCAAGTTGGGTGGGAGCCAGAAGGGGGGATGGAGTGGGAAGGTGGTCTCCCCCTGTTGTCGAATCGCCCAACGGCCGGACTCTTCTCTGACCACCCCTGGCCAAACTCCCCTCAGTGTCCCAACATCCCTCCTTTTCTCTCTTTCTCTGCCAAATCGTTCTGCTGCCTCTGGTATGCTGGTCTGCTGGTCTCGATATTCAACTGCTTGTGTGTGCCTGATAAGGTCTCAGGTTTACATGGGCACTGGATGGGGGGTGTCACAGGACAGGTGGTCTTGGAAAACACAACATTCGGGTGTGAAAAGAGAAGTGCCTGTTCTCACTCAGGTCTGTGGGCACAGGCCCAAGTGTGGAGCCCTCTCCAGGAACTCGGCCCTTCTGTACCCAGCACTTCCCTGGCCCGCTCTCGTATCAAAATGAGTGCCTGAGTTTAGAAAGAAAGCATGGTGGCACACTATAGCAACCTCTCGATTGCTCAACCAAGTTTTCAAAGGCTTGTTAAATACTTCTAAATATAAATTATCTTATAAGTAGTTGATCTATAATCTGACTTTAATATATAAAGTGAGGTTGTCTGAACTGAACTGTTGTGAGGGTTAAATAAAATAATACACATAAAGTTCCTGACATATATGAAGTGCTAATTAAGTTGCAAATATAATTATTTTGTTCACAAATGCAATTTTCTAGGCATGATTTCAACAAAACAAAGCCAAACAGGTTTATACTATACTCTTCAGGTTATCTAACCACTTTTTTGGTTGCTTAGCAATGAAGGACAAAAAAAACAAAGCTACCAGTGTGACTAAATACCTAATTCATATGATTGGAATTTCAGACCTTAGAAGTTTTTCAATAGTAGACATTGTTCTAATTGTGAAAATGGTAATAAACATTCCAAATTTGACCTTGCACTCATATTGAAATACATTCCTAGGTATAAAGGCTACACTACGCTTTCACAGTATTAACTTATTTGGAAGGTATTTTCATAAAATAAAATTTTTGCTTATTATTGAATAAATTTAGACTTTAATTTTCCATTTTAAAACAATAAAATGCATCAGGATCATGTGTTGTTTTTATTTTAATTATCTTGAGTTAATGAGTAAAAAACAGAGGCAACCTTCATGTGTTAATAAATATTTGACAAATGTGAAAACAATGTTTTCAGAGTACTTCAAGGAGACATGAGTAGAATTGAGCAAAGGGGAATTGAGTGATGAGAGGGCACACAGTAGCATAAGCAAGCTCTACTCAGAAAGACTGACATTATGGTAATCAATCCATATACTCACTGAGAACAGATACACCACACTGATTCTAGCTCTGCAGGTACCAACTTGAAGCATTCAGTAGCAGCAAATGTAGTAATGAGAATATGAAGAATATTCTGTTATAGATTGTTAAATTATTTTGACATTATAATATGGAGTACAACATTGAATTGACTGGCTCATTGAAATAATGCTAGAGTCATTTTTAAATGGTGTAGTGTTTAAAAGAAAAAAATATCAACCGTGTTAATGACAGTGACTCAGAGGATGGTCCATAATAATCAAATTTAAGGATTCAAGTTAACCACAAGTAAAATAGAAACTATCCAAGCATATTTTTATAACATTAAACGAAATTTTAGCAATTACTTAAAACATCATTTGTCATGCCAAATTAATTTGAATGTTGTTAATTTTGGAGTTTCCATTGGTATCAATTTACCAAAGTACTTTGTTAAAGACTTTTAGTAAAAATAACTTAAAATTTAACCAGAATATAGAATATTATTATTTATGGCTGGGTATGGTGGCTCACGCCTGTAATCCCAGCACTTTGGGAGGCCGAGACAGGCGGATCACGAGGTCAGGAGTTCAAGACCAGCCTGGCCAACATGGTAAAACCCTGTCTCTAATAAAAATACAAAAAATTAGCCGGGCATGCTGGCTACTAATCCCAGCCACTCAGGAGGCTAAGGCAGGAGAATCGCTTGAACCCAGGAGGCGGAGGTTGCAGTGAGCACAGATCGTGCCACTGCACTACAGCCTGGGTGACAGTGTGAGACTCCGTCTCAAAAAAAAAAAAATTATTATTTATTATATCTTAAGGAACTCTCATTAGAACCCCCCCAAATTTGTTAAACATTTTTGAAGACTTTTTATTAAAGTATGACATGTTAAATTTGCTTCAATTTTAAAGCAATATATGAGCTATAACCATAATAGATATAAAAAATTGATACATATTTTAGCATTATTACAATAAAAATAATTTAAGTCAAAGATAGGAGTTCTCATGGATGTTTTCTTTGAAAAATAGTCTATTATCTTACTCAATGTAGGAAAATTTTTGGAAACCTAAATGTGTTATATTGCTAATATTAAAGCACATGTCAAACTTAATGCTTGTTTTCCTTAAAAAAAAAAAAGTACAAAACTGCTCACAACCTCAAGATTTAGCTTAAAAACCAGCAACTCTGTGAAGCTTTTCCTGACATCCGCACCACCACAGTTAACAATAATGAGTTCATCACTTTCTGTGATTCCTACTCAAATTTTACATCTCACCCTTGGAATCTATCAGCATACACTGTTATGCTTTGATAACAAAGGACCACCAAATCCTAGCAGCTTAAAACAACAGTGGTTTCTTTCTTTTCACATGAACGTCTGTCAGCTGGTAGTTTTGCTATGTACCATCCATTTATTCAGCCCTCAGGCTAATGCAGCAGCACCTTTCTAGAACATGCTTGTCACCCTGGCAGAGAGCAAGAGAGCTCTGGATGGTCACCCACCATCAACTAAATGCTCCAGCTCAAAAAATGACAGGTTAATTTCCGCCGTCAGTGGCCCCACCTAACCACAAGGCAGCAGACATGGACATGCTACCCTGTGCCCAGAAGGGGTTGAATTTGGCACAAACTCCCACACTGCAGGTAAACCCCTCTGGGAGGTAGGCCTTAAAGGAATCACCAGAATCTTGTCAAGGGGATTATCTCATTGATTAATTTCTTAGTAAGAACACTTAACATGAGATATACTCTCTTAGCAAATATTTAAGTGTAAATTATTGTTGACTATAGGTACAATGTTTCACAGTAAATGTCTTGAGCTTATTCATCTTGCATAACTAAAATTTTATGCCTGTCCTTTGTTCATTGCAGCACCATTATTCGCAATAATCAAGATGTGAAAACAACCTACATGTCCATCAACAGATGAATGAATAAAGAAAATGTGGTATACAAATGCAGTGAAATAATCTTCAGCCTTTAAAAAGAAGGAAATTCTATAATACACAGCAGCATGAATGAACTTTGAGGACATTACGCTGTGTGAAGTAAGCCAGTCATAGAGACAAATACTGCATGATTCTTCTTATATGAAGTATCTAAAATAGTCAAACTCATAGAACCAGAGAGTAGAATGGTGGTTGCCAGAGGCAAGTGGGGTGAGAAATAGGAGATCATTTTTTTTTATTAGAGAGGAAATAAAAAAACAAAAACCTTCTTTTTAATTTCTCATGTTAAATAGCCTGTATTTGCCTTAAAGAGATGAAATAGCCTCTGCATACAGCCAATGTGTAAAGTGAAAGAAGACAGACACAAGGATGACATACTGCATGATAACATTTATGAAGTTCAGCAAGATGTAAACCTCATGGATGGTCATAGAACACAGAGAGGTGGGCAGCTCGGGCACAGGGCTGACTGGGAAGAACACCTCGTGAGGAGCTAAGAAAGTCCTGTCTCTTGATCTTAGTGGTAGTTACATGGGTATATACATACATAAAAATAGATCAACCCCTTTAAGATTGGACTTTTAAACACGTTTTTCCTTAAAATAAAGGCTTTTACAGCTACTCGGGAGGCTGACGCAGGAGAATAACTTGAACCTGGGAAGAGGAGGTTGCAGTGAGCTGAATTAGCGCCACTGCACTCCGGCCTGGGTGACAGCAAGACTCCGTCTCAAAAAAAAAAAAAGGGTTTTAAAATTTTCTCATGTGTAGAACTTGGGCTGAGAAGAAATAAGAGATCCATGTGAATCCATCTCTTGTCTAACATATTGTTAAGAACAAAAAGAACACTGAATTGGTAGCTCAAAGAAGAAAACTCTTCAACAAGAATTAACATAAGAAAGTAAAAATTGGTGTACTTGGGATGTTTCCATAAATTCTATAAGCAAGCTTTTTCTTAAGTGATTTCAAATCACTCTCTTCTTCAATAGAAAGCTATATCCAGCTGATACATTTAATCAACTCTAAAGATACTCTAATGTAGTTGAAAACAGATGCTTCCTGGAATAGGCTAATAGAAAAAGCCAGCTTGTCAGGAACCCTTGTCAATAGACATAAAGTTTTAAACAAAATTATTGATTCATATGCAGGACTAAAATGCACATGTTGAGGGGACATAAAGTTCTGTTTTTTTATTAATAAGTGGGAAATATTCTTAATAATTCTTCCTTATTATGAAATCTTTATTCCATATACCACTATTTATTGAGGTCCTTGAAAATCCAACCTTTCATTCTGCGTGGTCTTTGTAATTACTTAAGAAAATAAGAACCATATTTGGAGATTAAGTCCTTCTGGAGAAGTAGCATTTATTATATAATACTTTTTATAAAGAAATGTGCATTATTTTAGAAATTAAATGTATTGCGCATATAAAAAATAGACTAGTGATTTTTATGTGCCAAATAAAACTAGCTGGTTTCTTCAGATTATTTAGTAGTTTACAAACAATGATCCATCTTAATGGTTCTCAAATGTGTTCAAATGGCAGCGACATCGTGGGACTCTTCAAAATATTATAATCTTTGTACAGCACTTTGAAATTTTGATATTTAATTCCTTAACACAAACCAGGAACTACTTTCTTAGCAAAAGAAACAAAAACAAAAAAACACTAAAATTATATTATATATGTAATAGTCATAATCATTAGTACACACACCCTTTGAAAAGAAAAATGAATTATCAAATTAATATGTTGAATCATTTTCAAGTTTTTCTGTATTTACTCATTTGCTACTTTTAAGTTTTAACTCTGTTGATTATCATATTATTTATGAAAGAATGAGAAAATTGATATCATTCAATTTTAGCCTCAGAACTTTTTGTTTCAACTTACAGAATACCAGACTGCTCTTGCTTGGTTTCATGGTCAATGATAAGAAATGGAAATCCTTTTCATGTTTACTATAACCAGTGGGGTTTTCTTAAGATTTAA